>NC_090648.1:369018835-369725502 GCF_040937935.1 Hyperolius riggenbachi | reverse complement strand
CAGTTTCGTTAGTTAGTGGTCCCATGAGTACCTCACCATCTAAGCATCAGACCTTAGATCAGCGCTGCCCGCTCAAATTCAAAAAATCTTAATTTGAAGAATCAGACCTTTACCAGAATCAGACCTTTTTTCAGGTCAAAACGACTAAATGCAGAAATACACAGTTAAAAATCAGTATGTGTGAGACACCTTACCTGCCTATAGATTCATTCTATCCATTTGGCTCTATGATTCAAACAAGTCAGACAGCCACACAGCACAGTCAGCACAGTTATATCTGTGTTCTAGTCTATGTCTGCTGTGCAGCTGAGCTACACCATATTGAGAAAACTACCCCTTACAGAGTGCCAAGAACCATCAATACTACATAATAATAGGCCAGTTGCTGCGTCCTCCTGTGTCCCTGCGTCCGTGCGTTACGCCTCGCCTGCATGCGTGGCACATGGATGAACTTTGGACAGTGAGGAGGATAGGGGGCATGTGTGCGCACGTTTGTGCAAGTGCGTTACGGCCGTACAAGCATGTCAGGGGTGGGGTGATGGCGACCAGGGCCTAGTGCCCATTTTTTCAACGGGCGGGCCTTTTAACTAGTAATGAAATATCATTTTTCTCAGCTACCCTGTCATAAAGAGAGAGTCTACTAGATCAGTGTCCCTCAACATTTCATGGGTGCCACAGAGGTTTGGGCACCGCCATAGGCACTAAGGCGCCCATAGTCAGTGGCGTAGCTAAGAAGCTGTGGGCCCCAGTGCAAGTTTTGCATTGGGAGCCCCCCCAAGCTCTCTATACATATCAATTGATACACAACACCAAAACTAATCAAGGACAACCACAGTGCCAGAGGTGCAAGAAAGGGATGGGAAACAGTGTGTTACTGATCACTGTTATTCTAATCATCTATAGAAGTGAATATTATCAGCATAGGACCAATAAAGAGCTAATACTGTGGTTGAAGGTGGGGCCCCTCTAGCCCAAGGGCCCCGATGCGGTCACTACCTCTGCACCCCCTGTTGCTACGCCCCTGCCCATAGTAATATCAGCTTGCAATTTGTACAGCGGACGCTCCCGGCACCTGCTTTTTAATGGTCACCTCTGGCACCCAAATTTCCCACGGTAGCCAATATTACTATGAGCGTTAGTTACTTGCACAGCGCCTCTGGTGCACAAATTTCCTGCTTCCGAT
This sequence comes from Hyperolius riggenbachi, assembly GCF_040937935.1. Lineage (NCBI taxonomy): Eukaryota > Metazoa > Chordata > Amphibia > Anura > Hyperoliidae > Hyperolius > Hyperolius riggenbachi. The sequence continues at coordinate 369,724,319 of NC_090648.1, read as the reverse complement.
ATAAACATCTTCTGAACGTTATTCCACCCTCAAGCCACAATGTGCTTTCAGGGCCTAAAATGAACATGTTCTAAGTAATCTTTTAAATCAGATTATAAGCAGGGAGAACAAAATATTTAAACACAATTTGCAACTAGGAGAACACATTCTAGAATTTGCATTTAAATACACTTTGATATGTATGATGTCAGCAATGTGCGGTCTTTGCAGAACATCTATTACCTTCAGTCCTGCATGCTGATCTCTTTGCCATACGCCTCTCTGTAACAAGGTGATGCAAAATATAGCAGCTGGTTAAAGATCTAATCTGTCATCAAACACATGGAGCCAGGGGTATGCTAAAACCTCCCACATAAGCAGGTTGTATTACATATCAAATTTCTGGCCAACCAAGATGGTCTTTCTTGTTATAATCGATCACTGAAACCTGTGTACGAATACAAAAAATGTTTTATCTGAAGTGTAATTAACCTGTTTAAAGGATCATATACACGTCCAACATGCACACAACCACATGACCAACATGACAAACCCCACAACCTGAGGAACCACATGACCTGTACGTACACACGGCCTGAAGGCTAAACAACCAACTCAATTAACTTACTGCACACGCAAGAGGACTGACTGACTACACATTCGAAACAAGTACAAGTCTTTCAAACAACTTGTACACACGCACCAGCTGCACACCAACTGCATGACATCAGACCAACATAGATCCAAAAGTTGGATTGATCAACCTGCCTGTTATCGGTTGCTCATCAAGTTGTTTGCACACATACACATGCCTGATTATCATCCAACAGACTAATGTCAGATGATAATCAGGCTGCAGGTTGGTCCATGTGTACTTAGCTTTAGCCAGAGCTTGATTTATTATGTCATCTCCAGTGGAGTCCGAGGACTGACGGTTTGGACACCACAAGTGATCCAGCAAGACTGAAATGAACATTTTAAATAGCATCTACTAGAAGGCAAAGGATTATAACTGTGGCCTGGGTGATATTGGAACACAGATAAAAGTTTAGTGATAGTAAGATAACAGTGATTGCAGTCTCCTGCACACAGCTAAAGAGTGAGTTTTATTTTAATCATCCAAAGCTGCTCTGCATTTATTAGCTATTGCCCTGGATACTGCATGCAGCGGCAATTGACCCATCCCTCTGCAACTCTCACTAAGACCTGATATGACACAGGTGGAGGTGGAAAAGCCTAACCACCTAAAAGCAATTATTGAATTAATTCAGTCCACTTGTAGTATCCTAAGGACAGCTGCAGGGCATGCTAGCGCAGTGGATAAACATTTCTCTCTTATATTCACTATCTACCTGCATAATGAATACAAAAGATGATTTAGGACAGCCATCCACTGGCAGATCTGACCAGGAATGGCCCACATGCTCTTTGAGATCACCATCATGCTTGAACCCATTGTGACTTTTCTTCCAGATTGGAAAACATTCAGATGAAAGCCTCAATATCATTTATAATCCAATAACTCAGGTTCACTCCATCAACAACAGATTAACAAGCTGGTAATTGAAGCACACATAGGCAGATTTACTTCCCAGACCCAGCATCCAGCTATTCCCTGAGCACATGTTACTAAATTGGGCAAGTCCAGCCATTGGGCACAAGTGCAACAACTGATGGACACTGAGATGTTATTGGGGATTAGCGGTTATTTTTACCTACACATGGTCCAGTGTTTAACCAATTTGGGTTAGGTACCTGTGCCTCCTTTTCCTATGAAAGGACCGGAGTCTCACCAGAGTTCATGATATGTAATTCGAGCAGAAAATAATATCTCATTTTATATCTCAACTGACCCCAGTGAACTTCCAAAGAGTTGAATGCTGGGAATGTGAAATGACCGCTACTAAGCATACCAGGGGATGTATCCAGTGCACCAGCACAGACCGACAGTCCAGTACAGACCCTCAGTGTGTGATTAGCTTGACTATAATGTGGACACATTACAGAGTTTTATATTATTACTAATATTACACATTACTAATAACCGCTAATCATCCTACTTATAAAACTCAAGTGTCCCTGCGTCCTGTCCGTGTGTCAGTGCCTTTGCGCTGCTGCGCATGTCAAGCACTGACAGCCATTAGGACAAGACGCAGGGCGGACAGCTGGCCGAGCGGGCGGGCGAGAGAGCGTGCGACCAGCGGGTGTGCGGTAATGACAGACCTAGAGCCCGTTTTCAAACGGGCTTAGGTCACTAGTTCCCAATAATACCTCTAGATCGTAAGCTTGCAAGGGCAGGGACCTCCTCCTAATGTTTCTTATTTTGCTGTAATTTACCATATGAACATGCAGCAATTTTAGTGATATCTCAATCGACACATTAACTATGTATGTATTTGTACTTGTATTACTGAATGTCATGACTGCACAGTGTCTTGAACTTCTCATGTATATATGTTCCCCAATAATTGTTGTGTACTATGTAGAGCGCTACGGAATATGTTGGGGCTATATAAATAAAAAAATAATAATTACACATTTACATAGCCAACATCAAACAATTTACATCACTCACTGTCCCTCAGTGTGGTTTTAATTCTAAGATCCTTACTACATTCTGTGACAAATGAAAGTAAAAGCAATGAACCTTCCAGTGTGTTTTTGGGATGTTTGACAAAATCTGAGTACCCCACAGATATGAGAGAACAACATACAAAGTCCACTCAAATAGCTTATCTAATCCATCCTGAGACCCCAGAGCTCGGAAGCGGGAGTCCCGTCTGTACCATTTATGGTTTATACCTATACTTATTTCAAACATTTTCATAGCACAGATTTTCATGTTTGTAAAACATAGTAAGGTAACACTTTCCCTGCAGAGGGATTGTATATAGTAAGAATACATTTTGTATTCTTATTTTGTAGGAACAGGTAGTGCAGAATGACAGTGCAAATGATAGTTTTTAGCAAATTTATTTTACACATTTATAGAGCACTGACGCTTTTTCCACAACACTTTACATAGAACTTTGCACCATTCATGTGACTCCTTATCCTCCAAACAGGCTCACAGTCCCTCCTATACTCTACGGCTTTTATTGGGAATCCAATAAACCTACCCAGCCAGCGCTGGACTTAGGTTTCAAAGTGCCTTGTATTAAGCCCAGAGATTGGTCCCATATTCTACCCAGCATACATTTCTTTCTATAATGGTGCAAAAAAGCTATTTAAACTAATATTAAAAATATGTCGAGCAGGGCATTTGTTCATTAAACAATAATGCACATTTACAGGTCACCAGACGCAAAGGAACTGCCATATACTGTACTCATAAAATGGCAAAGTTGCAACTTAATAGGCTTATATGATGTTGACAGCGTACATGTAGGTGCCAAGTTGACTTGTCCATTGTGCCCTATGGGGAGCCACACAGTTTGACTGTATTTATGGCATCTCGTTTGGCCACCCAGATCAGACATATCAAAGACAAGTCCTGATCTTATCGGTATGTTTTTGGATTATGTATACAGCGCAGACCCGCACTGAGATCCGCACAAACACAGGATGTATTTATATGCAAATCCCATGGGATTGCAATGTAGATCTCTGGAGCCAAAGGGTAAGTATGTTTACCACTTAGCTCTCTCCCTGCTGCCCAGTAGTATTTTATAATATCACTAGCTGACCTAAGCCCGTTTCAACACGGGCTCTAGGTCTGTCCCTGCGCATGCACCCGCCGTGCACGCACATCTGCCGCTCATGCGTCCGCGTGCACAGGCCCGCCATGCGCACACGCCCACCACGCGCACATGTGTCGGCCACTCACATGTCTGCCACGCGAGTGCACACGCCCGCCGTGTTTTTACACACGCTCGGCCCTTGGCCCCCTCCTCCCCTGCAAGCTGCGGTCACTCCCCCTCCGTGTCTCAGCGTCCCTGCACATGCGCAGTTGCGCAAAGCACGGACCCACACACACACACCCTGGGACGCATAGACACAGGGGTTTTATATAAGAGGCTACAACACACTTCCATATGTAGGTCCTATAATTAAGTCAGTGTTACTGTACTGTAAGAAAGGAACATCCAGTGGCGTAGCAATAGGGGATGTAGAGGTTGCAGCTGCATTGAGCCCTCCTTCGTCCATTTTATTAGCTTTTCATTGCTGCTAGGCTGGTTATGACACCCCCTATATGTGCATTGCATAATGGTAATCCTTAACAAACTGTTTCCTTACAGCTGTCAGAAACTACAGCTGTCCTTGGGGCTCCATATCAATACAGTGTTTGAGCCCCCACGTAAAACTCGCCCTGGGGCCCCAAGCTCCATAGTTACGCCACTGGGAACATTATATATTGTCCCACTCCCTACTAGTCAAAAATCTTTTTTTAGTTGTTCATTTATGAGTAGCACTTCTATATTCTGGTTTATTATTGTAAAATTCAAGTGAAATTGCCATAAAGCAATTATAGCCAGTTGTGTTAGATACATAGAAATATAAGGGGAATTAAATGTGCTGTATATTAAAATAAAGGGTCAAACTGAATACTGAGATAGTGCTGAAATAAAAAGAGAACTCTAAGTACATAATGATATTTATAATACTAAAACATAATAAACATTGTCTGTAATAGCCTAAGTGCTTCAAGTATACATAGATTCATATCTAGACTATGCATGATAATGTTTTCATTATGAATGATTGCCGTATTCAAAGGGGTCCTGTAAACAGCGCTTGCTGAAAATTCTATCTGAAATATCAGTTTATATTTTACTGACATAGATAAAGGGACATAAAAAATGCACACTTAAATGTAAAGTAATAGCAAAGTGCAGCCAATGTCCAATTAATTATTCCCGTTCTGTCGTATCCTCTCGCTGAAAAATAACCACTGGGATCTGATTGGTTGTTATTCATGGTGCAGAAACTTGTCATGCCACAGTTACTGTAAACAAAATGGAGTCACATACATACTGTATTGATGAAATGTTAGAATGAATTGAAGTAATTTGCAGCTCCTGGTGTTTTCTAAGACCTCGTTCACACTTTACTAACAATTTCAGCAGCTTTTCAATCATTGGTGATCGTTAGTGTTTTGAAAGCGCTACTGCAATGTCATGTGTATGGCAGAGTTCAGACTTGCCAGCAATTTGCTGAAATCATAAAAGCACTGCATACAGCATTTTTAACAATTTTAGAGCGATTACGTTTCAATCTTATAGAACCGCAAAATGCAATCGTTCCAAAATTGCTTTCCTCTACAGTGAAAAATTGCTGGGAAATCGCTTTGCAAAACGCTGTAATTATGCTGGCGTTTTGCAGTTTCCAATGTGACAGAGGCCTAAAAGGACAGAACAGATAAAGACAACTCCGCAACAATCTAAATTTGAATTTGTTTTTCGGCACTCTTAGTATTGAGTCTTTTGTATCACTCTGTATTTTACAGACCTATCTAAACATATTTTTTTTAAGATACTGGAGAGTGCCAATTTTCCTTGCATAGCTCTTTACCTAGAAACATTAACATCAAACCCTGACCTAACAAGAGCCTCAAATCTACGCATACATGAAATAAGGGCGCCTGGAAAAAAGGGCGCAAGGGACTTAAGTTAAGTTAAAACAAATGCTCTGCAATATCATGGGAGAAGATGTACAACAGTCTAGGCTTTGCACAGAGCTCCACAAATCCTAAAGCTATGTACACACTGTCAGCAGCTATCACCTACAGTGTAATAATCTAGCAACACACACTTTCGGTAACGGGAGAAGGGATGATTTGTATTTGCCATGTGATTATATTGTCTGTTGCAATGCAATGTGTTAGCGTGAAAGTAGCCTAACTACCTGCACAGTGCAGGGGGCTTTCTTACTTATTCTCAACACCTGGACTAATTAATTGACTGTCAGCAAACTATGACACTCCTATCTATCAGTTATACACCAAGGAATGCTTATGTTTTGTATAGACATAAAGTAATATTCGCTAAAAGAAATGACTGCCATTTAGAGCAAAATGGAAAACACTGAGTATTTATTAATATATGTGCCAGTTTTCATTCAAGTCTTTAGAGCTGATTTAGCAAGATCAATTCCAAGGAAATTGCAGTCACTGCATGCTTGTTCAGGGTCTATGGCTAGAAGTGTTAAAGGCAGAGGATCAGCAGCACAGCCAGGGAATGGGCATTGTTTAAAAATAAATAAGTCAGCCTCCATATTTCTCACCTTGGGTTCTCTTTCCTTAGCTCCAGCTCATTATTACTTAGCTAAGGTAAGCTTCACTTATCTTTTGCTCATTATTTACAGTTTTATCATTTTATTCTGCTTTCTTATTTAAAGGGATGATAAGTTGCACAGGAGTAATAGAACAATAAATCCTGAATATAACACATTTCTTACAGATATTAAAAACAAATTTCCATAAAGAAAAGCCTAAGATTTCTTACCAGAATCATGGTTTCCTCTTGTTGAGAGAAGCCTCGAACTTTCAACACTCTTGCATTGGGTATCAACGATTATTAGCCTATCTCTTTAGAATGATAGAAAAGATAATTAATGATGTTTGTGTATTTGTTTATTACAATCTTAGCATTTTTATGGGAGTGGTTTTTAGCCCCATATAATGTTCTCAAGTAAGTGGATCACATTAGAGTTGAAACTGGTTCCGGGTGTCCATTTTGTGTTGCTAATTAGATCAACTGATTTGCCCTTGTCATGGTCAGAAGTACATGCACGCATTTTCACAAATGCCACCAAAGTGGACGGCAGGAACATGCTGTCACTTTGGCTATTTTGTGGCTAATTAATCTCTGTAATTAGATAAAAGAGCTTTGCGCCCTGGAAAGGAAGGCCTGTGAGGTCCTGGTAACTGGTATCAGATATTGCATTTAGTGGACCCCACAAGCTCTCACAAAGTCATCACAGAAGACAAGTACTAGCAAATGCATAACTAACAGCTGCAGCAAAAACATCTGGTCTTCTCTAGGGCACAGTGCCCAAAAATCAACCAGCCTCAATGAAATACTGCAAATTGTGAACAGAGAAGAGGTGAAAAGTCACAACCTTTTTCCTTTTGACATATGTCAGTATATGCAGAGCCAGGATAAGGTCCTCCAGCACCCAAGGCTAACACACCAAAGTGCACCCCTCCATCCCTTCCACCCCAGCCGATAGCTGATTGCTATTAGACTAAAGGCCCATACACACGTCGGATTTTAGTGAACGACCCGTCGTTTGAACGTTCCGTCGTTCGGACGTTTTCGCGTCAAATCCGACGTGTGTACAGACTATCGTTCGGGTGATAAGACTGGTTACCAACGATCCACCGGGCGGATCGCTGGTAACCAGTCTTATCACCCGAACGATAGTCTGTACACACGTCGGATTTGACGCGAAAACGTCCGAACGACGGAACGTTCAAACGACGGGTCGTTCGCTAAAATCCGACGTGTGTATGGGCCTTAAGAGGCACCCCTGGGCCCCCAACCCCCACAACACCTTCATCTCTAGTTATCTGGCTTGCAGTCACTGCCGTGTATCCCCTTTTCTTATTTTTTTCTGCTTCAAACACAAATAGGGAAATGATAGCTGAGTAAGTTGTGCGCCCCCTCCTTCACTGCGCCCTGAGGCTGGAACCTCTCTTGCCTCTGCCTTGGCCCTGCGTATTTGTGTGGCTGTAAAGAGAGAGTGCACAGAATAGATTAGTATAAATGTACCTAATGGCCAGGGACTTACTTAGTCATTTATATGTGGGTATAACAGCAGGGACCAGATAAAAATGGTGCACAGCGCCAACGGTATAAAAATGGCGCCTCATTGAATTACATTATAAAACGATATTTAGAGGCATTAGTATTTAATGCCTTCGTAACATCTGTAAGATTTGCCCTTTCCTGACCTCTGCCACCACCAAACTCCTCATCCATGCCCTCATAATTTCCCGCCTTGACTACTGCAATGCCCTGCTGTCTGGTCTCCCTATGACCCGAACAGCCCCACTGCAGTCCATCATGAATGCGGCAGCCAGAATTATCCATTGCTCCCATCGCTCCACCATGGCGGATCCCCTCCTTGAATCCCTCCACTGGCTTCCTATCCAGTCCAGAATCAGATTCAAGATACTGTGTCTGACCTACAAATCTGTCCACAAAACCTGTCCAACCTACATTTCCGATCTTACTCAGAGGTACACACCTAGCCGCTCACTCTGCTCTTCCAATGAACTTCGCCTAACCACCCCCCGCATCACCCAGTCCCATGCACGCCTCCAGGACTTCTCAAGAGCTGCTCCAACACTATGGAACTCCCTACCTCCACCCATTAGGGCAACCCCCTCCTTCAACATCTTCAAGAAAGCCCTCAAAACTCACCTTTTCACTCTGGCCTACTACCCCTCACAAGTGCTCTAAACCCACAGCTGAACCTCCAATCTATATCGGCGGCAGTGAGGTAACCAGAGTGCCCTGCGCCTGGCTTCTGGGCACTACCATCTCCAGTGACCTCAGCTGGAAGCCCAACATCACTGCCACCCAACGGAAAGCCCAGCAGAGGCTCTTCTTCCTCCGCCAGCTGAGAAAGTTCGGCATGACTCAAGAAATTTTAACCAGCTTTTACTCCGCCACCATTGAGTTGATCCTCTGCTCTTCCATCTTGGTGTGGTATGCTGGCGCCACTGTTGACGACAAGGACAAACTACAGAGAGTCATCAGGTCAGCAGAGAGGATCATTGGGTGCCCCCTCCCCTCACTTGCCCTACTACACAACAAGAGACTCAGATCCAGGGCACTGAGGATTGCAAGTGATCCCTCACACCCAGGCCACCGCTACTTCAACCTTCTGCCCTTGGGCCGGAGGCTACGGGCCATATCCACTAAGACCATGAGACACAAGAACTCGTTCTTCCCCTCGGCAGTCAGTCTCCTTAATTCCCTCCACATTCTACCATCAAAGCAAGCCACAACGAGCGGTGACGCTAGCTGCGCTATGGCTGACCAGTCATCCAGCCCATAAGACTAACTACTTACTAACTACTAGACATCTCAGTGACACACTGGGAACGTGTTGTATATGACAATGTATTGTTAACCTGATGCCTGTTGTTCACTGCTGTCTCTCTCTATGGGCTCGATTCACAAAGCGGTGATAACTCAGTTATCACGCCTAAAAGACTTTAGGCGTGATAACCTTTGCACCAGCAAAGTTATCACCGCTTTGTGCTCTAACTCGCGCGAAGTTTCCGCGCATACGCGCGTGCGCGCGTAAGTGCGCGCGCAAAGTCCCATAGAGCTTAATGGGAGCTTCGCGCGAAGCGGGGGCCACTGCGCGCGCGCGCGTGCACGGTTGCACGCGCAACACTTTGCGCGCGGAAAATTCGCGCGAGTTTCTTCTTATCATGCCTAAACTGAGTTTAGGCGTGATAAAGGGGTTTTCACAGGCGTGCAAAGTGTTTGCACCGCTTTGTGAATCAAGCCCTATGTACTCTTCCTGAGCTATTTGTACTGTGCCAAAAACAATTCCAGGCACGATCCTTCATGCTTGGCGAAATAAACTTGATTCTGATTCTGATTCTGATTCTGGTCTCCTACCTCTCGTGTCCCTACCTCTCCCTTTAGATTGTAAGCCTTTGGGCAGGGTCCTCCTCCTTTTGTGTCCTACCTGATCATGCACCTCCATTACTGTACACCCATGCTATGCATCTGAGTGAACCTAACTTGCCTAATCTCCATGCTCCCCTCCAGTGACTAAGCATTACCTGGTTCTCATACTGTGCTGTGTGATCTGGTTTTCTTGTATTCCTGTATTGTCATTTTGCTGTATGTCACCCCTAAATATTGTCTGTAACCTAAATTAATGTCCAGCACTGTGTAATATGTTGGCGCTTTATAAATACAATAAATAAATTAAATAAATAAAAATGGTGCATGGTTTGTATTCATAAATATTTATGCATAAAAACCGCTGCAGCCGGGAGCGTAGTCCGGCTTTGGCAGAGGTAGAGGGAGGGTTTAGTGTGAGAGAGGCATGGGGCTTTGAGGCAGTGTGAGAGCAGGTGACACAGGCAGAGAGGTTTGTATACATTACCTGGTCCCTGATGATTGCGTTTTCTCTCCACTTCCTACTTAGTTTGAATGAGTCCGGCAACCAGCCAATCACCAAGCGACTTCAGTCTCCACATGGTGATTGGCTGGCTGCCAGACTCTTGAAAACTAAACAGGAAGTGGAGAGAAGACGGGATCGTCGGGACCAGGTAATGTATGAGAGATACCGCTAATGACATCTTATTACTAAAGTTATTTAACGTCTCACCCCATGCCATTTTTTACAGGCACCCTTTTTGACTGTACCCATAACATCAGTTATGTCATATAGCACCATTCATCAAATGAACAATCCACAAAATTATGTTTTTGTAAACCAATATTGTAGTTATCATTTATAATAGCAAATGTGTACAATCTTGATTTAAAATTATAATGACTTATAGTCTGGTTCCTTTAAGGCAGGGGTCTCAAACTCGCGGCCCGCGGGCCATTTGCGGCCCTCGATACAATATTTTGTGGCCCTCGCCAGCAAAAGCTTCCTTATAGTTTGCTTCAGTGCTCCCAAGTAATCCGCTGCATCCCCGCCGCTAAACGAGGGCTGCAGAGCCCCCACATCGCCCGGGGGGCAATCCGCCGGCATTTCCTGGAAGGCGCAGAGCTTTCAGCTTCAGCTCTGCCCCTCCTGACATCAATCGCCGCACGGATCGCCGCCTCGCCCTGCCCCTCTCTGTGAAGAAAGAGTGAGAGGGGCGGGCCGGGCAGAGGCGGCGATCCGTGCGGTGATTGACATCAGGAGGGGCAGAGCTGAAGCCGAAAGCTCTGCCCCTTCCAGGAAATGGCGGCAGATTGCCCCCCAGGCGATTTGGGAGCTCTGCAGCCCTCGTTTAGCGGCAGGGATGCGGCGGATTACTTGTGATAAGAGCACTGAAGCCAATCATAAGGTAAAATAGGCAAAATAGTTCACTTCAGTGTGAATTTGATTTTGAAATAAAAATCAATGCAAGGGACGGGGGGGGGGGGGGGGGGAGCTGCTGATTGTGAAATCCCTTATGCGGCCCAGCCTCATCCTGACTTTGCCTCCTGCGGCCCCCAGGTAAATTGAGTTTGAGACCCCTGCTTTAAGGAGTTTATAATCATTTAAAGGATACCCGAAGTGACATAGTTACATAGTTATTTTGGTTGAAAAAAGACATACGTCCATCGAGTTCAACCAGTACAAAGTACAACTCCAGCCCGTCCCCCACACACCCCTGTTGATCCAGAGGAAGGCGAAAAAAAACCCACAAGGCATGGTCCAATTAGCTCCAAAAGGGAAAAATTCCCTCCTGACTCCAGATGGCAATCAGATAAAATCCCTGGATCAACATCATTAGGCATAACCTAGTAATTGCAGCCATGGATGTCTTTCAACGCAAGGAAAGCATCTAAGCCCCCTTTAAATGCAGGTATAGAGTTTGCCATAACGACTTCCTGTGGCAATGCATTCCACATCTTAATCACTCTTACTGTAAAGAACCTTTTCCTAAATAAATGGCTAAAACGTTTTTCCTCCATGCGCAGATCATGTCCTCTAGTCCTTTGAGAAGGCCGAGGGACAAAAAGCTCATCCGCCAAGCTATTATATTGCCCTCTGATGTATTTATACATGTTAATTAGATCTCCTCTAAGGCGTCTTTTCTCTAGACTAAATAAACCCAGTTTATCTAACCTTTTTTGGTAAGCGAGACCTTCCATCCCACGTATCAATTTTGTAGCTCGTCTCTGCACCTGCTCTAAAACTGCAATATCTTTTTTGTAATGTGGTGCCCAGAACTAAATTCCATATTCCAGATGTGGCCTTACTAGAGAGTTAAACAGGGGCAATATTATGCTAGCATCTCGAGTTTTTATTTCCCTTTTAATGCATCCCAAAATTTTGTTCGCTTTAGCTGCAGCGGCTTGGCATTGAGTACGATTATTTAACTTGTTGTCGATGAGTACTCCTAAGTCCTTCTCCAAGTTTGATGTCCCCAACTGTATCCCATTTATTTTGTATGGTGCTAGACCATTGGTACGACCAAAATGCATGGCTTTACATTTGTCAACATTGAACTTCATCTGCCATGTATGTGCCCATATAGCCATCCTATCCAGATCCTGTTGCAATATGACACTATCTTCCTGAGAGTTGATGATTCTGCACAATTTTGTATCATCTGCAAAAATAGCAACATTGCTCACTACTGCATCTACTAGGTCATTAATAAATAAATTGAAGAGCACTGGACCCAGTACAGACCCCTGTGGGACCCCACTGCTAACAGTCACCCATTTTGAGTACGATCCATTGACCACAACTCTTTGTTTTCTGTCCATTAGCCAGTTTCCTATCCATGCACACAAACTCTTCCCCAGTCCTTGCATCCTCAACTTTTGCACCAGACTTCTGTGGGGAACAGTGTCGAAGGCCTTTGCAAAGTCCAAGTATATCCAGGGCCGGATTTGTACTTTTTACCGCCCTAGGCCAACTATACCGTCTGTATGGTTGTTATTTCTTTGTGCCCCAATGAGAATTCTACTTACTTTCCATCATTGGATGTCACAGACAATAACTATTTCAGTAATATGCGTATAGATTATAAATTATGTTTTCCTTAAGAACTTTTATGTTATGTTTGCCATCTCATTAATGATGGACCCATTGTGTCTCCATCTGAGTTAAGGTGGCCACACACGATACAATAAAATGATCCGATTTTACGGTAATTCGATAAAAATGATCGGATCTCTCTCTCTCTCGAAAAACGAAAGCTTTTTTTTCCATTCGACTGAAAAATCCGATCGGATTTCCCGTTTTTATTGATTCGGAATGCCAGATATTTTTCTTAAATCTTTCTGAAGATTGTATGGTGAGTGGTAGATTGCCAATTTATTAATATACACACCCTAGCAATTTTCTCAGAGTTTCTAATAATTTTTATCATAATTGGGGAAAAATTGAACATAGGTGTGTGGTACATTGGTCATATTTTTGAAATGTTACAATCCGTCAGAAAAATTGATTGCAATTCTTAAATTGAACAGATATTTAAAAAATGGTATGGTGAGTGGCCACCTTTAAGCCCTGTCTACACGGGGAGATGTTGGGGAGATGTTGTGGCGATCGGCGGCCTCTTGCGCGTCCCCGTGCGTGCCTGCCGCGTCCCCGCTCGCCGCGCGTGCGCCGCATTCGATTCCCCACTCGTCCCCGCCGGCGCCGCTTATCTTCCGCTCGATTCCCTGCCATTGTCCCCTCGCGGGGAGCGAGCAGGGAATCGGCGGAAGCAAGATCCGTCCTGTCGGATCTTATCAATCGAGCCGCATCAGCTTTAGGCTAATGTGTACCTGCAGGATAGAGCTTACAGGACTTGCAGGGATGACACAAGTACAGGACAGAGTGTTCAAAGGTTAAAGCTGTCCTTGTAGATAGGGATGGCTGTATAGAACAGCTTTACTGCCTCTCACTGAGCCGCCCCTAAATTTCTGGTGCCCTAGGCCATGGCCTATGTGGCCTTGCCAGAAATACGGCCCTGAGTATATCACATCTACAGCATTCCCAATATCCATATTAGCATTCACTACCTCATAAAACCTGAGCATGTTAGTCAAACAGGACCTGTCTTTAGTAAACCCATGTTGATGCTGAGAAATAAGATTATTTTCTACTATGAAGTCATGTATAGTATCTCTTAGTAACCCCTCAAATAGTTTGCATACAACTGATGTTAAACTTACAGGTCTATAATTTCCTGGATCAGATTTTTAGTTCTTCTTAAATAATGGGAAAACGTGGGCTGTACGCCAATCCACTGGGACTCTGCCAGTTGCAAGAGAGTCACAAAAGATAAGATAAAGGGGCTTAGCTATAACTGAACTTAATTCCCTTAGGACCCGAGGATGCATGCCATCCGGGCCAGGTGCCTTGTCTATTTTTAATTTATTTAGTCTTGCCTTTACTTCTTCCTGCGTTAAGTATTTAATATTACAGTTAGAAGATTGAGACTCTTCTGCCTCAGTAATTTGCAACAGTGCTGTTTCCTTTGTGAAGACAGAAGCAAAGAAAGCATTTAATAACTCTGCCTTACCTTGGTTATCCACCATTGAGTTCCCACCCTCATCCTTTAGGAGTCCTATACAGTCAACCTTTCTTTTTTTAGAGTTGATGTACTTGTAAAACTTTTTTGGGTTAGATTTGATATCCCTAGCGATTTGATTTTCAGCTTCGATCTTTGCCAGCCTAATTTCTTTTTTACAATTTTTATTGCACTCCTTATAATTGCTTAGTGCAGTCTCGGTCCCCTCCTGTTTTAGGACCTTATATGCATTCATTTTCCTCTTCATTTTATCCCTAACCTTTCTATTCATCCATAGAGGCCTTTTTTTATTTCTAGACATTTTGTTTCCATATGGGATATACATACTACAATATTGATTGAGAATAAGTTTAAAAGCTTGCCATTTTCCTTCAGTGTCCTCCCCTCTTAGTACATTATCCCAGTTCACCAAACTTACTGCCTGCCTAATTTGATTGAACTTTGCTTTTCTAAAATTCATAGTTTTAGCATACCTCCCAACATTTTGATTTTAAAAAACGGGACATTTAGGCCATGCCCCCTGGCCACACCCCCAACCCCTAGTCACGCCCACCCCACAAAAAAGTTTGGGTTTTTTTTTCAATTATTAATTACTCCCAACGGGGAGGCGCTGTGAGGGTGCCAGTTGGTGTGGAGGAGGGTGAGGGTGGCCGTGGGCGGGCAGAGAGAGATCGAGGCACCAGCCCGGTATGCGGCATAGATGGCCGCCGCCCGCCGCCATTACACTTCTCCCTCCCTCCCTCCTAATATGCCCCCCAGTGTCCCCTTCCCCCCGCAGTGTAAAATGGGCAGCGGTGGGAGCGGGCAGTAAGTCTTATCACTGCCTCTCCGCTGCCTACCGGGATCTCCTCTGCTCTTCCTGCTTCTTGTGACGTCACAGGAAGCAGGAAGAGCAGAGGAGATCCCGGTACGCAGCGGAGAGGCAGTGATAAGACTTATTACCCGCTCCGCTGCCCATTTTACTCTGCGGGGGGAAGGGGACACTGGGGGGCATATTAGGAGGGAGGGAGGGAGAAGTGTAATGGCGACGGGCGGCGGCCATCTATGCCGCATACCGGGCTGGTGCCTCGATCGTTTTTTTTTTCCCTCACTCCCCAGTGGCCAGGACCAGGGGGGGGGCAGCGCAGGACAGCGGGTCGGGCCCCCAAATTTGGGACCGTCCCGCCCAAATCAGGGCGGTTGGGGCCCCTGGTTTTAGTGGTCCCGCTGCCCCGTGGCCTATCAGACACCAGATCAAACGTTATCATGTTGTGATCACTATTTCCCAAATGTTCTTGAACCTGCACATTTGATACATTATCTGGTCTATTAGAAATGATCAGATCCAGTAACGCATTCCCCCTAGTTGGTTCCGTTACCATTTGAGTCAAGTAATTGTCCTGTAGTGCTGCCAGAAATCTGCTGCTTTTACCAGAATGGGTAGCCTCAATACCCCAGTCAATGTCTGGAAAGTTGAAGTCGCCCATAATTATGACCTCATTTTTACTTGCAGCTTTTTCAATCTGCTGTAGTAATCGCAGTTCTGCAGCTTCATTAATATGAGGTGGTCTGTAGCATACCCCAATAAGCAATTGGCAACTTTTATTTCCACCATGAATATTTACCCTAACGGACTCCACATCTTCGCAATCTTCTTCCATCTCATCGCTGAGGACAGCTGTAAAAGAATTCTTAACAAAGAGACAAACTCCTCCACCTTTTTTCCCTGTTCTATCCCTCCTAAACACATTGTATCCTTTTAAATTAGCTATCCAGTCATGGCTTTCATCCATCCATGTCTCGGTTATTCCCACAATGCCATAGCCTTTGTCATTCAAAATGAACTCTAGTTCGTCTATTTTATTTGCAAGGCTCCGAGCATTGGTTACCATGCACTTTATATTTTTACCACCACATTTACCAATTTTGTTTACACGAAATGGGCTACTTGAAGTTTTACCAACCTCCTTAATCTTTACACTGTCCCCACCCCCTCTCCACCCCCCATAATGTTAGGCTCCCACTGTCTTTTTACCTTATCTTGTCTACATATTAAGACTTTATCCTCCCGCCTCCCCCCAGATCCTAGTTTAAAATCTCCTCCAACCATTTAGCCATCTTCTCCCCCAATGCAGCTGCACCCTCCCCATTAAGGTGTAGCCCATCCCTGCTGTAGAACCTGTAGCCAACTGCAAAGTCTGCCCAGTTCTCCAGGAACCCAAATCCTTCCTTCCTACACCAATTTCTCAGCCACTTATTTAACTCCCTAAGCTCCCTCTGTCTCTCAGATGTAGCACGTGGCACTGGCAGTATTTCAGAGAACACCACCTTGGATGTCCTTGCTTTAAATTTATTTCCAAGTACCTGAAAATCATTTTTGAGGACCTTCCATCTCCCACTTATTTTGTCATTGGTGCCAATGTGTACCATGACAGCTGGGTCTTCCCCAGCCCCACCCAATAATCTGTCAATTCTTTCCGCTACATGCCGAACCCGAGCACTCGGGAGGCAACAGACTGTACGGCATTCACGGTTTCTTCGACAGATTACCCTATCTGTGCGCCTAATAATTGAATCCCCTACCACCAGTACCTGTCTAGCCTTAGCTGCACTCCCATTCCCTTACTCGTTACAGCAGTCTGCCCCTTGGTTGCTAAGGAGCACATCCTGCTGCAGCATTGCTACTCCTGAATCATCCTCCCCAATATTACGCAAACAAGCATACTTATTAGTGAGGGACAACTCGGGACTAGCCTCCCTGCCACTTTTTCCCCTACCCCTTCTAACTGTGACCCAACTAGCGGCTACCTCTGCTTCTTGCTCCGGCTTTACTCCACCCACCTCATCTTTACCGATTCCATCCAGTGTCTGGATCGTGAGATCCAAGCTCATCTCCATGTTGTGTATGCGTCTCAGCAGTGGCATAGCAATAGAGGTTGCAGAGGTAGCGACCGCATCGGGGCCCTTGGGCCAGAGGGGCCCCGAAGGGTGCACCCTCTATCACAGTATTAGCTCTCTATTGGTCCTGTGCTCATAATAAACATTTCTATAGATGCTTTGAATAGTAGTAATCCTTAACACACTGTTAATCAACCCCTTCTTGCAACTCTGACACTGTGGTTGTCCTTGGCTGGTTTTGGTGCGCCATATCAATTGTTATGTATAGAGTGCTTGGGGGGGGGCCCATGTAAAACTTGCACCGGGACCCAGAGCTCCTTAGCTACGCCACTGCGTCTCAGTGTTGCGAGATGCTTATTTAGCTCTGCGACTTCCGCCTCTAACTGAGCAACACGCACACACCCAGGGCAACAGTAAACACCCTCAATCTGCTGATCAAGGCATGCATACATGTCACAGGATGTACACTGTACAGCATAGTCCAACATGATGACTATTGTGTGGGGAAATTTTATTTAAAGTAAACTGTGGTGGTAAAAGTTGAAACGGGAGAGGGAGTGAAGTTCGGGAGTGAGTGCAGCTGGGGTGGAAGAGGGGGAGGGGTGGAGGAGGGGGAGTGAGTAAAGTTGGGGTGGAGGAGGGGGAGGGGAGGAGGGGGAGTGAGTGAAGTTGGAGTGGAGGAGGGGGAGTGAGTAAAGTTGGGGTGGAGGAGGGGGAGTGAGCAAAGTTGGGGTGGAGGAGGGGGAGGGAAGGAGGGGGAGTGAGTGAAGCTGGGGTGGAGTCCTCAAAACTTAAAGGGATACTGTAGGGGGATCGGGGGAAAATGAGCTGAACTTACCCGGGGCTTCTAATGGTCCCCCGCAGGCATCCTGTGCCCGTGCAGCCACTCACCGATGCTCCGGCCCCGCCTCCGGTTCACTTCTGGAATTTCTGACTTTAAAGTCAGAAAACCACTGCGCCTGCGTTGCCGTGTCCTCGCTCCCGCTGATGTCACCAGGAGTGTACTGCGCAGACACAGACCATACTGGGCCTGCGCTGTGCGCTCTTGATGACATCAGCGGGATCGAGGACACGGCAAAGCAGGCGCAGTGGTTTTCTGACTTTAAAGTCAGAAATTCCAGAAGTGAACCGGAGGCGGGGCCGGAGCATCAATGAGCGGCTGCGCGGGCACAGGATGTCTGCGGGGAACCATTAGAAGCCCCGGGTAAGTTCAGCTCATTTTCCCCCGACCCCCCTACAGTATCCCTTTAAAGACTACACCACAACGTGTTAGCACATCCTAACAAATGCAAAGAACCGCAATATTGTTTAAAGTTTTTTTTTGTTTTTTTTTAAAGTCCGTACCTGCTTCCTCTCACCTCTCTGTTTGTGCCTGTGTTCTAACGTCTGTTTTTAACGCCTATGCCACTTGTGTCGATGCCACTTAGTGAGCAAGCCACAGACTGAGCAAGCTCAGTACTGAGTCCTGAAGCTGACCAAATACCTCCTGTTACAGCTAATCCCTCCCCCTAGCTAATTACCTGCCTGTTGCAAGCACACTAGAGGAAAAAAAATGTACTTTTAAAAACTTTTAAAACTAACACTTGCTGCTAGATATCTGATGAACTGCAATGCACAAGCCTACCAGATATCAAAGCAGCAAAACACAAATTTACAAACAACAGCAATATAATATAATCAGAGCTCACAATTCCCAGCAGTGAAGTGAAGTGAAACAGCCCTCCACCAAGATTAGGGCTTTGGCCTACACTTCCTGTTTAATATATCACCTGTGTTACAGCTAATACTCCAAATAAATCATGAGGCGGCACACCACTGGCTGCAAATATGCTTGTATTAAGAAACAGTGCTTCTGTTTCTTAATACAAGCATATTTGCAGCCAGTGGTGTGCCGCCTCATGATTTATTTGGAGTGTTACTAGGAGACCGTGTGAGCAATCCGGTCGAGGCTCGGCACCGGCAAACTCCAGGATACAAAATACCTGGCACTGCTACCATGGAATTGTACAGTTTGTGTTACAGCTAATCCCTCCCCCTAGCTAATTACCTGCCTGTTGCAAGCACACTAGAGAAAAAAAAGTACTTTTAAAAACTTTTAAAACTAACACTTGCTGCTAGATATCTAATGAACTGCAATGCACAAGCCTACCAGACATCAAAGCAGCAAAACACAAATTTACAAACAACAGCGATATAATATAATCAGAGCTCACAATTCCCAGCAGTGAAGTGAAGTGAAACAGCCCTCCACCAAGAGATGATGAGATAGACATGTGTATATACAGTGCCTAGCACACAAATAACTATGCTGTGTTCCTTTTTTTCTTTCTCTGCCTGAAAGAGTTAAATATCAGGTATGTAAGTGGCTGACTCAGTCCTGACTCAGACAGGAAGTAACTACAGTGTGACCCTCACTGGTAAGAAATTCCCCTTTTTATCTCTTTCTTGCTCTCAGGAGCCATTTTCTGCTAGGAAAGTGTTTTATAGTTGGAATTTCTTATCAGTGAGGGTCACACTGCAGTTACTTCCTGTCTGAGTCAGAACTGAGTCAGCCACTTACATACCTGATATTTAACTCTTTCAGGCAGAGAAAGAAAAAAATGAACCCAGCATAGTTATTAGTGTGCTTGGCACTGTACATACACATGTCTATCTCATCATGTCACATGTCACTTCGGGTATCCTTTAATGGTAGATATCGGTAAGATATTTAACACTATAGTTACAGTCCAATGTTCTATCATATTCGTTTTGTGTATTTATATAGCACTGATATCTTCTGCAGCACTTTACAGAGTACATGACCATATAGCTGTTCTCAGATGAGCTCACAATTTAATCCTTACCATATCTTCTGCAGCATTTTACAGAGTATATAGTCATGTCACTAACTGTCCACAGTGGAGTTCACGATCTAACCCTATCTTAGTAATTGTCTAACTCATATTTTTATTGTTGAGTTTTTAACGTATACAGTCTAAAGTGTATTTGCCGTAATATCACTAAATGTCCTTTAGAGCAGGGCTTTTCAATCTTTTCACTAATTGTACCACTTTTATCACCTGAAAATTTACAAGTACCACCCGTGCGCCTGTGCAGTAGAGTGGACCTGATCAGGCTCAGCTGTTTCCACCAGAATCCAAGCGGAGAGCTGCTACTGCTTATGCGGGTATGCTGACAAGGAGATCTTCAGGGTGTCCTATCGCTGGATTCCCTCTACTGTGGAGGAAGGGGGAAGCCTCTTCAGCCCCCGAGAACCTCGCTGTGCTGCCCTACAGAATAGTTCAGACCTCAGATCAGCAGTAACTCGACTGTCACTATGCACCATTCACCTGGCTGTCTCTTCACCGCTTATCTAAGTTCTGAAGTACATGCCAAAGGGCAGCGCAGTGAGGAGCGAGTGAGGGGGAGCTGAACTTTATGGAGGCAGGATGGGACCAGGACAAGTGGCAGGCAGACCTGGTGTGTACCACCTGGCCAACAGCAAAGTACCACTGGTGGTACGCGTACCACAAGTTGAAAAGCCCTGCTTTAGAGAAGCTCATAATGCTATCCCTACCATAGTCAGTCTTATATCTGTGTCATGGAATTAAGCCAAGACTGAAAGATGTTTATCTCACATGCCTTGTCAATAGCGCCATCTTGGATCATTACAACGGTCATTAGAACATTCAGGTCAACTATCCATGGGGCAAGTGGACATGCAGGACATTACTGGCAAGGTACAGGGAGTTATCCATGGGGAAAGTGGACATGCAGGGCATTACTGGCAAGGTAAAGGGAGTTATCCATGGGGCAAGTGGACATGCAGGACATTACTGGCAAGGTACAGGGTGTTATCCATGGGGCAAGTGGACATGATGCAGGACATTACTGGCAAGGTAAAGGGAGTTATCCATGGGGCAAGTGGACATGCAGGACATTACTGGCAAGGTACAGGGTGTTATCCATGGGGCAAGTGGACATGCAGGACATTACTGGCAAGGTAAAGGGAGTTATCCATGGGGCAAGTGGACATGCAGGACATTACTGGCAAGGTACAGGGTGTTATCCATGGGGCAAGTGGATATACAGGACATTACTGGCAAGGTACAGGGTGTTATCCATGGGGCAAGTGGACATGCAGGACATTCCTGGCAAGGTACAGGGTGTTATCCATGGACATCAAGCAGAGGCATACAGACTAATTCCATATTCTTATATTTGGTGCAGCATCTAGTGATGTGAATGATGTCACAGCACTGGCATCCTTTAGTAGGTTAGCAATGAAAGAATCTATGTTTTTCATGACATGCTCACTATCAAACAGGAGCCCTTACATGTTCACTTGAGCATAGGAGTGAACAAATAGAAAGGGGAGTAGAGACCTGGAATGGAAGAAAATTGTATGTGTATGGCTCCCTACAGATGGTTATACACATGCATCTTCTTGTTTTTGTTATAGATTTACCTATATGAAACCAGAAATTATATATTGTTAAACATTTACTACAAAATTTAAGCTCTAAGGGCCCTTTCACACAGTGTAGGTTGCGGTACCATTCGATAGCAATGCAATGCTGCTGAATAGTCGCACTGCCTATTAGATGTGCGGTGCGGTGCAACCATACAGTGAAGCATACAGAATGCTAAAAGTATGCTTTACTGCGACTGTAAATGCCCATGCTATCCAGTCAATGCAC
The DNA here is from genome assembly GCF_040937935.1 of Hyperolius riggenbachi. Classification (NCBI taxonomy): domain Eukaryota; kingdom Metazoa; phylum Chordata; class Amphibia; order Anura; family Hyperoliidae; genus Hyperolius; species Hyperolius riggenbachi. Next base: position 369,702,632 of record NC_090648.1, on the reverse strand, counting down.
AACATGCTGTTGTGTTAGCGTGTGTGTGAAAGCCCCATAGGAATATCATTGCACCGTATTGCGATGCAAGGATATTGTCTATTGCAACGCAACAGACGTAGTGTGAAAGGGCCCTAATTGCTGAGAGCTGTAAGACTGCTTTTGCAGCTGAGGTTGTGTATATAAAATCTATATATACTGTAGCTTACCAGGTGAGTGTAATAGATGCCTCTGAGCTAGCCGTTGCAGCCCTAACTGATGTTCTTCATTTCATTTCAGCTGGGTTTCTTCAGGTTACCCAGATTTTTTAAAACAGGACCTTTAGTTGCAAAGTCTTATTTAACATAAAAAGGGAATATTACCAAGTTTTCAGATACATTTAGAACTCGGCATGGAACTTGGGCAATAAATAGGACCATCACCAGCTTTACAATTCTAAATGAAACTTTAAACATCCAAACTGTTTTGCTTCATCGCTACTAGGGACATCAAGCAGAGGCATACAGACTAATTCCATATTCTTATATTTTGTGCAGCATCTAGTGATGTGAATGATGTCACAGCACTGGCATCCTATAGTAGGTTAGCAATGAAAGAATCTATGTTTTTCATGACATGCTCACTATCAAACAGGAGCCCTTACATGTGAGCAGTCTATAGATTAATTTAGTTATTATGAACACAACAGTCAGACTGTGGCTGTGCCATTTCCAGTTACACCCTTTACCTTGCCAGTAATGTCCTGCATGTCCACTTGCCCCATGGATAACACGCTGTACCTTGCCAGTAATGTCCTGCTTAATTTTTACAGTAATTGTGTATAAATGATTTAGTCAGTGTTTGCCCATTTGTAAAATCTTTCCTCTCCATGATTTACATTCTGACATTTATCATATGGTGACACTTTTACTGCTGGCAGGTGATGTCAGTAGTAGGAGATGCTGCTTGCTTTTCTGGCAGTTGGAAACAGCTGTTATTTCCCACAATGCAACAAGGCTCCCACAGTGTGATGTCAGCACCATGGTCCTGACATCAAACTGTGGGAGGGGGTTCACAACAATATCAGCCATACAGTGTCCCCTGATGATCCGTTTGTGAAATGGAACAGATTTCTCATGGGAAAGGGGGTATCAGCTACTGATTGGGATGAAGTTCAATTCTTGGTTACGGTTTCCCTTTAAAGTGAACCTCCAGACTAAAAATATACTCAGCAGCACTGAAAAGGTTTGGGATTTCTTTAACAGTTTCACAGCATCAGAACTTTGTTTTTCTTACCAAAGCCTAATTTTCAGCTGCACAGAAGAAAAATGCCCGGGCATTTTTCCCCTGTTGCTGTGCAAAGTATGATGGGATTTCTGATGTTGTTGTTCTTATTCTACTGTTTTGGTGCAATTTTTTTTGTTGAAATGTTGAATTTGAGATTTGAAGCCTAGCGTGCGCAGCTGGGAGGGGTGATTAGGACACAGGACAGTTGTAACTGTGTCTCATGCTCCGTCAACCTCCTATCAACCAAAAAGATGGCTACCCCTTAAAAAGATAGCTGCTCCGAAGAAGCAGAGGGGTCTGCGGAACATGTGAGATCTAGCGGGGGTACTGGTCAGGCTGTCGAACGGGGACTTTTGTGGTAAGCTTCCTCTTTTTCCTTTTTCCACCCTTTACACACTCCGGTGGTCTTACTCTCCATTTAGCCGGCATACAATTTTACTGGAGGGACATTGATAGGAGGATTGTTGTACTTTATATGAACGTATTTACTTCAAGATTGGTTTCCGTTATACTGTGCAATATTATATTTTACTTTGTGGCTGATGACCATTATTGTATGTGTCATTTTTGCTGTGCCAGCAAGCCTGTATCCCTTGCTATGTGTTTTATTTGATTTTAAAGGGATAAGTCCCTAATAAACTTGTTCATATTTTGTTGGTACCTAGTGTATTACAATTTATTATTACCACTACTTGCTATATGGATGGCTTTCTCTTTTGTCTTGAGTTGTGACTATAATCATCCATGGCACCTTTTTATTTAATGTGGCTCATTTGCTGTTATTTACTATATACTCTGTAAAGCACTGCATAAGATGTCGGCGCTATATAAATACTAAATAATAATAACACACTATATCAAAGCACATAGACAATGTCAGTACTAAATAAATACACAATAATAATAAGCATCTTTCACACTTCACAGTGGTAATGTCTAAACTCCAGCATAGAAGAATGTCCAACATATATATTTGAGCAGTACTTAACAACAATCTACGTGGTCATCAAATTATGCAGTGCCTAAAAATCAGTAAAAATTAGTTTATCCCATTTCTTACTTGGACTTACTATTTCATTTTAAATAGCTCATTGTGAACAAATGATACTGATATATTGTAAAATGCACAATGCTTCATACAAAGGATTAATAAAAACTTGCAGATAGACAAAATGCGCATATAGTACGAATGTCTATATGCGTAAAAGTGTGTGTATAAACAGTATACAGTATACAGTATATATATATATATATATATATATATATATATATATATATATATATATATATATATATATATATATTCTTTTTTTTAATTTTGTTCATATATTTTTAATATTGTTCTTTGTTTGAACCCTCACTTTTCAGAAAACAAGGTGCTAATTTCTTGACTATTGTGCAGTAATTAGCAACCAATTTTTAAAAATAGTAAGCAACCAATTTTTAAAAATACCAGTCCCAGGAGCAAGTTGGATGCTAAACAAAAAATGTATTTTGTAATTTATTATTTTCAAGTAAAAAATATTATTTTTGTACAAAACATCATAAATAAGTAAAAACACATATGCAATAAGTAAAAACAAATATGCAAAGAGAATTTTTATCTAAGGACAAATCAATGCCACAAGTATAGTCCGTGTACATAAAATAACTGTTTCCTGTGTAGAGCATTACTCAGTGTCACCACCATATAAGATAAGTCAATACAGAAGTTCTTTATATAACATGGATCTATTCCTAGCATATGGTTCAGTTCCAAAGAGCCAAAATTAGTCAGACCACCCACTCTTTATCTGTCATCTTCTCTTTATATTTATAATAATAATTATAAGAGTAATAACGGCACTGGAACCGATTTTTCAACACGAATTTCTTCTGTTTTATAATACCCTTCAGTTTCTTCCTAGGTTACATATCACACAATCTGTAACATCACTGACCTAAATAAATTGCGGCTCATAATACCAGGGAAAAAATATTTCTTAAAAATGTGTTACCAGCTAATAAAACTTACTAAATGCAGTATTTTATGTAATTTCATTTCTGCTTTATGAAATCACAGATGAAATTGCATTTTCTATATGTAGCTACATTAACACTTTTTATGAACATTGCAATGTCTCATGTCTGCTTCAGTAGCACATCATTAATTCAGTCCAGCATTCTGTACTTCCTCCAGCATTACATTAAAGGAAATCTATCCTTAATCGCGGTAATTGTTTTTATACATGTTTAGTCTCCTCTGTCACTTTACTTCCTAGTGTTCCAATCAGAATGCCAGATAAAAGCCTACTAGGATTGTTCATTGTCTTTATCTTATATTTATTTTGTTGTTTTGCTGTTATCTTTTTCCCTCTTGACCAGTAATAATTTAATGAGCTCTGCAAAATTTCATGAAGATGTAAATCATTTATGAAATTCCTTTAAAATGGAGTCAAAAAGAATCAGAGCAAATTCATTTGTACTGTATTTGATTTACATGCAGTATAAGGAGTTTTTAATGTCTTTCAACTATATACAGATTGCGGTTAACTTGTTTATTATTCAGTGTATTTTTTTATTACAATATTTAGTATTCCAAGTTCCAACTACTTTTAATTTTTTTTCTTCTGTTAATTAGGTTTGAATGCAGATCATTTTGGTGTTTTGTATAATGGGAAACATGTGGAATACATTGGTGTGGTTATCACGTTTTTAACATGCAAGTAATAGTAATTTCATTTCTTAATACTAATATTCCATGTATCTAAATGTGTTACATTGAACACTTTTTTACATTATAATGATTTTTGAGTTATGGTGTCATATTGGGCTGGGACTGCAAATCAGTGGACTGCAGATAAGTAAGGGCTAATTTTAATTTTGTGGAGCAGCACATTTTAAACCTATGCTTGCACTATTGAGCAGCGTATATCTGTCAAGTATGCTACTTGTATCTTTTAACATGGTACTTCTCTAGTTTATTACTCGATCAAATAGTGTAACATCAAATAATTAAACTTATAGGGTTTTTTGCATTCATGAAAATTGTTGTATTTCTTAGATACATTTCTATTGTTCTGTATCAAATTAAAATACATTGTTTCTTTTTTAACTCTGTGCTTCTTTGCTGTACATACTCCAGATTTATGGTGCAGAATAAGTGGTAGGAGGGTGTTTGGGGGACACTAAGATTTGGGGCTGATCTTACCAAAAGTGCAGTTTATGGACCTTTACAGTGGTCTTAAAGACCCCCATGTATGCACATACATATATATGAAGGTGTTTTCAAGAATATTTAGGCACAGGCAATGGGAGGTTTTGCTGTGAAGCTAGCTTATAGAAAAATGCTCTCTCATGCCTTAAACATTGTGCAGAGAATTTCTTACACCAGCCAACTTATGGATTGAATTACAGTTTTTTTGTTTTCTCTCGATTATATTGTGGGGCACTGTAGTGTGGTCATGTCATTATATCTTACGTGGTGATAAGCAACATTACTAACTTAAGAGCAACTGCTTGAATATGCCAGTGTTAAACTGGATTGTATTTCTTAGGAATGAATAAAGTGTCCCTGATTGTATATCACAGCTGTATTTATTCTTTCATCATTTCATGTGCACCACATATGCTTTTAGACTGCACTGGCACTCTATGCAGCTTCACAATGTTGGTGTCAGTATTCTTAGACACTTTCATACACAGTGTAGGGCATGTACCACTCGTCATACTCATTCTCTATTTGTGGCACCAAGCAGCACTCTGAAGTAGTAACTTGTCCAATCAAATAAAGGGTTAAGTAGGTGGCAAGTTTGTCCTAATAAAGATGGTTAAAATAAAAGAGAGAGAGAGATCGGTCTTGCTGCCAAAAGTTGTGATGCTTCTGCATTTTTATTCTGCTACATCATTTCCCTACTTTATCTGGCCATGCACTTGCCTCTGCTATATTGCCTTCCTCCTTAAAAGTACTGTATAGCGGTCATTTTATTATTGTTTAATTTTGCATAATATTTTGTTCTAAAAAATATATTTCCACTGTGATTAAAGGTAGATGGGATCTATGCTATTACTTATACACTTTTCATATTTGAAGCAGTTGTTCCAGAGAAATGCCCTTTGGAAAAGTCAGTCACATGACCCAGATATTTGCGCACAAAGTACAGAGCTGCCAGTAAAGTGTATGTTTCTTCCTCTGCTTAGATCTATCACCTAAACTCATCCAGCCACTCCCTCTGCTCACCTGTGTTCATAGGAAAAGCCTGATTAGTACCCTCCCAACTGCTCTCTGACTACCTTCTGTCAGTGATGATGGGATAGGGAGAGAAGTTTGAACATTGTATAGCCTGCTATTCAGTCTAAAGCCCCGTCTACACTATGAGAGGTTGTAGCGATCCGGCGGCTCGATTAGCGGCCGGATCGCCTCTTCCGCGTGCCCGCCGCGTTCCTGCTCGCTGCGCGTGCGCCGCATTCGATTCCCCGCTCGTGCCCGCTCGTCCCCGCCGGCGCCGCTTATCTCCCGCACGATTCCCTGCCATTGTCCCCTCGCGGGGATCGAGCAGGGAATCGGCGGTGCGGAGATCCGTCCTGTCGGATCTTATCAATCGAGCCGCATCAGCGGCTCGATTGATAAGGAGCATCGCGTCCGCATCTACTCGTGTAGATGCGGCTTAACAATAATATGATTATTTAGAAAGCAAAACGGCATTCCAAACCACACCAGACAGGTGATAAACATTAATCATGCAAAACATGTTCACATGCAATGCACTAAATTTGGTGAGTTGCAAACTATGATACATTACACACAGTATGCATTGCCACTTAACTATGGTTTAGGTGTTCAATAACACTTATTCATTAAAATGTGATATTTGTTTGGAGCTTCCTCAGCTGATTTGAAGTTTTGAAAATACTGCACTAAAAGTCATTTGGCTCTGTGAAGAGCATTATGAACTAGTTATCAGTTACTAGGTCTGGGGACTTTGCTCTTGCAATGTCAGATTGCTGTTATGCATACAATATTGCTAGGTAGAGGTGACATTTGTAATATTTTATACAGTATGCTCTTAATTTAACCTTTAACCCTCCTCCAGATTTTGTTATGGCTATTATGTGCAAGATGTAGCAGTGCTGCCTCATGGAACATGTATGGGTGGAAATGCTTTCATCAGGATAAAAACTATGTTTGGTAATTTATGCAGTCTACTATTATTTTGCAACACTGCTATTTGAAATTAAAATGTACTGTGTGAACTTACACTGCCTTTCATGTCCTGAAGATGCAGTCAGTCTCACCCCTCACCAACTGTCCATCCCACTCTTCTTCTCATACACACCTTCCACTCCACTTCTCCAGATAGTGTGCTTCATTCATTTCTATAAAAATAATTTTAATGCCATATAGTGCCTCCATATATAGTATCCCCTTTTTATAGTGACCTCTATATAGTGCTCTCCCCCCATACAATATAACGTTCCATCCTTTTTAATTACTCCTACATAGTGACTTCTCATATAGTACCCCCAACTTATAGTGTCAGATTTATAGCTACCCCCCCCCCCCCTATATAGTATTTCCATAATTGTTATATATATATATATATATATATATATATATATATATATATATATATATATATATATATATATAGTGTACTCTCTATACTATAGTGCATATTATTTAATAGCCCCTTTCAAAAGATCTGAATATATATATATATATATATATATATATATATATATATATATATATATATATATATATATATATATACACACACACAGTGGGATGCGAAAGTATGGGCAACCTTGTTAATCGTCATGATTTTCCTGTATAAAATGATAAAATGTTGGTTGTTATGATAAAAATGTCAGTTAAATACATCATATAAGAGACACGCACAGTGAAATTTGAGAAGTGAAATGAAGTTTATTGGATTTACAGAAAGTGTGCAATAATTGTTTAAACAAAATTAGGCAGGTGCATACATTTGGGCACCACAAAAAAGAAATGAAATCAATATTTAGTAGATCCTCCTTTTGCAGAAATTACAGCCTCTAAACATTTCCTGTAGGTTCCAATGAGGGTCTGGATTCTCGCTGAAGGTATTTTGGACCATTCCTCTTTACAAAACATCTCTAGTTCATTCAGGTTTGATGGCTTCCAAGCATGGACAGCTCTCTTTAACTCACACCACAGACTTTCAATTATATTCAGGTCTGGGGACTGAGATGGCCATTCCAGAACTTTGTACTTGTTCCTCTGCATGAATGCCTTAGTGGATTTTGAGCAGTGTTTAAGGTAGTTGTCTTGTTGAAGGATCCAGCCTTGGAACAGCTTCAGCTTTTTCACTGATTCCTGGACATTGATCTCCAGAATCTGCTGATACTGAGTGGAATCCATGTGTCCCTCAACTTTGACAAGATTCCCAGTACCTGCACTAGCTACATAGCCCCACAGCATGATGGAACCACCACCATATTTTACTTTAGGTAGCAGGTGTTTTTCTTGGAATGCTGTGTTCTTTTTCCTCCATGCATAACGCCCCTTGTTATGCCCAAATAACTCATCAGTCCACAGCACCTTATTCCAAAATGAAGCTGGCTTGTCGCCATACTTCAAGCAGCTTTATTTGTGCTGTGGGCTTCCTCTGCATCACTCTCACATACAGCATCTCCTTGTGTAAAGTGCGCCGAATAGTTGAACGATGTACAGTGACTCCATCTGCAGCAAGATGATGTTGTATGTCTTTGGTGCTGGTCTGTGGGTTGACTCTGACTGTTCTCACCATTCGTCGCTTCTGTCTATCCGAGATTTTTCTTGGTCTGCCACTTCGAGCCTTAACTTGAGCTGAGCCTGTGGTCTTCCATTTCCTCAATATGTCCCTAACTGTGGAAACAGACAGCTGAAATCTCTGAGACAGCTTTCTGTATCCTTCCCCTAAACCATGATGGTGAACAATCTTTGTCTTCAGGTCATTTGGGAGTTGTTTTGAGATTCCCATGTTTCTACTCTTCATAGAAAATTAAAAGAGGAAGGAAACTTACAATTGACCCCCTTAAATACTCTTTCTCATACTTGGATTCATCTGTGTATGTAGGGATCACTGAGCTTACCAAGCCAATTTGAGTTCCAATAATTAGTTCTAAAGGTTTTGGAATCAATAAAATGACAACAGTCAGGAACGGATCTAGACCAATTTGTGCCTGGGGCAAGGTCAGGTTTTGGCGCCTAAACTGCCATTCCCCATCCAAATTTTGCCGCCTTTTGAAGAATTCAACAAACTGCGCCTGGGGCAAGATACCCGCTTGCCCCCTCCCCCCCCCCCCCCCCCCCCAGATCTGTCCCTGACAACAGTGCTCAAATTTTCAAATTTATGCACGTGCCTAATCTTATTTAAACAATTATTGTGCACTTTCTCTTAAATCCAATAAACTTCATTTCACTTCTCAAATATCACTGTGTGTGTCTCCTATATGATATATTTAACTGACTTTTTTATCGTAACAACCAACAATTTTTTACAGGAAAATAAAAATGATTAACTAGGTTGCCCTTATACAGGAAAATAAAAATGATTAACAAGGTTGCCCAAACTTTCGCATTCCCACAATGGCCTCAATTCACGGAGCATTATCAAAAGTTTATCAAACACTTTATCAAACGTTTGATAATTTACCTCATGGGTAAAATCTCATTTTGAATTCACTAAGGTGTTATATATTTGTTGAACGTTTTATCGGTAAAACATTCGATAAATCTATAATACCTTAGTGAATTTAAAATGAGATTTTACCCATGAGGTAAATTATCAAACGTTTGATAAAGTGTTTGATAAACGTTTGATAATGCTCCGTGAATTGAGGCCTGTATATACACACACACACACACACACACACACACACACACACACACACACACACACACACACACACACACACACTATTAGCGATAGGGCTATCTTTAATTATTTTTGCCATAGCTGATATCACAAAGGACATTGATGCATTGCTGTCATAAAGTAATTAATTTATAGTACTGCTTAAAATGTTTTACCAATTTATCAATAGGGTATAAGGATAACAATATACTAATATTTATTATAATAGCAATGAGCAATGATTCCTCTCTAAAGGATAGGTTGCAGGATTTAGCTTTGAATGGCTGGGCTAAAGGAAACACCGACTGATTTGTTCTTGACAAGATAATGTGAAAAATATGTCATTTAACATCAGTTAATCACTTCAACTGAAGTTCTTCTGCAACCATATAGCACCAGGACAACAACTGTCCAAGAAATACCGGAAAAAAAATGTAATAACAGCATTCAGAAGCATTCCCTTTCCTGTCTGCAGTGCCCAACTCAGACCTCAGCAGAGCCTTTCTTCATGTTTACTGAAGGCTCTCAATCATGAGATCGTGTCTCACATCTGCTTTCTGTATAAGCTGAGGCAAGAAGGAAATGTGAGACATGATCACAAGATGGCAACTAGCCAGAGGCTTACAAATCAAATCCATCATTTACTTTTCCATGAATTCTCCTCTAAGGGACGTATTTGCAAAGAATTGCCTGTGTACTAGCACACCACCACTTCTGTGTTTTCCAACTTGAAAAATCAGATTTCATCTTTAAGATCTCTATATTGATAAAGGGGTGATCTGTTTTATTTTATGATGGAAGTCAGTGTATTGATCATCAGTGGTAATTACCCTAAAGCAGCATTCATGTGAAAGAAGTCTATTCAGTACAAGTTCAATCACTTTATTGACATTGTGTAACACAATGAAATTACTTAGCGATGAATTGGCATTGAGCAAAAAAGAGAAATAACAGAACTTTAAAGGTTGGTGAACTGTAGATCATGACCTTTGTGAATTAATCACTAAAAGAGTTTAAGTAGGAGAAACTGTCCATCTCCGTTGAAGTCCTTCAAACTTTACAGGAACTAATGACAAGAAAATGGGTTTCAAGGGTGGCAATTCAATGTTAGATTAATTTCTTTGTTTTGTTTTTTTGTGGCTTGCTATACATTTGTAATTGCTAATGTTCTGGTATGAGAATGGTATACACAAGCTGATCTGCAGAGAACTTTTCAGGCAATTGGTGATTCCAGTGATATCTTCATTGGTCAGAAACAGCTAAATAATGTATATAATTGTTCTGAGCAAGTTTCTATGGCCTCCTGTGTACATTGATCCATTGTAAATGGATTTTGGAAGTGAATGAAGACTTGTACTGGTGGTCTTGAAGTCTTGCGAATTATAGTGTGTGGTTTGTGGGGAGATAGGGGACACTGTAAAAAATAATTTTTGATAAATGGAATCATATTGATCTTCTGAAAATGTTGAATTTGTGCATTGAACATCTGAACTGAGGCTGCTTTGGAGAATTTATTGGTGCCCTGGTATATTTTATCAGCTCAGTTATAGAAAATTGGTAGCGTGAAACTAAGGAACTATAGAGCATTGAAAACATAAGTGATCAAGAAAACATGACAAGATTTATTACATATTGGCCCTTATTCAATTCACTTTTTCTACATAGGTTATCTCCTTGGTGATATTCGCACAACTTATGGATAAAATGCTTTTTAACCACTTTATCCTATCTGGATGACTATGCTCATCCAGATAGGAGCCCCACTAGTCTATCTGGATTCATACACACGTCCAGTGTTGCTGCTGCAGGTGCGTACATGTGCAAGCTCCTGTTGCTCATTCACAGTGGGATTTACATGGCAGTGATTGGTGAGGGGGAACATGTGTTATTAAATCCAAAACATTTTTCTTTACCTATTTAAATATTACATTGACACATTTGCCTCACTTTGTGGATTATATCAAATACTTTACATCACTGAGCTACATACACATGTTTATTGGTTGCTGCCCAAAAGCTCTTCAGAGTTCAGTTTGGCAGAAGTATATGAATAATCACTGTACATACATGCACTTTGCTTGCAGCTGAACACTGCTCTATGGAGATGGGAGCAGGGCAAGGCTCACTCCTGGGTCTATAGCGCTACAATGTAGGCAAACATACTATTTAGCCATTCTGCTTTGTAGTGTTCTCTAAGGATACTCTTGAGGACCTTAAGGTAGTCAGCCTCAATATGTCCCATATCTTCATTCATGTCATCCATTTGGATCACTACTGAAAATGGTGTATGACATTAATAAAATGATGTATTTTAAGCCTTTGTCAGGGTCCCCCTTCTCTTGATCATGTACCCTCGTCATTAGGCACCTTTCCCATGGACCAACTTGGACTTGAATTGCTGGGTCTCTGTAACCAACTTCCAAACCATATGATCATGTATCATGTTCCTGTTTGTCTTGTATAACCTTATGCTACATTGTATAACCTTTGGACGGCCATCCCTGGTTACCATGGAATCTATTTCCAGAGCTGCTTAATATGTTGGGGTTTTAGAAATAAAATAAATAATAATTAAATAATAATAATAGTGTAGGATCATATCATATCTGTCCTTTCTAAGCTACTAGAGCCATGTCCCCATTATTATATATTAAGTATTTATTTATAATATGTTAATGGGTTTAATAGTGTTTTCATTTAAAAAGCAAGTCTTAATTTAGTACTTTTTACTGTGAATCATATTTTATAACCAACCAACCAACCTCACTGGTTTATGTCATTATGTCTCAAAATATTTTGTCAAGCCATGAATACATCTCCATCAGCCAAGCCAATGAAAACGGCATGAATTATTGCAAATTGAATTAAAAAAAACAATATTTACCATAATGATGAACATAAGGATACAAGTTGAAGCATTTAAGTTTCAATAGCACTAAGTAGAGGTTTCTACAGCTTTACACCCATTAGAGCATTATTAACAGATAATTTGGTCAAAGTGTTTCCTGAATTTTAATGTCTTACTCAAGAACACCTTAACAGCCTATCCAGAAAAAAAACACTTCTCAACAGACCACAAAACTTCAAGTGGTCCCATTCAATTATCCTCATTAAAGTTACAAGACACCTGCAGCAGTTCTCCACAAGAGATCTCATTGTACTTTAAATACAGGCAAAATGGCAAAGTTGTGTTTATGTGAGCTATATATCACTATGTCATTTTAATGGAGCAAAACACATCATATAACCTGCCAAGGATTGAATGAAAAGTGAAATGTCACAAAAAACAGTCAACAGCTCTTATGTAATACTCATTCCCTAACAGGATAATATACTTCAGCTGGCCCCACACATCAGTTTCCTTAGCCCACAATTGCATTTCTCTGCGATGACATCAATATACAGAGGAGCTATCTGATCTGACACAGAAGAAATATCTTATCAGGGAACTTAAACAGTCATTAGATTTGAAGAATGTGGAATTAAATTCAATTCTGAGTTTGGATATGCATATAATGGTTAATTATTAGTAGCATCATTCTGGTGAGCATGGATTTTTTTTTGACGATTACTTCATGGTGTTTTATTTCTACATGTAATTCTTATGGTCAAAGGAATTTTACTATTGTATTTACACTAGTTATGTTTTCATGTTTTGCTTTCCTTTATTTCATTTTTGAGAAATTATCTTAAAGAGAACCCGAGGTGGGGTTCTAGGAATGAAATCCCTATAAAGAGGCTGGGTCTGCCTAAAGAGCCCAGCCTCTGTTGCTATTTAGATTCCCCCTAAGGCCCCCCCCCCCCCTGCACTCAGCGAGACCCCATAATTCACAGTGTGTCAGCAGCGGCTGAGTTTACCTTTGTAATGCCAGTCTCCGCTCTCCCCCGCCTCCTGCATCACTCCAGTCAACGCCCACGTCCCTTCCCTCCACGCTGATTGGAGGGAAGGGACACGGGTGGGGACCAGAGCTCTGCAGGAGGCGGGGGAGAGCAGAGACTGATGTTACAAAGGTAAACACAGCCGCACAGCACGGCTGTGAATTATGGGGTCTCGCTGAGCGCAGGGGGGATTTAGGGGGAATCTAAATAGCAACAGAGGCTGGGCTCTATAAGCAGACCCAGCCTCTGTATTGGGATGTCATTCCTAGAACCCCGCCTCGGGTTCTCTTTAAGGAGAATTCATGGAATATTTGATCATATGATTGATTTGTAAGTCTCTGGTTCAGATGATCGATCATGTTTTTGTGTCTTGTGTAGGTTAGTAAAGGGAAGCAGACTGAGGACTGGTGTACACGTAGAGTGCCTTTGAGCACTTTTTAAAACGCTTTTCAAAACATTTTGAAAAGCGCTTGGCTAATGTATTTGAATGGGATGGATCACACCAGAGCGATGTGAATTTTTTTTCCCAAACGCAAACTCAGGTCCTGCAGCATTTCTGAGGCAATTCAGCCTCAATGTCAAGTATAGGAAAGTGGAAAATCAATCTAAAAAGTGCTATAACAAAGCAATTGTCCAAACTTTTTTTTTACAAAAGCTGTACACTTGCAACACTAGAAAATCGCTAGGCACATGCCTAGAATCGCTTAGAAAACCACTTCTAAAAATGCTGAGCGTTTAAGATTACGCTAGCGCTTTTAGGTGTGCACCAGCCAATTGATCAATCAATCATCTGAGTTCCAAATACATCACATACTACTTGATGATTTCTCTTCAGGGAGAATTTTTAGATAATACATTTATCCACACTCTCTTCCAGTTGTCCAAAAGATAGTAGTGTGTGTGTGTGTGTGTGGGGGGGGGGGGGGCAGGGGGATAGATCAATATATTGTAAAAGGAGATATAAAAAAAATAGAAGATAGATTAGGAAATAATTGATATTCGCATGCAATTTGTTGGTGGCGTTTGATCCACCATGAGTCTGCAGGTCATCATCTTTACTGCTGGCAGCCATGAAAAAGCAGACAGCACCAATTCCCATTATCTATTAACTCACCCACAAACAATGTGATCATGGCCGGATTTAGGGAAAGGCCCCCAAGGCTGGTTCCTAGGGCGCCAGAATGTTTGGGGCGGGTGGGGAGCCGCCTGTGCCATTTCCTATGCCCACGTTGCAACAGACTGTCCGCATTTCCATCCACAGCCACCCGCTTTACACACTGCTGCCTGTCATGAGTGTTTGCAGCCAGCGGGCGGCTACAGAGAGGAGTCTGGGGACAAGAGTAGCAGCGGTATCACAGCGGCCGGTGTGACCGCATGGAGGGACAGCAGCTGTGCCTGCACCGTGCACGGAGGTCTCCCATGCCGCTGGGGCTACACAGATAGCAAGTCGGAAACCCCCAGAGCTCAGGCAGAGAGATCTCCGTGCACAATTCAGCAAGACCAGCCACAGCAGCTGTTTGTCCCTTCTCACCTCCCCTTCCGAGGCCGACAGGAAAGCAGTGGGGAGGAAGAGAGTGATCAGCTGCTCGGAAGTTGTGAGTGGGACTGGAGCTCACATGGGAAGAGCCGAGGCAGAGAAGCATGGCTCTGGGTGCAGCTTTCCCATTCACTGCACAGAAGAGGCACCTCAGTGCAGGAAGCCTGGAGGATCGGATTTCTGGCTGGGAATACTTCTGCATCCTGTGACTGCAGCAGCTGCCAGCTTGTGAGTTTCTGCTTGTATGCAGCTGCTGTGACTGCATGCTTGTCCATTACCCCTCTAAAGAGTGCTCCCAGCATGCCCCCCCCCCCACTCCACAGAGACACCACTGCTCCCAGCATGCCCCCCCCCACTCCACAGAGGCACCACTGCTCCCAGCATGCCCCCCACTCCATTGAGGCACGACTGCTCACAGCGTGCCCACCCTCCCCACTCCACAGAGGCACCACAGCTCCCAGCATGTCCCCCCACTCCACAGAGGCACCAGTGCTCCCAGCATGCCCACCCTCCCCACTCCACAGAGACACCACTGCTCCCAGCATGCCCCCCACTCCACAGAGGCACCAGTGCTCCCAGCATGCCCACCCTCCCCACTCCATAGAGGCACCACTGCTCCCAGCATGCCCACCCTCCCCACTCCATAGAGGCACCACTGCTCCCAGCATGTTCCCCACTCAATGAGGCACCACTGCTACCAGCATGCCCCCCCTTCCCACTCCATAGAGGCACCACTGCTCCCAGCATGCTCCCCACTCCATAGAGACACCACTGCTCCCAGCATGCCCCCCACTCCATAGAGGCACCAGTGGTTCCAGCATGCTTCCCCCCACTCCATAGAGGCACCACAGCTCCCAGCATGCTTCCCCCCACTCCATAGAGGCACCACAGCTCCCAGCATGCTCCCCCCCACTCCACAGAGGCACCACAGCTCCCAGCATGCTTCCCTTACTCCATAGAGGCACCAATGCTCCCAGTATGCCTCCCCCACTCTAGAGGCACCACTGCTCCCAGCATGCTTCCCCCCACTCCATAGAGGCTCCACTGTGCTTCCTCCCCAATAGAGGTACTGCAGTTCCAAGCATGCTCCTCCTCCATGTAGTATTGGGTTGTCCCCTAGGGCTGACTGGCGTAACCCCCTGATCTCCCCCGGCGGACCACTTTTCACATTGGAGGAGGCCTGGCAGCCAGCTCTGGGGCCCTGGGGGACAACCCAATACTATAGGGAGACGGAGGAGCATGCTAGGAACTGTGGTGCCTCTGGAAGGGGAGGAGCATGCTGGGAGCTGTGGTGCCTATGTGGAGGGGAGGCATATGATGAGAACTGTAATGCCTCTATAGAGGAGGGGACATGCTCCCAGGCTGTTTGCAGTTTGCCCCTATGGAGACACTGACCTTGGCTAGACCATTTATTTTTACCCTACCCTGGCAGACATCTTCACTGTAAACTCCTCTTAGTAGTGGGGAGCCTCTGGACATTCTTTAGAGCCATATCTCCCTATACTCACTATTCTAGTGCTGTAACCCTCTCTGGACGAATAGGTATCTTCAGTACGCAAGCTTGACCGTATCTGTACTGGGCATGTGCAAATAAGGTCCGCACATGCCCAGTAAAATGCTTGTGCATGGAGGAAAACAGCTACGTGCCTTAGTTCTACTGGGCATGCACCAAACTCACTTACGCATTACCAGTGTGGACATACTTGTCCTCAGCCACGCTTGCACAATAAAGTAACCTATTTGATCAGAGAGGGACCCAGCGCTAAATGCTGGGATATCAGAGGGGGGTTGTTGTGTTTTGCATTTGTGTATTGATACGGTTGGAAGGGGGGGCGGCTGGTGACAGTGGGCCTAGGGCGGTAAAAAGTACAAATCCGGCCCTGAATGTGATAGGCTAAAAGGTTGTTTTATTTATGTACTATATAATGAGGTTCACAGACAGGAAATGGTCAGAACCATGGCCATGATGACAACACACTGTGGGATGGGTTTCACCACAATATCAGCCATACAGATATCTCTGAAGATCTATTTGAAAAAAGGTAAAGATTTCTTATGGGAAAGGGGTTATCTAGGTTAAAGTTCTTCTTTCATCTTCATCTCTAGTATCACAGCACAAAGGTGCCATTTTTCTACTTTCCTCCTTCTATTGGCTTGTATGTACAATTTGCAGAAATTGTATACCTGTGTGAAGGATTGGTACCGGCGATCTCTCCTTGACAAAGGATTGAGCAGCAGTTAAGGTGGCCATACACTGGTCGATTTGCCATCAGATTCAACCAACAGATAGATCCCTCTCTGATCGAATCTGATCAGAGAGGGATCGTATGGCCACCTTTACTGCAAACAGATTGTGAATCGATTTCAGCCTGAAACCAATCACAATCTGTGGAGCTGCCGTTGCTGCCGCCCCCACCCCCCCTCCCCCTGCATACATTACCTGCTATGGCCGGCGCGAGTCCCCGCTGGCTTCTCCGCTCCGGCCCCGCCACGCTCCGGCTACTGAACTTCCTGTCCGGGTAAGTTTAAACAGTAGAGGGCGCTCTACTGTTTAAACTTCCTGCCGGGACCGGAAGTTCTGTGTAGCTCTGGAGCCCGAAACGGAGAAGAAGACCAGGGGACTCGCGCCGGCTGGAGCAGGTAATGTATTACCGCTGTATTGCGTCGGTCGTCGGAAATTCAAACGCCGCTAACGACACACTCCCGACCCGCCGGCGGCCGAGAAAAATCTTCCGCACGGATGGGTCGACACGAATCGGCGGGAATGATCGATTTCGGCCGGAAATCGATCGTTCTGTCAGCGGTGAGCGGCGATTTCACAGCCGTTTCGATCACTGTGATTGAACCGGCTGTATATCGGCGGGAAAATCGTTAGGTGTATGAGCCCCTTTACAGTGCTGAGTATGTGTGAGGATGCAAAATAAGCCAGGCTGGCCAATTAAGTACCAGGGCACAGTCCTTGCAGGTGAGATCGGTAATTATGATGGCCACGCGTGCCTGGTAATTTTGATGCCCCATAGCATTAACATTAATATTGTACTCGCCATGCCAGCTTGGTTAGTGTTAGGTGTTGGTAGGGCAAGTTAGTGTTATGTGTTGGTAGGGGATGGATAATGTGAGAGTTAGGTTACAATAGGAGATAGTAGAATATCAATAACATTACCAATATTGTACTGCATAGTAGAATATCAGCAACATTACAGATATTCTACTACTACTACTAGAGTAGGAACTGATCACTATTCATTAAAATTCCAACTGGAAAGGGATCAATCAGCCAGTCATATTGAGACATAATTGCACCTTGTATGGCCATCTTTAGGACCTGGTCTTCTTCAGCTTTGTTTGGCAAGATAGGCATACCAGGCAGAAGAATGTAAATGGCATGGGCTGGGCAAGTCATACTGCTGGATTTACATTTTTTTAAATTAATGTTTAATTCTGTAATTACACAGACAGTGAACAGAGTATAACAATTGTAGATCCTAATTGCCAAACAATACACCAGCACTAAACTATTCTTTATTTTATATGCAAACCATGAATGCTCCTTTAAGTAAACAAGCACTTTACTGAACTAACATTGTCTACTTGAAATACTTTGAAGCTTTCACTTTAGCTGCTTTAAGTACGTAACAGAAGAATAGATGGTCTTTTTTTTTTTTTTTTTTTTTTTGCTCTTTCTTCTAAAGCACCTGCTTTTGAGCCACTGGCCTTAAGAAATTATAATAGTGGCCTTCTCATAGGTTCCCATGACTGGTCAAAGCAAGTTAAACCATATTGAAATGGTATTCCAGGAACTATTGGAATATTCTGACTCTAGAGGCCTCCCAAGTCCAGAACCCATCCCATTTATGCAACATAGCAGTGGTTACTTAAAGCAAATGAAGATGAGGATTTAAAATACAAATGTTCAACTCCATGTATAAATGTTTTCTTGGTCCTGTGTAGACCCTCAGAGGTAGAATTTAGTTTGCACTGTGCATTAATGAACAGCAAATAAATCACTTAAGCTGGCCATACACTAGGCCGATTCCCGCCAGATTGACAGCAGATTCGATCACTGGGATCGAATCTGCTGTCACATCGTTCCCGCTACACGCCGAATTTTGATCCATTGCGTCCGATCCCGTCGATCGCTCGGTGCAGAAAATTACCGTCGATCGCCCGCGGGTAGGGAGCGCGTCGCTAGCGGCGTTCGAGTGCCCGACGACCGACGCAATAGAGCGGCAATAAAGGTCACCGCTGCTCCGTCTCCGCTCTAGTCTCCGGGTCCGGCATGCTTCACTTCCTCCTGCCCGACATGGAAGTTTAAACAGCAGAGGGCGCTCTACTGTTTAAACTTCCTGCCGGGCAAGAAGAAGTAAAGCATGCCGGACCTGAAGACTAGAGCGGAGACGGAACAGCGGTGACCGGGGGCAGTCGCGCCGGCAGAGCAGGTAACGTATGCGGGGGAGCGGCGGCAGCACCACCACCACAACAGATTGTTGTGAATGGTTTCAGGCTGAAATCGGTTCACAATCTGTTTGCAGTAAAGGTAGCCATACGATCCCTCTCTGATCAGATTCGATCAGAGAGGGATCTATCTGTTGGTCGATTCTGATGGCAAATCGACCAGTGTATGGCTACCTTTAACCTCTTAAGGACCACAGGCTTTACCCCCCCCCCCCCCCCCCAGTGACCAGACTATTTTTTGCAAATTAGGGCTCTGCAACTTTAATGGCTTGCTGCAGAGCCATGGTTCTGTGCACACACTCACTCTAGTCACTCTGCACACAAATTAACCCCCACCCTTTTTCTGCCCACCAACAGAGCTTTCTGTTAGTGGGCTCTGATCGCTGCTGCAGGCTGCTTTTTTTAAATTAATTTACCGGTAATAGTTTTTTTTAAATAAAAATATATATTTTATCATTACTTTTTTCCTGCTCTAAAGTTTACCAATTTAGGATTGCAATCGTCTCATAGACTTCAGTCTGTGCCACACCCCCTGCAGTCTGCAATTGCATCCCACTTGAGCTGAGAATGGACATTTTTTGTTATTGCATGTGCATCTTTTGCCCGTTCTCTGCTCATTGCAAAACTGACAGTGTATGGCTCCTATTTGTATATATAGGAGCTGTTCACTCTAGTCACTCTGCAACTGATCCATTGGATCCATTGCAGTAAGTGGACGCCACTTCTGAGCAGTCCACGTTAATCCCGGAAGAGCAGATGCGTTCCCCATATAGCCTATGGTGGTAATGTATTTGCCCCGGGCTCAGCAGGATACAGCGGACAATCACAGTGTTCTGCTCACGCTGGCCACACGTGATCTGGCACAAGTGTGAACCGTGCTCCTGGGTCCTTTCACACTGCATTAGTTGCAACTCACTGCCCATACAATTCTACTAGCCTGTTGACATCTCTGCATTGTACCGGATCATGTTATACTAAATCGCTGCATGCTTTGAATCACTGTGTACGGTATAACCCGCACAGTGTCCATTTCAGTTCACACACATTATAACGAGTGCATTATTCAACAGTGTGAATCCAGCTTTGAGTGGAGGAGCAGCCTTCTGCACAAAACTCTGCAGCAGGTCATAAGTCCAAACTTTTAAAACACAATTTTAGATTGCAGAAGGCTCATCTGGCCCTTTGATTACTATACTGTAAAGTGTCATTTTACATCAATCGCTAGAACTAGGTTTAATGCATATATGCAAACATTTTATCCAAAAATTAGACTAGAAAGGGGAAGCATCTGGCTTTCAGTTTAAAACAGTGAGCTTCTTCACACTAGGTCAGATCATAGTGATAGTGAGTCATCATCGTGTACTCTACTCAGCACATCCTGACCTCTCTGTGGTCGCTTTTAAGATCCCTGGAGAAAACTTAGCTTAGGCTGCTGTCTGCAGTCATTTGAATGGACAAAAATAAATGTTTTGTCAGGTAAAATATTGCACATTTAAAATCATTAAAAGGGATAAAATTGTTTAATAAAAAATATGCTTTAAATAGAGGTATAATAGACTCTCATATTGGGCTGGTAAAATTTACCAAGCATCAATTTCTGTTTTTGTTATGCTTTTTATTTTTAATTTTTGCAATTAATAGAATGTATTGTTACTCAAAATACATTTTAATGTAATTTTTTTAATCATTTTCGAAATGACACCATCAGGCCAGAAACCCACTAGGAGCAGTTTTCTGAGCGCTTTGCGATTTGAAAACGCTTGCTAATGTAATGCTATGGGTGTGATCCCACTTGAGCGATGTGATTTTATAAAAATCCCCCATAGCATTGCATTAGCAAGAGATTTTTCAAATCACTAGCGATTAGAAATCGCTCCGAGTGGGTTTCTGGCCTCATACTGTATCCTATACCATGTTAGCCATCAAAGGGAATGTGAAGTGAAAATAAATATTAGAGAATTATGCAATGTTATGAACATAAAGCTATATAACTGAAAATAAAAATATGAGACTCTTTTCTTTGTTACTAATGTTCTAGTAATTATCCGTACCACACATACAATTCACTATATCATGATCCGGGGTTTTTTTTTCGCTTCAG
Organism: Hyperolius riggenbachi; assembly: GCF_040937935.1. Lineage (NCBI taxonomy): Eukaryota > Metazoa > Chordata > Amphibia > Anura > Hyperoliidae > Hyperolius > Hyperolius riggenbachi. The sequence continues at coordinate 369,681,556 of NC_090648.1, read as the reverse complement.
TGTCACTTTAAGGCAGACAGCTTAAAGGCCTGGAACCCACTACAATTCGCTATCGCTAATCGCAATCGCTAGCATTTTGTATGAGCAGTAAGTGATTTCATGGGTGATTGCAGTAGGGATTTTAAAAAGTGTCAGCTTTTTGTCAGCGGTTGTGTAGCGATTAGCATTTTTAATTCTGATTAGTCATTTCAAAAAGTTTTAATTTTTTTTACAGTGTTCAGTAATGTCAAAACGCTAGCAAAATCGCTCTGTGTAGGTTTTGACCAGCGATTATGCTAGCGTTTATATACTGGGATCCCGTATTGTAACAGTTTTTGTATGTGAAGCATTTCCAATATTTTGATTAAAAGAATAAGCAAGTGGTAACAGTGTTGGACTGGGAGGTGGAAAAACTGAGGAAATCCACCTGCTGGCCAAGCAGCAGTAACCCTGTGTTATCACTCCCAATAGAAACCTGCAGCAAGTCTTCACTGTGAGCAGCAACACCTGATTGCTGCTGCTTGGCCAGCAGGGGAATTTCCTCAGATTTTCCAGCTCCCAGTCCGACACTGAGTGGTAACATAAAATACGAGTAAAAGTGGTAACCCAAAATTAAGTATGAAATAATTAAATATCGCTACCTTAAAATTATTAAATAATACAATTTTATTACTACAGGCGACTGCTGCGACCGTGGCCCCTACGCCCCTGGCTCTCAAAGCAGCCGCTCCAGGATAGTGATGGGAAGTCCTGATCTTTTTTAGGATTCGGATCATTAGAATCGGATCATTGAAAAGATCTGGATCTTTGAACCAAATCATTTGAATCATTTTACTAGGTAAGCAGACTGGGGGTGAAATGACTAGCAGGTCAGGACTTTCCCTGCACTGTACATTCTGTATGTTCCTGTTTCTTCCAGACAGACATCCACTGTGAACCGAATCTTTCATTGAGATGATCCGGATGATTCGACTCACAAAAAAGATCTGGATCAAATGAACGATTCGTTCATGATCCGGACAACACTATGAGTCCCACCAGGAGTCACCACAGTGCAGTGAATATTAATTAGCCATGTGGCTAGTCACTGAGCATGTGCAAACAATCTAACACAGCTCTATAGGGGTATAACGTACAGCATGCTGCACTTTCATTTATCGTGCAGCGTTATACCCTAATGCAACGCGTGCACTGTGAACAGCACATTTATTTTACAGTGCTGTGAGTTACGCTGCGTTACTGGCTGCTGTAACGTGGGACTTTATCGTCCCACTGTGAAACCAGCCTAAAGGAATGAAATGGTTTTCAGCTCAATAATGACTTTATTTGGCACAACATTGCATCATATCAATTTCTAAAAATAACTAATGAAAATTGCTGTAGAGTTGTGTTTACTCACAGCTATGGAATAATTAGCGTAATCAATGTGTAAGACTAGTAGTTGTTATTTGTATATTGGTAGACTGCATGTTCTAATAGACAAAGAAACCTGTCCTGTGTAATAAAAATATGCATTAGAGCCAGTGTAGGATAGGTAACTGTTCTGAAAAGGTGGGGGCACAAATATAAGAAATGATACTTAGTGAGAGCTGTGAGGGTAACTGATAAGCTGTCAAAAAGTCACTCTGAGAAGAAGAAAGGTGCTCATTTATAAAGACGTAGGGAAATGATAAGAGATTGCTGCTTCCCTGGACTTCACTTTTTCAAACTCTCTTTTATATCAACTAATTTCTAGAACGATCTGATGTTGATATGCGATCTTGACTCATGTGATCGCCACACTGTATAACTACCCTTAAGGTCCGTACACACGCACGGCGGATCGCTCAGAAACAGCGCTCAGATCGCTCAGAAACAGCGTTATCAGTCCGCCGACAGTGCGTACACACGCCGGACTGACGTTGGAACGCCCACCCAGCGGGAGGTAACGATAGACCCGTCGTTGCCTCCAGTCCGGCGTGTGTACGGACCTTTATGCAGTGATCCAAACCAAAAATTACTTGAATGGGGTAACAGAGCACCAACTATGAGGGTTATTTCTCACAATAGAAAGTTAAAGAACATGCTCCTTGGACTTCAATGAAGTCCAAGGAGCATGTTCTTTAACTTTCTATTGTGAGAAATAACCCTTGAAGTCACTTCATTGCAGCTGCATACCACTGCTTCATAAGCAGCACTCAGCAGTTACTGACAGCAAGGCTATGCGAGACAAACACCGTTGTTCTGCATTTTTCCCACAATGAAAATGATGACCGTGAAAATAATGGCAAATTTTCCATTTGAAGAGGAACTAGAGTGAAAATAACATAATGGCTAAAATTGCCATTCTACTATATGTCACTACAGTGCCTCTTTAAGTGACAATCGTGTAGAAAGAGGTGATCAGGCTGAAGATTTGGTAAATAATATTATTTCAAAACAAAAGAATGTTATACATTTAGGTGAACCGACTGTTTCCACATTTATATATAAGACTGACTTTCATTATTGATCACTTGGATGTATTGTGTGATGTCCTCTCTGCCACAAATCATACATGGAAGTGTAGATCATGTGTTCTTCACAACTTAAGGCTTCATCCACTGAGACTGATAAGCAACTCCTCTACTAGTGATTTTAAGGTAAATCCTAAGTGGGGATCTCCATTTCTGTCTTTAGAGCCATTTGGTTTTAATCCTAAAGCAACAATGGACTTCTGTAAACTATATCAGGCTGTGCTTGGTTGCACATGTACAAATAGGAATAAGAAAGCATGATCACAGCTCCCCTGCCTTTACCTGTGTGGGAGTACTGAGCCACAAAATTTGCTTTCAACAGTCTTCAGAAAGCATTTAAGATAGCACAGTGCCTACACATACTAATGGCTTGTATAGGATCTCAGGAAATGGGTGGTCCTAGCCGTGCCTTCAAAAACTTCCTTGATAAATTGCTTTGCTGATAGGGCAAGTAATGGAGAAGCACTCAGAAGTACTTCACAGTAGCTAATACATAAATCTTTGTCTCTTGGCTTCAGCTTTACTATAAGAACTATCAGAGATTGCCTGTGTTCACCTAGCTGTAGTTTAAAGGGCAGTCTGTGAAAAATGCTATTTTTGTATTCTGCACTATGCAATGCCTTAGCCTGCCTGAATGGCATGGCAGAAATAATAGGAGTCTACTATAAAGATACAGACGGTCTCCTATGGTGACCAGCATACACCATGATGGACACTTATGAAGATAATGACATGAATTTTGGCACCCCTCTACAGCCACTTGCTGGCACCAGCAGTTTGATGTGGGTGCCAGCACAGTATTGCAGAGGAGTAGCTATGGGTGGGCAAGGGAGGACATATGTCCCCGGGCGCAGCACTGTGAGGGCGCTCAGCGTGGCCATTGCAACCCCCACGTGCATTAGAGGTGGCCCGCTGGCTCCTCGATGTGCCCCTGCTTCTCTTCCTCCCTCTGCAGCTGAATACAGCTATCTTAAGGGGGCAAATCTAAACAGGGTGAAGAGGGGCACATTTGATTTGGCTAACAAAAAGGGCACACATTTGGCTATTTAAAGGGGGGCACATCTGGCTATTTGAATGGGGTAAGGGGGAACATATAGCTATCTAAATAACTTTTGACTTCACCCATGACCACATTCTGATGTGTGTCCATTTTGTCCATAGGAAGCTGCAAAAACTGTCTTTGCCCCCGGGCGCTGAAAACCCTAGCTATGCCTCTGATTTATTGCCGCCTGGGTTATGGGGTCTAGCAAATAAAATGTGCACAGAAAAAATTAGTCATTAATTAAAAGAGAAAATGGAAACATTGTAAAATAACCACAATTACCTACCAAATGTATGGGCCTGCTGGGCACTGTACAACTTGTGAAACCTTTGAATTAAACTGGACTCCTCCTCATTTCTTGTTCCACATCAATTTTCAAATAAAACTTGTTTTTATCATAAAGTTTGAAAAATGTGCTGTGTATGTTGTTGCAAGCTGAGTTATTTTTTGCTGATCACTGAGATCTTAAGACAAAGTGATTGTAACAATAGTGTCAGCAGGATAACAGGTTTCCGATTATGTGGTGATCTGCAATATCACCAATAATACAGATACTATATCTGATTATATGGTTATCTGCAGAATCACCAATAATACAGAAATAGTAAGCAAATAGCGTGTAAGACGTGACAAAGTCACTAGCTTTATTGCACAAAGTGTAGTGATTGGTGCAAACAGTAATTTTCTGATAGATCCTCAGCGGTAACCTCACCAGTGGCGATGGAGGTTACAGATAGAACCACAGCGATAACCTCACCAGTGGCAAGGGCCCACTGGTGAGAGAGAATAGTCGGACAGATCAGGTAGGCAACAGACGGGCAGACAAGGTACAGAATCGGCAAGCAGAATCAAAGTGGAGTTCAGGCAAAAGTCGGCAACAAGATCAGATGGGCAGAAGTACAGAATCACAAGGCAGAAAGAATGGTCAGAGCAGGCAAAGAGTCATATACAAATAAATAACACAGTAATGAAGTTATAATTATAGCTATCAAACAATTCCTATCTTGTGTGAAATCCCCGGTTTCCTCCCGGATCAAAGTACACCGGAACTATTTAAGGTCTGAGCGCTAACACAAAGTATTCACAATAACAGACAAAGAGCAAATTACATCTCCCAGCTTAAATACAGAAAGCAAGCTCAAACCGCACCGCCCAGAGGGCTGGACACATCAGCAGCGTGTGATTGGCAGGTTGTTGTCAGCTGACTTCAAGATCAGCTGACCCGTCTCCTCAGATTATAAAGGTCCTGCCGCCCCGCCCGCGAGCGTGCTGACCTAATCTGATGTGCAGAGGAGAGACCTGTCCTGCCAGGGGCTGTGCAAGATGACTGAGAGGATGTGGCCGCCGCCAGGGTGACGTCAGACACGGAAGCGGCGGCCGCAGCACTCTCCGCTGGTGACTTAATACTGCTATACCTGACAGTACCCCCCCCCCCCCCTGAGGCGTGGACTCCGGACATGACTTAAATGGTCTATCATGATGCAGTAAATGAAATTTTTGTCTTAGCTCCTCCGCATGAAGATGATGTGACGGTACCCATGATCTTTCCTCAAGACCGTAGCCCTTCCAATGAACAAGATACTGCATGGAATTCCGCACCCACCGTGAATCCAGAATTTCCTCAATTTCGTACTCAGGCTCACCATCAATCACCACAGGGGTGGGGGTGGGGGGGGGGGTGGAGAGGGATCCACATGCACAGCGGGTTTCAACAAAGACACATGAAATGTTTTAACACCTCTCATACCCGCTGGCAAAGACACTCTGTATGTCACATCATTAATTTTTTCAAAAATGGGATATGGCCCAATGTATCGGGGTCCCAATTTAGTTGAGGGTTGCCTTAAGGAGATGTGACGTGTTGAGACCCAGACCATATCCCCAGGTTCAAACTCCCACTCAAGTGAACATCTCTTGTCTGCCTGTCTTTTCTGAACCTCAAAAGCTTTTCTTAAATTATCCTTCACTAATAGCCAAATCCTTTTGAGTGACTTCTGCCATTCCCCCAAGACAGGAAATGGAGATGACACCACAGGCAGTGGGGAGAATTTAGGTGACCTTCCTGTGACCACCTGAAAGGGAGAGAAACCTGTTCTTAAGGTTGTTATGTGCAAACTCTGCGAATGGAAGGAAGTCTGCCCATTGGTGTTGGGCATCTGCCACATAACACCTCAAGAACTGCTCCAATGACTGATTAACCCTTTCAGTTTGTCCATTAGTTTGTGGGTGGTAACCAGAAGAAAATGACAATGACATTCCCAAATTCTGACAAAATGCCCGCCAAAATCTAGACACAAATTGGACTCCCCTATCTGATACCACATTCTCCGGTATGCCATGGAGACGAAAAATGTGTTTAACAAATAGGTCTGCCAATTCCTGGGCAGACGGGAGTCCTTTAAGAGCCACAAAGTGAGCCATCTTGCTAAACCTGTCAGTTACCACCCAGATGACAGTTTTCCCTTCAGAACTGGGAAGCTCACCCACAAAGTCCATGGAGATGTGGGTCCATGGTTCCTCGGGCAACGGCAATGACTGTAAAGTTCCAGCAGGAGCCTGTCTGGAGGGTTTGCTCCTGGCACAGACAGTACATGCCCTTATAAACTCTTTACAGTCTGATCCCATAGATGGCCACCACACAGATCTGGACAGCAACTCCTGAGTCCTAGCAACTCCAGGATGTCTAGCATTTTTATGATCATGAAAGATCTGCATGACTTAAAATCCTAAGTGTTGGCATACAAACAACACTCCCTCAGGCTTTCCGTCTGGAAGATCCTGCTGAAATGACCCCAGGGTGGCCATCAAGTTTTCTCTAGTTTCAGTGGCAGTCAGCACCACATTGTCTGGCAGGATATTCACTGGTTCTGAGGGTGGAGCAGTCTCAGGTTCGAAACAACTGGACAAGGCATCAGCCTTAGCGTTCTTGTTCCCAGGTTTATATGTGATTATGAATCTGAACCTAGAGAAGAACAATGACCAACGAGCTTGTCTGGGGCTGAGCCTCTTAGCCCCCTCAATATACTCTAGGTTCTTATGATCTGTATATACAGTAATGACATGCTCAGCTCCCTCTAACCAGTGACGCCACTCCTCAAAGGCCAGCTTAATGGCCAAGAGCTCTCTATTCCCGATATCATAATTCTTTTCCGCAGGAGAAAACTTGCGGGAAAAGAATGCACACGGGTGTAAACGGTCTTGATAACCTGAATGCTGAGATAGCACTTCCCCCACCCCTATCTCAGATGCGTCCACCTCAACAATAAATGGACAGCTAACATCAATGACGAAGAATAGGGGCGGAGCAAAACAATTTCTTCAACAACGAAAAGGCAGATTGAGCCTTCTCAGACCAGTGTCAGCCCCCTTCTTAGTGAGATCAGTAAGAGGAGACACCACTGAGGAAAAGCCTTTAATACATTTTCTGTAATAATTGGCTAATCCCAGAAATCTCTGAAGTGCCTTCAACCCATTAGGCTGAGGCCACTCCAGCACAGCCGAGTCCTTCTTGGGATCCATGGTCAGACCTGAGGTAGAAATTATGTACCCCAGAAAAGGTACCTCAGTTACTTCGAAAATGCATTTTTCGAGTTTAGTGTATAGATTGTTCTGCCTGAGCTTTAATAAAACAAATCTAACATGTTCCCGATGTTCCGACAAATTCTTAGAATAGATCAGAATGTCGTCTAAATAGACTAACACAAAATGGCCCAGAACTTCTCTGAAAATCTCATTGACAAGTTCTTGAAAGACGGCTGGAGCGTTACACAACCTGAAGGGCATAGCGAGGTATTCGTAATGCTCATCGGGTGTGTTGAATGCCGTCTTCCACTCGTCACCCTTTCGGATGCGAACAAAGTTGTATGCCCCCCGCAGGTCCAATTTTGAGAAAACACTGGCATTGGTGACTTGTGAAAACAAGTCGTCAATCAAAGGAAGAGGATAGCAATTTTTTATGGTGATTTTATTGAGTCCCCTGTAATCAATACAGGGCTGTAACCCACCATCCTTCTTCTGAACAAAAAAGAATCCTGCCCCTGCAGGGGACTGAGAAGGACGAATAAAGCCCTTAGCCAGGTTCTCTTTAATATATTCTTTCATAGCGGTTTTCTATATGTATGACCTCTGGGGGGCATGGTACCCGGCCTCAGCTCAATAGGACAATCAAAATGCCGATGTGGAGGGAGTTTATCTGCTGATTTGGCACAGAACACATCTGAAAAGTCAGAAAACTGAGGTGGTACCCCTTCTACATAAATCTTGGTAGCACAAACAGAAACTCTCTCCATGCAATGATGATGACAAAATGGAGACCAGCTTAGCAGTTGGCCGGAACTCCAGTCTATCTGAGGAGAGTGTTTTCTTAACCAAGGCATTCCAAGAATAGAAGTGGCCATTTTAAGCACAAAAAAATTATTTTTTTCCTTGTGGAGCACCCCCACATGGAATGACAACACAGGAGTCCGAGAGAGGGGTCGTCTACACTGTAAAGGAGAATCGTCCACTGCGGTGACAAAAATGTGTCTGTCCAATGGAAGATTGGGAATACCCCATTTACGGGCGAAATCAAGATCCATAAAATTAGCTGCAGAGCCAGAATCTATAAATGCTTGGGTAGATATACCTTGATCTCCCCAAGTTATAGAACAAGGCAATAATAATCTTTTATCGGGTAGCGGTAAAACTGGCTTGCCTAGGGTAGTACCTCTAACTACACCTAGGCGGAGGAGTTTTCCGTCTTCTTTGGACAATTTTGCACCATATGAGCCTTTTCAGCACAGTATAGACATGGACCCTCTTTTCTTCTCCTATTTTTCTCTAGCTCTGACAATCTGGACTGGCCGATCTGCATCGGTTCATCCTGCGCAATGGGGGAGGATACAGAAAAAGGAGCGGATTTAATAGAACCCCTGGATCTGCTCTGTTTTTGATAACGAATACGGCGATCAATTTTGACCTCCAATGTGATTGCTTCATCCACTGTCTTGGGCTCAGGGTGACTGATCATCACATCTGAAACTGAGTCTGACAGGCCTGTCAAAAAACAATCTAACAGGGCAAATTGTCCCCATCTTGCTGAAACCGCCCACCTTCTAAACTCAGCAGCATAAGTCTCGACCGTATTGTGTCCCTGACAGAGGGTTTTCAATTTTTGTTCTGCTGTAACCGCACTATTGGGGTCGTCATATATTACAGCCATAGAATAAAAAAAAACCTGAACAGAAGCTAATGCCTCATGTCCTTCAGGTAAACTGTATGCCCAAGTCTGAGAGTCCCCAGATAATAGGGTTTTGATAAAGGTGACCCTCTGCTGTTCTGTACCAGAGGACATAGGTCGCAATTCAAAATACGACATACACCGATTTTTAAAATTCCTGAAATCTGATCTGTGACCTGGGAATTTCTCTGGGGGAGGCACTCTCAGTTCCATAACAGGAGGGGATTGCACTGGTAAAGTGGGGTTCTGTAAAGCACGTACTGCTTCAGACAGTTGATTCATTTGCATCTGTTGCGCACTGACCGTGGCAGTCAGGCTGGTTACTGCCGCGGTCAAAGCCTGGACCTGATTACACAGTGCATCCATATATGTGGTCTGTTGCTATGTAACAATAGTGTCAGCAGGATAACAGGTTTCTGATTATGTGGTGATCTGCAGTATCATTAATAATACAGATACTATATCTGATTATATGGTGATCTGCAGAATCACCAATAATACAGAAATAGTAAGCAAATGGTGTGTAAGATGTGACAAAGTCACTAGCTTTATTGCACAAAGTGTAGTGATTGGTGCAAACAGTAATTTACTGATAGATCCTCAGCAGTAACCTCACCAGTGGCGATGGAGGTTACAGATAGAACCACAGCGATAACCTCACCAGTGGCGAGGGCCCACTGGTGAGAGAGAATAGTCGGACAGATCAGGTAGGCAACAGACGGGCAGACAAGGTACAGAATCGGCAGGCAGAATCAAAGTGGAGTTCAGGCAAAAGTCGGCAACAAGATCAGATGGGCAGAAGTACAGAATCACAAGGCAGAAAGAATGGTCAGAGCAGGCAAAGAGTCATATACAAATAAATAACACAGTAATGAAGTTATAATTATAGCTATCAAACAATTCCTATCTTGTATGAAATCCCCAGTTTCCTCCCGGATCAAAGCACACCGGAACTATCTAAGGTCTGAGAGCTAACACAAAGTATTTGCAACAACAGACAATGAGCAAATGACATCTTCCAGCTTAAATACAGAAAGCAAGCTCAAACCGCCCGCCCAGAGGCCTGGACCAATCAGCAGCGTGTGATTGGCAGGTTGTTGTCAGCTGACTGCAAGATCAGCTGACCCGTCTCCTCAGATTATAAAGGCCCTGCCACCCCGCCCACGAGCGTGCTGACCTAATCTGATGTGCAGAGGAGAGACCTGTCCTGCCAGGGGCTGTGCAAGATGACTGAGAGGATGCGGCCTGCCGCTGGGGCGACTTCAGACGCGGAAGCGGCGGCCGCAGCACTCTCCGCTGGTGAGGTGATACTGCTATACCTGACAGTGATACATATAAAATTTTCTTTTTCTCCTAAGTTTTCTCCTAGTTTATATTTTCACACCTTTTGAGCCATCAACAAACAAGAAAATAGAGCTAGAGGATTTATTACACAAACACAATGCACCAAATCTGTAGTTCCTGTGCCCATGATTTCTACAGAAGAATTGGGTCAGTTTGAAAAGGTATGTGAGTATTGGGGGGAGAGAGGGCATCCTTGTCTGGTACCATTTTTCAATGAAAAACTCTCAGAGAGTACTCTATTGACCATAATCTATGCAGTGGGATCGCTATATAAAAGCAAAATACAGACCAACACATTAGTAACTAGGCCAAGGTGATTTAAGAGTAATAACACAGAGGCGCCAAGTAGAATAAAAGCGATTCAGTTTCCAGTTCCAAGTCTTATGTCTTTACATGAGGGAGGTGAGTCCACCAACTTCCCCCTTTTTAAACGGTTTTTAATCGCTTTTATTCTACTTGGCGCCTCTGTGTTACTACTCTACCAATTATCTAGTCCACCCTCGGTGGAGGGGTGTATCCCCATTCCTTCCTGTCTACAGAGAGTGACTTCTTATACCTGAGCGGGGTCAGGTCATAATTCTCCCCGCCTGCCTATCCAGTGGTTGCCTTTGTGGTAACCCACGTTTGTGAGTATAACCATTGCCTTGTGGTACATCTGACCAATTGTCACAGAGATACTACACTATATTGGGCTCTCAGTTTCTTTTTTGTCTCCTCTTTTTTTGTTTTTTTCTTTTTTGTCGCTTTCAAGGTGATTTAAGACTGCCTGCAAATATGGGCATGACACTCTATCAAATGCCTTCACTGCATCAGTGGAGAGGAGGAACCCCTCCCGAGACCCCACAACACCAAGAAAGCCAGGACTGAGTGGTCAGTATTTTGACCATACTGTACTGTGCCTCATGACTGGGGCCATATCCGGATTGATTTCAGTGGATTCAACTGGAAATTTATTCCATTAACCTATTGCATTACTTCAAAGAAGAGAAAACACAAGTGTATGGCACAACCCACCAAAAATAAAATTGAGCATAAAAGTGTCACTATGGCGAATCATTCCTTCCATCTCCCTGCAGTATTCAGCCTGTTACTGTCAAATTGCCATCAAGACGTGTGCACTGCTGATTCACAGAAGAAAATCACAACAGCATTCAGATCACAAGAAAAAAGCAGATTGCGTGCACCTTTCGTCTTTGTGCTGTGATTTAATAGCAAAAAATTACAGTATATTTCAGCATACAAGTGTGGACAGCATTTCCATTCATATTTCTTTAAATGGTAGTGCAAATGATGCCAGGCATATCTTACGTGACCGGCGACTGCAGGGTGGCTGGTGCTGGAGATGGGTGTTAGGCTGTGAGCGGTGGAGTGACGGCCGTTTCGCTTCTAAATGATGCTTGGTCACGCGAACCACTGACATGCAGTGGTTGACCTATTGGCCAACACCTTTGCAAACAGCTTAAGGCCCGGTTCACATTAGCGGCTGCTATCCGGAATCGCCGTGCCGGAGCCGTGCCGGAGCCGGACCGCATGCGGACCGGACGAAACGGACGCACGGCATAGCAATGAAAGTCTATGCGACCGTTCACATGCGTCCGTTTCGTCCGGACCGGAGCCGGACCGGATCCGGACTCCGGCGTCCGTTCCAACATGCGCTATTTTTTGGTCCGGCTGGTCCGGCTGACGTATCCGGACCGGAGCCGGAATGTTGCATCCGGCCAATGGAAACCAATGAGAACCGGAGAGCGCACAACACACTGGCTATAAAAACCGGATGTTGTACCACACTTCCTATGCTGACTCTATGGTATGGTGGCCATTTTGGATGGGGACCACATGGCACCAGCGTTCACAGAGTGGAGCAGCAGTGACTTCATGCTGGAGCTCTTTGGCAGCAATATGGAGCAGGATCTGTCTGATAGCGAGGGGGTGAGGCCCTACACATCAGAAGACCTCATCCTACAGGTGCAGCAGGTACCAGCCCTGTGGGACAAGGGGGATGCGGACCACAGCAACATCAAAAAATGCAGAGGCCTGTGGAAAAAAATTGCCAAGCTGTATGTGGAGGACTTTGAGAACTTGAGCAAGAGACAGCAAGGCACAGAGGGTATGTTGACTAGAAGTTTTTTGGGGGGGGGCTTGTGGTTTAAGCTTGTGATGTATTCAACTTTTGCTATGGATTTGTGTCACCCACGTGTTGCCCACCCACCCGTGGCCCACCCACCCGTGGCCCACCCACCTGTACCCCACCTGTGATGTATCCCACCCACCTGTGATGTATCACACCCACCTGTACCCCACCTGTGATGTATCCCACCTGTGATGTATCCCACCCACCAGTACCCCACCTGTGATGTATCCCACCCACCTCTACCCCACCTGTGATGTATCCCACCCACCTGTACCCCACCTGTGATGTATCCCACCTGTGATGTATCCCACCCACCTGTACCCCACCTGTGCTGTATCCCACCCACCTGTGATGTATCCCACCCACCTGTACCCCACCTGTGCTGTATCCCACCCACCTGTGATGTATCACACCCACCTGTACCCCACCTGTGATGTATCCCACCCACCTCTACCCCACCTGTGATGTATCCCACCCACCTCTACCCCACCTGTGATGTATCCCACCCACCTCTACCCCACCTGTGATGTATCCCACCCACCTCTACCCCACCTGTGATGTATCCCACCTGTGATGTATCCCACCCACCTGTACCCCACCTGTGATGTATCCCACCCACCTGTACCCCACCTGTGATGTATCCCACCCACCTCTACCCCACCTGTGATGTATCCCACCCACCTGTACCCCACCTGTGATGTATCCCACCCACCTCTACCCCACCTGTGATGTATCCCACCCACCTCTACCCCACCTGTGATGTATCCCACCAACCTCTACCCCACCTGTGATGTATCCCACCCACCTCTACCCCACCTGTGATGTATCCCACCTGTGATGTATCCCACCCACCTGTACCCCACCTGTGATGTATCCCACCCACCTGTACCCCACCTGTGATGTATCCCACCCACCTGTACCCCACCTGTGATGTATCCCACCCACCTGTACCCCACCTGTGATGTATCCCACCCACCTCTACCCCACCTGTGATGTATCCCACCTGTGATGTATCCCACCCACCTGTACCCCACCTGTGCTGTATCCCACCCACCTGTGCTGTATCCCACCCACCTGTGATGTATCCCACCCACCTGCGATGTACCCCACCTGTGCACATAAAACATACACAATGACCAATTATTATACATCAATTTATTGTAAAAAATTAATACATTTAAAATCACTCAAACTTGAAACTCCAAAATAAACACATTTCAACAAAACAAATTAAAAACCAAACATTCACCCTCGTCCAGGTGGTGTGGTAAAATAAAGTCTCAGTTGGTCCCTGTTCCGCAGTGACACTACCCTTGGCCTGGTTGCATACCTCCGCAGGGGCATTAGTGGAAGCACATTCGGGGGTTCCGGAGTCTCTCTTTCCTCCTGCCGCACAAAGTTGTGGAGGATGCATGCTGCCTTCACCACGACAACTGCGTTGCCCGGTTTCAGCAGCATGGGCGTGTGGAACACCCTCCACTTTGACACCAGGATCCCAAATGTGCACTCCACCATTCTCCTTGCACGGCTCAACCGAGCATTGAAGTGTAGCTGGCTGGCATCAAGTCCCCTGTCTGGGTACGGACGCATTACATGGTCGGACAGGGCGAAGGCCTCGTCCCCCACAAACACATAGGGGTAGGCCGGTGCCCTTGTCCCAGGCCAGGGTCTGTCACGGGGGAGACGCAGTCTGCCTTCCTCCATCAGCCGGCAAAGGGTCGTACGCTGGAAAATTCCAGAGTCATTGGAACTACCGTACGACCCCACATCCACGTACACAAACTTGTAGTCCGCATCTGCCACTGCCATTAGAACAATGCTGAAGTATTTTTTATAGTTGAAATAATGGCTGCCACTCCCCACGGGTTTCTGAATCCGGATGTGTTTCCCATCCAGTGCGCCAACACAATTAGGAAACTTGCACTCGGTCCAGAAGCCCTGGGCGATCTCCTCCCATTTCGTGGTGTCCGGCACAGGCATGTATCTGGCCCTCAGTCGCGTCCAAAGGATCCTCGAAGTCCTCACGACGATGCCTGCCACCGTGCTCTTCCCAATACGAAATGTGACATGTAGCGATGTATATGTTTGTCCAGTTGCGATGTACCTACAAGAGAAATAATCGAAATAAATTTTTCATGTCGTTACAGGAGAAAGGTACAAGACAAGGTGGCGCAATATACGGGATGCATATGTGAAATGGCTACGGAAGAAAAAACTTGCCGAACGAAGTGGCAGTGGCGGGGGAAGGCGACAAAAAGACTACCAATTTGCCAAGCAATTGTCTTTCATCAATGCAAGCCTGGAACCTAGACTGTAAGTACCACTACTGTGGGCAGGAACTGAGAGCTCATTACCATGACTTCGGCCATGTATTGCTATGGCCTCAATTCCCATGGCTAGCGAACTTTTCTCACAAGCTTTATCAAATGTTGGGTAGAAACTGGTGATAAAGTGATTGCTAGTGTTTGCTAGCTCTGTGAATTGACGCCACATGCTGTTTGGCACACCAATAAATATTTTTTTTATCTACAGGACTGAAGACAATTTGGAGCAAGAGGAACCGACCCAGGAGGCACGGTTCAGCAGTGAGGAGAGCTTGGTGGATGATGACGTCGCCGATGTAACCTATTGCCCCGAGGCGAGGAGTAGGAGGAGGGAGTCCTTAATCACAACTCCGTCCTTTGATGATGACTTGGCAGAAGAGAGCTTGGATGTTGAGGTTGCAGGACCGAGTGTGGAAGAAGCTGAACCTCCACAATCGACCGCTATGGAAGCTCCAGGGGAACAAGAACAAAGTGAGGAGCACCGAGAGACTGCAGCACAACCAGCGCGCAGGGCAACCCCGACACAGGCCAGAGGACGGGAAGATGCTGCCACACCACCAGTGAGGACCACCACACCAGTGAGGCGTCGAGGTACCCTCCCCCCAACAAGGAGAGAGACAGAGTCCGAGATGTCCGGGGCTGTCTCCGGACTTCTCGGGATTCTTCAGAGCCACCAAACTCTCATAACCCGGCAGTTGCAAGATGAGGACAGGGGCCATATCATGGAGCAGTACAAGTCCCACATCACTACACTGCAATGTGAGCTCGACGCTGTACATGGGCACTACAGGGACGAGCTTAAAATGATGCATGAGATGCACAGAGGAGAAATCGACCAACTGCGTGCGCAGCATCATCAGTCGGTGGGCCAGCTGCAGAACATGATGCAGCAAATGCATCAACAAAGCAAGGAACTACTGAAATTGCAGGCACACCCGTGTTTTCACACTGTGATGTCTCTAATACCATATCTTGAAAAGGTGCCTTCACAAAACCTGATGGCGTGCCATTCCAATTTGCTGGAGGTGATTAAACAGCACATGGACACGCCATTATTGCAACCACCAATTTTTAGACCCCCACAACCAACAGCGGTGCCCACCTGGCAATCATCACAGATGTACACCGGCTACAGAGGCAGTCAATATGGGCCACCGCTGTCAGGGTCCAGCTCATCCACGACCAGCACCCAAGAGAGTCCAGATTTCCAGGCAGCAACTCCCACCTTTTCTAGTAGTGGTGCCGATACAATTTGAAAAAAAGTCAAATTGTTCCTGGACATGCTCCTCTGAATACCTCCGATCCTCGGAGGAAGGATACCATCACAGGGCTTTTTAACTTTTGGTTTTGCTGGACTTGAACTTTAGGGCCTGGTGTCCCCGAAAGACACTACCTGGGTCACAACCTTGTGCCTGTTGCACTGCACCTGTAGTCCTGCACCTGTGCCTTTGATTCCTCTTGTTCCTTACTTTGTTGATCCTAATCACTTGCACAAGACCCTTGGAGCCATGGGTGAAGGACACCTTCACTGGTCGGTGAGAGGCCTAGCCTTTTCACTGACCTGTGTCCTTCATCCATGGCTCAGAGGGTCCTGTGCCAGTCGTTAGGTTTTAGAAGCACTAATAATTTAGGGCCTGGTGTCCCCGAAAGACACTACCTGGGTCACAACCTTGTGCCTGTTGCACTGCACCTGTAGTCCTGCACCTGTGCCTTTGATTCCTCTTGTTCCTTACTTTGTTGATCCTAATCACTTGCACAAGACCCTTGGAGCCATGGGTGAAGGACACCTTGACTGGTCGGTGAGAGGCCTAGCCTTTTCACTGACCTGTGTCCTTCATCCATGGCTCAGAGGGTCATGTGCCAGTGGTTAGGTTTTTGAAGCACTTCAATTTTAGGGCCTGGTGTCCCCGAAAGACACTACCTGGGTCACAACCTTGTGCCTGTTGCACTGCAGCTGTAGTCATGCACCTCTGCCATCGGTTCCTCTTGCTCCTCACTTTGTTCTTGTTCCTAACCACTTGCACAAGACCCTTGGAGCCATGGGTGAAGGACACCTTGACTGGTCGGTGAGAGGCCTAGCCTTTTCACTGACCTGTGTCCTTCATCCATGGCTCAGAGGGTCATGTGCCAGTGGTTAGGTTTTTGAAGCACTTCAATTTTAGGGCCTGGTGTCCCCGAAAGACACTACCTGGGTCACAACCTTGTGCCTGTTGCACTGCACCTGTAGTCATGCACCTCTGCCATCGGTTCCTCTTGCTCCTCACTTTGTTCTTGTTCCTAACCACTTGCACAAGACCCTTGGAGCCATGGGTGAAGGACACCTTGACTGGTCGGTGAGAGGCCTAGCCTTTTCACTGACCTGTGTCCTTCATCCATGGCTCAGAGGGTCCTGTGCCAGTGGTTAGGTTTTTGAAGCACTTCAATTTATTAGGGCCTGGTGTCCCCGAAAGACACTTGGGCAGCTATGCCCTACAACTCTTCCAGCACAAAGTTGGTGGTTGGTGTTCCTTAAAACTGACCGGGCTATACCATAGATATGTTATTTTTTTGTCTTCCATGTTGGAAGAATGTTTCCATGTTGGAAAGTGGTTGTTTTTGCAATAAAAAAATTTGTTTTTACATACCTCAGTGTGATGAGTAGTTGTTCTTGTGGTGTGACTGCTCTCCTGAACGTGGTATCCTTCTTCCTAAGGTCATCCTTCACCATCTCCAAAAGGGTATCAAACCTGTCAGGAGATGTAAAGGAAGAAGCTGTAAAGTATGTTGTGGGACAAGGTGTTGGGTGGAGGATGGGGGAGGTGTGTTTACAGAGGTTTGGGAGTGTTGTGGAGGGTGGGGGTGTAGTGTATAGCTAGGTATACAGGGGTGTGGGGGTCAGGGTGGTGTGTTTAGCTAGGTATACAGGGATGAGGTGTTGTGGGGGTGAGGGTGGGGTGTTTAGGAATGGTGGGGGTTGGTGTATTTAGGCCTATATACTTACAGGGGAATAGACATCCGAGTGTAGCTGTAGAACTTCTGTGGGTGTCGTCTGAGGTCCCGGTAGAGGGCCTGGAACTCTCCCTTCCTCTGCCTCCTGGCTAGTAGAGGGTGCACCCACCATCTCCTGCGAGGAGCACGCCTTCTCCCCACATAGTAGTAGGTAAACAACAGGAAGGAGAGAATTCCCAGGTAATAAGCGTAAAAAATGACTGGATCCATGGTCCCAACTGCTGTCTCTGTATCCAAGGATGGTCTCCACACGTCCAGCTGTCTCCAACAATGACCCCAGAGCTTCTGCTGACCTCCCAGAACCCCAGGTATTTATACAGGTTGTTATCTCTTTAAGAATCCGGATCCGGACCGCAACCGTGTTCATACCGCACGAAAACCGTATGCAACCGGACCGGATCCGGACCGGATCCGGACAGGAACCGTACGGTTCAGGTCCGATCCGGCTCCGGTGCGGTCCGGACATCCGGTGCGGTTTTTGCAAAACCGCAAGTGTGAACGGGGCCTAAGATCAAGATTTAGCAAAGATATTGTCTGGCAACTGGCGCAATACTGAGGGTCTGACTCCTTGCCTTCTTTGTGAATTATGGCTATGTGTGCCGCTAGGATTATTATTATTTATTGTATTTATAAAGCGCCAACATATTACTGGACAATGGACAATAAATACTGTATATACAATGATACAAGGATGACAGACATAACAAGGCTATACAACATAGAACAAAGTTACACAAGGCATATGGTACAAGATACATGATCATGTGATTATGGGCTGGTTAGGTAGTCCCAGTAATACAAGTACAGGCTGTGATAGGAAAGGAGCACACGATCATGTAGACTACACTAGGGAAGGGAGGACACTGCCAGAGGCTTACAATCTAGGAGAGGAGACAAGTGTGAGTTATTAACTGAGACATTATTAAAGGACATAACAAAAAAACGAAGCTAATATTCTTCTCAAGGCCTTGTAGTATAACAAGCTAAACCAATCTGGACCTGGGTTTTTACCAGGTTTCATATATGTTAAGGCTAAGAAAAACTTGTCCTCTGTAACATGGCTTTTTTAAGAAGGTCAATTCCTCAGAGGAAAGGGCAGGCAGTTTATTAACTGAAAGATAATCCTGAATTTTCTCTGCTCTCAGTTCAGTTCATAGAATCATAGAAGGATCTGAACTAATCTGCAATCTTATGAAGATCAATAATTCTGGTGCCAGTTTGGTCAGTCAGAGATTTGACCTGTAAGCAGCACATCTGCATGCAATCTGCTTGTTCCCGATTTATAAAAAAAAAGTCTCTTACCACACAAGGCCAATCTCTGAGCTCTGCAAAACAGTGTCCTTTGCAAACGTTCCCTGGCAGACTGTAAGGCTGTCAAGCCAGCTTGTGAGGGATCTGACTGATGGAGTCAATCAAGTCTCTTAGGGCCTTTTTCCACTACCCTGCGATTTGCGATTTGATGCTGATCGCAAATCGCAAGGTATATTAAACTAATGGAAACTGCAGCAGCTATTTCCATTAGTGTGATCCGATTTGCGATGCAATTTTGGTCGAAGCGCAATCGTCATCCTGCTGCATTTTGTATGCGATTGAGCTGTACTATAATGAATATAGTAGCTCAATCTCAAATCGCATGGTGGAAATTGAAACACGATTGCGATCACGATTGCAATCGCAATCGCATTTCATTGTGGAAAAGAGCCCTTAACCTGATTGAAATGTGTTTGAAGTAAGGCCTCTGACTCCCATTTAAAGGGGAACTGAAGAGAGAGGTATATGGAGGCTGCCATGTTTATTTCCTTTTAAGCAATACCAGTTGCCTGGCAGCCCTGCTGATCCTCTGCCTCTAATACTATTAGCCATAGCCCCTGAACAAGCATGCAGCAGATCAGGTGTTTCAGACTTTAAAGTCAGATCTGACAAGACTAGCTGCATGCTTGTTTCTGGTGTTATTCAGATACTACTGCAGAGAAATAGACCAGCAGGGCTGCCAGGCAACTGGTATTGATTAAAAGGAAATGAATATGGCAGCCTCCGTATACCTCTTACTTCAGTTCCCCTTTAAGCTGAGAACCATACTTAATAAAATCACCTCGAATTGATGCCTTGTGCGGCTCCCAGCGTGTCATAGGTCCTATGTCCCGATTGTCATTAATCTCAAAGTAAGAGGTAAAACCAGCAGAAATAGCAGCTATTTGAGCTATAAAGGAGGGCAAGTCAGGATTCAGTTTCCAGTTCCAAGTCTTATGTCTATACTAACTGGCGCATGATCTGAAATAGTAACAAATTCTATGTCAGGTGAGAACAGCCTTCAGAAGTCTCTCTGCATCAGACAAAATAAATCTAAATTCTGCTTTATTTGTGGTGCAGGGGTGAATAAAAGGCAAATTAGTTCATTTCGGCGCGCGGCTCTAAGAGCCGAGCGGCGAGCACCGAAACTGGGCAACATCATAGCAGCAATGCTATGATGTGTGCCCCGCATAGCGGTAATTCGGGGCTCTGGCGGCTGCCAGACCGCCAATTACATCTCCCTCCAAGTTGCGACAACTCGGAGGGGGAATAGTATTTAACGCCGCCTCGGAATTTAGCGGCAGTGGGCAAAGCCGTCATTCGGCTCTCCCCGCGCCGAACTGAGCAGCGCCGAAAAAATATGTACCTGAATAAAAGGTATATGATCTACTATGAGGAAACTTGCAAATTAGACAGGCTCTGCCTCATGTCCTCCAGTGCATGAAATGGGAGTGAGGATTTGAAGCATCCAAGTTGGAGTACAGGGGAGCATTGAAATCTCCCCCAACAGTAGAAATCCTTGGATGAAACCTTTCAATTGAGAGAGAAGCTGTCTGAGAAATTTGGATTGTTTGACATTAGGAGAGCCAATCAAAATTTCCTGATCTATTTTACCTTCAAAAAGAACAGAGCCCTGCTAGCAAGAAACGATCACTCTATGGGCTTGATTCGCAAAACAGTGCTAACGCATAGCACAACCGTGCTATCAATTACAGTACTTTCAATTACTGTATTTTACTGTATTACTGTATTACTGTATTTTAACATTTTATACAGAGTACTTGGTATGTATATAGAGTGGGGTATAGTACTGTGTTAGCTAATAGCTAGGCCTATTTCTAACATTGGGCATGATTCACAAAGCTTTTTCATTTGTTTTCACCTTATCTATGTTAACTATATGTAGAAGCTTTCCAGAGGCGCCAATAGAATAAAAGTCACTTAAACGAGCTTAAAACCGATGGGGCAGTGGTGGGCCTATCCCATCCATGCAGACAAAGCAAACAAAGGAAGGACTGTGGCATCAACAGTCAAACAACAATTTATACTCCACAGTAAAAATAGGCAACGTGTTTCACGGGCTCAATCCCACTTCATCAGGCCAATCAAAAAGGAGCATACAGCTTAACAGCATCAAAACCACACAGAGGCGCTCAGTCAAATAGTTGTTTTGACTGTTGATGCCACAGTCCTTCCTTTGTTTGCTTTGTCTGCATGGATGGGATAGGCCCACCACTGCCCCATCGGTTTTAAGCTCGTTTAAGTGACTTTTATTCTATTGGCGCCTCTGGAAAGCTTCTACATATTGCTAAGTCCACCCTTGGTGGAGGGTTGTACCCATCTTCTTCCCATCTACAGAGAGCGACTTTTAATCCTGAGTGGGGTCAGGTTAATCTCCCCACCTGCCTTCACAGTGGTTGCCTAATGGTAACCCTGGTTTGTGAGTATTAAATTGTTATATTACTCATTATTAATTATCATCTATACAATATCAGACTATTGGGCTCTTGGTGTCCCCCCACCCTTTATCTATGTTAACTATGTTATAACTAAGATAAGAAAAGTCATATTGAAATGAAGTATATCAGGAACAACTTACTTTGAGTGATTGTTTTGCTTGTAAATGAAAAATAAGTAAATTATGAGAAGTTTTGTGAATTGACCTCAAGCAACCAGAAAGCACACTTATATGGCATCTGCATCAGATAACAGAGACTCTACTGAATTATTAATTCACCAAAAAAGTGAAGAAAATACTTATCCTATGTCTTGCCACACAGGGTTCAATAGCAACCCAATTTGAAGAGTATTCGGTCATAGTAAATCTACCATTTTGCTTCCTTTGCTTACTTATGTCCTTAGGATGACTTATGGGGAAATCTGGAAGCCACTTTTAGTAACAAAGTGACCCCCAGATATTTGGAATAAGTATAGTTGTTCTCTATGTAAATGGATTTTATTGACAGGGTGCGGAAGGAGATAGACAATTTGGCATCCCATGGTTATTAAAGAGGGTTTAC
Organism: Hyperolius riggenbachi; assembly: GCF_040937935.1. Classification (NCBI taxonomy): domain Eukaryota; kingdom Metazoa; phylum Chordata; class Amphibia; order Anura; family Hyperoliidae; genus Hyperolius; species Hyperolius riggenbachi. The sequence goes on along the minus strand of NC_090648.1, from coordinate 369,659,725 downwards.
AGATGCCTCCATTAGTGCCCCCCCAGCGGTATTTGCACATGAGTGGTGGTAGGAACCTCTACCTCCTCGAGAGCAGGGTGAGGATTTATTCTAATGCTAGGTACACACCATACAATTTTCTGGCAGATTTACCTGCCAGATCGATTATTTCCAACATGTCCGATCTGAATTTCAATAGATTTTTCCATTTTCCAAAAACTTTACTAAATTTGTTTTTCGATAGTTTTTCAGTTTTATAGAACTGAACGAAAATCGATCAAAAAAATTTAAAAACTGTTGGAAAATCAAAAAAAATGATTGAAATTCGGATTGAACATGTTGGAAATAATCGCTCTGGCAGGTAAATCTGGCTGAAAATTGTATGGTGTGTACCTAGCATTATAACATTTCATAAAGGTGCTCTAAAAAGGAGGAGGGGGGTGTTTCAAAACGTGCAGGGGAGTGTGTGGCGCGTGGAGTGAGCCACATCAAAAAGAGAACGTGGTACTGAAATATCATTATTATTATTATTTATTAGATTTATATAGCGCCAACATATTACGCAGCGCTGTACAATAAATAGGATTACAGACAATCATAACAGGGTTGACAGAACAATACAGGTAACAGACCATAGATACAACAATACAGGTAATAGCAATAAGATACGCAACACAATGCAGATAATAGTACAATGCCAGATCATAAACTGGAATGGTAGTGGTAAAAAATTACCAGTTCCAAATTCTGGGTAAAGTGCACATAGTCAAGTATGATACACAAGGGAAGAGGGCCCTGCTAAAGGCTTACAATCTAGAGGGAGGGGCTGGTGACACAAAAGGAGGGGGTGCATCAAGAAGTTATTGGCAGAAAGGATTAGGGTAGTGTTGAGTTGATGTAGGCCTCCTTGAAGAAGTGAGTTTTGAGTGCTTTTTTGAAGGTGTTGAAGGTGGGAGCGAGCCTGATGGGCAGCGGGAGAGAGTTCCACAGGATAGGGGCAGCTCTAGTGAAGTCCTGCAGTCTGGCATGGGAGTGCGAGATGCGTGGGGTGGTTAAGAGGAGGTCGTTGGAGGAGCGAAGTGGGCGGCCAGGTGTATATCTGCTGACCAGGTCAGAGATGTAGGTTGGGCAGGACTTGTGTAAGGATTTGTATGCCAAACATAGGATCTTGAAGCTGATTCTGAAGTGAATTGGAAGCCAATGAAGGGATTTGCGTAGGGGAGTTGTGGAGACAGAGCGGTGGGAGGAGTAGATGAGTCTGGCTGCTGCGTTCATGATGGATTTTAGGGGGGCGATGCGGTTTTGAGGAAGGCCTGACAAGAGGGAGTTGCAGTAGTCCAGGCGGGAGATGATGAGGGCATGGACAAGGAGTTTGGAAGTGTCTGGGGTCAGGAAAGGCCGGATCCTGGAGATGTTGCGTAAGTGGAAATAGCAGGCTCTAGCTACGGTTTGGATGTGGGAGGTGAAGGAGAGGGCCGAGTCTAGGGTGACACCCAGGCAGCGGGCTTGTGTGGTTGGATGAATGATTGTGCCATTGACAGTGACATAGAGGTCAGTGGGGGGTGAAGCAGCACGGGGCGGGAAGATTAGGAGCTCAGTCTTATCCAGGTTTAATTTTAGGAACCTGGCAGACATCCACGATGAAATAGCTGAGAGACCAGAGGATACCTTCTCCATGGTGGTGGTGGAGAGGTCAGTGGTATGGAGGTAAATCTGGGTGTCATCTGCATATAGGTGATAGTTGAAACCCAGAGAGGAGATGAGTTTTCCGATGGAGGCGGTGTAAATGGAGAACAGCAGGGGACCAAGAACAGAGCCTTGGGGGACCCCAACTGAAAGTGGGAAGGAGGTTGAGGAGGAACCATTGAAGGAGGTCTTGAAGGAGCGATTTGAGAGGTAGGAGGAAAACCATGCTAGGGCACGGTCTTGGATACCCACAGATTGCAGGGACTGGAGTAGCAGGGAGTGATCAACAGTGTCGAATGCTGAGGAGAGGTCTAGGAGGAGAAGGATAGTGTATTTTCCTTCGGCCTTGGCAAGCGTGAGGTCATTGACGACCTTGGTGAGGGCAGTCTCGGTGGAGTGGCCTGGCCGAAATCCTGATTGTAGGGGATCAAACAGGGAGTTGGAGTCAAGGTAATGGGTCATGCGTTGGTGGACTAAACGCTCTAGGAGTTTAGATGCAAAAGGGAGTAAGGAGATGGGACGGTAGCTGGATGGAAGTGAGGGTTTTTTAAGTAGGGGAAGTACAGTGGCCTGTTTGAAGTCAGAGGGGAAGGTACCCGTGGATAGGGAGAGGTTAAACAGAGTGGTGAGGACAGGAGCCAGAACAGGGAAGTGAGGACGGAGGCATTTGGATGGCACAGGGTCTAGGGGGCTGGAGGTGGCAGGAGAAGTGGCTAGGAGACGGCTGACTTCGTCCTCTGTGATAGGGGTAAAGGCAGTGAGTGGTGGGTGGGGTGGGGAATAGGTATTGGTGGGGGAGGAAGAGGTGGTGGAGTGGAGGCATGAGACTTCCCGTCGGATGCTGGCTATTTTGTCGGTAAAGTGGGTGGACAGATCAGTGGCTGAGAGGGCGGAGGTGGGGGGAGGAGTGGTGGGGTTAAGGAGGGAGTTGAAGGTGGCGAAGAGGCGCCGAGGGTTGGAGGCTTGGGATCCGATCAAGGCAGCAAAGTATTTTTGTTTAGCATCAGTTAATGCGGTATAGAACAGCTGCAGGTTGGCCTTGTACACCAAGAAGTCTGAGTTGTTGCGGGATTTCCTTCATTTGCGTTCGTAGGTGCGTGTCTGTTTTTGGAGGTTGCGAGTGTGTGCATTGTGCCAGGGCTGGAGGTTGATGGGACGGCTGGGGCGGAATGTGGGGTGTGCAGCAATGTCTAGGGCTGCTGAAAGGGCCTGGTTGTATTTGGCCACGGCTTGGTTTGGACAGGTAACGTTTGGGAGGGTGGATGTGAGGGAGTGGAGGGGGTTGGCTAGTGCAGTTGGGTCTAGGTTATGCAAATCTCTCTGCCAACGACCTGAGGGTGGTGGAGGGTTGGGGGAGGATGATGGGGAGATGGAGAAAGAGAGAAGGTGATGGTCAGAGAGGGGGAAGGGTGTGATGTCCAGGTTGGGGAGGGTAGCGGATTTTGAGAGAATCAGGTCGAGAGTGTGGCCAGTGCGGTGGGTGGGGGAATTGGTGTGTTGGGAGAGGCCAAGGGAAGTAGTGAGGGAGAGCAGTTGAGAGGCTTCAGGGGAGTAAGGACTGTCCATGGGGATGTTGAAGTCCCCAAGTATGATTGTGGGGAGGTCAGAGGAGAGGATGTGTGGGAGCCAAGAGGCCAGGTTGTCCAGGAATTGTTTAATGGAGGTGGATGGGGGGCGGTAAAGGACTGCGATGACTGCTGGAAGGGGATGGTAGAGGCGGATAACATGTGTCTCAAAGGATGTAAAGTTTAAAGAAGGGGGTGGCGTGAGGACACGGAAAGTGCAGGACGGGGAGAGGAGCAGACCCACCCCTCCCCCAGACCTGTTTTCTGGTCTGGGGGTGTGACTGAGGTGAAGTCCCCCATAGGAGAGGGCCACTGCTGCAGCAGAGTCAGAGGGGGTGAGCCATGTCTCTGTGAGGGCAAGGAGGGTGAGGGAGTTGGAGAGGAAAAGGTCATGGATTTCAGTGAGTTTATTGCGGACTGATCTAGCATTCCAGAGGGTGCAGGAGAGAGGGGTGGTGTGCTTGTGAGAGGTCTGGATGGGAATGAGGGAGGAGAGGGAGTGAGTGTGGGTGCGGAAAGGAACTGTGAGGGAGGTGGAGACATGTTTGGAGTGGGGTGTGCATGGAGTCAGTGATGGAGTGGTATGGGAGTTGCGTGGGGTTGGAGGGTAAAATGGGAGGGTAGAGTTACATAAGGTGACCTTATTGAGGACTAGGTGGTGAAGGAGCAGGTGGAGGAAGAGCATATTGTGATATGTAGATAGTGGAGGAAGAGGTGTGCAGAAAGGTGGAGGAGTCATGGACAGGGATGGTCGTAGTCAGCCAACTTCGCTACGCTGGAAATACGCGTAGATTTACGCAATTACGCTTCGCCAAACTACGGCTTTGAAAACAAATATTCGCTTCGTATGCATTTCGTAGAATACGCGTTAAAATGCGCAATTACGCTTAGTTGGAAGCGTAGTGTATGCGGATACTTATGCCAGTATGCAGAAAATTGTACGCATTAATTTCTTAATAAATGCATAAACTGGGAACCCTTCTATGCGTACATTCCCCTTTCCAATGCGTAAATTTGTATGCATACAATCGCATGCGGAAAATTAGACGCGAGTAACGCATTCGTAGTTCACTACGCAATACACATGTTAAATACGCATAGTGGGCATAAGCTACGCGTAGCGGTACTTCGCTACGCGTAAATTCGTAAGCGTAGGTTTGAAACTTCGCCTGTGAACTACGATGCGTAGATGCGAACTACGATGCGTAAATTCACACTGGCGTAGTTTCTGCTCATCCCTGGTCATGGAGTTTGAGAGTAGGGAGAGATGGTTTGTGCAGGCCAAGATGTTTGGCAGTGTTTAAAGTTGTAAATAATGCAAATACCTTAGTGACTGCTTAATGCTGCTGTATTGCTGGTGAATTCTGGTAAATTCAATTAGTAAGATCCTTAAAGCGATCCTTAAAATGCGAGCCGACAATCGTCAAAGCCGATTACACAGCATCCTTATGAACATCCACACTGCCCTAGTGTTTGAATAAGATTGGTCAGAGAGAGCCAAATGTACATGAAATGTACAGATGTATAATTCAAATACTGTGGGCCTGTACATCAGCATCTTGGATGCTGACCCCCTCTTCTTTAATCAAAAATAAGACCCTAGTTACTACCATACAAACAGCTACATAAGACATAACAAAATAAACATTCAGTTCTTAGAATTATAATTAAGCAGGCAAAACCCCTACAAAAGGCGGCATGTTACCCAAAAAACTTAGACCTTACCAGTGTGTGCACCAAAGATCACAAATAGCAATCCTGCCTCCCCCCACAACTCCCACCAAAAAAAAAGTAAATTAGAAAACATAATTAAGATGAGTGTATGCAAGAACAAAAGCACGTGCACCTTTCGTCCGTTGCTCGTTGTATCTATTGACAGTGGATAACATCTAAACATCAGGAACTTACTTCACTTATATGGTCAAAGTGCTGTAATTGGCCTGTGTGGCAGCCGTGGTGGAGGAGGTGGGTGGCGGGAAGTAACAGGGACTAGCGACGGCCGTTTCCTGTCAAACTGACACTTGGTCATGCTGCGTTCTATCTGACACAATTAGAATGAGTGTTGGCTACAGTTACCATAATAGGGCAATATCATTATGACAAAGGATCCACCACTAAAATCTCCCTTATACCTCCATACATATATAGGCATAGCACTCTAAATCTCCAAAATTACTTAGTCCTTTCTTACAAAAATATAATTCAGTATACTCAAATTCCCAAACTTAATTTGGCAGATTCTCTTCTCCCCCCAAATAAATTAGTTAGAGACCCTCAACCAAAATAATAATCATCATCATCATCATGCAGTTTCCCAGTTGACCTATTGTAGATTAAACCATGGCAATGTTAATAACCTAAAAAGTACCACAATTTCACCTAACCAGGTGTTTGAAAAGTTACATTTTGGAGCCAGAATTCTAGAAAGCTATATTAAATAGATTTTTGAAGCTCACCACAACAAAAACAGATTATTAACATAATCTCTATAACCTCTCATTCAGAATTCAAACTCTGCATTTATGATCCAGTCAAAGTGCTTCAGAACTGGAGATGAAGTGCAAGAAAATCTCTCCATGAACAAGTGCCACGCACTGTGCAGACGAAGGACGCCTCAGGCCTGGGCAGTGGCTCAGAGCTGCTCGGACTCTGTGACAAAACCAGAGCCCTTTCGGCTCCGTGCTACTGTGCAAGCTCAGGGCATCCGACGCCTGTGCAGTGTGGGTGCGCTCATTAACGGATGGGAACACGATCGCCCGCACTTTTCAACAAGCCCTACTGAGGTAATTACTTATTTGGGGCATTTTTTTCCATTCAGGTAACTTTTAACAGGAAGGGCTATACTTATTCCCCAAGGTACTTAAATAAGCTGGATAACAGAAAATGCTAAACGAGGGGCATGGCTCTATCGATCATTCAGGAGGAGATGGCTGATAGGCAGGAGGAGACCTTGTCCATGGTATTTGTGATTAGGTCAGGGGTGTGGAGGTAGAGCTGGGTGTTATCTGCATACAGATGATAGTCAATCATGCGATTATATTGTCGAACACAACACACCACAATGTCCCACTGTGATTGAATCCTTAAAGAGAACCCAAGGCAGGTATTTGAAATCTTAAGAGACCACAGAGGCATGTCCTGTGCATAATGACATGCCTCTGGGTCTCGCTATTGCTGCCTCTAGTCCCCCCGGGGTCTCCTGTGCCCCCCCTGTAAAAAGCACCCAGCTAGTGACAGTCTCCTTGTCACTAGCCGTCTATTTACCTTCTGTATGTCATTCAATGCGCGCTCCCCGCCTCTGTCTCTGCCGCTGCCCGCCTTCTATGAGCTTCTTCCAATTGGAAGCTAGGCCGTGACCCAGGAAGTACCTCCCATGTCGCGGCTTACCTTCCGATTGGAGGAAGCTCACAAAAGGTGGGCAGCGGCGGTGACAGAGGCGGGGGTATGCTGGTGCATGTGTATGGTGTGCATGGATACATTACGTTAGCTCCCTTGTGCGATTGGTATGATGCGCTATCTGACCCAGGAGAGGACATTGGGATGTGTGCTCCTAATAATCCCTAGACAGGTTTGATGCAATGATTGTTTGCATGTTTGCACTATGCATGTTACAGGGCCAGATTTAGGACACCTACGATTACCTGGGTACTTCTGCGCAGTGTAGGTGACTAAGCAAAAGAATGCATTCTTCTGTGAACTATGACCCCGGTTTTTAATCTCCCAGTAGGGATAACAGTGGTGTCTTGATGAGTGAATCTGTGAATGCATTTGTTTGAACATTTGCATGCGAGTGTGCGAAGGGTTGTTTTTTGCTATTTTTCTGGCCACACCCCTTTCAGCTCCTCCCGTTCCTTAATAACTTATTAATGTCCTAACTAGAGGTGATGTGCCTGGATGTTTTTTTCTTTCGGAAAACAGAAAGGGACTTCAGATAATATCTTAGTAGGGCTAGTAATATATGTGCATATGTTTATTTCATAATTTCACATGTCACTTCAGGTATGCTTTAAAGCCCATATTAGCAAATACGTTTATTTAATTCCTCTCATTCCCTGCCTAACTCAAAGAAGACCCTTCCACCCCTGAGCAGACTGCATTGCTCCTCCTTGAAGCAGATCTGGCGTGTGTATGCTGCCCCCATCCCAGGGCTACACATCTTTCCAATACAGAAGTCCTAGAGGTAGGCTAAGTGACATGCTACCTCAATAGCTCCCAATGAGGCATCCCTGAAACCTCTGTGCTGAATCCCATAATGCTTTGCACCAATCTTATGTTCATACACTGTGTCCATGCTCCACCCGTGATCATAGTGAGAGAGCATTGGTGGCTGTAAAGCCATAGCTCCTCCCAGAAGGGAGAGCAGGAAGTCTGCCTGATGCTATGGTGCAGCAGCCCTTCCCCTTGGAAGCCCGCCTGTGACATCATGGCTGAAGCTGTGATGCACTTGTGTGAGTGTGAAGAAAAGCAGAAGGTAGAGGAAAAAAAACAATTGTGAGTTTACCTGCATATGCCATGCAATGTGTCACTCCTGTGTTTCCACAATCTAGCCTGAGGTCCCACCAGCAGTCAGTGTTCTCAAGGTGACAATAATTGGTGCCCCTAGCAATGTAGATACTTGGATATCCAGATAATACACACTATTGGATGGATTCAAGGACAGGCACGGAAAACACAATGTTATTCTAATAGGGAACGTATGAATCCTACTGCACACCAATAAGATGGGTCATTTACAGGACCTGAAGTGTGGACTTTCCTGGAGTCCATAGCAGACAATCAGGTGGAAGCAAGAATAGCTGCTGTTTTCTTGTCTTTCATAAATCAGCCCTGCGGCGTAACACAGATTCATATCCTACACATCAATATATCTCCTAAATCCCTGACTGGAAGACAACCCGGAAATGCAGGGTTTTCTCTCTGCGAGTCAGACTGTATCATGTCAGGGTGACAGAAAGCAGAGCCCTCTCTCTTCCCTCACTGTTTGCTTTTTCACCAATTATTGCCCCAGTGCTGCTCTTTTGTTGATACAGAAATCCAAAAAAGTGGTAATGTTCATTTGTCAGGGGTCTAAGCCATGGACTCCCACTGCATGAAAAATATATACACAAAGCAAAGGTCTCAGACAAGCCCCTCCATTTGTTTCTAAAATACAGTACTAAAAGTGACGCATTGTTGAAGATAAAACTGAGGATAAAGCTGCCTGTCTCCATTGCAAGTCTGTGAAAGCATTAATGACATTCCTAATCACAGTTTAGCTTATCTTTCAATTTATCCCACTACCTGAAAGCACAAGCTCATAGATAATCAGATAAATAGTCTGGTTTCTCTGCTATGCTCAGGTCACTTCAGGCTTCAGCTTGTGATATTATTCACATAAATTACCCTGCAATTAGCAGGCTTAAAATATTAACCCTCTCACCTCAGGGTCAAATGTGTGCACATTCATGATTATTGTTATTATCATTGTCATCTTCATAATTACTACTTCTATTACTACTGTTACTACTTCTATTGCAATTACTACTACTACTGCTACTACTACTACTACTATCGCTACTACTACTTCTTCTATTGCTACTTCTTCTACTACTATTACTAGCAATGTTATTAATAACAGTGGTAGAGCTACTGTATGATAGTTATCCCATCCTGATATCTTAGGGCTGATTTTCTAATTGAGGGTAAAATTATCATGCACAGAGAGTATACAATAATTTTAACAAAACAAAAAGGGGACCGGCACCGCTCAAATGTATTTGTTTGTTGTTTGTTGTTGTATTTATAAAGCGCCAACATATTACGCAGCGCTGGACATTAATTTAGGTTACAGACAATATTTAGGGGTGACAAACAGCAATATGACAATACAGGAATACAAGAAAACCAGATCACACAGCACAGTATGAGTACAAGGTAATGCTTAGTCAGTCACTGGATGGGAGCATGGAGTTAGGCAAGTTAGGTTCACTCAAATGCATAGCATGGGTGCACAGTAATAGATGTGCATGATCAGGTAGGACACAAAAGGAGTGAGGACCCTGCCCAAAGGCTTACAATCTAGAGGTATTAAAGCTCTTTATTGAAGTGAAAAGGCAGCAGGACAGACCGCTGTTTTGGGATAAACCCTTCTTCAACTGCTCAATGCCATAAAAAATGAGATCCCATATGGGATGGATTTTTATGGCATTGAGCAGTTGAAGAAGAGTTTGTCCCGAAACAACGGTCTGTCCTGCTGCCTTTTCACTTCAATAAAGAGCTTTAATACATTTGAGCGGTGCCGGTCCTCCTTTTGTTTTGTGGACTTGGTACCAGGAGGCACTAGGGTTTTGGACCAGGGCACGCTCCAACAGTTGGCTAATCGGTGCTTCCTTCCATCTGCAGTTTTTACAATAATTACAATGCTGTTTTTGCAACCAATATAATAGCGCAACTTACGTTATGTACACAACGTGTATTTCCATAACGCGCATTATAGAAGTATTGCATGGACTGTATACATTAACCTGCTGGGCGTTCTGATTTCTGTGGCCGTACGGCCGTGGAAGGGTTTTTATCGCCCATTTTTTTTTACCATGTAGCTAGCCTAGCGCTAGCTACATGATTGGCTGCTCCCTGCGGCATCCCCCCAGAGTCTCCGATCGCTGCCGGCGTGAAGTCCCATCCGGAAATCCCGTTCTGAACGGAATTTACTTTAGGGCTTCCCCCGTCGCCATGGCGAGGAACGGAGTGACGTCATCGACATCATTGACATCGTAACATCACAGGGACTCCCGATCCACCCCTCAGCGCTGCCTGGCACTGATGAGCTCGTACAGAGCGCTAGGGAGGTTAAAGTAGACTTGCACAGGACAGAAGGAAAACATCAAGAAATGCACCCTATATGTATTTAGAGAGTTAAGCCTGTCTAATACCCCCTCTGTAATTTGATTTCTCGACTGTGTCAGGTCAGGAATCTCCACTGCATTGGCGGAACAGCTAATTTGTAAAAAACAGGATGTTAACAACATGTCTGCTTCCATGAAAGCAGGAAGTAGACACACTGCTCTTTCAGCTTTAGTCAATCAACCTCACTGTTTAAATTGGCAAAGTTTCAGTAATCAGAAAGCAGAGTCAGACTCTTTAAAGCCCTACTTCAGCCTCCCATTTAATCTATAATAGCAAATGTATTGTATATTCAGTGTATGCATAATGTTTTGTGCATTGTATGCCTGTATTTTTCAATAAACATACCAGCTGGTTTCTGAACCTTCTATTCTTATTGATACAACAGTACTAGTACTGTCCAGACTCCTCCCCCTAACCCATCATAATCTCCGACATGTAGTAGTCAAATAAGAGCTGGTAGGTGGCAGCAGGCAGCCTCTCCCTGTGAGTACAGATCACCTGACCTCTTCAACTCCCACCCTCCGCTGAGTGATAAACACAAATTCCCTATCGGGGCCCTGAGGACTGTAGCTATGCCACTGGCTATATAAATACTAATTACTAATAATAATAAGCAAGGCAATCATTTAGGGCTCGTTCCCACTGTTGCGACGCGATTTCGGCCGCATTCCGACGCTTGTAAAAACGCATGCGGATGCGTTTCCACATGCGTTTTTACCCGCGATTTCGCCTGCGATTTCGCATGGCAGGGTGCCATGCGAAATTAACCATGACACTGCCAGGGCTAAATAAAATTGAAAAAGGTGCGAAATCGCACGCGAAATCGCGGGTAAAAACGCATGTAACAAACGCATGCGTTTTTACTATTAAATACATTAGCGGCGATTCGCACGGATTCCCGACGCAGGCGAAATCGTTGGCTCTTTTGTGCGTTTTTTTCACGCTGAAAAAAACGCACCTCAACAACGCTACAGTGGAAACAGGCCCATCCACTTGTATTACATGTGCGGATCTGCATGCGTTGGACGCATGCAGATTCGCGATAGTGGAAACGAGCCCTTAGAGAAGGACATAGATTTTAGCACAATTTAGCTATACGTTATTAGGTAAATACATTTATTTATACACACATTCACATCAGAGTGACAAAAGAGAACAAAACCGTGACAGTAGAGGAACTAAGAGGGGCAGGAGATTTGCTTCCAAAAGAGTGACTGCCTCTACAAAACAGTTGTGAGCTATAATCACCAATATATGACGCACAAACAATTCTCTTGGCAAACAGTAGGAATTAAATCATCATTCAAATCACAGCTAGACAGGATGTTTTTGTTTTTTTCTTTAACAGATCTAGTTATGGGAAGTAATAGGCACGTAAGGTAACATACTCTACGTAGTGGATGAGCATGAGTGGTGAAGAGAAGTAAGATTGTTTACTTTCAAATGAAGCAGCACCCTGATCTGTGGCCGGTGTGAATTAGCACACCAAATCTGTATTTAATTTAGAGTAGTAAATGGGAAATGGAAATGGCAGAATTCATTTGTTTCATGGCTTGATTTCAGATGCCCTTGCTGACATTTACAGTCCCATTGAGAAATGGTACAGTTGAGCAATTTTTATACAGCATGACCAGCTTCCAGGCAGTGGCCCCTATTCAATTCACTTTTCTCCTAACTTTTTTACCTTGGAGATCTTTTTTCATCTTATCTATAAAATAAATGTTCAACAACTAACAATACAATATTCAAAAGTAGGTAAAAAGTGATATCAATCTTATTTTGTATGTTTTATTGGTTTCTGGATTCTTAAATTGCATTTTATTGAAAAGGTTTGAAAACTCCTCCTGAGAGAAAACTTGTGAAAAATCTTCATTGAATAGGGAATAGGGGCTCTGCTCAGAGTAAAAAAGGGGGATTTTCCTGATCAATTTGTTACAACATTTATAAAAATTCAAAAATACAAAGTAATGCGCTTAGGAAAAAAGGAAAGAGCAAATATTAATATGTCCACATGGAGCACCGACCAGTAGCAAACCTGTGAAAATTTGCAATCTAAAAATTAATCAAAAACTGGTCGTGCTCATGGTTCAACAGTTCAAAGGTAGCGTTACTTGCAAAACAAATGGCAGTCTCTAATATCCAGCCTTAGACTGTAGATCCAATTTGTTCAAGGGATTCTTGTTCCTCCATACACCAGCCAGAGAATTGGGACCAACATGTATATATAAAAAACAAAACAAGAAGACAATAGTGTGAACCAGTCAATAATGAGGTCCCACTACCTCTGCCCATGGTCACACTCCAAAACTCTGCCACCTACACCAGGTAGATGCTAACTGGGGAAAAGGGTCACACCCCCTCTGCGGCCCAACTCACCCCAATGTCCTCCCTTAAAGGTAGGTTAAGAGAGCATAGCAGGGGAGGTATCGTACTGTCTTCCTTGACTTGCAATTCAGTCTCCTACAGAAACTAGAGATGGCTCCAAATAGTGTAAAACCACTTTTAATAAAAGTTTAAAAACATAGAGGTACACTCACAATCATGGAGTAGATTCAAGTGTATTAGCAACAAGTGTGGTGATTCTCGGGTAGTTCACCCACACAGGTGCAGCTTGCAACTGTCCACGATCTCCGCAGTTCACTTCCGGTCCTGTGCAACGTAGCTCCGCCCTACGCATTTTGTCACAAGCTGACTCATCAGGGGCTGACGTCACACACAGGGCCGGCATCTAAATATCCCATACTCTCCACCCACTACTAGTGCGGCCAATTCCAAACCTCCCTTCTGCATACACTGGCTGCTGCTTGAAAGTCCAGTGACCACGGGCAGAGGTGGTGCAACCTCATTATTGACTGTTTCACACTATTGTCTTCTTGCTTCGTTTTTTATATATACATGTCGGTCCCATTTCTCTGGCTGGTGTGTGAAGGAACAAAAATCCCTTGAACAAATTGGATCTACAGTCTAAGACTGGATATTAGAGACTGCCATTTGTTTTGCAAGTAACGCTACCTTTGAACTGTTGAACCATGAGTGCGACCAGTTTTTGATTAACATTTATAAAAAGCACGATGGTTCACTTATGACCGACTAAATTACCCGTAGCTTAATGTATTCATCTGGCACTTCCTCTTCAGTAAAGAGACATTAGGTAAGACTGTCCAAAACTGCTACTGCCTACTGGGTGCGCCCTCATGGCTGCAGCTCTGGTGCTTTGAGTCCGCCAGGAGAAAAGCACAATATAAATGTTCTGTGTTTTTTGTTTGTTTTCTTTTTTTTGGGGAGGGAATACAGTGGGTATCGAAAAATCACACCTTCAAAATATTCACATTTTGTTGCTTTGCAAACACATACAAAATTAAAATTTCAAGATGTATTTGCTCAATGCAATTTTTATCCATCTCCTGACATACATATGAGGCAATTCCCCCAGCAGAGATTGAGATGCAATCCCTCAGGGGACAGTGTGGGGCGACGCTGTACAGACTTGTGACACTTTCTGTTGCTATGTGGGGGTAGCAGGACCGATAGAGCAGCTTGTGAGCAGCTTCATGGAGTGAGGAGAACAATGCCAGGCAGATCACTCCATGATGCGTTGAGGGGCTTTAGGGGCCACTGCACATATGCTAGATTCTCGGCAGAGGCAGTCAATACTGGCCACTTTAACCGAGTTCAATCTAGTGTGTGTACAAAGCTTATGCCTTTATCTGTTTTAACAGTGCCTTGCCACCCATAGCTGACTATTTGCATTTAGGTACATTACCAAGCAGTTTTTATGCTGAACTAAATACCATTGATAACAGGTGAAAGCCAATGACTTTGGTGTGCACAGGGAAAAGTGGTTAGTTACTTTTGAATGAGATTATGAGCATTTTTAGAGGAAGGGTTAGAAATGTATCCATTTCATTGATTCTCCATTTTTTTTCATCAACGGTTGCTATTATAGCCCTCAATTTTAATGTTATAGGTTGCAAACACCAGTAAACCTGTGTACATGTAACAGCCTTTAGAAATTCTGGTGCACGCTAAAGCCAACATTTTGTTTTCTGAACTGGATGTAGTAGAATATTGGTAATGTTACCACTACTCAACTACTGCCCATCGTAACCTAACCCTAAATATTGTCTGTAACCTTAACTTATGTACAGCGCTGCGTAATATGTTGGTGCTTTTATAAATACAATAAATTAATAAATAAACCCACAGATTAACATTCCTCCACAACACCTGACACTTACCCCCCCCCCCCCCCCGAAAAAAAACACCCACTAACACTAACCCATCCCTACTCGCCAATAATTGAAGCCCCTAATCGGGTCTGCTGATAAATCCTGCCAGTCTAGTTGATAAGTACAGTGTGCTATAATTATACAGCTTGCACCGGCAAGTACAATATTAACATTATGGTCTTTCGGACATCAAAATGACCTGGCGCATGTGTGCGCCATAATTAACTTTCTCAGTAAACACAGCATGAAAATTATTTTTGTGTCTGTATTTCAGGTTGCAAAGCAATAGAATGTGAATATTTTGGAGGGAGTGGTTATTTTCTATAACTGTTTTATCATCATGACCTATAAATACATAAATGGTTTGCACATGAAATTCAGCAAGAGGTTAAAAGAATCAATGGCAACCAGTGAAACTTGAAGTTGAATTGGTAACAGTTGGAAGGGTTCTTTACTGTAAGAGCTGTGAAATGTGGAATTGTCTTCTACCAGAACCAGTTCTTGTGGACAAAGTTTATTGCTTCAGAAACAGAATTGGATGGTATATTTAAATTATTTTGGTAGGGCAGAATGCAAAAAATAAACTATAATATTTTGTTTAGAAATTAATAGCAGAGTGTTGATTCAGGAATTTATTTCACCTGCATACAGAGTTGGGAGAGAATGTTTTTGCTCTTTAATTGGACCATGTTTGAAAAGGTTTCTTTACCTTTCTGAGAGCCCTCTGGGTATATTTCTAATTCTTGGTTAAGTTACATGGGCAAGCATCTACAAACAGAGTAATTTACTACATCAATACTATGTTCACTAGAGCTACACCCATATATTAGTAGTAGTAGTAGTAGTAGTAGCAGCAGCAGCAGCAGCAGTAGTAGCAGCAGTAGTAGTAGTATTACTACTATTGTTGTTATTAATCATGCTGTGCTTTCAATAAAAAAGCTGTGATAAAGAATAATAAACTTTAACATTATAAATGTGATTGTTATTTGATTTATGGTATTAACATATATTAATGCTGAAAGTAGTGCTTCAAGAAATGATTTAGGCAAGTCATAAAAAATAACTTTTATAATTTGCATTGAGATCAATTGTTTAGGACTAAAATATATAATTGAAGTATGAGGAATGACTGCTGCATCATAGACCTTTCCAGTCACATGTCAGATCTAAAGTCAGTATTACATAACAACAAAATGTTATACTATGAACATGCATAATTTATTAGCTGGGAGGTGTGTTTTTTTTTACCTATATCAAGCTGTTTTTTGATCAAAAGATGTCAAAATGAAGCCACTGTGTTATTGCACACGGAGAGGGCCCAACTAGATCTTTGGTTTCTTGCCCAGTAGCCACACATGGTCATTTGACTCGACAGGGTATCAGTTAACCCTTGGTAGAGCTCAATGGCTGCCAATCACATTGCTCTTTGTTATTTTAATGTATTGACCTCTCTAGATGATTTTCTAGGGTTGTCAGCAGAAAATTAATATAACAGTATAATTGAAAGGAAATAGGAAGATCAGTTCAAGACTGGGGGTCTAAAGTAAACTCATATTAATCCAATAACAGCACTCATAGGTGGCATAATGAATGCACTTTCCCATTAAATAGCCATATTTCAGGCGTCTGTCCACACTAATCTATTCAAGTGTCAGCCGCAGCTATGACAGGCAACCTGATTCACTAACAAATACTACAGGGCATTATCATCCATTTTCAGCAAGAATTTTAATTGAATCGGATGTTACCACTTTACAGGACGGCCAGATTGAGATAAACCTGCAACCAGACTTTAGGCAGAGACTTAAAAAAGGAGAACTCCAGAATAAAACTGCACAGACTAGGACAACGGACACCCAGGATGACTCTAGAGGATGGCTGTGTGTGTGTGTGTGTGCGTGTGTGTGATATATATATATATATATATATATATATACATATTTTTTTTTTTTTTTTTTTTTAAGATAGATTTGCATCTACTGATATTATTATGCATACTGTATTCTGTTAGGTTATTTTCCAGGATTTATAATTGCATGAACTTAATTAACGTACAAGTTCCTGTGCCTCACATTGCTTCTTGCCACTGCTGTATATTATTGTAGGCAGCTGTCTGTATTAGTCATCAATGAAACATTGTATGTTTATGTGGACTGCAGCTGAGCAGTGGAGTAACTGTGGAGTAACTGTGTAGGTGCAAAATGCTCAGCTACCAATCAATATTGCATGTGTAATGTTCAATTTAGGATTACTGAGTACTGAACTTGGTATTCTTTTTGGTCTCTTTTAATCCCCTATATTTTCATAGTGGTTTTAGGTCACCCCAAACTGCGGGGTTACTCTCTTAGTACTGAACTGTAGTTGTGGAAATATTTCTTGAAAGCAGTAGACAGTGCTGGTAGTTTTTATCTACATATTGAGCTGCGTAATATGTTGGCGCTTTATAAATACAACAAACAAATAAATAAATATTGGTTCCAAGCGATAACTACTGATTTTACTCATATATGCTAATCATGGAATTTTACGCATTCTACCTTACTAAAATTCTTGTTACTTTCAGAAAAATATTATTTATTCGATTTATTTTAAGTTATCCAATAAATGGTATCCTCCTGATTCCAAGCTTCTTGCTTTTCAAAAGAATAAATGTTTATACTATAGATATTGCCTTTTTTTTTCAAATTGTAAAAAAACACATGCACGTTATGCAAGATTAACTGTTGTAATTTTAAGTATAGTATAAATAGGATTATTATTGATTATTTCTGCTTTGTAATACACATATACATGTAATAGTTGCAAAAGTTGTAATAAAAGTCATAATGTGAGAAATATGGTGTGTCTATAGTAACAGTGTTAAAATGTTTAATGTTGTCAGTATTTTTAATAGAATAGTTATTACAATTAACTATAATATTGTGTGTATATTTTATTACTTTTATTATTACTTTTGTCAGTTTTTGTATTGGTATTACTGTTATTAATGCTGAATAAAAATATTATTATTATTATTATTATTATTATTATTATTATTATTAAAATAATAACCAGACTTTAGGCAGGGACTTAAAAATATATTATTATATTACTTATGTTGTTGTGATTATTATTATTTTACTTTTTTTTTTTTTTTAGCTTTACGTCTTTTTTCCCTTCTCATAATAGTATGTACATTCAACGAAAGACATATTCTACTAATATGTCTTTCTGAGTACATTATGGCATAACAATAAAAATTATTTAAGTAGTGGTCCCTTTTCTACTTTGTTTCTTGTAATTGCTGTATATTATGCAGCTGCATGCATTAGTTAAAAAAATGTTTTTGATCTGTTTAATTAAGATGCTGGACCTTCAAAAGTCATTAATAAAAAATATTAATCAGGCTGCAAAAATATAATGCTGTAACTTGTGACATGAACCCACATTAGTTATTTGGACTGATGAAATGTGGGTAAAATATGTTGAACTCTCAGGACCATATGCAATTTACTTTTTCTCCTGAGTTTTCTCCTAGGAGATAATTTTTAATCTTCACTTTAAAATAACTTTTAAGTACTTTGCAATTGAAAAAATTCTAAAAAGTAGGTTAAAAAGTGCTATCAAAAATAGTTTTAGTATTTTCTTGCTTTCTGGTGGTTTAAAATATAATTTATTGACAAGTTGTGAAAATATCACCTAGGAGAAAACTTACGAGAAACAGATAATTGCATATGGGCCTCAGATTAGAGTCCTAATGAGGTTTATATTTTCAAAAGGGCTTTTGCATTAAATTGAAGAGCTTAAAAATATTCAGAACTATCGTATAAGTTTATAAGTTATTTTGCGGCACACCGTGTGCGTTGATTATAGAGTCCGTTATTTACACTTCCGTTTTTGCACTGCACTGTCACAATCTGCAGAGGCAAATGTAAAAATGGTCAATTTAAAAATTCCAAAATCCAATCCTAAAAAAAGCATGTCCAGTTATTGATTATCTGTATGAAGATATACATATGGGCATCACTACAGATATATACATATGGTGTTACAAATAAATACAACAACTACAAATATTTGTATTCTACAAGTAATCTGCAAGTGCGTGCGTTCGTGCGTGTGTGTGTGTATTTCCTATAGCTCGGTTCTACATTCCCCTTCCCAGCTATTATTTCCTTGTATAATGACAGTACTTGACTGATACATTTTCTTCATATTTTAAACAGCTTGTCTTATCTGACAAAATCTGTAAGTTTCAAATAGACCTATTTGTCATGACACTAATTACATATGACAACATTAAAGCACATTTCACAAATTAACCAGCACAATTAACATAATTAATGCTACGCAAACACACTCATAAGATACAGTCACTTTTCCACCAAGCAAAAAAGATTACAATAAACAATCCAGGATTCAAATAAGAGTGAAACAGCTATGGAGTAAAATAAGATAAAACGCTTAAAAGGATACCAGGTGGGCTTTTGTAGAGAAAAACACGTTTTAATAGAGATGAAAATAAGAAACATCTAGCAGTCCCTTTAAAAGCAGTGCATGTTTGGTGTTGTATGCCTATATTAGGTTACCTATATCTGTGAGTGAGGACGTCACTAGGACTGCTCTAGCCAATAGCCTGAGCTGATCCCTCCTCTGTGTGCCTTATGGAGAAGATACCTCAGTGGAGGCAGCACTTGTTAGGTGAAGGCTGCATACTGCAATGAGCTGCCTCTGCTGACAAGATTCCTGTTGCTGCTGTTGCTGGAGGGGCTGTTGGTAATACTTCTGCTGGGATCCTGAATCTCCCTTACCTCTCTCTGTAAACCTTGGGGAGGATACATGAGTCTTTTTCGGTGCTTTTCTTGTTGCCATAATGTTTGCTAGCCCTGTGACTTCTACTCCATTTTCTGTCAAAGACATCCTGAACTTGGAACAGCATCAGGCTGGCCTGTCAGCCATGGACATTTCCCCAAGGATAGACACCTCTTCCTGCATGTTATCCAGCTTCAAGCAAGAATCCTATCCGGGAACCCCATGCCTGTCAGAGCTCAGTGAGGACCTGTCTCAGAGGGACACCTCCAAGGGTTCCTCACCCTTCCCCGGATCGTTCTACGTTAAAAGTTACATGGAAATGGATGCATCCAAGGAGCTCAAAGACGATAAAAAAGGTAAGAAAAAACAGTGCTGGTGGACGCTATCCTGGATTAATAAACAATAGTCGGTATCAAATTCACTAAGCTAAAGAACAGCCATATTCAGGCCTATACACAAGGCACAAGGACCACAATCAAACCAACAGCTACAGTTTTAGTAGATTTTATAATGCACCAGAATTGGTTGTGTTGCTACTATTACTTATTATAGAAAATAATGAGGAGGGAAAATTTGTTTTACAACTATTGCCATAATGTATTAATTTATCATCAGTTCTTCCTTCTCAGTTATAACAGGAGCCTGATGTTATGAAGAGAACATTTTACATTTTCACAGTTTTCCTTTCAGATGGTCAGTCAGATTAGTGAGGAACATTTTTATTTTGTTTTTTATTGTTGTGTTTTTTTTGTAAATACTTAATCTATATTTTAAAAGAAAACAGGCAATCTCCTGTAGTTTCCTCATTTTATAGCATCAGGTTCCCATGTAGCTCATAGCATCTCAATACATGCTGTCAAGGTACAATGGATAGTCCATTACCTAGTTTTTAGTTTTCAACAGAAATGTATGTGTGTAAAAAGAAAGAATGTAAATATCATCAATTTTGATATCTACTACTACAGAGAATTATAATAATTGCATTGTTTTTTTATTTATCTTAGTTGATGCTTCTAAGAAACTGCTAATTGAAATGAATCCAACCTCCTAGAAATTCAAAAATATAATTTTTGCATTATTACTGCTACAACCACTACAACTACCATTACTACTGCACTACTACTCTCAGGAGTACAGTAATAACACCAGCAGAAATAACAGTTTAGATGTCAAGAAAAGAATTCACACGTTGGTACAATATATAATGCTGAACTTAGTTTTAGGCAATACTAATAATTCCAAAAAATAGTCATTTTCATATTTACCTAACATGTGTGTGTGTGTGTGTGTGCAAATTACTATACAGGCAGTCCCTTACTTACAAACAGGTTATGTTCTGAGAGATTGTTTGTAAGTTGAGTCATGCGTTACACATAGTGAAATAGAGATCGGCTATTTACTTTCGGACAACTCTGGATTTGGACATTTAGCTTAAATGTTTTTTGGTAGTTTTCAACATGCTTTTAATTTGTAATTAACTAATTACATCATTTTATACAATACTGTACTTGAACAAAAACAGTAAGGCATATTATTACATAGAGACAACTTTATTTGCATGTATGAAAAATTGTAACTTGAGTCATTTGTAAGTAGGGGACTGCCTGTAATATTATTACACTATAATACAAGTAGTGCTGTTGCCTCTACTTTTACTATTGCTACTACTTATTACCACTAACATCAGTATTCATCAGAACAATAATAATACCTGCACCACTTTTTTTAATCAGGATAGATAGCTTGGTACATTTTACTATTATGAATTGTACATAGATTTTCTAACAACAAATTTACAATTAATAATTAGGAGCTGAATTTATGAACAGTTTTCCTTATTGTAATACTCTTTTTTGTATGGCTTCTGTTTCATTCTCAGAACTTTGCTCTTTGCAAAAGAACCTGGAAAGTGACAAGAGAGACCTGGATGATTCTGAAAGGCCCAGGCAAAGGAAGAGAAGGAAGCCCCGAGTTCTGTTCTCACAAGCCCAGGTGTATGAACTCGAGAGACGGTTTAAGCAACAAAAGTATCTCTCGGCTCCAGAGAGAGACCATTTAGCTAATGTGTTGAAGCTCACATCCACACAGGTGAAGATTTGGTTCCAAAACAGAAGGTATAAATGTAAAAGGCAGAGACAAGACCAGACTCTTGAAATGGTGGGCTTGCCTCCTCCAAGAAGGATAGCGGTGCCAGTTCTGGTGAGAGATGGCAAACCTTGCTTGGGAGAGTCATCTCCATACAGCTCACCATATAATGTCAGCATTAACCCTTACAGTTATAACGCTTATCCTCCCTATTCAAACTACAGTAACCCAGCTTGCAGTGGCAGCTACAACTGCAGCTATTCATCCATGCCAAGCATGCAGACCACCTCTGCTAGCAACAACTTTATGAATTTTGGTGTGGGGGACTTGAACACTGTGCAGACACCAATCCAGCAAGCAAACAGTGTTTCTGCACTTCATGGTATTAGAGCCTGGTAGAACTTAAATAAGAGGACTTAGGAAAGCACTAAACACAATGCTGGCATGGACTTCATAGACAGAAAAGTTTGAGAAACCTGATGGAAGAAAGATCAATATTTTCTGCTCTCATTGATGACTAAATGATGATGTGACTTTAGGCCTGTTATATGTTATTCAAATAGACTTACCAAAGAACTATACATTTTACCAGGACAGGACCGTCTTACAGAAGACTCATACCTTAACAAGGATAACAAGGTTTTAGTGTTTGTTTAGTGCTCACTAGCATCAGTGAGCGGTCTCCAGAATGTATTGGTGTGCCTTATTAACTTACTTAGTGAATTTGTCAAATCTGAGGCAAGATCACAGTACACTGTAGAATCCATTTTTACATTTTGAATTAATGCTGCCATTGCCAAGTAATCAGCATTCAAAATCAAGAGGTTTAATATCCTTTTTTCAAATAATTCTACACTACTTTTGTAGAGGGTAACCAACCGGCTTCAAGACGGTATCATAGAAGCCGCATGGAGTTGGAGGCCTCTATAGAGAATATACAACATGACTTTTATTACATTTGTTAATTTAACAAATTGCTGACTGTCCAAGTGCTCCTTTATAGGTGACCGATTCTCTTTAAGAAATTGAAATCTGAAGCCTTTACTAGTCTTTTCATTCTCTTTTTGCCAACTTGTTACACTTTTGACTACTACTGAGTTAATATTTTAAGTGTGCCAATAAATTAACTCCTGGACGTTTTGCTTTACAACTCATAAATTAGATTTTTGGGGGCAGCAAGTTAGCCATGAAAGAAACTTTATAATTTAAGAAACCAAAACATAATTTAAGAAACCAAAACATAAGATAATAAGGCTTACAGACTAAACGCAATTTGAAAAAATACGATTTCTGCTTCTTGTTTTATCAATAAATTGACTGCAATACCTGAGCCACTCAGTTCTGTGTGAATTGACTCAACAGCCAATAGCTTGTGTGATTGATGACTAAACAGCGGGTCTGTTAGTCTTTGGCCATTGGCTTCTTCCATTTTGTAGACTGAGAGGATAGCATCAGGGGTACTGCAAAATTTCCATTAGTAGGCTAGCAATATACAGATGAGCATAGAGTCATTTCAGCTGTATTGTAAGCTGTATTGTAATAATTAACTATATTAAGTTATTTTTGTGTTTTATTTAACCATGCGCTGTAGCATCAGCTTTTATTATTTGTCACAAAGCAAATTTGTGTTTTTTTTTTTTTTATGTCTGAAAACTATTTTTTTTTCTTTTAAAAGAGTGGAATGCTAATATCCAAGATGATCAGTGCAGATTCTAAAGTGAGGCTCAGACATTTGTCAACTATAATTTTTATATTTGTTGCCTGTTTGTAAACATTTACATTTATTATGCTAAACTAAAATTATCACTTTGAATCTAAAAGTCAAAAACAGTCCTTTTTTTATCTGTGAAAGGTTTTTGTTTTTTATTTGTTTGAACCAACCAGCCTATTTTGTTGCCTATGTTTTCTCCATAATCTGGACATTTCTTCAAAAACTCTTATTGAAAACACAGAATTTTATTTGTAAAGATTATTGTAATTCAAGTCTGAAAAATCCCAAACTTTGAAAAATGAGCCTCAAACTCTTTGCTTGCTGTTTTAAAGTAAAAAAAAACAATGACTTTAAAACATTAAGTAATGAGGTAAATCGGGATAAAATGGAATATAGTACAGTTTGTGTAAAATCATTCATATTTTATACACTTTTAGAATTCAGTGCAAAATAAAATAAAATAAAAACATTTGAAATATTCATTCTTATTGATAGTTGATAAGCTGGGTTTCATTGATGTAAATGGTAATTGGGCTCCCCTAAATATGTTTCAACCATTTTATGGCTGATGGACACCATGCAATTTTCCATCAGATTGACTGGAAATTTCTGGTCACTCAATCAATTCCAGAATGTCCGATTTGCTTCCGATTGAGAAAAGGATTACATTTGAGCAGTACTGATCTCAAAATCGATCCCTTTCATGATCCAAAATCGGACATGCTAGAAATTATCCACCGACGGGAAATTCCCCAATGATCTGATGGGAAAATTGTATGGTGTATAGCAGACATTAATAAAAGTAAAACCATACTAGCACTTAGTGAAATGTAAGCGAGCATTGTTATACAGTTCCTCACTGCAAGCCTGCCGGTAGTATTTTTAATTTTTTCATAGTAGTTTATTCAAATGTCTTATATTTACCCCAGTTCACAGAACTTCTCTTGTCACAGAAATAGAATATTATTGTTTACTAGTCTATAGCTCATTGATTAACGGGTGCAAGAGAACCAACATGCGTGCGAACCCCCTGCGCTTTTTCTTCTGCGTTTTCTCCTAGGTGATATTTTCACAGTTTGTCATAAAATACCTATCAAGCCACCAACAAGCAAGAAAATACTCCAAATAAATTTTATAATACTTTTTTTTTTTTACCAACTTTTGGGTACTTTTTCAATTGTAAATGCTATAAAGTTAGTTTTAAAGAGAAGATGAAAATTATCTCCTAGGAGATAACCCAGGTGAAAAAGTGAATTGCATATGGGCCCCCGTGTCTTATTAGGTAAGATGGTCCTACAGCCCCTTGAATAACAGGCTGGGACCCACACTACAATACCCACAGTGCAGCGGCACACATGATGCAGGTGTGCGCAGACACCAGGGCTAAAAGCCAATAAAATATAATTATTAGACATTGTTTTCAGTATATTCATAGACGTTAACAAACATATTGCTGTGTAAATTACAAGACAATATACTCTGTACAGCGCTGTGGAATATGTCGTCGCTATATAAATACTAAATAATAGTAATAGATGTCCTCACTGCTACTACCCAACCAGCATTCTTCTTTTTCTTCTTCAGTCTTCTTTGTTCACTCTTTTAGACTGAATCACATGAATGACTGTCTAGACTCATCTTGGAGCAGCATCTCTTGTCTAAACAATAATCTTTACTTATTTATATTATCAAACTCAGGTGATTATTTTGAGGAGCTGAAGTCTAACTATAGTTGGCCAGTAGGCACTTTGGGTTTTATTTTACCTGATGAAGCAGGAAATGCCAGAGAAACACTTTTCTGACCCCACTTTTTGTAATAAACACTTGAAAACTTCAATTGAGTTATATTGGCTGCTAAAGCTGCCTTGTCATCCACAGGAGAGGTAAGGCAACTATACCTCTCCCTTTAAACAATTTGTATATATTTTATATTTTTGGGCTCCTTCATCTACCAATTGATATATTATCAGTGTCTGTCAAAGATAGAGGTTAAATAACCAGCAGGCAAACAATGGGTAAGGTTGAGAAAACTGAAACAGGTCACCCACTGATTCAATTTACGTGAGTTGGACTAATTTTTTTCAGTGAGATTATAAAATCATGATACAGTTATTCTGAAGGTGCCCATACATGGTACAATCAATAAGTTTGATTTTCCCACTTATTAAATGAAAACGATCAAATAGAATAGAAATTGAAAATAATCTTTTTTTGGATCTATAAAAAAATGATCGATTATTCAATTTTTTCCATAAAAATCTGATGTGTTGGAAAAATCAGGTTGGTTGCTTTACAAATTGAAAGGTGTATGGTAGGTTTGATAAAATAATCGAATAGATCAAAATCTTATAAAAGGAAAAAAAACATTATATGTATGGTCACTTTGAGTGAGAGAATTTTTCTTCTTATTCTTTTCATCTCAGCTATGCTCTTTTTATCTGCAGGGGGTGCAGAGGACAAGGAGAGGTAGGTAGGAAAAATAAGACCCTTTCCACATATTTAAAACATTTGAGGAAGTGATTTACTAAAATGCAACTTTTGTGTTAGCTCCTACTGCTCAATGGGATATTTGTGAGTTGCTGAGAGTATCAAGCTTGCAATATTCCCCCAAAATTATTAACACTGTAGCTAGTGTTAACAAAAGCCTCCTACACAGGCAGCGGAGGTAAAAAATGTATGACACAATGACAGAGCTCCTATGAATATGGAATAGAAAGGTCAGGCTAGGCAGTTACAGACACATGGTCACTGTCCAATTCAACTTTATATGGCTGCACTAGGCAACAATTGATGTATTTTCTACCTTCCAAGTGTGTGTGAATGTCATCTAGAGACTCCATTATGTGTATAAATAGGTAAAAGGACTTTAATGAAGGAGATGTTTATTTTCACTTAAAGTAATTCAACTGTTTTTCCTTTAAACATTCATTTGCATGTTTCGTGCCCATCACTAGACAATCAAGGTAAACCTAGATTTCCAAGGCAAAATTAATATACTACTTAGTAAGCAAATGAAGCCCACTGTGTTAATAACAATATGCACAATTGAGGTTTAATAATATAAAGGTTATGTACATTAATGTTTATCATAAGGGGGTGGGATATACTGTTTTTTATTAAAAAAAATATATTTTGTACAGAGATCTAAAAAATAATACATATGGTATAAAAGAAAATCTGTGTTAAGTATTTTACTTATTAAAACATG
Source organism: Hyperolius riggenbachi (assembly GCF_040937935.1). Lineage (NCBI taxonomy): Eukaryota > Metazoa > Chordata > Amphibia > Anura > Hyperoliidae > Hyperolius > Hyperolius riggenbachi. Next base: position 369,633,586 of record NC_090648.1, on the reverse strand, counting down.
ACGGGATCTCTGAAATATATTCATATACATTTGCAAGGTTGTACCAGTAAATGTACATATATTATGTGGTACCTGAACATATGAGGATCATCACTAGTGGTATGTAGAGGCTTTTATAATGGGCAAGATAACATAACACATACATAGCAATGATGTAAGGAAAGGAGTAATGTGTCCCTTGACATTCAGGTTACTCTTACATCACATACAAGAGTCATGCTGTGCCGCCTTTTGCCCATTACAAGCAGTCATTAGCAATTGAAGACAGGCTAGAAACTCTCTGTGGCTGATAGCTAATTACTCCTCATTAGTGAGATAAAGGAATAAACTATTTGCCATTAGTGAATCAACAGGTTTTAAGGTGCGTACACACGCACTGGTACACACGCACTACAAAAGGAAACTACGGGTCTGCCGGACCCTCCCACTGGGCGGTGTTTAGTCGACAGTAGCACGTGTGTATGCGCTGTCGGCAGACTGATAAGGCTGTTTCTGAACGATCCGCTCAGCAACCTTGCAATTTTTGCAGTACTTTTTTTACCTACTTTCTGGTATGTTTTTAATTGCAAAGTGCTGGGAAGTGATTTTATCAGAAGAAAAATGATATCCTAGGAGAAAACTCAGTAGAAAAAGTAAATTGCATATGGGCCAGTGGGCCGTATGCAATTTACTTTTTCTCTTGAGTTTTCTCCTAGGTGATATTATCACAACTTGGCATAAAATGCATTTTAAGTCACCAGCAAGAAAGAAAATACTCAAAATGAATTTGATAGTACTTTTTCTTCAACCTTTCGGGAATTTTTTTTTTAATGCTGAACATTTTGTTTAAAGAGAAGATGAAAAGTATCTCCTAGGAGATGATTCAGGTGAAAAAGTTAATTGCATATGGGCCAGTATGTGAATCTTTTTACTGCACTATCAACAATTGGATTTTAGTTTGGACCAGCTTGTATTTTCAGACCTAATTCCCCCAATCTGACCAGGGCAGTAATTTTATGACATTTTGTTAGTACAGATAAAGCCTATCGCAAACAATACTTTTTGATGCTATAAGTGCACTATCACAGCTTCATCATTATACATGTACATGATCACATAAGTCTGCCATTGAAGACCAGCAGATTGAGGTCTAAAAAGGACAGATTCCTGAACAGTCGGCATTTTCACATGAGACATGTGCCATCTCCATTCTCCAACAAATCAAAAGTCTGCTAAAAGACACATGAATGACCTGTACTTCAATAAAATATTTTCAGCCTGTACAATATTGTAAGGTTACATCCACGCATAAAGATTCCAATTCCACAACCTTACTGAATTTAACAGAGAAAATTTTGCATAAACCGGAGCTCCAGGGAGTTATTTTAATACTAAAATTGGTAAATGTATCTTTCATATGTGACTATAAATGTATGGACAATTACTGTATATTATGACATATTTTATAATTCGCTGAGGTTCAGTGCAGCCAGAGTCACATTTGCATTACGTGTACTGCTGCTGACAAGATGAAAATTATCTCCTAGGAGATAACTCAGGTGAAAAAAATAATTGCATATGGGCCAAAGTCACTTATTCAATTCACTTTTTCTCAAATTTACGCTTAGGTGATATTTTAACACCTTATCAATAAAATGCATTTTAAGCCCCCAATAAGCAAGAAAATACTCAAAGTAATTCTGGTAGTAGTTTTTTTATCTACTTTTGGTACTTTTTCAGTTGCAGAGTGCTGAAAAGTGATTTTAAACAGAATATGAAAAATGATCTCTAAAGGAGAACAATTTAGAGAAAACAATGCATTGTAACAGAAACCCACATATTACATAGCAAGTTTTAACACTGTGAAAATAATGTTTGTTACACAGAGTGCAGAGTTGCATTATGCCTACATTGTAGTATGAACTTAGCCTAATGCTGGGCATACACAGTGCAATTGTGCGCCGGAATCGAGCCGCTGGCTTGATGCCGGCGTGTCCCCGCTCGTCTGCGGGGATTGATTCCCGCTCGTCCTCGCGGGCACTTCCTTATCTCCGCTTTGTTTCTTTCATTGTCCACCCGCGGGGATCGAGCACGGTATCGATCCGGCACGGTGATCGGACACGTCGGATATTATCAATCGAGCCATCAGTGGCTCGATTGATAATAAAAAACGAGTCGTGTATGCCCAGCATAAAGCCTTCTACAGCTATTAGGCTTCTGCCACATAAACCAATCACTTATGATCAGATCCAGTGAGTCTGATAGTCTGATGCTCTGTGAAATCAGCTCTGTTTGGGAGCACAGCTATCACCTGCATTGAATTTTAGGTTCCAATTACTATTATAGTCCCCCATAGTGGAGGAACGTCTACCTTTCTGAGGGCTCCTGCTCCCCCCATCCCCGCTGTACATACCATGTGGCTTTTTCCAACTTTGCATGCCTGTACACTGATTGACACTTGCCAGACAGACTTAAGACAATAGTTAGATTGTGCTTTCCAGAACCCAACTCCTATCTAACGTCTGTACACAGGCTTAAGTGGCTATGCTTAAAGATATCTAATGAATAAATTCCTACTATGTCCAATCACTAGTTTCATTATAAGTTCTTTATTATGAACACCTAATGCCAGAGCATATGCCTTCTTTGTAGTTTGCTCCTTATCTTTAATAACTGTTATAGTTTTCAAAATCCCAAATCATACAAAATATGATATAAAAGATAGATTAGTACCACTCTTAGGCCCTTATGCAATTAACTTTTTCTCCTGAGTTTCCTCTAAGGGCTTGTTCACAGTAGGTCTGGAAACTTATCCGCGGCTCCGTTTTTAAAACCTGATCAAAACCGGAGCCTCGGATAGCAATATTAAAAAATAGCAGCCGTCTTCACCCCAACAAAAAACTGATCCGTCAGCATTTGCGGGGACCCGTTTTCAAAACCTGAATGAAGGTCCGGATCTGCTGCAATTTTCCGCAACGCACATAGATCGTAATACACGTAGGGGTAGTGGAGGACAGTGCAAAAACAGATCTCCCTCTACACAGGCTATTCTTGCACACAAAACGGAGGGAAGTCCGCATTGCCTACTCCTCCCCTTCACATCACTTTAATAGGTGTCCCCCAGATAGCCTGAGGGGGTAGCAGCCAGGGCAGGGGGTAGCGGGCACAGCGGCGGGTCCCCCATCCCCGCTTCCCCCTCCAGCTATTTGTGGCAAAAGTGTAGTGAACGAGTGAGAGGGGAAGTTTACCTTTCTTCCTCTGCCCGCCGCATGACTTCCGGCAATGCCGCCCACTAGAGGGCGGCATTACCGGAAGTCACAGCGAGCAGAGGAAGTAAGGTGCTTCCCCGCTCACTCGCTCACTACACTTTTGCCACAAATAGCTGGAGGAGGGAGCAATGACCAGGTACCCAGGTGTGGGAGGGGGGACACCCCTCCCTGCCGCTGTGCCCACTACCCCCCATCCTGGCTGCTACCTCCTCAGGCTATCTGGGGGGACACCTACTGGGGTCCTGGCTGCAGCCATCTGTTTTTGGGGGGAGGGGAAAAAAACGCAAACAGATAAAAAACGTTTACTGCAAAAAGGCAGCACGGATCTTGCTGCTTTCAGGTTTTACAGGATCACGGACCGCCAGGATCATGGACCACAGGCCCGTTCTGCAAACGGGCCTAGTGTGGACCTAGCCTTAGGAAATAATTTTTCAACTGATTTTTAAAATAACGTTTTAGCACTTTGCAATTGAAAAAGTACAAAAAAGTAGATGAAAATGTACTATCAAGATTATTCTTAACATTTTTTTCGCTTGCTGGGGGCTTAAAATGCATTTTATTGACAAGGCACCTTATGAAATTGACTTTCTCCTGAGTTTTCCCCTAAGTGATATTTTCAAACTTGTCAATAAAATGCCTTATAAATCATCAGCAAGCAAGAAAGTGCTTAAAATAGTTTTGATAGTTCGTTTCCACCTAGTTTTAGGTACTTATTAAATTGCAAAGTTATTCTAAATATAAAATGAAAAATTATCTCCTAGGAGAAAACGTTTATTGCATATGGGCCTTAGGCCCCTTTTACACTTAATCAGTTGCTCTCAGCTATAACTGAAAGAAAACTGATTTTCAAAGTAATGTCCATGTTTTCCTATGGCACAGTTCGCACTATACACGGTTTAACTGAAAGCTTTTTTACAATGCATTTTACAATGCAAGGCATTGTAAAAAAAAGGTTTAAGTTAAAACGTGTATAGTGCGGACTGTGGAAAAAAAATGTGTACTAACGCATATTAAGGCACACTAACACATACCAACACATTAAGTGTAAAAGGGCCCTCTGTATTGAAGGTACAGGTAAAAGATGACATTTTATGTACTGTATAATGAAAGCATTAGTATAAGTTTCTAAAGCTAGCCATACACTATCCAACTGTGGGTCATGGGATGTCGCCCACGGATCAATCAAGGGACAACCACAGTGCTGTGGTTAACCACAATTTTTGCCCAATTAGACGTTTTTGACGAATCTAAGGTCTAATTGGGCAAAAATATTGTAACGTGTAAAGCTAGCTTTAGATTTCCATTAAGGATGCCTAGGGACTGGATGAAATGAATGTTTTATATTTTAGACCATTTGAGTGAAGCCATTGTTATTATAATTACCAGCATCTGAAAACAGGCCAACTGGTTGTGTTTATTTGAATGTGTAATAGCTTTTATTCATGCATTTAAGTGATTCTGGCACATGTTAGGCAGGACCGCGGTGTTGTAGAGCAGGCTGAGACAATGCAGAAACTTCCTTTGCTGTTTAAATTCATAGATCCATTGACGAGTACACAGCAGCAGTCAGTGAATTTAACAGCACTCTTTGCATGAGGACTCCAGATAATTCTCATTATACTGCAGATATTTATTGTTTAGTATGGCAGCACAAAGACAGACGTTTTTCACTATATACTCCTAGTTTGCATAACCCCAATCAGCATATCTGGGTTAATGCTAAGAGTGATCCAAAAGTCCAGAGCTCAACATAGAAGGAGTATGATTTCATTAGGGTGGAGTTAGTATGCTGCAACACGTTGTTTTTAATGCTTGTCTGACAAATTTCAAGTGCTTAATATTGTGGTTTATTTTTGCTGATAAAAAATGTTGCCTGATCCTTCTGGGTGAGGCTATAAACTATTTGATCACCCCTTGTATTGTGGGCATATTCCGAGTCCATGTCCTTCAGGCAGTACAAAAATCAGGTAATTACTGTTGTTGACCATTAATGATAATCTTCACTGTTCAGGGCTGCAGTTAGTCCAGAAAAATAAGCTTTATCTATGTGTTTGATCATGGTAAAAATGTCTTAGAAGCATAACCCTAATGTACAAACCAAGCTGATATTATTACTATCATTATGATGCCTTGATATAGTACTGACATCTTCAGCAGCACTTTACAGAGTACATAGTCATGGCAATAACTGTCCCTCAGAGGGGCTCAGTTGTTACATATTATTTACTTATATGCCTTATGTAAGCCTCTGCACCCTGGCACATGTAGTCTTCAGTGGAACAGAATGTTACTATTATTATTATTATTACTATAAAATTCATATAGCACCAACCTGTTTTTTCTCCACATCACTTTACAGAGAACAGTGAGCAAGTCACATCACTCACTGCCACTCTCCCATTCTGATTTACCTGAGGTCATCAGGCCTGCCCTAACCAGTGCACTTCATTGTCCCAGCAATCTTTTGTGGCTGATTCAAAGAAGATGAAACCTTACACAGGTTTCTTTCTCTAATGTTAGTTATTTGTGCTTAAAGTGAACCAGAGACGAAGCACCCTTGTGTATTTTACCATAGAAATCAGTGGGAACATTAGAGAAAACATTTACCATGCTCTCTGTTCCATCCTCACTGCTAAAAGTGTCTGTTATCTAGCTGAGATAAGAATCCCGGACTGAGCATTGATTCTGGCTTTGCTATAATGACTCAGCTATAATGATTCCTGAGCAAAGCCAGCAGGGGGCAGGCTTGGACTTGAAGACAGCAAAGAACACAGTCTCAGCTATAATTATTCTGTAGCAAAGCCAGACCGACTGCTTAGTCGGGATTCTTATCTTAGAGGTGATAACAGGCAAATTAAACAGAGAACAATGTAACAAAGAGCAGATTAGGTGTTTACTGTCATGTTCCCACTGATTTATAAGGTAAAATACATGAGGTTGCTTCATCTCTGGTTCTCTTTAAGCAACTTTTACTATGACTGTTGCCTAATGCAGTCATTTATATTTCAGTCAGGCGGTAGCCTCCTATCTGGTAGGGCTAAGTGTGCATAGTCATATGTTAATCTTTCAAGGGAAAGATCAATGTGCAAGGTAAACACCACACAATTTTCTGGCAGATTTACCTGCCAGATTGATTATTTCCAACATGTCCAATCTGAATTTCGATCAATTTTTCGATCTTTTTTTAATCATTGTTTTGATCATTTTTTTGATCGATGTTCATAGAACTGAATTAAAATCGATTAAAAAAAGAACGATCAAAACATCAATTCAGATTCAGATCGGACATGTTGGAAATAATTGACCTGGTAGGTAAATCTGCCAGAAAATTGTATGGTGTGTATCTAGCATTAGCTGAATTGTGCATTGGAAAGCTCATCCTCTGATCAACATTACAACCAAGATCGTGGGCCATTCATGAAAATAATAACTATTCGGCCCATGGGATGTTGACTCATGGGTTGATTGTGGAACAATTTCAGAACTGTAGTTAACCACAATTTCTACCCAATTAGAGGTTATTGTTGAATCTTGTATAGTGTATGGGTACCTTAAATGAAACCTGAAATAAGAGGGATATGGACACTGCCATATTTGTTTCCTTTTAAAGTGGACCTGAACTTTTTCATATGACACAAGGAAAACAGAGATAAATGCACCCTGTGTGTTTTTAGAGAGAAGAGCCTGTCTAATTAGAGCCTAATTCCCCCTCATCTTCAAGTAATTTGATCTCTCAGTTGTGTCAGCACAAAAAATCAGCAGTCCTCGGCAGACACAGCTAATATGTAAACCCAGGATGTTAATCCTTTGTCTGTGTCCATGAAAGCAGGAAATAGACACACAACATGCCAGGCAACTGGTATTGTTCAAAAGGAAATAAATATGGCAGGAATTATTAATATATTAGACCTTACATTCAATATAAATCCCATTGGTGGTGCCTAACCTTAACCACCCCACCCCAGTGCCTACCCGTAAGGCTGGGTGCACACATAACATAGCATGAAAGGCTGCGTTTTATGTTATGTGCATATTTTTTTGTGTGCGTTTTTGCTGCGTTTCTGGTGCGTTTGTGTTAGCGTTTTTTTACCTCAGGTGCATTTATCAAGCATTTTGCGTGCATTTTAATGTGTCTGCGGTTCGCATATACAAATATTATGCAACAAAAGCAGCTTTTTAAAAAACACACGCATACAAAATGCACATGCGTTTTTTATTTGCGTTTTTTCATACGGCCCATAGACTTCCATTAGCAGCAAAAACGCAGCGTTTTCCACAACGCTTGCATTTCTGCTAAGTGTTCACCTAGCCTAACAACCTCCCCCTGTGCCTCACCTTAACCCCTAAAGATAAGGACCCCTACACTCCTGACACTAAAGATCCCAGTTCCTAAACTTAACCGCTGTTAAAAATGGCGCTGTCATTGGCAGCCATGATTAGCAGCTATAAACGGTAAATAGCTAATCGCGGCTATTAACATTGCCGCCTATGATAGCACTGTTTTTACCCTCATGGACTACTCTCAGTATTCCCTTTATTCTTTGCAAAGGCCCTCCCTTGAAAGGATCTATATAAATATGCCAGGTGGTCTCCATACTCTTTTGCACACTGTTGTGGCAATAAAAAAACCCTAATAATCCACCATGAGGAGATGGAATAGTCCAAAGCCTGTCAGATTTGTACTTCCTGTTGTAATTCACAGCGACATAGGAAAAAAGCCATCAATAGTGCATTTTACTCTCTATTTATATTTATATGCAAATACATGCATTTAAAATTTTACAGTTATTCAGTCTTTTAATTAGCAGTGACAAAGTCCAGGGACTTTGTTATTCTAATGCCATAGACTTGTTTACTTCAAACAAATAAACACAGAACATTTATATTGCGCTTTTCTCCTGGCGGACTCAAAGCGCCAGAGCTGCAACCACTAGGGCGCGCCCTATAGGCAGTAGCAGTGTTAGGGAGTCTTGCCCAAGGTCTCCTACTGAATAGGTGCTGGCTTACTGAACAGGCAGAGCTGAGATTCAAACCCAGGTCTCCTGTGTCAGAGGCAGAGCCCTTAAAGAGACACTGAAGCGAAAAAAAAAATATGATATAATGAATTGGTTGTGTACTATGAATAATTACTAGAAGATTATCAGCAAAGAAAACATTCTCATAATTTTATTTTCAGGTATATAGTGTTTTTTCTAACATTGCATCATTCTCCAATATGTGCAGATTACACAACACTCTGCATTCAAAATGATTCTTTCAGAGCAGTCTGTGAACTAATGACCTCTCCTCTGCCAGAGGAAAAGTAAATAGTTAACTAACAGTTGAGATATTAAAAGTCAAAAAACAGCCCTCTCCACGACTTTGAAAGTCGTAGAGATAATGGCTTTTTTGTATAGAGATAACAACTGGAGTTTCTTAACTCTCCTGTACTGGAAACAATTAGACTGATGTATCTGATCTTAATGTTTTATTTCTTAGCTGTGCTACACATACAAATCATAAAGGTGGCCATACACTGGTCGATTTGCCATCAGATTCGACCAACAGATAGATCCCTCTCTGATCGAATCTGATCAGAGAGGGATCGTATGGCCACCTTTACAGCAAACAGATTGTGAACCGATTTCAGCCTGAAACCGTTCACAATCTGTTGTGGTGGTGCTGCTGCTGCTGCCCCCGCCCGCCCGCATACATTACCTGCTCCGCCGGCGCGACTCCAGTCCCCCGGTCACCGCTGCTCTGTCTGCGCTCTGGTCTCCAGGTCCGGCATGCCTCACTTCTTCTAGCCCGGCAGGAAGTTTAAACAGTAGAGGGCGCTCTACTGTTTAAACTTCCTGCCGGGCTAGAAGAAGTGAGGCATGCCGGACCTGGAGACCAGAGCGCAGACAGAGCAGCGGTGACCGGGAGACTGCAGTCGCGCCGGCGGAGCAGGTAATGTATGCGGGCTCTATTGCGTCGGTCGTCGGGCACTCGAACGCCGCTAGCGATGCGCTCTTTACCCGCGGGCGATCGACGGTTATTTTCCGCACGGCACGATCGACGGGATCGGACGAAATGGATCGAAATTCGGCGTGTAGCGTGAACGATTGGCAGCAGATTCGATCCCAGTGATCGAATCTGCTGTCGAAATGGGCGCAAATCGGGCCAGTGTATGGCCTGCTTAATATCATAGGTTTTTTTTCGCTTCAGTGTCTCTTTAACCATTACACTATCCAGACACTTTCTAATTAAAAAATATTTTTTAATCAAATTTTTGTAATTTAAACATTTTAACAATTTTATCTTTAGTGTTTAAGACAATAAATAAATAAAACAAATATGGGGGAACAACAGAACACATTCCTTTCAAAGGAAAGTGAACACAGGTGCTTGAGCAGGCCAAAAGCACCTTACTTTACTAAGTGTTTGCCACACTTTGCCATATTCTGTCCTGAAGCTAAGTGGCAGCTGTTATTGCAGTGGTACTGCTATATACCAGCATTTCAGAATGTCATGCAGAGTGGCTGGGTGAATACCAGTGTACTGTGTTACAGTACTGACCATTAAAAGAAGCCTGTGCAGAGTGGGATATGAAGGCTGCCATTTTTATTAAATGCTGCTATCCTGCCTGTCACAGTAATCATTTCCAATTAGTGGAAGCCAATTAACCCGCTAGTACAGCTTCCATTGGGCCAGTTTTGTTCTAGAAGACATTTTATCAATCTATGAGAGTAAAACTTTTTCAGTTGTAATAAGTGGAGGAGATGCCTAAGCATTTTAAAAAATATAGGTAGTTGGTAAGTCCCAAGTGTGTGTACGAGTTTTAACACAATTTAGCAAATCTTTATGTTAATGGTGTCAAAGCTGACCCATGACCCGTATTGAGTCAAAGGTCAGCTGTCCACAGTACAACCTGCTCTTCAGGCTTGTGTTTGACCTTTCGCCTTTTAACTTGCCTTGCTGTGACTTGAGATTTTGTTGATATTTAATGGGTGGTAACTGTCCTATTTGTATGTTTGTGTGAGTGTGCATGCATGTGTGTATGTGTCTTTGTCTGATTGAATAAGACCAAGTCCACTATGTAGCAACCAATGAAGTTCAGTCTGCTGAAACTTATTACATTTGAATGTTTGCATGGAGTCTTTCAGAATGTTATGGTTACTGCCCCAAGCAAATACAAGCAGATGCCATAACTTTCACTTAATCTATCAGACATTTTTTGCACTTTGCGTAATTCCTACATTATAATGCAGGCAAAATGCAATGTGCACTCTTAGGGCTGGAACCCACAGGAGCGCTTTTGGCAGCGTTTTGGCAGCACTGCGATACGCTAGCAGTTTGCCAAAACGCTGGGCTAATGTTAATGGATGGAGCAACTTCCACAGGAGCGTTTGCGTTTCTCAGAAACGCAAACGCAGGACATGCAGCATTTTGGGAGCGTTAGCGCTTCAATGTAAAGTATTGAACCGCTAGCGGAAACGCTCAGCAAAACCTAAACTGAGCGGTTTTGCTAGCGTTTTGCGGTTCAGGACACTGTAACAAAATGAAAAATAATTCACAGGACCAATCAGGATAAAAACGCAAAACGCTAGGCACCCGCTGGGGAAAAAAATACAATGTTGCAAAACACGACCAAAAACGCGCATGAATCCGCTTGCAAACCGCTCAGACAAAACGCTAGCGGTTGCGTTTTGCGTTTGCGGTTTTCAGTGGGTTCCAGGCCTAACACTGTTACTTTTCATAGCATGAAGATTGCTATGGTAATGCGCTCATTAACACACGTTATCTAGAAACACACTGCACAAAGTGCATTTGAATAGTGTGGTCCATTACAATGCATATTCCACTGTATGAGCAGTGCGTTCACATTCAGCACTCAGAGTGGCTGGATAGTGTACTAGTGGCTGGATAGTGTACTGGTTAAGGGTTCTACCTCTGACACAGGAGAACTGGGTCAATGACATTGACCTGACCTGATCAATACGCAGCAACATTTATGAAAAGCAGGATGGTTCATTTATGACAGACTAAATTAACTTATTGTATTCCTCTGGCACTTCCTGTTCAGTAAGTCAGCACCTATTCAGTAGTAGAGCTTGAGGAATGACTCCCTAACACTGCTACTGCCTAACACTGCTAGAGCGCGTCCTAGTGGCTGCAGCTCTGGCGCTTTGAGTCTGCCAGGAGAAAAACGCAATATTAATTTCCTGTGTCTTGTGATTTGTTTTGGCAGTAATTTTGCCAAAGTTTGGCACATTGTTTGAACATAACCTAAAACTGAGTGAAAATTTTCAATTGACCATTTCATGGTCAAGTCTACAGGAAATAGTATTGAATATCTTCTACTTTGTCAAGGACCGCATCATCAGGTCTTTCTGTACAGTGAACTGCTTTCTGTTAAAATATGCCTTGTAACAGAAATCATGTTTTTGTTTTGTTTTGTTTTGTTTTTTTTTTGCTCCATGAGGTTTTTTGGGGGTTTTTTGTTTTTTTTTTTTGCTTTAAAATTTCATTCAGGTTTGGCTTATTAACAAACAAAAAAGTGCAATAAAAATATCAAAACATATCGTGAGACAGTGCATGTGGCAACAGTAATTTACATAGAATGCTCCGTGGGGTTAATTTGTGTATTTCAATTCTTATGCCTGGAAGTGGAGGGGAGTGTTATCTCGGCTTCTGCATTATCTGGTGAATATGACATTGATGTTTTTCTTGCCTAGTATAAATCTTTTTCAGAAGAATGTGTGTAGTTTTGAATCAGGATGATACCATTTATTGGCTTATTAGTCAGAAAAATCTGAAAATTGTATATTGCCTCATGTTTAATGTTCTTATCCAGGTTGCCCTTAAAGGACCACTATCGCAAAAAACGTAGGCAGTTAAAATCTGACAGAACCAACAGGTTTTGGGCCAGTCCATCTCCTCATAGGGGATTCTCAGGGTTTTCTTTGTTTTCAACAGCATTTCCTGAACAGCAGTTTAACTGCCAAAATAGTAAGATACCAGCCGGCCTCCCTATTCACTTGCACACTATTTTGTCAGTTATGCTGGGTACACACGGTGCGTTCCCGCACTCGATCCGCCGCTCGATTTCCGGCCGCTCGATCATTTCTAAGCATTTCCGAGTGCATTTCGATGATTGTTAGGTCGATTCACATGTAAAGTATGCAAATCGACCTAACGATCCAGCGAAACGCGAATCGGACATGTCAGAAATAATCAAGTCGCAGACGGGAATTGAGCGGCGCATCGAGTGCGGGAACGCACCGTGTGTATCCAGCATAACTGACAAAATAGTGTGCAAGTGAGTAGACTTTACAACTGCTGTTCAAGAAATGCTGCTGAAAACAAAGAAAACCCTGAGAATCCCCAATGAAGAGAAGGACTTGCCCAAAGCCTGTCGGTTCTGTCAGATTTTAACTGCCTACTTTTTTCGCGATAGTGGTCCTTTAACAGTGGGTCAGACATACTCCTTGCTTAGTTTAATTTTCATACACTATGAAAATGAAAGTTGTAAGCAGTACAAAAGATCAGGGGAACCAACAGCTATTCTCCCATTCAATGAGGAAAGCAAATGCAAAAACAACACTTCCTGTGACCAGGCTTTGGAGGGCAGATATTTCAGACATGAATTTAAAAGCTACATACCACAAGAAGGAGAACAGGCATCTGGGAAGTCTTATTATCACTCATCTGTACTTGCTTTTCATCTTAGCAAGCACATTTTTAACACAGGTTCACTTCAAATTACTAAACAATCTAACGGTGTATACAAGCTTCCCTAACATGTGGTGACAACCTTTCCCGCTGGACTGGACTTCCCAATCTCTGTTGCGGGACTCCTCCTCCCACCTTCCTTTACCACAGGAATGAGCATACTCTCGGCCAAGTCAAGTAAATAGATCTTTCATTAGCGAAATCCATGGTAGTTGAATGGTGCTTTTAATGTCTCTACACCATCTGAAATGTTAAGCCCTAAGCCACGCAGAGCTGAAGGGATTCTGTGGATTGATAGACTAAAATTAGGAACGTATTTTCCGGGATAATGTGTGTAAATTTCCCATAATCCTGCTCACACAATAAAAACAAAACAAAAAGACAGTTCTTCCAGCGAACTGATGTTTTGTCTTCATTCTGTTAGATTATATGCAAAGTGATTTTACTTTCCAATTGAAATTGATAGGCACTTGAAAACAGGAGTTTAGAAAGTACAGCACGATCTCTTCAGCAGTATATGGTGCTGACATGATAGAGAGGTGTTAAACATAGAAAAAATCCTGTACAAGTAGTACTCACAAATAGATCCGATGCACCAACTCCACTAAATAGACGAAACATCACTGCAGCTGCAGGGTGCACTTCTGTCATTAGTTTCACATTGGCATGGAGAAGGTAGAGTAGAACATGGGGGACAGGGGGCCATATGCAATTCACTTTTTCACCTGAGTTTTCTCCTAGGTGATGTTTTTAAACTTGTCAATAAAATTCATTCAAAGCCACCAGGACAGCTAGAAAATACTCAAAATTATATTAATATTACTTTTTCACCTACTGTTTGGAACTTTTTTTAGTTAAAAAGTGATGGAAAACTATTTTAAATCGAAGATGAAAAATTATCTCCTAGGAGAAAACTCAGGTGAAAAAGTGAATTGCATATGGCCCCTGGACTCCGAGGCCCAAGTCTCTGAGAAACCTTGTTATTGTTACATCACTGCTGACCTGACAAGAGCAGATCCTAACTATGAGGGCGCTACATAACCTGGAACGCAGACTTTCACAATGAGGCTCTGAGTGTCCATGGCTGTGAGCATTCTAAGATAAATGAGGTCACAAATAAATATTTTCAGTCTACCGTATGTGAAATATAATAGTAGGTGTGATGTGTTCATAAAAATTAATTGAACATCCGATGGTTCTGCACAGTTTTTTTGAAAACATGCTATCATCGTCAACTTTGCCACCACTCTCTTTTAGAGCCCTCCATGTCATGGTCATGGACCACGCGGGTATAGCTCAGGGTGTGCAATGTGCGCTGAAGCTACCATATTATGTGCAGCATGGTGGCATAGTGGTTAGCGCTGGGTCCCCGGTTCGAATCCCAGCCAGGTCAGCTTCTGCAAGGAGTTTGTATGTTCTCCCCTGCGTGGGTTTCCTCCTGGCACTTCGGTTTCCTCCCACATCACAAAAACATGCAGATAAGTTAATTTGGCTTCCCCCTAAATTGGCCCTAGACTATGATACATGCACTACACAATATACATACATAGACATATGACTATTGTAGGGATTAGATTGTGAGCCCCTCAGAAGGACAGTTAGTGACACGACAATATACTCTGTACAGCGCTGCGTAATATGTCGGCGCTATATAAATACCAGTAACATGAGACATTGCTTGTCCCTCTAAGAGACCGAAGCATGATACATGGGAGATTCCATAAAGTAAAGAAAGCAGGCATAGGAAACATCAAACACTGATCACTGTGGTCATAAAGCCAGATATACAATTATACTCCTTACTAGTCACAGACATTATGACATAAATCTTTTGTCAAGAATTTTACCTTCCTGCTAGAATCTGGTATCAGGGGTGGAACTACAAATCACAGGGCCTTCCAGCAAAGTTTTGATGACACCCCCCCCCCCCCCTTCAAAAACATTCTTTACCCACCTAACCCACAGACTGGGGGCAGATCTGTGAAGGATCATACAAAAAGTGAGGGCATTATGATCCCCTAACTCATAGCAACACCTAAATACTAATAGGATGATGGACCTTTGTGTTGGGGGATGGGGGAGGGGTAAATAGTCGGGCTCCCCAAAGCTCTGGGCCCTCCTGCAGTAGCAGGAGCTGCTCTCCCTAAAGTTGATATTGTTGATATAAGTTTATATAAGTTGAGCTGCTCATCGTAAAACGGATCCGAGATGAAAAACGAACTATAACAGGTAACTTGTCTATATATCTTATCTAAAGTTTAGTTTACACAGCAAATCTAGCAACCCTGTTATGCAACCCTACTGTTCAAAAATGTATTAGTGGGCTCAAAGTAACTTTAAATGCAAAGATCTCTTGCACAGGGACTAAACAGTCACATGACAAAGTTTGGTGCAATGAATTGGTCATCTTATGCTGGGAATACCGGGGTCGATTCTGGCGCTCGATCGTTTTGCCCACTCGATTCTCTTATCTTCCGCTCGTTTTTTTCTTATGTTTTTTCAATTAACTTCAATGATGAATCGTGCTACAAAACGATCGAACGGTGATTGGACATGTCGGAAATGATCTATCGGGCCATCTTAATGGCTCATAATAGAGCCGTGTATTCCCAGCATAACTGTGCAGCATCAGGGCATAAAAATGAGAATTCTTGTCTCTATGAGTCTCTGTCTTTTATTATTATGGGACAGATGAAGATTACATTACATTTTCAGATCCACACATGCAGAATCTGACACCTGTGCATGTTTCAACTTCTCTGACAATTTGTATAAAGGACAACAAGGAAGCGAGAAGTAAAAGGAGGTTGTCATATTCATTTCCTTTTAAACAATACCAGTTGCCTGGCAGTCCTGCCGCTCTATTTGGCTGTAGTAGTGTCCGAATAACACCAGAAACAAGCATGCAGCTAATCTTGTCAGATGTCACAATAATGTCAAAAATACCTGATATTCTGCATGCTTGTTCTGGGTCTGTGGCTAAAAGGAGGCAGAGGATCAGCAGGCTAGACAGGCAACTGGTATTGTTTAAAAGGAAATAAATATGGCAGCCTCCCTATCCCCCCTCGTTACAGTTGTTCTATAAGTGAACTGTCACGGGCCTGTTAGGTGAGGACATGGAATCTACTGTGTCAGTGTTCAGATCTGTTCAAGGGTTTTTTTATACGACATGTAATTTTGCTGCATTTTTTAGTTGCATTCATATCACAAAATGCAAGGACATCAGCAAAATAACAAAAAACGCAGGAACCACTTTGTAGAAGTGCAATCCGATTACGATCCGAGTTTGCCTATTCACAAAAGTCCTGCTTGCTCATTGATTTGCATTCCTCCATGTATTCCAGCATACATTGGAAATAGCAAACTGTAATCGAAAGAAAATTACACCAAAATCGAACAGTAAAAAAGTTGCAGTTGTGATTGCATTTTGAGATTTGCCGTGTAAAAGAGCCCTTACGGTGTCACAGCACAAAATGAAACGCTATGAACTGAAAATCTACATTCCAGAGAGGTCTAGTGTTTTAAATGGGGCTTGTTGCTGTAATTTGCTGCACCAGTTAGCATGTACTGTGCTTTCTCTCCTGCCCACCCACTGCCAGCGTAGCCAAGGCGGTTTTCCTGGCAGAGCGCTATGCTTTCTGCATACAATGAATTCCTTGTGTGCCTGTATGCTGATTTCAGGCACTCTCACTTTTCAGACATCTCTCAAATGACCAGCAGCACTGAGAAAGCAACTCAGAACATGCATTTCATTTTGCTGCAATTTGTCATGGTAAGAGGAGATTGTGGTGATGTGATTTAAACAGAGAGGTCAGGAAAAAAGGCTTCAGTGTGCATGTTATACTTTATATCAATTTTTAACTACTAAATTTTATATTTTTATCACCAAGATGAATCGTTTGCGGGGCTTTTACAGTTTCAATTACTCCAAATAGTCCAGCGTTTATTAAAGTGGACCTGAACTCAAAGGAAACAGAGAGAAATGCATGCTGTGTGTTTTTAGAGAGAAGAGCCTGTCTAATTCCCCCTCATATTCAAGAAATCACAAGCGTAATTTGATCTCTCAGCTGTGTCAGCAAAGAAATTTGTCGGCCCTTGGCAGACACAGCTAATATGTAAACATAGGATGGTAACCCTTTGTCTGCTTTCACTGAGTAACCAAGCAGCTCAGGGTGACCCAAACTACTAGGAATGTAGAGGGGGATAAAAGGAACCAAAAAGCCCTCCTACTAAAAAAGCAAAGCTTGGTGTAATTTGCCTTCTTAAAACAGAAGGAAATATGTGGTAATTCAGTTATAAGTGAAAGCAGAAATGAGAAACACTGTAGATTTACTGTAGGAGTTCTGTAAGCTGTAACAAAGAAATGTTTTTTATTTAAAGGTTATTTTGCTGATAGTTATCTTTTTGTTATACTCACCGTGCTGCCTTCCTCCGGCGTTCCCATGCGCATCTTTATGTGTGCGCGTGAGAACACACATGAGTCTTATGGTCCTGTCCGGGTCGTTACGCTGTACAGCGTTACGCTGTACGCATGCGCAAACGTTTACGTGCACTAAATGTTACGCACCACGCATGCGCAGGCATTTATTCTGGCACCAAGTACAAATCTCCAACAGTATATAAACAGCACTGCCCTCAACTGCAGTGCTGTTTGTTCTGACAGTTTGGCCAACTTGCTAGTGTACCTTGGCAATTTATCCTGGTTTGATTCCTGTTGTGACCACGGCTTGTGACCTCGACTATCCATTGCTCTCCGCTTGCCTTGAACCTTGGCTTGTGACCCCGACCTCCGCTGTTTGCCGCCTGCCCTGATCCTTGGCTTGTGAACCCGACCTCTGCTGCTTGCCACCTGCCCTGATCCTTGGCTTGTGACCCCGACCTCTGCTGCTTGCCACCTGCCCAGACCCTTGGCTTGTTACTGGAATATGTCTTTCTCTGCAAATTCTGGACTACTCCACTAAGCAGCGTCTTCTGTTCTCCAAACCACTGGGGGATTACCTTAAAGAAAACCTGAACTGAAAATATAAGTCAAAATAAACATACACAAGTCATACGTACCTCCTGTGTAGTCTACTCCTCAATCTATTTTTCCTCTCCTGCGTCCTGTTTGTCCTCTGTGATCAAGGGAATTCTCCGTCCTCCATTCTGAAAATGGCTATTACCCTATAACAGCTTCCTGGTCAGCACACTGTTAAACTGTAACATCGCCCACTTGAGCCATAGGGAAACATGGACACATCAGTTCTCCTCTCAGCTGTAACTACCAGCAACTGATACATAACTGACAGCAACTGATATATTTCAGTTCTGACAAAATGTTGTCAGAACTGGAAGGGATCACTGTAAGAAGAAAATGGTGAGCTTCTGAGAGGAACTGATGGCAAGGTAACTATGTAATGTTCATTTGAAGTTACCTCATGTGTTTATTTTAAATAATTTTACTCAGTACAGGTTCTCTTTAAGCGCAACCGGGTGGGCACTAGGCAGCGAAGTCCATCGTCCCCACTAGGGGACGCTGGTGAAGACCTATGGTCACTTAGACTCTGTGCTTGGGTGGTCCATATCTCAGTGGTGCGGTCAACAGACCCTACATCCTAACACTTTTAGAGCAGAGATAATGTTCTGGGTTCAGGTCCACTTTAATCTAAAGAAAAACAATTTTTCATAAGACACTGCGGGGAAATGCTGCAGCATTAAAACCAGTTTAGAGAAGGTTGGATCAAGGAGAAGGTGGCAAGGATGCTAGGGCAGGGGCATTATGGTCAAAGTAACGCCTGTTCCAGCATCACTTCAGCCTAGAAAAGGATTAAGACAAAATGGGGCCCTAGACAAGATTGCAGTTTCTGCTGACTGCTGATGATCACCTGGCTTTTTTAGTAAGATTTGGTGGGATCTAGCATCTGCCAGGCCCCTAGACTCTCACCAGGCCGAAGGCAGCTGCCTAGGTTTGCTTTGTGGATGATCCAGCTCTGCTTCAGCCTGTCTCTGGTGCTCCTCAGTTGGGTTTCTAAACTGCTCCAGCACCTTACAGTTCCACCAATCAGAGTTGGAAGGAAGTGGGGGTACCAATCACTACATAGAGTATAACTGTGTACATATGTAAGATTTTCCTAAGCCATTATTCTTTTCTGATCATTTGGGCCAGAAATCCAAAGCATACACAAAAACCTGTGACAGTCAACCACAGCTAGTGGTTAGCTTCCTCCTTACCTTAGTGAGTGGATGGAAGAATTGTTAAGGTACTCATTGCTGGAAAATTGCACTTTAGAATTGCTGGAAAATTGCACTTTAGAATTTCGTTGTACAATTTCGGTTGTTACAATGGCAATAAAGATCTTCTATTCTATTCTTCTATTCTAACGGCGCAGCGTTTACTGAACAATCTTATTTTTGACAGAAAACAGCAGTCTTCACAAGTTCAATGCCTCCTCAGTACACACAGAGCATCATGATATTGTTCAGGATCGATTGGGCCTACAGCTTCTTTGTTTTCATACAATGCGATCTGGATAATCTGAAAATATGATTGTTGTAATGGGCAACTTTACCAGTACAAGGACAATTGTAAAGTCCCTGTATGGTGTAATCTTTGCCTGACCACAGCATCAGAGTCAGATGAGGTGGGAAACAAGCTGTGTGCGTAAAAAGGGCACCCTGGGTAAAACAGTAAATTATTGCCGATAAGTAGAATAATGGTAACTGTACTGATATTAATTTATGGCCTCCCTATCATACGTCCCACACTGACCCTCCCCTACCTATACCTAACACTAACCATCCCTCTGTCCACACCTAGCACTATCTGCCCCCCTCCCCCCCAACACACACTCCTAACACCAGCTGCATGTAATGGGGGCCCACTCTATAGCGCCAGGTGAAAATGGTAAATTAGTGCCAATAATTACAATATTGGTAACTGTAAATATCGATAATTGAAACTGCAAATGTACACCATGCTCCATAATTATACAGTAAGCTACAATGTTAACCTGCTCTATTCTGCGCCAAAATGACCAGGCGTGAGTGTGCGCCATAATTACCTGTCTCCAGCTGTGAATGGCCATACTTAGAAGTACAGGATTCATGGTTAATTAGATTCATACAAATTCATTCCGTCACAGAAGCCATGGAATTCATGGGTGGCATCAAGCGCAGGGATAACATATCTCTTTGCCCCATATTTGAACCCCAGTGATATAAATGTCAGAATAGCCCTAACTGCCCCCTCAGCATGCTTGAATTACCAGGCATTATTGGCCCGGGACCATCTTTCTCAAACTTAACAACAACACTAAAGGGTAATGTAGGGAAGCGGAATACACTTAATATGTTCTGGAGATCTGACACAGCTGTGGGAATGATGATCAAAGTATGATATGGCTTGTCCACAAGCTATGGCCGCCTCTGTCAGTCATTTTAGTGTAACAAGGTTCTTATTATAGGATGGATCTGTGAAGAATTTGGGGGATAATTATCTCTCCGAGCCCTTATAGCGTGGCAGCTAAACTTACGCTAAAGAAGTGCTTTGATAAAAAATAGAGAGTTACCCTAATCTTAAAATGGTACGGCTAAAAAAATATAAGCAGTTGTCCACTTAAAACTGTCAAAAGTAACTTCCTCTCTTAATCAATTATAGTGAGTAAAATAGAACTGCTATTCATACATAAGAAGCACATAAAAAGTAGCCACAGTGTTTAAAAATTAACATTACTGTTTAGGCTTTAAGTTTTGATTCTTTGCTTAACCTCAGGATGTGTAAAATGAACGACCCCAGATCAGTGTGTTAAAGCTGCCAGATCTGTTTTTTTCCGACTGAAATAAGTGAATGGGCCAGTTAACTAGACATAAAGTTTAAAACTTGTGAAGATAGTAACTTTAAAAAAAATTGTTTTTAATGCCAAATGTTTTTAATTCCCTAAACAAGCATGCAAAGCAGGTTTTTTTGACTGAAGTGTGACTGGATTAGTCATATGTTTCAGGTGTGTCATTCCGACACTACAGATGCATGAAAGATCAGCAGGACTGCCAGGCAACTGGTGTTCGTTAAATGGAAATAAATATTTAAATATGCCTCTCACTTCAGGTGTCATTTACTGTATTAGCCAAACTTAAAGCCATTTAAATGGGGAGGAGAGAATGTAATTTATTCTTAAATCTAAAAATGTAGCTCAGCATATAGCATAGATAATAACAATGATTGATCAGGGGAACTGCATGCATAGTCACTGAATTGGGCAATCAGTGGAAATAATATTATTTTATATTGTTTAAGTAAAAAAAAATATTTTTACTCATTCAGTGTATTTTGTCCTTTCTTTGGAATTTACAAAATTACTATTATAACTCTTAAAAATGATGCTTGTACCTGCTGACTATACATGAAATTCTTGGATAATGTATGTGACTGTCAATTCCATTATTTTTGCTGTAGTGGGATGTTAACCCACTGGTGTTTATTGTAAGCCAACATTTGGCAAATGTTGTGAGCTTCTTACTATGCTACCTCTCAAAATAAAACTGAAATCTCTCATCCCAGCATCGTGACCTATAGGTCACGAATGTGAAAGTGGGCCAGTGCAGCCCACAGGAGCGGCGTGGAGCAGCGTTTTTTGCGGCTACCTGATCCGACCGCTCAGCCTACTTTTTTTTATATTTTTTGAGCCCACTTCGGAATCTCTTTAAGTCACCAGCATACATGGGCAGCACAGTAGCATAGTGGTTAGCGCTTTCGCCATGCAATGCTGGGTCCCCAGGTTCGAATTTCAGCCAGGGATTCAAACCAGTGTCTGTGTGGGTTTCCTCCGGGCACTCTGGTTTCCTCCCACATCCACAAAACATACAGATAGGTTAATTGGCTTCCAGCTGAAAATTGGTCCTAGACTATGATACATGCACTACACGATATTCACATAGACATATGGCTAAGGTAGGGATTAGATTGTGAGCTCCTCTGAGGGACAGTTAAGATAATATATACTCTGTACAGCGCTGTGTAAGATGTCGGCACTATATAAATACTAAATAATAATAATAATAATAATAATAATAATAATAATTCAAGAATAACTTTAACAGAACTTCTCCATTTACTATTTGCCACTTTTTCAATTGCAGAGTGCTAAAATTATTTTAAACAGAAGATAAAAATGATCTTCTAGGAGAAATCTTAGGAGAAAAAGTGAATTGAATAAGAGCAATGTTCCTTTAGCTTTCTGTGACTTGGCATGAAAAACTCTACATGTGGAACGAATTCAGAGGATCACATCTTCTGCTATTATGTGTTTCAAATGAATATGGGGATATCCCTGCAAAAGATAAAATGTAATAGCTAATGGAGTAAACATAATGTCAAACTACCGTACTTGAACTGTAACCTCTTAATCCTTGACCCTTTCACAATTGCACCCTCTTGGCGCTGTGAAGCTGGGTGCCATAAAGAGCTAGACAGTATGTGTGCTTGTCAGAGTCTTTGCCTGCAGGATCAGCCTAAGCAAGTGGGGATTTGTAGCCAGGCTGGTTAGAGATATGCTGGTTAAGCAGAGGAAGTTTCCCAGCAGCTAAGTGAAGAAGAACAGGAGATTCACCTAGGATAAAAAGGCGCTGACTTTAATTACCCTTAAGTAGTACAGTAGTTACTATCAAATGTCAATTATTGGAGTGAGAAACAACAAACATTGTAATTCACATACAGTCAAAACATCCTCTAAGTGTTTGAGATGCTATCAGTGGGTGATAACGCAATTAGAGAGTCCTGCAGCAGCTCCTTGCTCTCCTATCTGCCCCATCAGTAAACAGAGCAGGAGACAGCATGGCTGTGTCCCTGGGACACAGGATGGGAAGCCGTCAGGGAACTGGAGCTTCTTTCCTGTCACTAACACTCACCCAAATAGCTTGTCTGCAACACCTTCTTTACCATAGATACTGGCTTGGCTCTGGGGACTGGTGATGGAGCTTGACTGCCTCTGAAAACCTCCTACTGCTTACTCTCCTTGTGCTGGGGAATCTGTGTGTGTGAAAACTACATGGAGACAGAGAATAAATGTATGGCAGAATTTGTATGTCTGGTCTGCAAGAAAAAACTAGTCAGTAGTAGCAGCAGCATTAGAAGTAGTAGTAGTAGCTTTGAGTCCTATGGGAGAAAAGCGCTTTACTAATCTTATTGTATTCTATTATAAGTAGTAGTACTATTGTGAAATACTGGTTTATATTTGTTTTGGTCATGTAATCTGAAGCAGTACAGATCGGGCAGTTGAAAAGGGTGCAGCCGGCCTCCTGTTTAAAATAATATATAATATAATAGTGGGCGCAGGGGCAAACAATTAGCGCTACAATCATAGCCACAGTTCGCATAGCTGGTGGGCCCTGCTCCCGTTATTATAGCGGGTGCAGTTCATAACAGGACGCATTCACATTTTAAGGTAGGGGGGTTAAGGTTAGGTGCGGGAGGGAGGAAGGAAGTTAAGGTTAGTCACTCACCCTGGAGGGGGGAGAGGGGGGGTTGTTTAAGGGTTAAGCACCGGGGGGGGGGGGATTACGTTTTTGGCACCACCTGGGTTGGAGGATAAGTGTTATGTCTGCACTGTCTGCAAAGAGTTTGTATGTTCTCTCCGTGTCTGCGTGGGTTTCCTCCGGGTACTCCGGGTTCCACCCACATTCCAAAAACATACGGATAAGTTAATTGGCTCCCCCTAAAAAAATTGGCCCTAGACTACAGTACTTACACTTCATAATATAGACATATGACAATGGTAGGGATTAGATTGTGAGCTCCTTTGAGGGACAGTTAGTGACAAGACAATATATATATACACTGTACAGCGCTGCGTAATATGTTGGCGCTATATAAATACTAAATAATAATAATAATAATTTAAAAAAAAATAATAATAATATGTGCCACCAAGGGAGGATTCTGTGTGAGAGTAGGAAGAAGTTAGGTCATAGTAGAATATCGGTAAATATGACCATATTTAGCCACTCCACCACGCTGCAGTCACCCGTTAGGTCTAAGACGTGTGCCGCGGAACATGTGCCCCTGAGGAAGCCAGACGTTCCGGCGACACACGGTTTAGACCTAACGGGTGGCTGCAGCGGGGCAGTTGCACAGGTAGTATGGCAATTTGATTTGTCACTCCATGCATTGCTCAGATCTTAGAAGGACGATCACTGACTGGGAGCGTTTGCTACTTCGCATATGGTTGCAGTATATGGATGTTCATATACTGGTACTCTGTTATTCAGCTTATGTATTGCACTTTGTACTTGCACAGGAATTATTTATGATTGAATTTGAAGGCTTATAATTATTGTATGAGGCTATTGCTCCAATTACATTTACTATTTCTGCAGCCACCTGTCCCACATATTGGGGCTTTTTAACTCTTTTGTCTCCCAAATCCCTATGGTGATGTTTTTGTCTTATTTTAGTTGGTGATTATGATCAATAATACATTTATATAATTGTTACTATTGTACATCTGGTGCATTGGGAGATCTTTTTTCTGTTTGAGGTATATTGCTTCTTTTTGAGACTTTGCTCTAGATCAGTGGTTCGGAACCACTGATCTAGAGCAAAGTCTCAAAAAGAAGCAATATACCTCAAACAGAACTAGAACTAGAGTCTAGATACACACAAATGTGTATATACCAACATAGATATAACTGCTTGCTGTGCTCTCTGGGTCTTTTTGCTTATTTCAAGCATAACTATTGATTTCATTGCCCTAAAATGTTTGGAAAGTCTAATTTCATCCAAATCTATTATTTCATGGATAAAGTGGAAAGACGTAAAATCGCTTTTACATTTTAACTGCAGTTAATGTTTACATTGGGAGTTTTTCTTGCTTCCTGTCCAGATAAGAAAAATGATTTTGCTAAAGTTGGCCAAAACTTAATGTGTATACGCCCCCTTAAAGCCTTGTACACACATCCAATTTTGATTGGCCAATTTTACTACCTCCATGTAATATGAGATTTGAATACTATGAACAGATTGTGTAAGTAAGCTTTCATACACCCTAGGGGTGATAAAATGGGCCAATGATTGGCCAATGAAAATTGGATGTGCGTATGCAACATAAAACCGCAGTCTTGTGAACCAGGAGATTAATCTCTAAGGTTGGGAACCCGGAGGAGTAGGGACCACTTGCGTTTTGCCTTATTGTCACAAATAGGTTATTTAGATCAAGTTGTGCTCTGGTGACAGTTGCTGGGCTACCATTATGTGTCACGTGATTTGTGCCATAAACCTCTGGTCAATTTACATATTTTATTTTATTTTTAAGCAAGGTTTTCACACAATGGCCTCGATTCATAAACAGCAGTGCGATAACAAAAATCTTGTCGGGAAAATACCGCACTCGGTATTTTCCCGGTCTGTGTGCTAATTCATAAAGATTTCCCCAGCTGCCCTTGGAGGTCGGTAAATTACCGCAGCCCATTGAGCGGTAGAGTAGAGCAGTGTCCCGATTCCCTCTTTGCCCTGCAGAAATGAATCACACAGACGGCTCTCTCTGGCTCTCCCACTGATGACTCAGACAGATGAGTCACACAGTCTTTCCCTGCCTGCAGAAATTACTCACACAGCCGACTCTTTCCACTGATGACTCAGACAGATGAGTCACACAGTCTTTCCCTGCCTGCTGAAATGATTCACACAGAGGGCTCTCCGGCTCTCTCCACAGATGAATCAAACAGACTTTCGGCTCTCTGCGCTTTGCATTAATCAGAGCTGTCAGAGCAGTCGGTAACTTGTTAAGACCTCACCAGAGGTGTCGGTAACTACCGCCAGGCTTACCGCATGTTGAAGGCTTTATGAATTGACATTTGCTGACAATTTACTGACATGTGTTGTCGGTAACTGCAGCCAAGTCGGTAATTTATCTCCCTGGTCGGTAATGTCAGCTTTTCATGCGGTAACAGCCTTTATGAATTGACATTTTGCTAAGTGGTCGGTAAAGTCTGCTGTTTTCAGCATTACTGCATGAGGTAATGCTTTATAAATTGAGGCCTATGACTCCAGAGCAAATTGTAATTTCTAAGTGCAAAATATTAGTATTTCTTAAAACATTTTTAAGAAGAACTTTTCAGTAAGGAGAAATGATTTTAAAGAATAATAAATAGATGAAGACGTAGAACATCCTCATTATCTGTGACCTGATTTAGCGTGGTCTTCAGGCCTCCGCCTTAAGCTAAGTACTCACGGGGGGACAATTGTAGCTGTCGCTGCACACGGGAGCGTGTGCGCGACAGTTCGGAGACAGTTCGGCGACAGCTCGTCGCCAAGTCCCACTGCATACACACGGCAGCAGAGGGATTAGCGATGCGGCGGAAGCTGTCGAAGAGGTTCCTCCCCCCCCGCCGGATGCTCCGTGTACTGTCTGTGGGTAGCTGTCGCTAGCCCGCATACACATGCGGGGCTAGCGACAGTTCCGGCGAGGTTGCGGCGACGGCTGTAGCCGGCGATTGAACATGTCAATCGCCTGGCGACAGCTCCGACGGGCGACGGTTCGGGGCGCGCGCGTCATACACACGGGTGAACTGTCGCCGCAACATGCGCGTGCCACGCGGTTGCGGCGACGGCCGTCCCCCGTGAGTATGGGGCTTTAAAGGGAACCTTAACGGGGGGGGTGTGTAAATTACATGGGGCTTCTACCTGCTCCCCGCAGACATCCTGTGCCAGGGGACAAACTGATCCTCAGATTCCCCCGCAGCAAGCTAGTTTTGTTTCTGGCCAGACGGTGGGACCGTGTACATCCTTGCTCACGCTCATTGCACCATCCTGCTGAACATGCGCAGTACGAGCAATCTTGTTAACCCTCAGTTAAGGTTCCCTTTAAGGCAGCCAAAAGGCTATTTTTTTGACAGATTCAAAAGTTAAGAGATTTCCTGTTTATTATCCGTTAATAAACATTTCCTGTTTATTAAAAGGAACCAGAGATGAGAGACATATGGAAGCTGCCATATTTATTTTCTTTTAAACAATACCAGTTGCCGGGCGTCCAGCTTCTCTTTCTGGTCAATAGGGCCTGAATCACACACCTGAAACAAGCACGCAGCTATCTTATCAGATTTGTCATAGACATCTGATCTGCATGCTTGTTCAGAGTTTATGGCTTTAAGTATTATGCAACACGATAGTTGTTATCAAATGAGCCGCTGATGGCTCGATTGATAATATTCAACCTGACCGATCACCGCAGCAGATCGACTCCGCGCTCGATCCCCGCGAGCGGACAATGGAAGAAACGAGCGGCTGATAAGGAACTGCCCGCGGGGACGAGCGGGAATCGATCCACGCGCCCTCGCGGACGAGCAGGGACGCGCCGGCATTGAGCCATCGGCTCGATTCCACCGCATAAATGCACAGTGTATGCCCAGCATTAGAAGCTGAAAATCAGCAGCACAGCCAATCAATGTGCATTATTTAAAAGGAAATAAACATGTCAGCCTCCATATCCCTTTCACCTAGGGTTCCCTTTAAGCTACATACACATGCTGGCTAGGTTAAGCTCGAACTTAGTATTTATGTAGCGCGACAACTTCCGCAGCGCTTTATTATTATTATTTTAGTCTTTGTATAGTGCTGACATCTTCTGCAGCGCTTTACAGAGTATATATAGTCATGTCACTAACTGTCCCTCAGAGGAGCTCACAATCTTATATCTTATCCTTACCATAGTCATATTTGCATTGTAGTCTAGGACCAGTTTAGGGGGGACGACAATTAACTTATCTGTATGTTTTTTGAGATGTGGGAGGAAACCCCAGCACCTGAGCGACCCCCGAGCACCTTGTTCACCCCACTCTCCTTGCACGCGGGAGACCTCTTCATTTTCCCCCCTCTATAGCAACCGATGCTTTACTAGCCTACAGGCTAGAGACATATCTGTATAGTATCGAGCCTGGAACTGTCAGCTAAGGATCAAGTCCTGTTACCTTTCATTTGATTTAGGAAATCTTGAACTGAACAACTATAAAGAAAAATCAGCAGGCAACCCATAATGGTACGGGCCCCATAGCAACAATTCAGCATCTATTGTTCAGCAGGGACACAGAATTGTGTGTGAGGTATAATATGTCACCTCACATGTACTCTGGACACCATGTTTGTAGTGGTAGATATTTTATTGGATGCCTCTGATCACAGGGAACGTGGCTCTATCCAAAGCCTTTAAAGTGATATTCAACCTTCCATGAAAATATTATTATTATTTAGTATTTATATAGTAACGACATCTTCCGCATTGCTGCACAGAGTTTATTATCTTGTCACTAACCGTCCCTCAGAGGGGCTCACAATCTAATCCTTACTATAGTCATATGTCTATGTATGTATCGTAGTCTAGACCCAATTTAGGGGGAAGCCAATTAACTTATCTGTATGTTTTGGGGATCTGGGAGGAAATCAAACGGGAGAACATACAAACTCAGTGCAGATGGTGCTGAGATTTAAACCAGGGACCCAGCACTGCAAAGCTAGAGTGCTACCCATTACATCACCTTGCTGCCCAATATCACAGGGTACCAGCTGCCCTCTCCATAGTGAATTCATCCTCTATTATAAAACCCCTGTGTCCCTGCGTCTTCCTGTCTTTGGGCTAGCGCGCATGTGCAGCACGCAGGAGGACTTCGGACAGCAGGAGGATGGCTACAGGGGGCGGGCGGCTGCGCACGTGCATTGGGGGTCGCAGCCGTGCGAGCGGGAGCAGCATGGGTAAAGTAAGAGAAGGGGGTGAGGGGGGTCGCAGCCGTGCACTAGCGACCGTTTTTTAACAGGCAGGCTTATTTCCAGATAAAATACATAACCTGTATTAGTGGCTACCAGCCATATGTGGTGCCCATATTACACCAGACACCTGTCTCCTTTTTGTCCATGCAGGAGGGACATCATTATGCCATGCCATGTGCTGTATATACTTTATAGGATAGAGAATAATTGATGTCACTAACTGTCCCTTTTAAAAAAAAACTCCCAATCTAATGTCCCCTACTAATGTCTTTATCTAACATCCCTACTAAAGACTAGGGCCTAGAGATGGCCTGAACGGTTCGCAGGTGAACGGATTCCAGCGAACTTCGGTGGTTCGCGTTCGCGGAGAACCGTGAACTTTTCCGGAAGTTCGGTTCGCCCCCATAGTGCATCATGAGGGTCAACTTTGACCCTCTACATCACAGTCAGCAGGCACATTATAGCCAATCAGGATACACTCCCTCCTGGAGCCCCACCCCCCTTATAAAAGGCAGGCAGCGTCAGGCATTGGACTCACTCGTGTGCCTGCAGTAATTAGAGAAGGGAGAGCTGCTGTGCAGAGACCTACAGTATAGGGAAAGCTTAGTTAGGCTCTTGTAGGCTTCTAAGCTTACTCCTTGCTGATTGTTATTGCTAAAAAAGCACCCCTCAACAGCTCTTTTGAGAGCTAATCTTGTTCTTGTGATAATTTTTTTTTGTGTGTGTGGCCCACTTGCATTATATACAGCCCTGTCCGTCAGTCGCAGCTGGCCTTTGGCCCCTTGGTGGTATAATTACTACTGTGCCAGGTGCACATTATAATACCCATCACTGCATATACCTAACTGTTGTTCACAGTGCACCCACCCACCTACGTGAGCGCACGCAGTGTCACTGTGCCTGTCTGGTACCTGTCTGTGTGTGACAGGTGCACATTGTAATACCCATCACTGCATTTACCTACCTGTTGTTCACAGTGCAGCTACCTACCTACGTGAGCGCACGCAGTGTTACTGTGCCTGTCCGCTACCTGTCTGTGTATGACAGGTGCACATTGTAATACCCATCACTGCATATACCTACCTGTTGTTCACAGTGCACCCACCTACCTACGTGAGTGCACGCAGTGTCACTGTGCCTGTCCAATACCTGTCTGTGTGTGACAGGTGCACATTGTAATACCCATCACTGCATATACCTACCTGTTGTTCACTTCAGTGCACCCACCTACCTACGTGAGCGCACGCAGTGTCACTGAGAAGTCGCCTAAGTCACAAAAGTGTTTAGTACTTCACCTTTATCAAAATGAATGAGGCATGGATCCCGGAGGGCTACTGGCCGCCCGAAGAATAAGTCAGTCCCCACACACAGCATCTCTGCCTGCACACCGTGTGACTGCCTGCCCCAAGACAGTACATGTGCCAATTCCCCTTCGTGATCATTACCTTGCCGCGGTGAAGGGGCTTGCGTATCACAATGAAGCAATGACCGACGGCTATTTGAGTGTCTCGGGGGGGGGGGGGGGGGCACACCCAAGATAATAAGGTCGTGGCTTCATTGTGGACAGACCAAATTTGATCAGCTGGACAGTCACCGTTGTTCTATCATTGAGCTACCACAGCCTGGTGACCATATGGGCTTGAAAACTGCCACGGCTTGCACTCTCACCATGGTGCGCACCAGTCCAGCACTACACAAACAGCTGTTTGCGGTGCGTTACACAGTGAGTTTGGTGTGTCAGTGTGAAGCAGTACTCTAATTACACTCCCTGATTGATGTATACACATGCAAGATGTTTTAAAGCACTTTAGGCCTGCAATTTAGCATTCAATGTGATTTCTGCCCTTAAAACGCTGCTTTGCGTCAATCCAGATTTTTCCCCGGGACTTTTGGCGTCTATGCCACTCATCCATGCAAAAACTCAGACGTTAGACCCCTTAAAACATCTTTTACATCACTTTTGTGGCCAGCATAAGTGTTTCTAGTTTTCAGTTCACCTCCCCATTGAAGTCTATTGCAGTTCGCGAAAGTACGCGCGAACCAAACTTTTGCGGAAGTTCGCGGTTCGCGAACCGAAAATAGGAGGTTCGGGCCATCTCTACTAGGGCCAATATGGAGAAAGCCAATTAACCTACCACTATGGTTTTAGGATGTCAGAGGAAGCTTTGGTGCCCAGAGTAAACCTACACACGCAAAACAGAGACACTAGCTTTTGAGGAGATCCCAGAAAAGGAACTTAGTCAGTCCTACAGTTTATCCTATATGGAGGAACCAAGGAGGGCTTTGATGTTTATATTCCAAGGGGCCCAGAAAATTCTGATGGCATGTTTGCAGCTTGAAACCCAATTGGTTCATGGTGTGATAAATACTTGTGTAATTTAATTGTTACAGGAAAATTGCGCAGAGCTCCAAATGATGGCATGGGTCATGGTAAGTATGGGCACTCTAGTCATCTTCACAGAATAAAGAGTATTCTCAGCAGCTGAAACCTGGGTGTCCTAATCTTCTGCAGCTGCTGGGAGCACTGCTGGTTCACGTCCACTTAGTCTTAGTGGCTTCCTGCTGGCTCCTACTCCCTCAACCATAGACTCCTATGGGGATCTTGTGTTAATCAACTAACCAAAGCCACAAAGGGGAAGTGCATCCAGAGCTAGCAGAAGATGAAAATTTTGTGATTTCAACAGTGCTGATCTAGCAACAGCTTCCTCTTCAGTGTGTAAGAATATTAAACCTCCACTGACGCCATCTAAAGGTATTGGGTGGAGTTTGCTTTTAAATGCTTTACATTGCTATGTTTTCATATTTTTCACTGTATATTCATATTAATTTCAGGGTTTGTGGGGAAATATTGCTTCTTTCTTATGTGAAATGTGGGTGCCCTCGGCCATGTAATGCAGATTATGGCCCAAATTTCACAGTATAACTGCAATTTATAATGGCTCCTGTAGCGGCCCCCCCTAAAAAGTGGCCACTAACGGTCCAATTTCTAGCGAAAAATCGTTTGAGCGATCAGAAATTCTGATTGGATTGGTTGTAAATAATCTCCATTGGTGGACACAATCCATTATGAACGAGTGAAAAAAATGTCATTCGAATGAATTTTCGTCGAACCAAAATCTGGATTTTCCTGTTGGTTGTGATAGATAGGAAGCAAAGATTGGTTTGTTGATGGTGTAGTGAACGATGTATTACAATATTTCACTTCCGATCAGATTTTCTGATCGCTCTAACAGTTTTTCGATAGAAATTGGACAGTTAGTGGCCAGCTTAAGATTATTGTCATTGCGATGAATTGGCAATGGGGTCAATTAAGGTTAGGCGTATGAGGGGGGGGGGGGTTAAGGGTTAGGTATAGGCGGTTAAGGTTAGGCATGGGGGGATGTTTAAAGTTGGGCATCGGTAAGGAGGGAGGGGTTCGGTGTGAGAATAGTGTTAGGTTAAGTAATTTATACTTTTAAACCCTAGAATATCAGTAAATTTTACCAAGATTCTATTAGCCAAAATTGGGTGCCCAAATTTCCTTGTGCCCCTTTTTCATGCACGCATCTTTCTACTGCAAGCAGCAATGCTATCACAATTAACTTGTCTGGTGTTCTGTCTGCTTTATAGTGGATATCTTCAAAGCAAACTTTAGCAGTAAATTTCACTAAACCCCATAGAAAGCTGTGCCTTCATACAAAGAACAATATTCAAAGTTTCTAATTACATTTAGCATTTATCCTGCAGATAAAGTGTTCCAGTTGCTGCTCTGTTTTGTTCTTCAGCCAAGCAGTCCTTTTGAAGGTAGTCTCAGTTCATGCTAGTGGTGGCAATCCTGGAGGAGCATCATATCTTAGAGGTGGGGCCTCTTCTTAACTACTCGCCTGCTGAACAGTTCTACAGAAGGCACAACTTCCATATTTTTGTGTGTGCTTTAACAAAGAAAAACTGTGTTGCACAATCAGTTTTTTCTCTCCATGTAATATTATTGGGAATGTATAGTGTTTTATATGCAGGTAGCCCCAGTTATGAATGATTCGTTCTTCACCTAAATCCATTTCTAAGTTGGAACACTATCCCTTGTGCCTCCTCTGTGCCCCCCTTTGCCTCCCCATGTGCCACACTTTGCCTCCAGTGTCCCCCTCTGTGTTACCTCTAATCTAAATTAATGCTCAGCGCTGCGTAATATGTTGGCACTTTATAAATACAATAAATAAATAAATCTCTGTCTTTCCTCTGTGTTTCTACTTTTTCTCCCTGTGTCTTCAGTGTCCCTGTCTTTGCCACCTCAGTCCCACTATGCCTTCAGTGTCCCCCTCTGTTCTGCTCTGCCTCAGGTGTCCCCCTGTGCCGCCTCCTTGTCATCAGTCTCAATATTCCTCGAACTTCTTGAAAATGTCACTCATGTACCGGGTCCACCCCCTTGCACCATTTCATATTAGACAAGATTTCAGCTGAAGTGCCGCTGCGGTCCCTAACTTTCTCCTGCCAGATGCAGTACAAAACTATACAAATGTTGCTTGCATACCACTCCCGCCTGCACCCACCTCATAACAACATTCATAAGCACCATTACTTTAATGGATTTTTGTTAAATTTGATGCCTATACTGTATACCTACTTTAACACAAGTCAGGTGTTATTTTGTGCTGCCTCTATTCCAATGTCCTAAGGTGAAACATGTCAGAAAGGCACATCTATTGCTGGACCTTCTCACTGTCAGTTCTTGCACAAAGTTTTTCTCCTTTTTACATCAAGCAGCACATGCTGATAAACATAGCTCCACTATCTCTATCCTACGCAGACAGAAATACACTGACACAGGCAACTCGGCGCCCCCCATATCCATTCTAGTGCATCTCTTCGCATGTCCCTGCTGACCATGATGCCCACAAATTCAGCGTGGATTCCCAGCTGGTGCCATGCTGGCACCATCACAGGGTCCTCTGAGCTAACCTTCTTCCACCACCATTCACATGTGTGCCAGGATTTGCTCATAAGCTGACAGCAGATAAGGACCACTTAGCTTTCTTGGCCCATTTGTACTATCTGCTTTAATGCCACAGATCTTTCTTGGTCTTATGATTAATCCTAGGCTTCTGGGGTATGCAGAGACCACACACATGACTGAGACTACAGCTCATAACCCTATGGTCCAGGGGCAGTGATAAAGCATTGTCCCCATATAACCACTGGAGACTGACGGGCAGACAAGAATATGATGATGAAAATAGGCTTTTACCAGCTGGGCAGGGTCTATTCTTCAAGGGATTCTTAACTGCTTTTATCTAAATATACAAAGATAGATTAAAGACTTCATCGCACTGACATAATAGACAGCTACATTGTGTGCTTTCATGCAGCAATAAATATATACCAGCCACAACAACATATTAATCTAACCATATTAAGAGAAAACTCAGTGCTATGCACAATTAGAGATGTCGCAAACCTCCGCTTTTCGGTTCGCAAAACCCGTTCACGAACCTTCGCGGAAGGTTCGGTTCGCGTAAAAGTTCGCGAACCGCAATAGACTTCAATGGGGAGGCGAACTTTGAAAAATAGAAAAAATTATGCTGGCCACAAAAGTGATGGAAAAGATGTTTCAAGGGGTCTAACACCTGGAGGGGGGCATGGCGGAGTGGGATACATGCCAAAAGTCCCGGGGAAAAATCTGGATGTGACGCAAAGCAGCGTTTTAAGGGCAGAAATCACATTGAATGCTAAATTGCAGGCCTAACGTGCTTTCAAACATCTTGCATGTGTATACATCAATCAGGGAGTGTAATTAGAGAATTGCTTCACACTGACACACCAAACTCACTGTGCAATGCACCGCAAACAGCTGTTTGCGTAGTGACGGCCATGCTGGACTGGTGCGCACCGTGGCCAGAGTGTAGGCCGTGGCATTTTTCAAGCCCATATGGTCACCGGGCTGTGGTAGCTCAATGATAGAACAACAGTGACTGTCCAGCTGATCAAATTTGGTCTGACCACAATGAAGCAACGACCTTATTATCTTTTGTGTGCCACCCCCACCCGAGACACTCAAATAGCCGGCGGTCATTGCTTCATTGTGATACGCAAGCCCCTTCACCACGGCAAGGTAATGATCACGAAGGGGGATGGGCACATGTACATGCTTTTTGTTTTTTTGTTGCAGCCGCCCGCAGTGCAGCCAGAAAAATTAGGCAGGCATGCACACGCACCAGAAAAATTAGTGTAGCGGCCGCTGCTAGCAGCGGCCTTAAAAATTCAGGAATCTGCCTAGAGTCCTGGACCCTGTTGGTGGTGGCGGAGAAGGCAAGCGGCCTGCAGGCAGAGATGCTGTGTGTGGGGACTGACTTAGTCTTCGGTCGTGCAGTAGCCCTCCGGGATCCATTCCTCATTCATTTTGATAAAGGTCAGGTACTGAACACTGTCGTGACTTAGGCGACTTTTCTTCTCAGTAACTATGCCTCCAGCTGCACTGAAGGTCCTTTCTGGCAGGACGCTTGCGGCAGGGCAAGAGAGAAGTTGTATGGCAAATTGGGACAGCTCTGGCCACAGGTCAAGCCTGCGCAACCAGTAGTCCAAGGGTTCATCGTCGCTTTTCGCAGTGTCTACATCCACACTCAAGGCCAGGTAGTCGGCTACCTGCCGGTCCAGGCATTGATGGAGGGTGGATCCGGAAGGACTATGGCAAGGAGTTGGACTAAAGAACGTCCGCATGTCCGACATCACCCTGAGATCGCTGGAGTGTCCTGTCCTTGCCTGCGTGGACTTGGGAGGAGGAGGGTTACTGCCAGTGGTACCTTGATTGTGTTGTGCAGCCACATCACCCTTAAACACATTGTAAAGCATCATAGACAGCTTGTTCTGCAAGTGCTGCATCCATTCCGCCTTCTGTTGAGTTGTTAACAGGTCCGCCACTTTGTGCCTGTACCGAGGGTCTAGTAGCGTGACCACCCAGTACATGTCATTCGACTTGAGTTTTTTGATACGGGGGTTCCTCAACAGGCTGGACAACATGAAAGAGGACATCTGCACAAAGCTGGATGCAGACGTACTCTCCATCTCCTCTTGCTCTTCCTCAGTGATGGGATGCAACTCCTCTTCCTCCCTCCAGCCACAAACAATACCACGGGAACGTGGAGCAGCAGAAGCCCCGTGACAGCTGCCGCGGTTGTTCTTCTTCCGCCGCCTCTTCCTCCTCCACAGAAACACCTTCCTCATCATCACCATCATCAGAGTCTGACTCCTCTCCTTCCCCACACGACTCCTCTTCTTTTTCCTCCTCCTCCCCCCTCTGTGCTGCCACAGGTGTTGTGGGAACATCGGGTTCGGGTGTAAATGGCTCCCACGACTCCTGCTGCCGTAACTCTTCTCGTTCACGCTCCTCCACAGCTGTATCCACCACTGTACGCACGGCACGCTCCAGGAAGTAGGCATAGGGCAGGCATGGGCAAACTTGGCCCTCCAGCTGTTGAGGAACTACAAGTCCCACAATGATTTGCAGGAGTCTGACAGCCACAGTCATAACTCATAAAGGCAAATGCATTGTGGGATTTATAGTTCCTTAACACCTGGGGGCCAAGTTTGCCCATGCCTGGCGTAGGGGATCAAGTCGCTGATGGTGCCCTCATCACGACTCACCAGTTTGGTCACCTCCTCAAAGGGCTCCATGACCCTGCATGCATTTCGCATCAGTGTCCAGTTGTTGGGCCACAACATCCCCATCCTCCCAGATTGTGTCCTTGTACTGTAATGATACAGGTACTGGGTGACGGCTTTCTCCTGGTCTAGCAGGCGAGAGAACATCAGCAGGGTGGAATTCCAGTGAGTCGGGCTATCGCAAATCAGGCGTCTCACCGGCAAGTTGTTTCTACGCTGAATGTCCGCAAAGCGTGCCATGGCCTTGTAAGAGCGCCTGAAATGCTCACACAACCTCCTGGCCCGCTTCAGGACGTCCTCTAAGCCTGGGTACTTGGACACAAATCTTTGCACGACCAGATTCAGCACATGTGCCATGCAGGGTATGTTTGTCAGCTTTCCCAAATTCAACGCAGCAATGAGATTGCTGCCGTTGTCACACACCACGTGGCCGATCTCAAGCTTGTGCGGGATCAGCCATTGCTCCACCTGTTTGTTAAGAGCAGCCAGGAGACTTGCTCCAGTGTGACTCTCCGCTTTCAGGCAAGACATGTCTAACACTGCATGACACCGTCATACCTGGCATGCAGCATAGGCCCTGGGGTGCTGGGGCTGTGTAGCCGGAGAGGAGATCGCGGCACCAGCCAAGGAGGAGGAGGAGGATGATGACAGCGAAGCGGTGGTAGCAGGTGGAGAGGAGGTGGCTGGAGGCCTGCCTGCAAGCTGTGGAGGTGTGACAAGTCGGTCCGCTGTGCAGCCACGTACTCCCTGCTTGCTGCCATCGTTCACCAGGTTGACCCAATGGGCTATGTATGTAATGTAGTGGCCTTGCCCGTGCTTGGCAGACCAGGCATCCGTGGTCAGGTGGACCCTTGACCCAACGCTGTGTGCCAGAGATGACACCACTTGCCTCTCAACTGCACGGTGCAGTTTGGGTATGGCCTTTTGTGAAAAATAATTGCGGCCTGGTATCTTCCACTGTGGTGTACCAATGGTCACAAACTTACGGAAAGCCTCTGACTCCACCAGCTTGTATGGTAATAGCTGGCGAGCTAATAGTTCCGCCACGCCAGCTGTCAGACGCCGGGCAAGAGGGTGACTGGCAGACATTTAGTTCTTACGCTCAAATACCTCCTTCACGGACAGCTGGGTACTGCTGAGGGCAGAGGAGAAGGAACCGCTCAAGGGAAGAGGCGGTGTGGAGGAGGGTGGCTGTGAAGGTGCAAGGGAGAAAGTGGATGAAGACGATACACCTGAAGAAGGAAGAGGAGAAGGAGGGTGGCTTGTCTTTTGAGGGGTGCTGCTTTTCCTCAGGTGTTCTTGCCATAGCTGTTTGTGCCTTCTCTCCAGGTGCCTTCGTAAGGCACTTGTCCCTACATGAGAGTTGGCCTTTCCATGGCTCAATTTTTGCTGGCAGAGACAACAGACAGCTTTGCTCCGATCTGAGACACACACGTGAAAAAATTTCCAAACCGCTGAGCCCCCCTAGGGTGATGGCGCTAGGGTGGCATCAGCAGCTGACGTTGAAGGGCATGTTGGCTGGCTGGCCACAGCTGGCGATACATGGCGCCAGACACTGCCCCCAGCTGTTTCTGAGGATGAGCTCCCTCTGCTTCTATCATGGAGTCATCTCCTACTACTCCTCTCTGACTCCTCCTCTGAACTGTATCCCTGGTCATCTCCTCTACCAGGAAAATATGGGGTATCCGTATAATCGTCATCATAATCCTCCTGGCTAGCTGCGCTTTCCTCAGACACCTCCTCAACTGCACCAACTTCAGGTGGTCCACCATCATCCCCATTCACACACGTTACGTCCATACTATCGCCACCTAACTCAGACGTATGAGGTGGTGTACCTGCGCCTTCTTGTTGTTGTTGCAGTAGTGGCTGGGAATCAGTGATTTCACCACCACCACCAAATAACTCCTGCGAAGTGTTAAATGCAGCGGATGTGGTGCTTGTTGTAGCGCTGGTGGCTGCGGGAGATGAGGTGTTCTGTGTTAAATACTCAAGCACCTCCTCACGATTTTGGGAAGTGATGGCACGTGCCTTCTTCTGAGCACTGTATTTTGGGCCAGGTCCGCACGAAATCACAGCAACACCACCTCGCACAGACCTGCCGGTGCCTGGTGGCCTTCCTCTGGGTCTGTCTCTACCTCTTCCTCTACCTGGTTTGTCCATTTTGTCCATCTCGGGGGGATGCTAGGTAGTGAGGTGGGTTCACTCAACACAACAGGTAGTTAGATGCAGTGAGCTGGGTTCACTGAACAGTAAAGGTACTTAAGATTCAGTGAGGTGGGTTCTCACTCAACAAAACAGGTAGTTAGATGCAGTGAGCTGGGTTCACTCAACACTAAAGGTACTTAAGATGCAGTGAGGTGGGTTCTCACTCAACACAACAGGTAGTTAGATGCAGTGAGCTGGGTTCACTGAACAGTAAAGGTACTTAAGATGCAGTGAGGTGGGTTCTCACTCAACACAACAGGTAGTTAGATGCAGTGAGTTGGGTTCACTCAACACTAAAGGTACTTAAGATGCAGTGAGGTGGGTTCTCACTCAACACAACAGGTAGTAAGATGCAGTGAGCTGGGTTCACTGAACAGTAAAGGTACTTAAGATGCAGTGAGGTGGGTTCTCACTCAACACAACAGGTAGTTAGATGCAGTGAGGTGGCCAGGTGGGTTCACTCAACACAACATGTAGTTAGATGCAGTGAGCTGGGTTCACTCAACACAAAGCTAGGTATATGCAGTGATGAGGTGGGTTAAGTAAACACAACAGGTACTGGGGTATATGCAGTACTGGGTAGTACAATGTGCAGCTCCCTGTCACACACACAGGTGGTCACTGAATGTGCTGGGCTGCTGGCAGTGGCACATACACTATCAATTAGCAAGGCTGTGCATGCAACAAAAGTGTCAGTTTGACACACAGAAAAAAAAATATGTACAGGATGAGCTCTGAAAAGAGCTGTTGCTGTTGATGGGTGCTTTAAAAGCAATAATAATCAGTCAGGAGCAAGCAAAGCAGCCTAGAACCTAACTAATCTTTCCCTAGGAGAAAAAGTCTGCAGCAGCTGTCCCTTTCCTCTCTCTAGCAGGCACACGAGTGAGTGTAATGGCCGCCGGACCCTGCCTTATATAAGGGGGGGTGGGGCTCCAGGGCTTAGTGTAGCCTGAATGGCTACATTGTGCCTGCTGACTGTGATGCAGAGGGTCAAAGTTGACCCTCATAGTGCATTATGGGGCGAATCGAACTTCTGCAAAAGTTTGCCTGTTGCAGGCGAACGCGAACCCCCTAAGTTCGCCTGGAACCGTTCGCCGGCGAACCGTTCGCTACAATGCATACAAACAGTAGGAACACTACAGCAATGATTCTAACAAACTGCTACCTACCTATCATTCATGCAGTAAAATTAGTAGACAAATGCTAACAGTGATTTACTAAGGTGTGATTGCACACAACAATAAAACCTCCTTAAAGGGAACCTTAATTGTGGCAAAAAAAAAATGTTTAACTTACCTGAGGCTTCTACTGGCCTCCTACAAACATCCTGCGCCTGCGCTGTCTTAGATCGATCCTCCACTCCCCTGCAGCCGCTAGGTTTAGTTTTCAGCTACTGGCCAGTGACTGGGCCACTGTGTCTGCTTGGCCCTAGCCACACGCGTCCTGATTTCTCGTACTGCGCATACCCAGATCGGCAAAGGGGGCGTGAGCGAGGATGCGTATGGCCAGGGCCATGCAGACGTAGTGGCATGGCGACGAGCCAGTTGCTGAAAATGAAACTTAGTCACTTAGGTGGACCGGAGGATCGTTACGTGATGGCACGGGCACGTACAGGACGTCTGTAGGAGGCCAGTAGAAGCAGGTAAGTTAACCTCCCTCGCGTTCTGGACGAGCTGAGCTCGTCCAGAGATGCCGGAGGTCACAGCTCAGGCCCTGCTGGGCCGATTTCAATAATTTTTTCTCCAAACAAGCAGCTAGCACTTTGCTAGCTGCGTGTTTGCTGCGATCGCCGCCGCTCGCCGCTGATCCGCTGCTACCTGACACGAAAGAGGGCTCCCGCCCCGCAGACCCCGTGCGCAGCCTGGCCAATCAGTGCTAGGCAGCGCTGAGGGGTGGATCGGGACTCCCTATGACGTCTCGACGTCGATGACGTAGATGACGTCATTCCGTTCATCGCCATGGCGACGAGGAAAGCCCTGAAGGAAATCCCGTTCAGAACGGGATTTCCTGACGGGCATAGGCGCCGGCGGTGATTGGAAGGGAGGGTGGGAATCGGAAAGGGAGGGGGGTATCATGTAGCTAGCGCTAGGCTAGCTACATGATTAAAAAAAAAATTAGGTTTAAAAAACCATGCGACTGCGCATAATCAAAACACCAGGGAGGTTAACCTCTCTTTTTTTGCCACAGTTAAGGTTCACTTTAAAGGACACCTGAGGTGAGCAGAATATAGAGGCAGCCATGTTTATTTTCTTATAAACAATACCAGTTGCTCGGCAGTCTGTCTGATTTTTTTAGCATCAATAGAGTCTGAATCGCACACCTGAAACAAGCAGGTGACTAATTCAGTCACACTTCAGACAGAAACATCTGATCTGCATGCTTGTTTAAGGTCTACGACTAAAACTATTAGAGGCAGAGGATCAACAGGACCCCCCAATTGAGCCACCCAATTCTATCATCCCATTTCCCCAACATCTATAACACTAACAAAGGTGCTCTGCAGTGGCGGAAAAGGTTTTGTCACCCTCATTCTGCACTGTAATATTAGAAAAACTTTTTGTCTGATATTGAACACAGAGCATAACCCCACACTTGGGCAGTGAGCACCAAATTATCTAGGCAATGCCAGCCTGCATAAAGGACAAATGATAAGGCTTTTGGGAGAGGGTACACTGTTTTTAGTACAGCAGGAGAAGAAGTTTATGAATTCCCAATAAAATATTGAACTGAACTGGCTTTTGCCATAATTGGCTTAGGACTGGAGATTGATGAGAAATGCTCAATGCACTCTGAAAGTATCTGTACAATTAGTTGGCACTATGAAATACACATTATAATTGAAGTTAAGTACAATAATAGAAAACAAATATATTTTAAAAAATCTATCCATTGCATAGGCATACACAGGTATATCACAGTGATCCTCAAATTTAAAGCACAGATTTTTATTGTTTGGTAATAGGTCATTGCTCACTCATTTGATTTTGATACAGTCCTTCCAGAGACAGTCCCTTTGGAAAAGTCAGTCACATGACCCAGAGCTGTGTACAAAGGGTGGACCTGCCTGGGGAGTGGTGATTGCTTTCACAGTGCAGCATTCTCGTCTGGCCATGTTCACCTCTTCCCTCTTTTTCTTATAGAGTTTAACTCTGTGTGGTCAACACTGCAGCTACAATTATTCAGTTTCACTCTGATCAATGTGTAATAAAGCATGTAATCCTCCCCAGTATGAAGTCTACATGTACCTCTACCCTAGCTGCAAAATAAACAACTTCTCACTTCTGTTAGTTACCCTTTCTATAAATATAATGGGGATAGTGTTGGAAGGTTCTTTTTTATTTTTAAACAACTAGCAGGATGAAAGTAGACTGGAAATGGATGATAAGTCTCTTTTAAAATTTAGCTACAGTGCTGGCCACAAAGAGTTAATCAGTCAGCAGCGGAAGCAGCAAAGGGAAGGTGAGTAGGGCCGGCTGCATGTTCAAAAGGAAAGTCTAGCTGGTGCATCCCCTGAGCTCCTGACTGACTGACTCATGTAAGTGACAATAGCATAGAGGGATGAGTTTGGACAGGAGATGGGCTGCTGTTCAGTGCAGTCAAACTGCTTCCGACATTGGCACAAGAAGTTAGCATTGCAAACCCAGGCAGAGAGATAATAAGCAAATTAAACTGCCACAATGGTTTACGCACAAATGCTGTGCACTGCAAATTAGGAGCTATTCCACAAAACATGCATGAAAGAAACACAAGCCTGAACTAAGGCTGTAATTACATGGGACTATTATAACAATATGGAATCTAACATTTTGCAAATTGTGTTCAGGAACATCGTATAACATTTTATAATGTTAGAATTGATATAGACTAAACAAAACGATTCTGAACAATGTTCACCCTTAGGATAGCAATCACATGCAAAGGCTGGGCAGGAAGTTATTCATTAGGAGGTCAGAGCCTATGGGATTACAAAGGTCCCAAGCACCTGTAGCTCAGTCTCCTCTTTAGACTAGGCTGTCAGCATTGAGCAGCTCTGTCTGTCTGGGAAGATAAGAGGTCATCAGACACAAGGCCTCCCTCTTCCACCACACGGAGGAACAGCTGGGATGGGGAATAGCCTCTACTTTGTAGACCAAGACACCATCTGGAACAAAGGCACTAGGCAGGTGGTAGAAAGTTAGTTATGTATTTCCTTGTCATGTTTATAAACTATGAACTGATGTTGGAAAAGCAGAGCCTTTAATAGTGAAAGCATCACTTTGTTCTCAGGAACTCTTTAAGAAAAGAGGAGAGTCATAATGCCCCTAATACCATAGCTGTGGTGAGATTTCCTGCACAGGCAGCACACAACACTTTTACTGTTACTATCAATGACAGCATAGCGTGCGTTGCATTGTTAATGTAATGCGTGGTACAATTAGGAAGTGTCAGTGAAATGCAAATCATTTTGATTTGGTGCAGGAATATACACATTTTGTATACAAATGTATGCAGCTTGAAAATGGACCAATTGAATTTTACCTCAGCAAGATTTGAATGGTTCATTTTCAACCTGTATACATTTGCATACAAAATTAGCATAATGCTGCATCAACTCGAAATTATTTGCATCTCATTGACCATCCCTAGATACAATGTTACTAAAGGTAGCCACTAATGATCCAATTTCTAGCAAAAAATCGTTCGAGCGATCAGAAATTCTGATCGGAAGAAAAATTGTTCACTACACCATCAGCGAAACAATCTTTGCTTCCTATCTATCACAACCAATCAAGAAAATCCAAATTTTGGTATGACAAAAATCCAATCGAACGACTATTTTTATAATCGCTCATAATCGATTTTGCCCATCAACTGAGATCATTTTCAACCAATCCGATCAGAATTTCTGATCGCTTGAACGATTTTTCGCTAGAAATTGGACCATTAGTGGCCCCCTTTAGGTAATGCGGGATGCGCGAGTTAGGCAACAGGCGCTGCGCTGTTACCTTACCATAGCTTCGTGAATCAGAATTCATGTGTGTTCTAGTCACTTGATCCATGCAGCATTTAACATAAGCTTTTCTAGTTTAGAGCAGATCCATGAAGTAAAGAAAGTAGCTTAGTGTTATGTAAATTTGCTGTAGCAATAATGTCTCATATCTTACCTTGCAGAGTGACACTATTGTGTATATATTACCCATAAATGCATTAGGGGCATGCCTGATTCAGCACATGCACACTGAAGAATGACTTTCCCCTATTCCATGCTTAGCTTGTTACTGAGGTTACAGACCCAACTCCGACTTGCTCACAAAGCTATATGGGCAATTTACTCTTTTCCATCTCTTACTGCAATTTTGCAGGTTTTATTCAGAGCTGTACAGTTTATGAGTTTTTTTTAGATAGATTTATACTTCAACACGCATAAGTAGATTTGTATTTACTTATTATTATTTAGAACTTGACCTAAAAGAAGACTGACTATTTGGAGAAAAATGTAATGTGGAATTGTATGTTCCATTTACCGGCTTCAGAACTGGGCATAGTTAAAGGGAACCTAAACAAGAGGCATATAGAGGTTGCCTATTGCCTGGCTGGCCTGCTGATTCTCTACCTTTAGCCATAGACCCTGAACAAGCATCTGCAGATCAGGTGTTCTGACTGAAGTCTGACTGGATTAGCTGCATTCTTGTTTCAGGTGTGTGATGCAGACACTACTGCAACCAAAGAGATCAGCAGGACTGCCAGGCAACTGGTATTGCTTAAAAGGAAATACATATGGAAGTCTGACTTTAGGTTCCCTTTAAATCTAGGCATGCTTATGGATGGTTTATCCTGACAGCGTAGATTTAGTTACGCACCTGTGCTAAACCAGCTGTGGTAAGTGGGATTAAACTCCCTAAACTAAAATTTCAGTAATCACTCTTAGGGCCTTTTCCCACTACCCTGCGATTTGCGATTTGATTCTGATAGCAAATCGCAAGGTACATGAAACGAATGGAAACAGCAGCAGCAATTTCCATTAGTGCGATTCGATTGCAATGCGATTTTGGTCAAAACGCAATCGTCGTCCTGCCGCGTTTTGGATGCGATTGAGCTTTACTATACTGAGTATAGTAGCTCAATCGCAATCACATGGTGGAAATTGAAACGTGATTGCGATTGCAATCGTGATTGCTATCGCTATCGCATTTCATAGTGGAAAAGAGCCCTTAGGTATATAAGACAACATTTGAAAGCAT
The DNA here is from genome assembly GCF_040937935.1 of Hyperolius riggenbachi. Taxonomy (NCBI): domain Eukaryota; kingdom Metazoa; phylum Chordata; class Amphibia; order Anura; family Hyperoliidae; genus Hyperolius; species Hyperolius riggenbachi. Next base: position 369,588,851 of record NC_090648.1, on the reverse strand, counting down.
TTCCTTTTTTTTCCCGTAAACAATCAGCCACACCTGAATGCTTTGAAAGCATTTCCTGTGTGTAAAACATTTCCTTTAAATGCAGAGAGCAGTGAGTCCAGTTTTACACTTACCACATTGAGTCATGTTACTTTCCCCCATTGCAGCTTGTCACAGTGGCAATTAAAGTCTATGAGATATAACACACTACCTGCAGTAGTCAAAAGTGCTCCAGGTGCTGCAGCCCTCAGCATTAACACACAAGCTGCAGTGGGTCACCCTGCAACTCCTGGAAGTGCACGAAAAGTCGGATTTTTTTTCATTAGTTGCACCACTGTGGTGACCATTGTTAAATGGACATGTCACAGATATTAGCAATGCATGAAATGTCCGATATTAGTGATGTATGACATGTCCAATATTAGCGATGTATGACATGTCCGATATTAGCGATGTATGACATGTCCGATATTAGCGATGTATGACATGTCCAATATTAGCGATGTATGACATGTCTGATATTGCCATCTACGATACTAGCGATATATGACATGTCAGAGATTAGCGATGTAGGACATGTCTGATATTGTCATGTCCGATATTAACAATGTATGACATGTCCGATGTTAGCAATGTATGACATGTCCGATATCAGTGACATATGACATGTTCGGTCCGATATTAGCAATGTATAAAATATCCGATATGGTTAGGTCCAATATTAGCGGTGTATGACATATCCGATATGAGTGGTGTATGACATGTCCAATATTAGCGGTATATGACATGTCCGATATTATTGGTGTATAACATGTCCGATATTAGTGGTGTATGACATGTCCGACATTAGCGGTGTAGGCCAAATCCGATATTAGTGGTGTATGACATGTCTGATATTAGCGGTGTATGACATATCCGATATTAGTGGTGTATGACATGTCCGGCATTAGCGGTGTAGGACAAATCCGATATTAGTGTTGTATGACATGTCCGATATTAGCGACATGTCCAATATTAGCGGTGTATAGCATATCCGATATTAGCGGTGTATGACATGTCCGATATTAGCGGTGTATGACATGTCCAATATTAGCAGCGTATGACATGTCCGATTAGCGGTGTATGACATGTCTGATATTAGCGGTGTTGGACATGTCCGATATTAGCAGCGTATGACATGTCCGATATTAGCAGCGTATGACATGTCCGATATTAGCAGTGTATGGCATGTCCGATATTAGCAGTGTATGGCATGTCCGATATTAGCAGTGTATGGCATGTCCGATATTAGCAGCGTATGACATGTCCGATTAGCGGTGTATGACATGTCTGATATTAGCGATGTATGACATGTCCAATATTAGCGATGTATGACATGTCTGATATTGCCATCTACGATACTAGCGATGTATGACATGTCCGATATTAGCGATGTAGGACATGTCTGATATTGTCATGTCCGATATTAATAATGTATGACATGTCCGATATTAGCGATGTATGACATGTCCGATATTAGTGACATATGACATGTCCGGTCCGATATTAGCAATGTATAACATGTCCGATATGGTTAGGTCCAATATTAGCGGTGTATGACATATCCGATATGAGTGGTGTATGACATGTCCAATATTAGCGGTATATGACATGTCCGATATTATTGGTGTATAACATGTCCAATATTAGCGGTGTATGACGTATCCGATATTAGTGGTGTATGACATGTCCGACATTAGCGGTGTAGGACAAATCCGATATTAGTGGTGTATGACATGTCCGATATTAGCGGTGTATGACATATCCAATATTAGTGGTGTATGACATGTCCTACATTAGCGGTGTAGGACAAATCCGATATTAGTGTTGTATGACATGTCCGATATTAGCGACATGTCAAATATTAGCGGTGTATAACATATTCCGATATTAGCGGTGTATGACATGTCCGATATTAGCGGTGTATGACATGTCCAATATTAGCAGCGTATGACATGTCCGATTAGCGGTGTATGACATGTCTGATATTAGCGGTGTTTGACATGTCCGATATTAGCAGCGTATGACATGTCCGATATTAGCAGTGTATGGCATGTCTGATATTAGCAGTGTATGGCATGTCCGATATTAGCAGCGTATGACATGTCCGATTAGCGGTGTATGACATGTCTGATATTAGCGGTGTATGACATGTCCGATATTAGCAGCGTATGACATGTCCGATATTAGCAGCGTATGACATGTCCAATATTAGCAGCGTATGACATGTCCAATATTAGCGGTGTATTGCAGAATCAAAGTTGTCCGCAGGGGCTCTACAAACACGAGAAGGCATTCTGATTAAGAAACTGCTATATCATGTTTGCACACTAGTGACAGTGATAGCTCCGCTAACAGCTCATAAATGGGATGGGAAATCACCCTGCCACATTCCAGACAGCCGAAAAAGGATAAGAGAGCAGCATTAGACCCTGCTCCACTCCACCCAAAACAGATAAATACATGTTGGGTGGAGGTGTGCTGTAATAATGAAGCTTTCTGCTGATTTTAGCACTGGCTGGCAAAAAGAACTATTGAGAGAAATCCCATTGCCTGATTAAGCTGCTCATGGTGGAAGCCTTCATGTGAAGGACTCACTTGTAAGTTGATGATGTTGCAAAGGATGTCCTCTTGTGTCAGGCATATTCCCAAGCACTAAACGCTAACCCAAAGGTTAGGATGGTAAACTCACAAACCTGAAGCTGGAAGATTAACAAGACAGATAATTCTGAATTTATAATGAATTCACAGAAGGGAAAATGATATCCAAATGTCCGCAATCCGCAGTGGAGCAAGGTTAAGCCTCGGTGACCGCCCTAATCTCGCTCACTTAGCCTCTGAATATGGTAACAAATTTCTGAAGTCACTAATGATGGGAAGTGATTTTAAGATGAAAATGTTTATTAGTTTGACTCTTGACCCCAGTAGAGGACATCCGACACATTAAAGGGAAGGTGTTTGGGTGTTAAAGGGGAGGGTTCTGTCCTGTTTCTCCTTCACCAATGGAAAATCTGCTACTTCAAGACAGGATGATTAATCTGTGTTTTTGAAAGGTCAAGTTTATGTTGATCTACAGGTGCCAGGAGCTCTTTGATCTCCGGACTGAAGGGCTCTTGAGAGAGCAGAAGAGAGGATGTGCAGGGAAACCTATGGGGAGAACAAAAATTTGCAGCAGCTGACATCAGTGCATTGGAAGAGGAATAAACCTGATTAGCGGTCTGCTCCAGACACTGTAACAGGTGACATGGCAGGTGGCGGGGGGACAGCACAATCTGTGTATGTACGGACACATACTGCGTTCCACATTTAATGTAATGAAAGGAATGATGTCATTTCCACTCTATTTTAGCCACTTACCCAGCAACATTTTACAAAATCCTAATCACAGGGCTAATTATTTAATTAAAGGTTGATGGCAGACAAATATTTATTTTGCTTTGGAATAATGTAGGAAAAGTATTAGAATATCTCTTAGATTTTTACTGCTGTTTGGATCCCTATTTGGAAGTATTTTCCACACTTCCTTTGGAAGCTTTTTATCGATGTCCCCAAGTTATAACCCAGGTGACCACCAGAGGTGACATAAGAGCTCAAGGTGTCACTGGAACAGAGTGCAAGGATAGTTCTTTCCATTAAGGAGACAGACTGCAGAGGTTCCAGAGCCTTCTAATTCTTCCCTAAACTAACTTGACTGGAGGTGAAAATTAACGTCAGGCCGAAGTAAACTATCTTTGCTTGCTCCTACCTCTGTTATGCGGTACATACCTAAATAACATCATTTCATGAGAGCACCCCTGAGCTGCACTAAGTATATGCTGTCTCTGTTTCATGGAGGATGCCATTTTGCTCTTTGGAAATTACATTACCTATAGAGCTAATGTTCCAAATTAACAGATGACAGCTCCAAGGGATACTAGAGGGTTATAGATGCCTCTACTACTCTCCTGCCATAAGTTGGTACACACACTAGAGGGGTATTGCAGTGTAAATATTGAGGCAGTATTATTGGCTTCATAGAGAATCACAGTGAGATGCTGTGGATCAGTGGCGTAGCTAAGGAGCTGTGGGCCCCGATGCAAGTTTTACAATGGGGGCCCCCCCAAGCACTTTATACATAACAATTGATACCTGGCATCAAAACCGGCCAATGGCAACTACAGTGTCAGAGGTGCAAGAAGGGGATGGGATTGGGGAACAGTTTGTTAATGATTACCACTACTCAAAGTATCTATAGAAGTGATTATTATGAGCACAGGACCAATAGAGAGCTAATACTGAAGTTGAGAGAGGACCCCTCGAGGCCCCTCTGGCACAAGGGCCCCGATGCGGTGACTTCCTCTGCACCCCCTATTGCTACATTATACTGTCTCCCCCCCCCCCCCCCCAATTTAGTACTTCCTGTTAAAGTACCACTTATTGTAATGTGCTCTATTATACTTCCCCCATGATGAGGGGAAATGCCAAGAAACCCCTGCAGAGTACTCAAGGAACCCTGGTTGAGAAATCCTGAGGTAGATGGTACCAGTGGGATCAGTTCAAAAAAGCAAGGGAATATGATAGACTATGGAATTAGAATAGAATAATAGATGTCCCTCATGGCATCAGTGGCATGAAATAAATATCAATATATGCCTGTCCATCCTGCTCTCTCAGCGGTGACCAGACCAGCCTAATGCATGTAGTATAGAAAGCTGGATTGGCGGGCTGGATGTTGCGAAGGGCGGAGTTTAGGGTGCCAGAACTTTTGTGCCTATAGGTTCCTCAGATGTAAATCCGGCACTGCTTTATTTGATTGGTCCATTTTAAAGCTGTATAAACATGCATTCAAAATTTGGATTATTCTGCATCAACTAAGAATTATTTGCATCTCAGTGACTAGTCTTAGCTGTCACTTGTAAAAGGAAGCTACAGAAAATCCATTTTTTTTTTCATTAAATTGTTCAGGAGTAGAAATGATGAATTCTTCCGGAAAAATTGCTAATGAAAGAGAATTCATGGAGAAGCTTAACTGATTTGATCAGGTGATTGATTTGTCAGTCTCGGATTGGCTGGACAACAGGGGTGTAGCAATAGCCATAGAAGCCATAGGCCCTGTTGCAGGAGGGCACGGATAGTCCTTTATGTGTTCACTATAAATTTAATTTTCTTCTACCCTTCGAGCTCACATTTCTGTCAATTTTTTGAATATTTTTGGGGGTCTGTGGGGGTCATTTATCAAAGTGTCTGAGACAAAATTTTAGAAATCCGTGCAAAGCTGTCTCAGACAAGAAATCACTAAATAGTGCAGATTCCTTCTTAAACTGTTAGGAATAGGAGGAGTTAGGAAGGTCTCTCAGGCAGTGCAGTGTGTGAGGGAAATTACTGTTGCTGTGGTAACCAACACATCTGCTGTCAGCAGGCTCTGATCACACCTAGCCTGCAATGCTGCACTATCTGGAGAACTGCTATAAAGCACTTCTTAATCTGCAGCAGTTTAGGGATGGATTTAGGCATGGCTCTAGAAATCCATGCTAAACTGCCGGTATTATGTAGGATTTGAGAAGTTTCTTACTATCATGCAGAACAGTTCCTCTGCTGGTTAGAACAGTTTTAAAAGAAAAAACTGTCAGTAATGCTTTGATAAATCTGGCCCGGTATCTTCTGGAGAGGTAAGTGATTGCCTCTCTTTTACACGTTATGTTTTTAAGATTTAACACCCATATATTTTGGGCACCGCCCCTTCTATCCACTATGCCACTGTGCTTCCCTGATTATTAAAGAGGAACTGTAACGACAAAACGTCCCCTGGGGGGTACTCACCTCAGGTGGGGGAAGCCTCCGGATCCTAATGAGGCTTCCCACGCCGTCCTCCATCCGTCAGGGGTCTCGCTGCAGCCCTCCGTGCAGCGGTGACGTAATATTTACCTTCCTGGCTCCTGCGCAGGCGCTCTGACAGCTGTCGGCTCCGAAGTAGGCGGAAATACCCGATCGCCGTCGGGTCTGCTCTACTGCGCAGGCGCAAGTTTCCGGCGCTTGCGCAGTAGAGCGGACCCGACGGAGATCGGGTATTTCCGTCTATTTCCATGCCGAAAGCCGCCACAGCGCCCCCGCTGAAGCCAGCAAAGGTAAATATTGAAGCTACAGTCGGCTCTGTCGCGGGCTGTTCGGAGGGCTGCAGCGAGACCCCCGTGGGACAGAGGATGGCGTGGGAAGCCTCATTAGGATCCGGAGGCTTCCCCCACCCGAGGTGAGTACCCCCCAGGGGAGGTTTTTGTTGTTACAGAGTCTCTTTAAAGCAAAAATTGACTTTTGATGACAAATAAGCAATCCCATTATTTCAGCAAGCTTGTTTTATTTCTTTATACATACGGTATGAAACAGAGGTACTACATAGTGTTGCTAACAGAAACATATGGGAATGCTAAAGTCTACTACCAATCCATGGATCAGTCTAGGAGCTGAAAATTAGCACAGATGAGTGGAATAATTCCCTAGCATAATAATCTCCATTGAACCAAGATGTAGATGCAAATGAAAGCCACTACCTTCTTATGAATTTGCTGGGAGGTAATTAATCACCAGTCAGCTAAATGATTGCCAGTAAGTGGCATTTTTTTGGGCTGCATGGCTTTCGCCTTTCAGGTGCAAGTGACAGGGAGATATTTTACACTACAATTCCCTATTAAAGAGATGCCATAATAATGCAGCCCATCGAAGCAATAAGCAGGGAATCTCCAATGATGTCCTTATTGTGAGAGGCAAAGAATCTACAAAGCGTGGGCCCTTGATAAGGTCTACTGAGCCTTTTCCTGTTCACCCTTGAGAGTGATTACTGATCACTTCACTCATCACATTATAGAGTTTAGCTGAAAACGTGCCCACTGCAGGTCAGAACTTGAATTGGACTTGTGGCAGGTTCACCACAGCACTTTATAAGCAGTGAATAGTGACTTCATCATTTGCTCATATGTTATTGCTGATTGGTAACAGCTGGTTGAAGTGCAGCTGCTCTCCTCTCACCATCTCTCACTGTACATAATTGACTCTGTGCGCTCAGTGATCACAACATGACAGTAGAAGAGCTGTGTGATATTCAGTGAGAATAGCACCCGCATGAGGATCCCTCTTCAGCTGTGCTAAACAGGTTTTCAGTAGAGTATGGCACAGGGAGGAATATCCTTGAAGTCACAATTGATTTCTGCGGCACTCTTGAAAAGCAGAAGTATACATCTCAGCAAATGATCCTCACTGGAATGACATATCCAGTGTCCCCTATCTGCTGGCTCAGGAGAATGCTGCCTGAAGGAGGGGCTTCAGATTACTCAGGCATCCTGGTCACATGCCGCCTCCCTCTCCTTACACAAGGCTGCCTGCTAGCTTAGTTATTTTAAGGTGAGCCCATCATGTTAGAAATATGGAAGCTGGCATATTTATTATGCTAGGTACACACCATACAATTTTCTGTTCGATGTTCTGTAATGCTGGGTACAAAGGTTACGTTTTTTCGTGTGATTTTGTGATCCGATCTTTTTCTTTCTGCACGATTCCGCAGTCGATTCTGCGCTCCATTCTCTTATCTTAACTCATATTTCTTATCTTTTTCCATTCACTGCTATGAGAAATCGAGCGCGGCAGCAATATCGGACATGACGGATTTTATCTATCTGATCCATCTATCGCACAGAAAATCGTACCGTGTGTTCCCAGCATAAGATTTACCCGCCAAATAGATAATTTCCAACATGTTGGAAATTACCTATCTAACCATCTATCTGCCTAGCAATTAGGCATTGTTCTACTCAGCAGGAGATAACCAGAAGACAATGCACCAGAGAGAATGTTGTCCTTGGAGATGCTTGTTTATAATTCTTCCAAGTATACAGCAACCCTTCTATACTAATATATGTAAACACTTCTCCACTCTGTCCAGTTATACTTCAGCCTTTCCATACTCTGCCTGAATATTTTCCAACCATTCTCCACACTGAACAAATATTAGTGATGGGAATTCCGGCTCTTCTCAGAGAATCGGCTTCCATTAAAGAGTCGGCTCTTATGGCTCTGAATCGGCTCTTCATTAAATATCACTAGACACCACTCAGAATCGGAGTAAAAGCCCCGCCCCGTCTCTATGACAACTCCAGAATGCTTCTCTGACTGGGGCAATCCCTCCTGCTACTGCTCTGCTCCGCCCCATACACTCCTACAAGCTGCGAGAGGAGGACTACATCTCCCAGCTTGCCTCAGCGCCCTTTATTACACAGCAAATGAGAGCTGTGTGGGGCGGCTGAGGCATCAGCTCTTTTAAAACTGAGAGCCGGCTCTTAGAGCCGACTCATTCGCGAACGACCCATCACTAACAAATATATAGCAACCCTTCCCCACTCTATCCAAATACAATCCTTCCCCACCCTGTTTAAATAGATTCAACCCTTACATACTCTGCCTAAATATATTCCAACCCTTCCCCACTTTGTCCAAAAATTCCAACCCTTTCCCCACTTTGCCCAAATATATTAAATCCTAGGGATGGCAGTGCTTAGGAGAACTCATAGAGAAGCATGTGATCAGTTTGGTCAGCTGATAAATTTGTAGGTTTCTGATTTGATGGATGAAATCCTGGTTTAACGCATGATCATGGCCAGCAAATCAGAGCCCTACAAATCTATCAGCTGATCAAACTGACAACATGCTTTTCCACAAGTTCTCCTCAGCATTACCATCCCTATTATTGTTATTGATTTATAAAGTGCCAACATATTCTGTGGCGCTGATTCAATCCTTTTCCAGGTATAGTCCAACCCTTTTATACTCTGTGCAAATAAATATATTCCAACCATTCTCCACACTGCCCAAATATTTTTTAACCCACCCTCACTCTTCAAATATATTTCAGCCCTTCCATACAGTTTACCCTTAAAATAAACCCTAACTTGAATTTTCAAGAATTTGGAGAGTGCTTGAACTATAAGCCCTACTCCAAAAATAAGCCCTTGTTACAGTTCATAAAAAAGTCAATGTAAATAGTCCAGGCAGCTGTAAATAGTCCAGGCATACATGTAACAAGTAAAATCAATTGGCAATAGCATGCAGTAAGACAGATAGACTAATCCCCAAAGAAAGCAGACATCCCCAAAGGAATCACTATGAAAAGAACCCGCAAGACCTAAAACAATAAGGATTGGCAAGTGTCAGAATCTTGGTAAATGTACATTGTTGTACACGGAAAAAAAGAAAGTCACAAGAAAATGATGATGGAATTCAGAGTTTGGAGCGTTATGGAAATGTTCCAGAATGTGATTGAATAAATGTTGATTTTTTTCTGTCCAAGAATAAAGGTAGATTGTTGTTTATGAAAAATAAGTCTTAACAAAAGGAACACTATCGATTAGCATGTTTTTTTTTCAATTGAGATAGGAAATGTTTGGGAAGTGCTGCTAAGTACTGGTTTGTACATTTGAATCCTTATCTCTTTGTTTACTGTTATCTAATTCTTTTCACATTATTCTGACAGCAGTCTTCTGTAATTCTGACGCCAGAGTGAGCCATGAGGTGAGGGGGAATTCCCTCACAGTGTATCTGTTAACTCTGTGTGTGCAGAGAGCTCAGGCAGAGCTTTATCTCACAGAGAGCAGAGGAAATGTATCTTATGTGCAACATAAACATTTGTAATTATGTATGTGAAACCTGATAGGCTTTTGTTTTCATATAACTCTGCTTCAATATTACACCGAATTTGGCATGTCAGACTGCAGAGATTCACCTATGCAAATGAGACATTCCAAACATAGCTAAAATCTACACACAGTGCATTATAGCTTTTGCCTCCAATATTTAACATGAAAAGTATGAAAATGTTTACACAGCTACTTAGACATTATTTGTATATTGTCATTTTAAAACACGTGGCCAGTGTTCTTTTAACATAATGCCTTGTCCTATTTTCAGGAATACCAGGTATTCCAACTCTTCTCCACTCTGTTCAAATATATTTCAGCACTTCTCCACTCTGCCCAAATATATTCCAACCATTCTCTACATTGTCCAAATATATTTCAACCCATCCACACTCTGTCCAGATATAGTCCAAGGTGTGTACTGCTAATGAAAAAAGAAATGAGAAGGCCATGATCGTTGGGCCCTTAAACAATGAGTTATAAAAACATGGTTCTGTAGTTAAAAACACAGCAGAGGCTGAAGAAGATTTCCAGAAGCCGTTAACAGTCTGTCGCTGCATCCACAAATAAAAGTTAAACATTTACTGTGCAAAAATAACCTTCTATGGCCTAAGCCAGTGGTTCTCAAACCTACCCTCATGACTCCCCAACGGTGCATGTTTTTCAAACAACCTCATCTATGCACAGGTGGGGTCATTCGTGTCTCGGCTACATGGAATCCACCTAGCTGAGACCAGGGCAGTTTCTAGGCTAAATTTCACCCAGGGCGAGGGTGTAAAAATTGCCCCCCCCCCCATGGAGCCAGGCATAGGTGCCCGCAGTATAGGTTAGCTACGTAGGTGCCTCCAGTATAGTGTAGCCCATATAGTTGCCCCCAGTATGGGTAAGATAGGTAGGTGCCCGCAGTATAGGTTAGATAGGTAGGTTCCCGCAGTATAGGTTAGATAGGTAGGTTCCCCCAGTATAGGTTAGATAGGTAGGTTCCCCCAGTATAGGTTAGATAAGTAGGTTCCCCCAGTATGGGTTAGATAGGTAGGTTCCCCCAGTATGGGTTAGATAGGTAGTTTCCCCCAGTATGGGTTAGATAGGTAGGTTCCCCCAGTATGGGTTAGATAGGTAGGTTCCTGCAGTTTAGGTTAGATAGGTAGGTTGCTGCAGTATAGGTTAGTTAGGTAGGTTTCCTGCAGTATAGGTTAGATAGGTAGGTTCCCGCCGTATAGGTTAGTTAGGTAGGTTCCCGCAGTATAGGTTAGTTAGGTAGGTGTCCGCAGTATAGGTTAGTTAGGTAGGTTCTCCCAGTATAGGTTAGTTAGGTAGGTTCCCCCAGTATAGGTTAGTTAGGTAGGCTCCCGCAGTATGGGTTAGATAGGCAGGATCCCGCAATATAGGTTAGTTAGGTAGGTTCCCGCAGTTTAGGTCAGTTAGGTAGGTTCCCGCAGTTTAGGTCAGTTAGGTAGGTTCCCGCAGTTTAGGTCAGTTAGGTAGGTTCCCGCAGTTTAGGTCAGTTAGGTAGGTTCCAGCAGTTTAGGTCAGTTAGGTAGGTGCCCGCAATTTAGGTCAGTTAGGTAGGTGCCCGCAGTTTAGGTCAGTTAGGTAGGTGCCCGCAGTTTAGGTCAGTTAGGTAGGTGCCCGCAGTTTAGGTCAGTTAGGTAGGTGCCCGCAGTTTAGGTCAGTTAGGTAGGTTCCCGGAGTTTAGGTCAGGTAGGTAGGTGCCCGCAGTTTAGGTCAGTTAGGTAGGTGCCCGCAGTTTAGGTCAGTTAGGTAGGTGCCCGCAGTTTAGGTCAGTTAGGTAGGTGCCCGCAGTTTAGGTCAGTTAGGCAGGTGCCCGCAGTTTAGGTCAGTTAGGTAGGTGCCCGCAGTTGTGTGGCAGGCTGGGGGAGCGGACATAATAGTTACAACTCACCTGCTTCCGCCGAACCCGCGCTGCTTCAATGTCCTTCCTTTCCCGACATCTGTCTCAGTAGCAGCGCTCCCTGTGATGACACGCGATACGTCATCACAGGGGGTGCTGTTACCAGGCGACGGACACCGGGAGAGGAAAGACATTGAAGCTGCGGGGGAATGGCTGGAGAAGGTGAGTTGTAACTATTATGTCCGTTCCCCCGGCCCCGGCGCCCCCCTCCTGCCGCAAAATATAGCGCTCCGGGCGATGGCACGTGTCGCACGCCCAAAGAAACGGGGCTGGCTGAGACACTAATTACCCCCATCTGTGCATAGGTGAGATTGCCTGCTGCAAAACATGCACCATTGGGGGGTCATGAGGACAGGTCTGAGAAACACTGGCCTAAGCTGATTTTTGGTGACGTGTAGCAAGATGGAAAACTGCCCTCTTGTCTGACACATCGAAATGTGAAATTCTTTCTGGAAACATTGGACACTGCATTGGAGCATAAGCATCATCTGACTTGTTATCAGAACACAGTTCAAAGACCAGCATATGGGATTATATGGGGAGGTCTTTAGCGTGTCCGATATGGGCATCTTGCACATCTGAGAATGTGAATGCTGAATGATATATGGAAGTTTTGGAGCAGCATATGCTGCCATCCACACATCTTTTTTATGGAAGGTCTTGCTCATTTCAGCAAGACAATGCCAACCCACATACTACACCTATTACAACAGCATAGCTAAAACATGGTGGAGTAAAGAGGGTTAATCTAATTTCATATGTTGCACTGCATGGTCACACCTCCAACTAGCACTTGCTGTCAGGTCCATAACTGCCCAGAGAGCAGGCTGTTGCATCTTAAAGAGAAACTGTGATCAAGGATTGAACTTCCTCCCAATCAGTAGCTGATACCCACACTCCCACACTATGATGTCAGGACCATGGTGCTGACATCACACTAGGGGAGCCTTGTTGCATTGTGGATAATAACAGCTGTTTCCAACTGACAAAAAAAGCAAACAGCAGCTACTTCCACTGACATCACCTGCCAGCAGTAAAAATGTGGCCATGTCATAAATGTCAGAATGTAAATCAGGGAGAGGAAAGATTTAACAATGGGCAAACACTGACTAAATCATTTATACATAACTAGTGACCTAAGTTTAAAAACGGGCTCTAGGTCTGTCACTGCCGCACGCACGCAGGCCCGCCTGCTCTGCCGGCAGGCCTCCATAGCGCGCCCTGTGTCCTGTCCCAAAGGCTGTGTCAGTGCAGGACATGCGCAGTAGCGCAAAAGCACTGACACAGGGACAGGACGCAGGGACACTTGCTTATTATTAGCTAGGATTATTGTAAAAATTAAGAACTTTTGTTATGTTATTTTCACTGGAGTTCTTCTTTAAAGAGGAGCTGTTAGGTATAGGGTCTCAGAGAAAAAAACACATATATCAGTAGCTAAATATTGGCTGTACTTACATTACATATGCATTTCACTGTCCACGTTTGGATTTCACAGAATTTTTATATAGTATTTGAAGAGATTGATGCTCCTGACAGCTCATGGCAGGTTCCATGTTTGTCTGTCTCCTATGAAGCCAATTGTGTCGTCATGTCCTCCCTGCTTCCTGATGATTCGACTCACAAAAAAGATCCTAATGGACAACACTACTGTGCAGTGAATATTAATTAGCCATGTGGCTAGGAACAATAGCGGACTCATGCAGTATACTCTGCCCTGTGATTTTTCAGTGCTGTGAGCTGGACTGCATTACAAGCTGCTGTAACATGAGCCTGTAACTTCTCACTAGCAGCCGAGGGGAGGACCCAAGGTGGGGAGAAGCAGCCCCAGAATGCTTTGCAGTATGTTATGCGGCCTCTCGTCCTTTTAAGAGCTTGGAAATAACAGCCTTGCTCAGGGGCGTAGCTAGAAATGACTGGGCCCCATAGCAAAAAAAAAATTATGGGCCCCCCCCCCCCTCGACCTTCCAACCCCACAGACCTCAGACCTCCAACCCAAACATTTTGTGGGGCAATCTGATTTCCCCACAAAATGCAACCAGATTGTCGGCAGATTTCCCTACAATATGCAACCAGATTGTCGGCAGATTTCCCTACAATATGCAACCAGATTGTCGGCAGATTTCCACACAATATGCAACCAGATTGTCGGCAGATTTCCACACAATATGCAACCAGATTGTCGGCAGATTTCCACACAATATGCAACCAGATTGTCGGCAGATTTCCACACAATATGCAACCAAATTGTCGGCAGATTTCCACACAATATGCAACCAGATTGGCGGCAGATTTCCCCACAAAATGCAACCAGATTGTTGGCAGATTTCCCCACAAATTGCAATCAGATTTTCGCCAGATTTCCCCACAAAATGCAATCAGATTGTCGCCAGATTTCCCCACAAAATGCAGTATATGTAGTTAGGTCTATAGTGGGCTAACATTAATTACCTGGAGGGAGGGTGGTTGGGCAGGCTGGCACACTATTTGCGGTGCAGGCAATGCACTGGGTAGGCAGTTAGGTAGCTGGGTGGGAGGGTAGGGAGATAGGTAGACGAGTGGGAGGGTAGGCAGATAGGTAGACGGGTGGGCAGTTAGGTAGCCGGGTGGAAAGTTAGGTAGAAAGGTGGGCAGTTAGGTAGCCGGGTGGGAAGTTAGGTAGAAAGGTGGGCAGTTAGGTAGCCGGTGGGAAGTTAGGTAGCCAGGTGGCAGGGTGGGCAGTTAGGTAGCCGGGTGGGCAGTTAGGTAGCTGGGTGGCAGGGTAGGCAGATAGGTAGCTGGGTGGCAGGGTAGGCAGTTAGACAGCTGGGTGGGCAGTTAGGTAGCTGGGTGGCAGGGTAGGCAGATAGGTAGCCAGGTGGGCAGCTAGGTAGCTGGGTGGGCAGTTAGGTAGCCGGGTGGGCAGTTAGATATCCAGGTGGGAGGGTGGGCAGTTAGGTAGCCAGGTGGGCAGTTAGGTAGCCGGGTGGGCAGTTAGGTAGCTGGGTGGCAGGGTAGGCAGTTAGGTGACAGGGTGGGCAGTTAGGTAGCCAGGTGGGAGGGTGAGCAGTTATGTAGCCTGGTGGGAGGGTGGATAGTTAGGTAGTGGGCAGTTAGGTAGCCGGGTGGGCAGCTAGGTAGCTGGGTGGGCAGTTAGGTAGCCGGGTGGGCAGTTAGGTAGCCAGGTGGGAGGGTGGGCAGTTAGGTAGCCAGGTGGGCAGTTAGGTAGCCGGGTGGGTGGGCAGTTAGGTAGCCCTCAGTTAGGTAGCCGGGTGGGCAGTTAGGTAGTGGGCAGTTAGGTAGCCGGGTGGGCAGTTAGGTAGCCGGGTGGGAGGGTGGGCAGTTAGGTAGCCGGGTGGGTGGGTGGGCAGTTAGGTAGCCGGGTGGGTGGGCAGTTAGGTAGCCCTTAGTTAGGTAGCCGGGTGGGCAGTTAGGTGGTGGGCAGTTAGGTAGCCGGGTGGGTGGGTGGGTGGGCAGTTAGGTAGCAGCCGGGTGGGAGGGTGGGCAGTTAGGTAGCCGTGCGGGAGGGGAGGTAGCTGCCTCACCTGGGGTCCTTCCTCCTTTTATCAGCGGCGGGAGGTGCGTCATATACAGAAGGCTCCGTCGGAGTAATCAGCCACTAGAGGTTCAGCTGCCTCCGGGCTACGGTGTCCCCACTGTATTGCTGCTCGCAATAGACCAGGAAGTGGTGCGAGCAGCAATACAGTGGGGACACCGTAGCCCGGAAGCAGCTGAACCTCTAGTGGCTGCTTATTACCCCCGCCGGAGCCTTCTGTATATGACTCACCTCCCGCTGCTGATAAAAGGAGGGGGGGGGGGCAGGTGAGGAGGGGGGGGCACTGAGGTGAGGGAGGGGGCCCGGCGAAACAAAAAAAAAATAAACAAAACAAAAAAAAAGTCCTCTCGGGCAGCTGCGGGCCCCCTATGACGTAGCGCTGCCGCGGGGCCCCGTAGCAACGCTATGGCGGCTATCCCCATTGCTACGCCACTGGCCTTGCTGTTCAGCACACATCAAAAGTAAGAGAGATTTTTAACTTCAGTATTGCCTTTTTGGCTTCCTTCTAAACTGTTTAACACAGGAGAATAGAGGTTTAAAGAGAAACTCCAACCAAGAATTGAACTTTTTCCCAATCAGTAGCTGATACCCCATTTTACATGAGAAAGACAATGATTTTCACAAACAGACCATCAGGGGGCGCTGTGTGACTGATTTTGTGCTGAAACCCCTCCCACAAGAGGCTCTGAATACCGCGGTACTGCTGGCAAACTGCCACAATGTAACAATGTTCAGAGACAGGAAATAGCTGTTATTAGCTGTCTGTAACAGACAGAGCAGCTAGAAACAGCTAAATAACCTGCCCACAGTAACAATGTCACCATGTAATAAATGTCAGAATGTTAATCTGGGAGAGGAAAGATTTTACAATGAGCAAACACTGACTAAATCATTTATACATAATTATGGTAAAAAATGAAGCACTTTTTTTACTACATTATTTTCACTGGAGTTTCTCTTTAACCACTTTACCCCCGCGCGTACGGATTTCTCCGCCCCTTTTTCCATCCTTTCACCCCCAGGGACGGAGAAATCCGTACTTTGCGCACTCCCGCCGCTGTCCGCGTTCCCGCTCGTAAACACGCCGCCCGCCGCTAGTAAACACGCCGCCGCCCGCTCGCCCAGAGATCAACGAACGGGAAAATCCATTCCCGTTCGTTGATATAAGCCCCGCAATGACCTGCTGCCGCTCGGCTGAGCAGCGCGATCATTGTGAAAAAATAACAAAGTCCCAGCCTCTTTCTACTTCCTGCAAGAGTCCGGAAGGACGCTTGCAGGTAGCATGAAACAAATTTGTAATGTTGCCATCTTGTGGCCAAATAGTAAAACTACACCCTAACCATTTTCTAAACACAAATAAACTTGTTTTACACAAAAAATTAACTCCTTACCTCCCACACTCCCCAATTTTTTTTTTTTTTGTAATTAAAAAAAAATTAAAAAATTTACAATTAAAAAAAAAACATAAATAGTTACCTTAGGGACTGAACTTTTTAAATATTTATGTCAAGAGGGTATAACACTGTTACTTTATAAACTATTGGCTTATAATTAGGGATGGACGCAAAACTGAAAAAAATGCACCTTTATTTCCAACTAAAATATTGGCGGCAAACATTGTGATAGGGACATAATTTAAACGGTTTTATAACCGGGATAAATAGGCATATACATTTAATGGGTTTTAATTACAGTAGCATGCATTATTTAAAAACTATAAAGGGCAAAAACTGAAAAATAATAAATTTTTTCCCACATTTTTTCCTATTTTCCCATTAAAACACATTTAGAATAAAATTATTCTTGGCATAATGTCCCACCTAAAGAAAGCCTAATTGGTGGCGAAAAAAACAAGATATAGTTCATTTCATTGCGATAAGTAATGATAAAATTATAGACGAATGAATGGAAGGAGCGCTGAAAGGTGAAAATTGCTCTGGTGGTCAAGGGGTAAAACCCCTCAGTTGGGAAGTGGTTAAATTAGCTTTTGCAGCCTGACAGTTACTCTTTAAGCTTGTACCTTGCTAAAGAAGTGGCCAGACCTGAGCTTGTAGCTCCACCCCAACCTTTTGACAAGCCCATACTAGAATTAATATTGCCCTGTGAGCATGGTGCATGTACAGTGGCATAGGCATATTATTGCCACATAGAGTAGGACTCACCACATAAGGGACACATTGACGCAGTTGGTGAACTTATGCAGCTACGTAAGTGACAGTCCCTTTAAGTCCCAGGTTTCCTGCAAGATTAGTTGTCAGCTAACATGGTGGCAGTTAGAGGGTTAATTTAATTTGTCATATAGCAAGTCAGGATCATGTTACATGCAGGAAATGGACAGGAACGAGCATCCAACTTGGATCAGCCTTTATATGGTAAATAAACAGCCAAAAAGTAAAGAAAATGTAGAGCTGCTGGTTTATATACATGTTTATGTAAATATAGATGGCATTCATGCACCAGTGCCCTATTCTGGAATTGGACATGCCGTATATACCATGCACTTTCAATGCAACTTTAGATATATTTAACATGAAATAATAATAGGTAGATCTCACAGTGTGTGATAAGAAATAGAGAAGACATAAGAATAATGCAGACTTCTTAATTATAGTTGCGTCACATGTAATGCAATATTACAGTGCTCAAGACCTAATGGAAACAATGCACGAATACAGCAGTTTTTTCTATTTAAACTGGCACTGTATGGCTGTTACTTCATTTATCCTGCAATCTCTGTGGACAATATGTTGGCTTTTTATTGGATTGCTTTGCCACCTAGTGGTTACTTTACATATTACAGTTGGAATTTGTGAAGGTTCTGATATACAATAGAGTCTTGGTTATCTGGTATTGATGGGGATTGGCTGATGCCGCATAAATGTGCTTATTGGTTGCTTGAGACTCAATACTAAAGATAGGCCCAGCTAATACAGTATATATACCCCACTCTATACACAGATCATGAATTATGTATTAAATGTTAAATCACAGTAATTAAAGTTATAATTTTCTCAGGAGAGCCGTGGAACCCAGTCTTGGAGCATAGCAGACAAAGGCCATAAACAGCCCAGAAGTTGGCCTTCACCACTATGGCCTCGATTCATAAAGCTTTACCTCCTGCGGTAATGCTGAAAACAGCAGACTTTACTGACCACTTAGCAAAATGTCAATTCATAAAGGCTGTTACCGCATGAAAAGCTGACATTACCGACCAGGGAGATAAATTACCGACTTGGCTGCAGTTACTGACAACACATGTCAGCAAATTGTCAGCAAATGTCAATTCATAAAGCCTTCAACAAGCGGTAAGCCTGGCGGTAGTTACCGACACCTCTAGTGAGGTCTTAACAAGTTACCGACAGCTCTGACAGCTCTGATTAATGCAAAGTGCAGAGAGCCGTTGTCTGTTTGAGTCATCAGTGGAGAGAGCCAGAGAGCCCTCTGTGTGAATCATTTGAGCAGGCAGCGAAAGACTGTGTGACTCATCTGTCTGAGTCATCAGTGGAGAGAGCCTTCTGTGTAAGTCATTTGAGCAGGCAGGGAAAGACTGTGTGACTCATCTGTCTGAGTCATCAGTGGAGAGAGCCAGAGAGCCGTCTGTGTGATTCATTTCTGCAGGGCAAAGAGAGAATCGGGACACTGCTCTACTCTACCGCTCAATGAGCTGCGGTAATTTACCGACCTCCAAGGGCAGCTGGGGAAATCTTTATGAATTAGCACACACGAGTGCGGTATTTTCCCGACAAGATTTTTTTATCGCGCTGCTGTTTATGAATCGAGGCCTATGAGTACTGCCGGTGATTTGTGCTGCTTGGTTTAAACTGCTGGGTATTCAGGTCATGGCTCATGGACTACTGTATTCAGGTCATGGCTCACTGCATGGCTAAAAGTATAAGAACACTACTTCTAATTAATGAGTTCTTGGATATTTATTACCAGCTTCTGAATCAAGCATGCAACTATGCAAACACCTTAGACAAATAGGGAGTCTATAGAAAAAAAATGGAGCGCACTATAGTGCATTACCTAAGTGGTTTTTATTTATGACAATGTAAAAGTTATACTCACAAGAGTTAAAAGAAATGGCGCTTTTCAGAGGTGAAGCCAACCGCTTGTGTTCCCAGGCAGATCTATATATATATATATATAATATAATCTGACGAAGGCGCAGAGCGCCGAAACGCGTAATGACGCTGCACGCATACTGAATCCTAGCCACGCCCACCCCGACAGTGAGACGGCTCTCCCCAACCATCGGGATTCGGGCTGCTGCCGCCCTGCCTGGGAACACAAGCGGTTGGCTTCACCGCTGAAAAGCGCCATTTCTTTTAACTCTTGTGAGTATAACTTTTACATTGTCATAAATAAAAACCACTTAGGTAATGCACTATAGTGCGCTCCATTTTTTTTCTATAGACTCCCTCTTTGCCCTATCACATGGAGCAGCACAGAGCATTAACCCTAACAGCTAAGAAGATTACTACTGTGTTGGTGTGACTGCAGCTTCCAGGGAGGAGCGCAAGAACATTTTTTTCTTGTGTTGGGATACCTTAGACCAGGGATGTCAAACCGGTCCTTCGAGGGCCAAGGTCCTCACACATTTTTGACACAGCTCAAATGAATTGATGGGTCGGAATCAGGAAAGGCGTGGTCCATCAGGTAGAACACATTCCTCTCTTTCTCAGTCAATCCTAAACATTGGCATGGATCTGGCCCTCCAGGCCTGGAGTTCGACACCTGTGCCTTAGACAAATAGCTGCAGTTGAAGAGCCATAGAGAAAAGCTCAGTGGCAGGGGTATCTGTGGCTTGACAGCGTAACTAGGAGTGCAGCCAGTATCTGTTTCCCCCTACCTCTTAGTAAGGCCCTGTTCACAGTGGTCAGTTGAGCTGCAGAATAATTCTGCATGTCAACTCACTGCCCATACAATGCTATGGGCCTGTTCACAGTAACATTATTCTAACTCGCTGCATGCAGGCTTTGTAATAAAGTCTATAGCAGGTCTCCATTGCAGTTCACAGTCATTGTAACGCGTGAGTTATGTAACTGACCACTGTGAACCTAGCCTAATGGCCCATACTCACGGGCTACTTTTGTGGATTGTTAAAGAAAGGGAGCTCTGGGCTAACTTCTATGTATATATAATTAATTAATTTATTGATAATTCATGATGCAAAAAGACAGACAAACATTTATAAAAATACCCCCCTTAAAAAACAAATTCCAAACTGGCCAGCATCAAGCATATGTCCCTATGTAGGAGTGCACTCCCTGCATTAACAGGTATCCATCAT
Organism: Hyperolius riggenbachi; assembly: GCF_040937935.1. NCBI lineage: Eukaryota > Metazoa > Chordata > Amphibia > Anura > Hyperoliidae > Hyperolius > Hyperolius riggenbachi. The sequence goes on along the minus strand of NC_090648.1, from coordinate 369,568,440 downwards.
GCATGCATGTATTTTTCTTCAGGCCCAGTTGGAATTGAAATGGTGACTACCAATATCCAGATCAGGCTCACTTGGTTCTCTTCAACTCTGACCCCGTGTGCATAATCAGCACGCCTCTCTGTATAGATACGCAACCATTACTGACACCCAAAAGATATGTCAAACCTCTACCGGACTTTCCGCATTGACTCTAGGATGTTGCTACTTCATAGCCATATAGAGCAGTTATGGCAGACGGATTTCCGCTCACCGCGCGATTCCTCACGTACCTCAAACAGGTCTTAGTGGTGCGGGAGCTGATGATCCCAGCCTATGCTGCATACATACTTTGTTTTGGCGTAGAGTGGAAAGAGGCCGTTCACAGCGAGTTTGCAGAGCGGAGGCCAGGAGGAAGGTTGCGGAGGCACGGGGAACAGAGAACACGCCCCCCGGACATCGGACGTCACACGCACGTGACGCGTTTCATCCCAAACAGGATTTCATCAGACGTACAGCGTCTTAAAGGGCACCAGCTTTTATTCCCTTGCGGGTACATCGTTCAATTAAAATTCCAGCTGTCCGTCATATCTATCCATATGCAACCGGGCCGAAAAACGGACATAAATCCGAGGACCTCTCAACGGGTAGAAGATTCCAATGCTATAAGAAGACCTTCATATTCAGGTCTTTGTTGAGACCAGATGGCATTAAGCTTCCACATTTATAAATCAATTCAGATTCTTTCTTTCTCAGTTCCGAGTCAAAGTCCCCTCTTCTCGAGCTGATATTTAATCTATAGATACCCATGACCTGCAAGCCTCTAGGATTTGCGTCATGGCAAGTTTTAAAATGCAAGACCATGGGATTTAGCTTCTTTTTATCCACATTGGGGTTTCCTATATTTGCTACATGCTCCTTTATACGGGCATTTAATTAGAGTTGGGCCGAACCTCCGATTTTAGGTTCGCGAACCGGGTTCGCGAACTTTCGCGGAAGGTTCGGTTCGCGTTAAAGTTCGCGAACCGCAATAGACTTCAATGGGGATGCGAACTTTGAAAAAAAAAAAAATTATGCTGGCCACAAAAGTGATGGAAAAGATGTTTCAAGGGGTCTAACACCTGGAGGGGGGCATGGCGGAGTGGGATACACGCCAAAAGTCACCGGGAAAAATCTGGATTTGACGCAAAGCAGCGTTTTAAGGGCAGAAATCACATTGAATGCTAAATGACAGGCCTAAAGTGCTTTAAAACATCTTGCATGTGTATACATCAATCAGGGAGTGTAATTAAGGTACTGCTTCACACTGACACACCAAACTCCACTGAACAGAACAGGTATGCAGTGGCGGGTTCACTGAACAGAACAGGTATGCAGTGGCGGGTCCACTGAACAGGTATACAGTGGCGGGTCCACTGAACAGAACAGGTATGCAGTGGCGGGTTCACTAAACAGGTATACAGTGGCGGGTCCACTGAACAGAACAGGTATGCAGTGGCGGGTTCACTGAACAGAACAGGTATGCAGTGGCGGGTCCACTGAACAGGTATACAGTGGCGGGTCCACTGAACAGAACAGGTATGCAGTGGCGGGTTCACTAAACAGGTATACAGTGGCGGGTCCACTGAACAGAACAGGTATGCAGTGGTGGGTTCACAGAACAGGTATGCAGTGGCAGGATCAATGAACAGGTATGCAGTGGCAGGATCACTGAACAGGTATGCAGTGGCAGGATCAATGAACAGGTATGCAGTGGCAGGATCAATGAACAGGTATGCAGTGGCAGGATCAATGAACAGGTATGCAGTGGCAGGATCACTGAACAGGTATGCAGTGGCAGGATCAATGAACAGGTATGCAGTGGCAGGATCAATGAACAGGTATGCAGTGGCAGGATCAATGAACAGGTATGCAGTGGCAGGATCAATGAACAGGTATGCAGTGGCAGGATCAATGAACAGGTATGCAGTGGCAGGATCAATGAACAGGTATGCAGTGGCAGGATCACTGAACAGGTATGCAGTGGCAGGATCAATGAACAGGTATGCAGTGGCAGGATCAATGAACAGGTATGCAGTGGCAGGATCAATGAACAGGTATGCAGCCAGGGACAAGCTAAGGCTAACTAATCTTTCCCTATGAGAGACTGCAGTAGCTCGCCCTACTCTAACTAATGCAGGCACACGAGTGGCCACGGCCGCCGCTGCCTGCCTATATAAGGGGGGGTGGGGCTCCAGGGGCTAGTGTAGCCTAATTGGCTACACTGGGCCTGCTGACTGTGATGTAGAGGGTCAAAGTTGACCCTCAGTGCATTATGGGGCGAACCGCAATGGGGCGAACTTTTCCGCAATAAAGTTCGCGTGCGGTACCCGCACGCGAACCACCTAGGTTCGCGCGAACCAGGTTCGCCGGCGAACCGTTCGGCCCAACTCTACATTTAATGCCCTGTACGTTTTCCCCACGTAAATTTTATCACATGGGCAGCGAATTTGATACACAACTCGCTCTGTGTTGCAATCAATTCTGTCATTAACGTAAAACTCTTGTGATCGGTCAAAATTGTGAAATTTACTGCCCATCAATACATATCTGCAGATATCACATCCAGCACATCTGAACATACCTTTCTTGCCTGTCACTTTCCTAGTGCACCTGTCCCAACCGAACTCACTGCTCACTAGCAGGTCATTCAAATTGGCACTCCTTCTAGCAGCCACATGGGGGTAATCTCCCACAATTTTTGCCACAATAGAATCCCTCCCTAGGAGGTGCCAATGTCTATTCAAAATTGCACTTATTTCTTTAAAATGCGCCCCATATGTCAGTATGACCCTTGAAACACCAGCTTCAGCATTGTGTCCACGTGGGGCAGGTGCACATCTCTGGGAATCGACCTTTGATCCCAAAAGGGTGGATCTCTCCCTCATTAGGGCTTTTTGATAGGCAGACCTAACAATTTTGCCGGGGTACCCCCTTGTCCGCAATCTCACACCCAATTCCTTAGCCTCCTTTTTGAAGGTATCCAAATCAGAACAATTCCGTCTTAATCGTAGGAACTGTCCAGTAGGAACAGCCCACTTCTGAGATGGTAAGTGTGAGCTACGTGCGGACAAGAGGGTATTCCCAGCTGTCTCTTTTCGGTAGGTATTGGTAGTCAGTGAGGTCCCCGATTTCCTTATCTAAATGGACGTTCAGTCCCTGCGCTCAAAATGATTAATATAACCAGTTACAGCTGCTCCCCTACAGCTCTGACGAAGGAAACCGTATAGTTTCTGAAACGCGTAAGCGATAGGTTGTAGCAACGAGTGACGTCACCACTGTTCAACATCCGGGGGCTGGACTTCCTATTCCCCACGCCGAACGCGGAAGTGTGCGTTCCAGGACCGGGTCAGTCTGACCCTGCGCATAGACATACACCTACGCATAGTCTCTCTCGGCTTGCCACCGGCCGGGGCTCCCGAGATCGAGCGGTCCTTTGCCATCCATCTGACGCTAACCTCCAACCTCTTGACGGTGAGCTCCGCATCAAGTATCCCTTTGAAGTGTTGCGGTGCCTATCACGGAGGGGGTAAGCAATAACATTGATCAAAGCTCTACACATGCTGATTACGCTGTTTATCTAGTGGATCAACACGCTGCAACCCACGGAAGGGGTCATTAATCCAAGTTAAATACTGTATACGCCATAAAGATCAAATCTACTAAGGAATATCAAACCTACTCCTGGATTGATCTGGAGTCTATATGCTGATATGACCTGCACACTAATTCACTGACACACTGAGTTGTCCATTTGGGCTGAATTGGTCATCTGAATACAGTACTATTTTGCAGCAACGGGAGAAGTATATCCTGGGAACTTGTTCAGTGTGCTGGAGTGCTGGAGTATGTCTGTGCGTGTGAGTGATGTTATGTGAGCAGGATCCTGCATATTGAGGTTTTATTTTTGATGTACAATTGAAATTCAATTGATGTACAATTGAACCCTATACTTGAATATACAATCTATGTAAATAAATATTGTTGCTTTACACGTCTAGTACAAGGTCTTATTTGGTCCTTAGAAGCGCACCCTGTATATTTGTATTCGATTTCCTTATCTGTAAATCCAAAAATGAAATCTCATGAAAGCTGTAAGAAAAAGTAAAAAAAAATGTTTCTGTCGTTTAAATTTAATTCCTGTACAAATAGATGTAATTCCTCCTCTGTACCCTTCCATATGACGAACACATCGTCCACATAGCGGATCCAGAGGGCGACGTGCTCCCCGAATCCACGCACCTGCCCCACCACCTCCTGCTCCCAAAATCCCACAAGGCGTGACGATGGGGGCGGCGTGCTCCCCGGCCTACGCTTGCCTCCACCTAGGATTTTGGGAGCAGGAGGTGGTGGGGCAGGTGCGTGGATTCGGGGAGCACGTCGCCCTCTGGATCCGCTATGTGGACGATGTGTTCGTCATATGGAAGGGTACAGAGGAGGAATTACATCTATTTGTACAGGAATTAAATTTAAACGACAGAAATATTTACTTTTTCTTACAGCTTTCATGAGATTTCATTTTTGGATTTACAGATAAGGAAATCGGGGACCTCACTGACTACCAATACCTACCGAAAAGAGACAGCTGGGAATACCCTCTTGTCCGCACGTAGCTCACACTTACCATCTCAGAAGTGGGCTGTTCCTACTGGACAGTTCCTACGATTAAGACGGAATTGTTCTGATTTGGATACCTTCAAAAAGGAGGCTAAGGAATTGGGTGTGAGATTGCGGACAAGGGGGTACCCCGGCAAAATTGTTAGGTCTGCCTATCAAAAAGCCCTAATGAGGGAGAGATCCACCCTTTTGGGATCAAAGGTCGATTCCCAGAGATGTGCACCTGCCCCACGTGGACACAATGCTGAAGCTGGTGTTTCAAGGGTCATACTGACATATGGGGCGCATTTTAAAGAAATAAGTGCAATTTTGAATAGACATTGGCACCTCCTAGGGAGGGATTCTATTGTGGCAAAAATTGTGGGAGATTACCCCCATGTGGCTGCTAGAAGGAGTGCCAATTTGAATGACCTGCTAGTGAGCAGTGAGTTCGGTTGGGACAGGTGCACTAGGAAAGTGACAGGCAAGAAAGGTATGTTCAGATGTGCTGGATGTGATATCTGCAGATATGTATTGATGGGCAGTAAATTTCACAATTTTGACCGATCACAAGAGTTTTACGTTAATGACAGAATTGATTGCAACACAGAGCGAGTTGTGTATCAAATTCGCTGCCCATGTGATAAAATTTACGTGGGGAAAACGTACAGGGCATTAAATGCCCGTATAAAGGAGCATGTAGCAAATATAAGAAACCCCAATGTGGATAAAAAGAAGCTAAATCCCATGGTCTTGCATTTTAAAACTTGCCATGACGCAAATCCTAGAGGCTTGCAGGTCATGGGTATCTATAGATTAAATATCAGCTCGAGAAGAGGGGACTTTGACTCGGAACTGAGAAAGAAAGAATCTGAATTGATTTATAAATGTGGAAGCTTAATGCCATCTGGTCTCAACAAAGACCTGAATATGAAGGTCTTCTTATAGCATTGGAATCTTCTACCCGTTGAGAGGTCCTCGGATTTATGTCCGTTTTTCGGCCCGGTTGCATATGGATAGATATGACGGACAGCTGGAATTTTAATTGAACGATGTACCCGCAAGGGAATAAAAGCTGGTGCCCTTTAAGACGCTGTACGTCTGATGAAATCCTGTTTGGGATGAAACGCGTCACGTGCGTGTGACGTCCGATGTCCGGGGGGCGTGTTCTCTGTTCCCCGTGCCTCCGCAACCTTCCTCCTGGCCTCCGCTCTGCAAACTCGCTGTGAACGGCCTCTTTCCACTCTACGCCAAAACAAAGTATGTATGCAGCATAGGCTGGGATCATCAGCTCCCGCACCACGCAGACCTGTTTGAGGTACGTGAGGAATCGCGCGGTGAGCGGAAATCCGTCTGCCATAACTGCTCTATATGGCTATGAAGTAGCAACATCCTAGAGTCAATGCGGAAAGTCCGGTAGAGGTTTGACATATCTTTTGGGTGTCAGTAATGGTTGCGTATCTATACAGAGAGGCGTGCTGATTATGCACACGGGGTCAGAGTTGAAGAGAACCAAGTGAGCCTGATCTGGATATTGGTAGTCACCATTTCAATTCCAACTGGGCCTGAAGAAAAATACATGCATGCATGATGGATACCTGTTAATGCAGGGAGTGCACTCCTACATAGGGACATATGCTTGATGCTGGCCAGTTTGGAATTTGTTTTTTAAGGGGGGTATTTTTATAAATGTTTGTCTGTCTTTTTGCATCATGAATTATCAATAAATTAATTAATTATATATACATAGAAGTTAGCCCAGAGCTCCCTTTCTTTAACACTTTTGCATTGTCTGATCACTAAGGTGAGACGGGCACTATATATTGCTATATAGTATTGGGTTTGATATCCTGTTTGTTTGTGTTGTTACTTTTGTGGATTGTCGCTAGTACACGGGAGCGTGTGCGCGACAGTTCGGCGACAGCTCGTCGCCAGGTCCCTCCGCATACACACTGCAGAAGAGGGATCTGTGATGCGACGGAAGCTGTCGCCGACGTTCCTCCCCCCCGCCGGAAACTCAGTTCTCTGGTTATAAGGTTGCTGTTGCTAGTCCGCATACACACGCGGACTAGCGACAGCAGCAACAAGCGATGGGCCATAAGAGTTGCAGCCAGTATCTGTTTCCCCCTACCCCCTTCCACTTTAGAGTGAAGTGTGGCCAGTATGTGCCCTCCCCCCCCCCCCCCTTAATAAAAAGTGTGTCCAGTATCTGTCACCCCACCATCACCACTACCTTTGGAGGGCAAGAGGCAAAGGTTGCCAGACATTTGCACCCAAATTTCCTAGTGCCCTTTTTTACAGTGTGCGACAAGAGGCCTTGATCCTAGAATAAGTATAAGAGCTCTGCGTTCTTGCCAGGGTGCAGATGCGTGTCATTCACTTCAGAAATGCACTGTACATCTGCTGTATAGAACTACGTAAGGCGCTGCTTTGTTAAAGGAAACCTGAAGTTAGAGGGATATGTAGGCAGCCTTATTTTCTTTTAAACAATACCAATTGCCTGGCAGACCTGCTGATCTTTCATGCATCAGTAGTGTCTGAATCACTCACCTGAAACAAACATGTGGCAAATCCAGTCAGACTAGTCAGAAACATCTGATCTGCATGCTTGTTCAGGGTCTGTGACTAAAGGGAAGGAACACACTAGGCAGAATTGCATATGGGTTTTCCATAGGACATAGTGTAAAACGCATATGCGATTCTGCCTAGTGTTACAGACCTGTGTCTGTAACGTATTACAGACACAGGATCAGCAAGACAGTCAGGCAATCTACACTGTTTAACTACTTGAGGACCCAGCCTTTACCCCCCTTAAGGACCAGCGTGGTTTTGTATGATCTGTACTGGGTGGGCTCTGCAGCCCCCAGCACAGATCAGGTTGCAGGCAGAGCAAACAGATCACCCCCCTTTTTCCCCCCCTATGGGGATGATGTGCAGGGGGGGTCTGATCGCTCCTGCCTGCCTGAGTGTTGCGGGGGGGGGCACCTCAAAGTTCCCCTCTGCGGCGAAATTCCCCCCCTCCCTCTCCTACCTCTCCCCCCTGGTGATCGGGGCTGCACAGGACGCTATCCGTCATGTGCAACCTGTGACAGGCTGTCCTCTGTCACATGGCGGCGATCCCCAGCCGCTGATTGGCCGGGGATCGCCAATCTGCCTTACGGCGCTGCTGTAGCAGCAGCGCCGTTCAATGTAAACAAAGGAGACAAATGTCTCCTGCGTTTACATTTAGTGTGCGAGCCGCGATCAGCAGCTCGCAGGCTATTCACAGAGACCCGCTCCGTGATCTAACAGGAAACGGCCGCTCGCGCGAGCGGCCTTTCCTGATTAATTAGGGAGGCACCTGGCGACGCAGATGTGCATCGCTGGTCCTCCAGCTACCACTTTGCCGCCGCACGGTATGAGTGTGCGGTCGGCAAGTGGTTAAAAGAAAATAAATATGTCAGTCTCCATATCCCTCTCACTTCAGTTGTCCTTTAGGCAGGGAACACACTTGTCTTTCAGTTTTCCGCGCGCGTTTTCCTGCATACTTTTTCTGCACAGCAAGTGTGTTTCCATGCAGGAAAACGCAGGCGTTTTTTCACAGCAGCTGATGTAATTGATAGAGAAAACTGACAAAATGTGCAGAATCATGATGCAGAATGTCAGTTTTTTTTCTGCGTGCGAACAACATATTAAGTGTATTATGGTAGAGAACAGAGGCGCCAAAAGGATAAAAACAATATTTAAAAGTTTTAAAATTATTGCTTAGGAGGCAGTGGTGGACTCACCTCCCACAAGCACACACAACAACTGTGTATTCACAAAAGGGACATTTATTGGTATACTCCAAATAAGGTCGCAACGCGTTTCGCAGGTCAAACCCGCTTCATCAGGCAATTACAGGAAGGAGCACACAACAGCAGTATGTCCAGATAGCACCTGGCGCCTCACTGAGGTGCCAGGTGCTATCTGGACATACTGCTGTTGTGTGCTCCTTCCTGTAATTGCCTGATGAAGCGGGTTTGACCTGCGAAACGCGTTGCGACCTTATTTGGAGTATACCAATAAATGTCCCTTTTGTGAATACACAGTTGTTGTGTGTGCTTGTGGGAGGTGAGTCCACCACTGCCTCCTAAGCAATAATTTTAAAACTTTTAAATATTGTTTTTATCCTTTTGGCGCCTCTGTTCTCTACCATAATACTGATTGTATCCACCTTTGGTGGAGGGGGATACCCCTTCTTGTTTTTCAAGCCTACAGAGAGCGACTTCTTATTCCTGAGTGAGGACAGGCTAATCTCCTCACCTGCCTATACAGTGGTTGCCTGGAGGTAACCCTGGTTTGTGAGTATACAATTCATACTCTTTCTAATTATCCAATTACCTTGACATACTACACCATATCGGGCTCTCGGTTCTTCTCTTCAACATATTAAGTGTGTACTAGCCCATTGATTAACATGAGTTCTCAGTTTTTCTGTGCAGAAAACGCGCACGAAAACAGTCAAGTGTGTTCCCTGCCTTAAAGTGAACCTCCAGACTAAAATTCTACTCAGCAGCACTGAAAAGGCTTGGTGTTTCTTTAACAGTTTCACAGCATCAGAACTTTGTTTTTCTTACCCAAGCTTCATTTTTCTTCAGAGGAAAACTGCCCAGGCATTTCCCCCCTGATGCTGTGCAAAGCATGATGGGATTTCTGATGTTGTTCTCCTTCTGCTGTTTTGGCGCAAATTTTTTTATTTTTTTATTTTAAATTTAAGATTTGAAGCCTAGCGCGTGCAGCAGCTGGGAGGGGTGATCAGGACACAGGACAGTTGGAACTGTCTTGTGCTCCCTGTGACCTCCTTTCAACCAAAAAGATGGCTGCCCCCATGAAATCACAAACATGTGCCTGTTTTTTTAAAACAGGGTGGGTAAGAGATTATATTACCTATTTATTTTAAATACATAGTTACATAGGTATTTTGGTTGAAAAAAGACATACGTCCATCGAGTTCAACCAGTACAAAGTACAACTCCAGCCTGCTCCCTCACATATCCCTGTTGATCCAGAGGAAGGCGAAAAAACCCTTACAAGGCATGGTCCAATTAGCCCCAAAAGGGAAAAAATTCCTTCCCGACTCCAGATGGCAATCAGATAAAATCCCTGGATCAACATCATTAGGCATAACCTAGTAATTGGAGCCATGGATGTCTTTCAACGCAAGGAAAGCATCTAAGCGCCCTTTAAATGCAGGTATAGAGTTTGCCATAACGACTTCCTGTGGCAATGCATTCCACATCTTAATCACTCTTACTGTAAAGAACCCTTTCCTAAATAAATGGCTAAAACGTTTTTCCTCCATGCGCAGATCATGTCCTCTAGTCCTTTGAGAAGGCCTAGGGACAGAAAGCTCATCCGCCAAGCTATTATATTGCCCTCGGATTTATTTATACATGTTAATTAGATCTCCTCTAAGGCGTCTTTTCTCTAGACTAAATAAACCCAGTTTATCTAACCTTTCTTGGTAAGCGAGACCTTCCATCCCACGTATCAATTTTGTTGCTCATCTCTGCACCTGCTCTAAAACTGCAATATCTTTTTTGTAATGTGGTGCCCAGAACTGAATTCCATATTCCAGATGTGGCCTTACTAGAGAGTTAAACAGGGGCAATATTATGCTAGCATCTCGAGTTTTTTTTATTTCCCTTTTAATGCATCCCAAAATTTTGTTAGCTTTAGCTGCAGCGGCTTGGCATTGAGTACGATTATTTAACTTGTTGTCGATGAGTACTCCTAAGTCCTTCTCCAAGTTTGATGTCCCCAACTGTATCCCATTTATTTTGTATGGTGCTAGACCATTGGTACGACCAAAATGCATGACTTTACATTTGTCAACATTGAATTTCATCTGCCATGAATGTGTCCATATAGCCATCCTATCCAGATCCTGTTGCAATATGACACTATCTTCCTGAGAGTTGATGATTCTGCACAATTTTGTATCATCTGCAAAAATAGCAACATTGCTCACTATTGCATCTACTAGGTCATTAATAAATAGATTGAAGAGCACTGGACCCAGTACAGACCCCTGTGGGACCCCACTGCTAACAGTCTCCCATTTTGAGTACGATCCATTGACCACAACTCTTTGTTTTCTGTCCATTAGCCAGTTCCCTATCCATGCACACAAACTCTTCCCCAGTCCTTGCAGCCTCAACTTTTGCACCAGACTTCTGTGGGGAACAGTGTCGAAGGCCTTTGCAAAGTCCAAGTATATCACATCTACAGCATTCCCAATATCCATATTAGCAATCACTACCTCATAAAAGCTGAGCATGTTAGTCAAACAGGACCTGTCTTTAGTAAACCCATGTTGATGCTGAGAAATAAGATTATTTTCTACTATAAAGTCATGTATAGTATCTCTTAGTAAGCCCTCAAATAGTTTGCATACAACTGATGTTAAGTTTACAGGTCTATAATTTCCTGAATCTGATTTTTTGCCCTTCTTAAATAATGGGAAAACTTGGGCTGTACGCCATTCCACTGGGACTCTGCCAGTTGCAAGAGAGTCGCAAAAGATAAGATAAAGGGGTTTAGCTATAACTGAAGTTAATTCCCTTAGGACCCGAGGATGCATGCCATCCGGGCCAGGTGCCTTGTCTATTTTTAATTTATTTAGTCTTGCCTTCACTTCTTCCTGCGTTAAGTATTTAATATTACAGTTAGAAGATTGAGGCTCTTTTGCCTCTGTAATTTGCAACAGTGCTGTTTCCTTTGTGAAGACAGAAGCAAAGAAGGCATTTAATAACTCTGCCTTACCTTGGTCATCCACCATTGAGTTCCCACCCTCATCCTTTAGGAGTCCTATACAGTCAACCTTTCTTTTTTTAGAGTTGATGTACTTGTAAAACTTTTTTGGGTTAGATTTGATATCCCTAGCGATTTGATTTTCAGCTTCGATCTTTGCCAGCCTAATTTCTTTTTTACAATTTTTATTGCACTCCTTATAATTGCTTAGTGCAGCCTCGGTCCCCTCCTGTTTTAGGACCTTATAGGCATTCCTTTTCCTCTTCATTTTATCCCTAACCTTTCTATTCATCCATAGAGGCCTTTTTTATTCCTAGACATTTTATTTCCATATGGGATATACATACTACAATATTGATTGAGAATATGTTTAAAAGCTTGCCATTTCCCTTCAGTGTCCTCCCCTTGTAGTACATTTTCCCAGTTCACCAAACTTATTGCCAGCCTAATTTGATTGAACTTTGCTTTTCTAAAATTCATAGTTTTAGTGGTCCCGCTGCCCCGTGGCCTATCAGTCACCAGATCAAACGTTATCATGTTGTGATCACTATTTCCCAAATGTTCTTGAACCTGCACATTTGATACATTATCTGGTCTATTAGAAATGATCAGATCCAGTAACGCATTCTCCCTAGTTGGTTCCGTTACGATTTGAGTCAAGTAATTGTCCTGTAGTGCTGCCAGAAATCTGCTGCTTTTACCAGAATGGGTAGCCTCAATACCCCAGTCAATGTCTGGAAAGTTGAAGTCGCCCATAATTATGACCTCATTTTTACTTGCAGCTTTTTCAATCTGCTGTAGTAATCGCAGTTCTGCAGCTTCATTAATATGAGGTGGTCTGTAGCATACCACAATAAGCAATTGGCAACTTTTATTTCTACCATGAATATTTACCCAAACGGACTCCACATCTTCGCAATCTTCTTCCATCTCATCGTTGAGGACAGCTGTAAAAAAATTCTTAACAAAGAGACAAACCCCTCCACCTTTTTCCCTGTTCTATCCCTCCTAAACACATTGTATCCTTTTAAATTAGCTATCCAGTCATGGCTTTCATCCATCCATGTCTCGGTTATTCCCACAATGTCATAGCCTTTGTCATTCAGAATGAACTCTAGTTCGTCTATTTTATTTGCAAGGCTCCGAGCATTAGTTACCATGCACTTTATATTTTTACCACCACATTTACCAATTTTGTTTACATGAAATGGGCTACTTGAAGTTTTACCAACCTCCTTAATCTTTACACTGTCCCCACCCCCCTCTCCACCCCCCATAATGTTAGGGTCCCACTGTCTTTTTACCTTATCTTGTCTACATATTGAGACTTTATCCTCCCGCCTCCCCCAGATCCTAGTTTAAAATCTTCTCCAACCGTTTAGCCATCTTCTCCCCCAATGCAGCTGCACCCTCCCCATTGAGGTGCAGCCCATCCCTGCTGTAGAACCTGTAGCCGACTGCAAAGTCTGCCCAGTTCTCCAGGAACCCAAACCCTTCCTTCCTACACCAATTTCTCAGCCACTTATTTAACTCCCTAAGCTCCCTCTGTCACATGTAGCATGTGGCACTGGCAGTATTTCAGAGAACACCACCTTGGAGGTCCTTGCTTTAAGTTTATCTCAAGGTACCTGAAAATCATTTTTGAGGACCTTCCATCTCCCACTAACTTTGTCATTGGTGCCAATGTGTACCATGACAGCTGGGTCTTCCCCAGCCCCACCCAATAATCTGTCAATTCTTTCCTCTACATGCCGAACCCGAGCACCCGGGAGGCAACAGACTGTACGGCATTCACGGTTTCTTCGACAGATTACCCTATCTGTGAGCCTAATAATTGAATCCCCTACCACCAGTACCTGTCTAGCCTTAGCTGCACTCCTATTCCCTTTCTCGTTATCTATTTTAATTAACATAAGTAAAGTAACCTAATGACAGTATGTTTGTTTAGGCTGACGTTCCCCTTTAAATGGTGGACAGAACTGCACAGACTTATCTGAACAGGGCTGTGTTGAAGCATAGATCCGTTGTGTTTGCCCGTAGCTGTCTCACTGCCAGTTGCCAGCTGCAGTACAACTAAGTGCAGTTTAGTATGTGTGAATTAACCCTTAATAATCATAACCTCTGTTCAGTTCAATGTACGTTTTTTACTCCTTTTCAAAAGAGAAGCAATCAAAATGAATGGAAAAGTTTCATTTGCTTTTGAATGAATTACCACATTTGTTTATGGCTTCATTTCATGGCAATTCGGGTGCTTTTGAAGACAGAAACGATTTAATCAAATGGAAAATTGAAAAAACGGCCTGCGCTAAGCCAACATTAATGGTGAAATGAAATCCAGATGAATGTAGTGCTTCCAGCTGTGTGACATCAGTATGGGGAATAGCCTTTCGTATTTCTGTATGACCATACCCCACAGCAGGTCTGTACAGACATGGCGTACTGAGCGTGGCAGACTCTGACCAGCAAACCATTAATCATGGAGAGCCAGTGATCACTGTATCTGGATATGTACTCGTGTGTGACGCTGTTCCCCCTGAGTATGGACATTTTGTTGTCCGTTCTTCGCTCATTGCTAAACAGACAGTGAACAGCTCCTAGTTCATAAATAGGAGCCATTCCCACTGGTCACTCTGCAGTGCATCCGCGGGATCCATTGCGGTAAGCCGACCGCACTTCTGTGCAGTCCAGGATAATCCCAGGCAGGTGAGTGCATTTTTCCATATAGCCTATGGGGGAAACGCATCTGCCCCGGGCTATAGCCGAACCACCGCGGACCATTAGAGCGGAAACTACACTGTCCGCTCCCGCTGGCTGCACGTGGTCCAGCTCAGGTGGGAACCCAGCCGAAAAGACACTGCTTTACCTATCAGCACATAATTAGAGTGCACAATGCTCCACTTATGGTTGATTAAACACAGATACATGTACTGTGTGCTGTACACCTTACACTGTACTGGTCAATCAGGTTGGCATTCATTCACAATTAATCTACTGTATATCCGATTTGGGAGTGGTCATGCTAGTGAATGCTACAAATACATCCTAATGCTTTAGGCCTTACCTATTGCTAAAGGTGTGAAAATGTAATGATGTTCTGATTCTTAAGGTGCGTACACATCTTTGACTAATGTTGCCCGTCGCCTGACAGACGCAAAGTCAGGTATGTAGCTGACAGCGCATTCTGTTGCTATGCGGGGAGGCAGAGGGACGGCAGAGCGGAGCGTGTGTGACATCACACGGCGGACGGGGGAGCGTCATGATCAAAAGAATTGTCCGTCGCTCGGGTGTGTTGATCCGCAGGTTGGGGATTGGGGGGGGGGGGGGAGTGTGCACACCGCTGATACCATGATCTGACATGAGTTAGCTGACAGGCTACATACTAAAAAATAGCTGTGTGATGAATGTGTATAGGAGGAAACTCCCTGTTCTAGTTTCATGGTAGGAAATGGCACATAACGCCAAAAATAGCCAGAACACTGAATTCTGAGCATGCTGTATCAGGAATAACATGTATTTTAATTTTATTTAATGCCAAAAAGGGTTGTGTTCTCTTTAAGGGATTTTAAGTAGGTTTGTATTCGCACTGAGGAGATTTTCCCTCATTTCCTACCCCTCAGACATCCATGGCTTTAACATGAACCCCGGTAGTCCCAAATCAGTAAATGAAGGAAGTCACTAATAGGGGTCTAACTCTTCTCCCCCATATTTTGATACCTCTGTCCCTGTTGTTAAAGGACACCTGAAGCGAGGAGTATGTGGAGGTTTCCATACGTATTTCCTTTTAAACAATACATGTTGCCTGGCAGCCCTTCTGGTATATTTGGCAGCAGGAGTGTCTGAATTACACCAAAAACAAGCATGCAGCTAATCTTGTTGGATCGAACAATAATGTCAGAAACACTGGATATGCTGCAGGGCATGCTTGTTCAGGGTCTATGGCTAAAACTATTACAGACAGAGGATCAGTAGGGCTGCCAGGTAACCTGCTTGTTTAAACGGAAATAAAAATGGCAGATTCCATATCCCTCTTGCTTCAGTTGCCCTTTAAGGAAAATTCATGCCCAGTGGTCATCAAAGAAGATGACAAATGTCTAGAAGGAAGGGCATCTAACACGTCAGATTTTTGGGACAACAGTTGCTGGCTGTTGTCTATATGTACAGAAGTATGTACAGCCGTCCAATGAGCACAGGCGATCTTTCATTAAAATGGGCCTACGCATAATGAACTGTCATTGGTGTCACATCCAGGCCCATATGCAATTCACTTTTTCACCTGAGTTTTCTCCTAGGTGATATTCTCACAACTTTTAAATAAAGTGCCCTCTAACTTTTTGCGGACCGACGCAGTTGAAATCTACGTCGGGCGGGTGGCGCTGCGGTTCTGACCGGACGCAAACTCTACGTCCCATTCACCGCGCGTCCCCGCTCGTTCCTGCCACTCTCGCCGCATTCTACCCGCCGCAATGTGCTGCCCTGCCGCCTCTATGACGGCAGAGCACTGTGAGCCGGGCAGGAGCCGTTTTCAATGGCTCCTGACCCTGTCATTACTGTAAGCCAATCCAATTGGCTTACATTGAGTGACAGGGTCAGGAGCCAATGAAAGCGGCTCCTGACCGGCGCACAGCGCTCTACCGTCATAGAGACGGCAGAGAGAGCAGCCTTCGGCGGGGACAGAGCGGCGTAGCCGACGGATTATTGTGGCGATTCGTCGGAATGCGGCGTTTTAGCGTACCAGCAGCCTCTGGTCCTTAAGGGGGCAGAGGCTGCTGGTACCAAAGTGGTTAAACCATCAACAAACAAACCAATACTCAAATAATTTTGATAGTACTTTTTCACTTACTTTTTAGTACTTTTTCCATTGTAAAGTGCTGAAAAGTTATTTTAAATTGAAGATGAAAAATAATCTCCTAGGAGAAAACTCAGGAGAAAAAGTGAATTGCATATGTGTCTTTTACACAGTGCCTGTACAATATTGGGGGATAGAGTTTATAAAAGCCTATGTGCCTGCAAATGTCATGTCCGCTATGGTAATGAATGTCAGTTCACATTGCGAATTCCTGCTGTGTACATTATTTCTGCTGTCGGTGGATACAGAATATATTTATTGTCTGCCATCTCATCACAGTTCCAGCCAACAAATGACCTCAATTCAGTAAGCTTCTCTCCTGTCTTTAATAACGTTTCTAGAGTTATCACCATGGTGATAAGGCATGTAGTATTCAGGAAACATTTTACCTCAGGCAAACCTAAAGTTAACTCTTCTGTCTTTAAGTTAACTTTTCAATCCTTAAAGAGACTCCGTAACAAAAATTGCATCCTATTTTTTATCATCCTACAAGTTCCAAAAGCTATTCTAATGTGTTCTGGCTTACTGCAGCACGTTCTACTATCACCATCTCTGTAATAAATCAACTTATCTCTCTCTTGTCAGACTTGTCAGGCCTGTGTCTGGAAGGCTGCCGAGTTCTTCAGTGTTGTGGTTCTGTGATGCATCTCCCCCATCCAGGCCCCTCTCTGCACACTGCCTGTGTGATATTTAGATTAGTGCAGCTTCTCTCTGTTCTATTATCTTTTACAAGCTGGATAAATCCTCCTCTGAGCTGGCTGGGCTTTCACATACTGAGGAATTACATACAGGCACAGCTGTCTGCACTCTGCAGGAAGAAACAGCCTGACACTTCAGTGGAAGATAGCTGCAGGGGGAAAGAAACACACAAATGATCTCTTGAGATTCAAAAGGATGGCTGTATACAGCCTGCTTGTGTATGGATGTATTTTCTATGTGTGGACATACTGTACATCAATCTACTTCCTGTTTTGGTGGCCATTTTGTTTGTTTATAAACAAACTTTTTAAAACTGTTTTTAACCACTTTTAATGCGGCGAGGAGCGGCGGAATTGTGACAGAGGGTAATAGGAGATGTCCCCTAACGCACTGGTATGTTTACTTTTGTGCGATTTTAACAATACAGATTCTCTTTAAAATAACTCCAGAATTCTATACAGGCTGTTAAATAACTGCGTGTGAAAATAACTAAAGAGGAGGTAACTTAAGGAATGAAGAGATAAGATAACTCTCTCACTGAATGGTGGCAAGTTTTCTCTTGCCTTATTATCTCCAGTGGCCATATACTGGTCGATTTGCCATCAGATCGACGAACAGATAGATGCCTCTCTGATCGAATCTGATCAGAGAGGGATCGTATGGCTGCCTTTACTGCAAACAGATTGTGAATCGATTTCAGCATGAATCGATTCCCCATCTGTAAAGCTGCTGCCGCCCCCCCCCCCCCCCCCCTGCATACATTACCTGATCCGGCCGGCGTGAGTCCCCCAGTCTCCGCTGTCTTCTTCTCCGCTCTGGGCTCCAGCTTCACTGTACTTCCTGTCCGGGGAAGTTTAAACAGTAGAGGGTGCTCTACTGTTTAAACTTCCTGTCAGGACAGGAAGAAGTGAAGCCTGCCGGAGCCCAGCGGGGAAGGAGCAGCGGTGACAGCGGGGATACGCGCTGGCCGGATCAGGTAATGTATTGCCGCTGGCGTCGGCCGTTGGACATTTGAATGCTGCTATCGACGCACTCCCAACCCACCGGTGATCGAGCAAAATCTTCCGCACGGACGGATCGTCGGGAACGGTCAATTTCAGACGGAAATCGATTGTTCGGTCAGCATTTGCGCAACAATTTCACCGCAGATTTGATCACAGTGATCGAATCTGCTGTATATCGGCAGGAAAATCGGTAAGTATATGGGCCCCTTTAGTGAATTGAGGCCAATAAATGTCTGAAAAAAGTGGGGGGGGGGCGGGTTTCCTTACTGATCAGACAACAGTCCTGAGGCAGGGAACACACTACATGCGTTTTTGCGCGTTTTGCCGCGAACGGCAAAACGCGCACGATTTTAAAGCCTATTGAAAATAATAGCCTAGCTCGGGAAACTATGCGCCGCATGCGTTTGTGCGCGTTTTGTACCCGCACAGTTTTCTGCTTTTTTCCGCACATTGCATGACACTACATGCCATGCAAACGCAGAAACGCACGCGGAAAAACGCACGCGTTAGACGCGACTGCAAAACCCGACGGAAACCTGGGAAACGCAGGGGAAAACGGCCCTGCAAGTGTGTTCCCTGCCTGAATGTCTGTCTGTATGGTAATCTTGCACAGTCATATGTAAAAATGCCCAGAAAACAGGAAGTGTCCAGTTTTTGTAGTGGGTGTGCAGGGCCAGTGCTTCCATAGGGTCAAACTGGAAAAATGTCTAGGGCACCAAGTTCCCTAGGGGCCCAACAAGTCAGGGACAGCAGAGGTCACAAGTTTACTGTCAGTACAATATGAAAATGTATGAGGCCCCGCATTCACTTTTGCCCAGAGCCCCATTTTACCTAAAAAAAACGTCTTTGCAAGTATGTACTATGAATTATATTCTATAATGTATGATACAAAATGGAACACAAGTCAGATCATCTTGTGCGGTGAGATATAGTTGTTCTCTCACCTTGAAAAAGCAGGGTTACCCCTGTGGAACTAGCAGGTCCGTTGGGGGAGTCCTCTGTCTCTCCTTGCCACCGGCCGATACCTGCACCACTCTTCACCTTTCTGGGCTAAGTCCCTTTGTCACTGTGCACTGCACTTTATTTCTATAGGCTTCTCCATCATTTATATGCAGTCTTTTAAGCGCTAGTACTTTTGTATGTGTACTGCAACGCTTTTATGCACTTTGAATTAGTTATATTTACTGTTATGCACTTTTGTCAGCGGGTAGTTTCTGCATATTGATATTTTGATTATTATTTGTTGTTCGCCATTTACTGAACCCTGGGTTCAACTGCCTGGGGCCTCATGTTTGAGCTCCCAATGTAGGTCATTGGATATCATACACTTATAATTATAAACTCAGTGGTGTCATACTGCAACAATTTGTGCATTTGACAAATTATTGGCATAAAGGTTTATGGGGTATGTTTTTAGTATATTTTAACAGTATATTTTAACATTGAACTATCATGAAGTGTTAACGTGCCCACGGACCTAACGATTATGGGCAGATTCAACAAAAAGACAAAGTCCGCAATGCCGATGCCCCCCGAAAGTATAAATGTTCCCCCCCAGTGTGTGCATTTATACATTACCTATACTGTAGCAGCATCCGCGCAGTGTCCGTAACCTCCAGGTGGCTATTCTTACAAGCTACTGGCGCATAGTGTCTGAGGTCAGACGCTATGTGCCAGTGGCGTATATGGAGAGCCGCCCGGAGGTTGCGGACACTGAATTGGGTGGTTGATCGGCAGCCAAGTCGCCTGATGTATGGCCACCTTTAGTTAGATTTGACTTATCATGTATAATAAAGATGGTGTGTACATTTTTTCATATTCAGCAGTTGAGTGGTGCTGCTTTTCTGGGTTTCTTTTTCCCAAATTGCCTGTTGTGGGATATGCTGATAGATTATCATACATAGTTGGAAAGCGACTGAAAAATAGATTGAACTCTTTAGCGCCCATGAATCAGCTATATGTGCCTGTAATCTGTGATACAGAAGTGGATGCCAAGTATGTCCAGAAGTGGGGAAGGTATACCTACACTGGAGGGGAATAGGAGTAGCAAGAACTCCTTCATTTCCATGAGCAGCAGCTTTCTGCTAAGATCAAGAGAAATAAAATAGGTCAGTGAGCGCGATGCAGGGGCATCATGCCACTATAAAAAGGAAGAAGTTCAAACACTTTGTGCCGTGTCACATACATAGCAGATATTCTATCTCCCTCTACTAGTGTGTGCTGATCCCAACAAAGGCGGCCTTTCCAGCCAGCGTGCCCTTCGCCTTTTTATCTGGTGCGCAGGGAGACGCATGCAGCATTATCGCAGCCTGTAGATCACAGGAGCCAAGTATCAGTCAGATAGTGGCTGCTCTGCCGCCAGATTGGTACCTGCCTGGAATAGCCCACAGCATGCAATCACAGTCACCTCTGCGTCATTTGCAGACAACACATTCCACAATCGGCAACATGTCTGACTGCTGCTGTCTAATGTGCTGTCCTAGCTATGAGCAACTACCAAAGTATACACTTTATTTTATATCAGGAGCCTGTCAGGGAAAGGTAATGTACTGTAAATGAAGAATGCACGGATACACTTGTGTAACTTTACATGCACATTTGCATAGTTTATGTTAAAGACGTGTAATCAAGGAAACAGGATTGTGGCTGATTAACACGATCAGACAGGGATAGTGGAACATTAATAATGCCAGCTAGAAACAGAAGGATGACAGTGGCAACAGGAGGGAATAGCATGTCAGCAAAGGACAGCAGAGAGGTGAACATGTCACCCAAGGACAGTGGAAGGGTAGAAGGGCAAGATAGTGAAGGGTTAAACATGCCAGATAGTGGAGGTTGATAGTGCCAGCCAAAGGTAGATAGTGGTTAATAATGTCAGTTAGAGACAGTGGAGGGTCAAATGTGCCAGTTAGGAACACATCATTTAGGAAAAAGGGGTAGGGTGGCTGCCACATTTCCCCCAGCACAAGCTCTGATATAACCTCTCCCTGTGGTGATTTGTGGCATGGCTTCCTGCAGGATGATTACTGGATCTACCACTCAGAACAGGTTGGGAATGAAGTCAACCCTGCCTACCATGGAGTGTGCTACAGTTACCACACACCAGTTAACTTTATGTGGTCTCAAGGGCACTTAAATTATGATCTGTTGTTTTTTCTTTTTTTTTTTGTAAGTAGGATCTGGTATGGACATCAATGTTTATCAGGGAGACAAAACAGCACAAACAGAACAGGAGCCCTGTATAGTGTATGGTGATATATTTGAATATAATAATGTAGAGTAAGGGTATTCAGAAAACCAGGTAGCTAGTTCAACAAACATGGTTTAGCATGTGTGAAGAAACTTGTCTCCACTCGGAAGGTGTTGTGTTTGTTCACACTACAATTTTTGGAGAGCGGCCTAAACGGCTGCTAATGACTCAACAACAGGTTCCGGCCTAATGAGGGGCCCTATGATACCGGATAGGGAGGAGGCACCCCTATTTGGATAAAATGCTTAAAAAACGTCATTTTCAAAGGTAAGAACCCAAGCTCACCTCGGAAATGCACTATAAAAATGTTTATTAGGGAAACACAAAGACGTTTTGAGGGACAAAAACGGCTTCTTCGGGTCAATATGGAATTGAAACATGTACATAGTTTAGCTCAAGAGCACCTCCTAGCTTGTGACCCATGAAACGCATTTCCTTGTGTTCCTCCAATAAACATTTTTGTAGTGCACTTCTGAGCTAAGCTTGGTTTCTTACCTTTTTAAACTGTTTGAAGCATTTTATTCAAATAGGAGCACCTCCTCCCCATCCACTTTTAGCTGAGGTGTAAAGGGCGGTGCTAGTAAAAAAAGGGCGCACAGGGATAGTGGACAAAAAGGGCGCCACCATAGACTGCAATGCAAAATATCGGCTATTTGCCGTCCGACAGGAAAAACGGGCGCCCGAGAAATAGCGGTTACAGGGATCGTGTTAACAAAAGTTTTCGTTTACAGAATAAGGTTTATAACAAATATTGTTTACAAGTTTGTTTTGACTTTGTGTTATACTTATTTTTTCGTTTTTTAAATTTCGCTTATAGCAGTTTTTACTTATTTTTTGTTTTAAAATTTCGCTTACAAAAGTATAACAACTAAATTTTCGTTTACACTTCTTTGATCATTTAAAAATTCGTTTTCATATGTATAATGCGTAAATAGCGTTTTCAACCTTATTGTATTAGAAATACATCGCTTTTGGTATTAACTTTGTTTTTACACTTATAATGCGTTGATTATAGTTACTGAAATATCGCTTTTAATATTACTGTTATTTTAAGATTTCTAATGCGTACGTGATTGTAAGGCTATCTATTGTATTGTATATATTTATATATACTTTTCTCTATTTATAATATTAATGTATACGTGATTTTAAGGCTATTTTAAGGCTATTTTTTCTATTACAACCATATAAATTATGGATTAAATATATTATTGTTTATATGTGTTTAGGGTGTTTGTGCGGTGGGGATGGTTAGGTTTAGCCATTACCAGGGGGGGTCTAGGTACAAGGAGGGTTAGGTATAGTTACAGTATAATATACGCAACCAGGGGGTGGTTAGGGTTAGGCACCACCAGGGGGGTCTAGGGGTTAGGTACAGGGAGAGTTAGGTATAGTTACAGTGCAATATACTCCACCAGGGGGATGGTTAGGGTTAGGCATCACCAGGGGGTAGTTAGGTTTAGGTACCACCAGGGGGGTGGTTGAGTTTAGGCACCACCAGGGGGGTGGTTAGGTTTAGGCACCACCAGGGGGGTGGTTAGATTTAGGCACCACCAGGGGGTGTTTAGGTTTAGGCACCACCAGGGGGGTGGTTAGGGTTAGGCACCACCAGGGGAGGTCTTAGGGTTAGGCACCACCAGGGGGGTAGTTAGGGTTAGGCACCACCAGGGGGGTGGTTAGGGTTAGGCACCACCAGGGGGGGAGGGGGGTGGTTAGGGTTAGGCACCACCAGGGGAGGTCTTAGGGTTAGGCACCACCAGGGGGGTGGTTGGGGTTAGGCACCACCAGGGGGGGTGGTTAGGGTTAGGCACCACCAGGGGGGTGTTAGGGTTAGGAACCACCAGGGGGGTGGTTAGGGTTAGGCACCACCAGGGGGGTCTTAGGGTTAGGCACCACAAGGGGGGTCTAGGGGTTAGGGATAGGTACAGGGAGGGCTCTGTGTGAGAGTAAGGTTAGGTATAGTTACAGCACAATATATGTAATATATACAATTTATTTAATTATGTATATTTAAACAAAGAGGGGGTCTAGGGGTTAGGGATAGGGAGAGATCTGTGTGAGCCTACAGTTAGATTTTACAGATATTTTACTGCAATTATACCTACCATTGCATTGCTATGCTTAATACAAGTGTAAATATCATTTTTGTTATAGACGCTATTTGACGTTTCATTTCAGAATTCGTTTGTTGTTATAGACAGTAATTTTGCCATTTCATTTCCGTTTATTTAACCTATTTAGCACTAAATTTTCATTTACAACCTCTTAAACGAAAAATATGGTTTTGCATTAAAACTTATAATTTCGGCTATATCCCGTGCCCTTTTTTCCAGGCGCCCTTTTTTGATACACGCGTAAAGGGCAAAAGATGGTCACTCAAAGCATTAATTTTCCTTTATGTTTTTTTTCTGTTTACTGCATTTTCTAGGAAATCTCATGATTGAAGAAAAAAACAAAAAACGTATTCACAGTATTTTTTGGGAAAGCATTGCCACTTTACATCAATTTTTTGCAAGTTCATAAAGCAATGAACAGACCAATACTTTGCCCATAGCTACCAACTGCCCCTTTTTTTGATGGGACTGTCCCTCTATCTCTCCTTCTTCGTTTGTCCTTTTCACAGGACTGATGTAGAGATCTCTAAATAATCTATAAAAAATGTGTTGATGTGACTCATTCTCTATAATGAATATACTGTAACTATCTTCACATTTCGCCTCTGACGAAGCAGGTGTTTTCTTGCAAAACAGCTGTCAGACTCTGACACCCCTATTGCTCTGCACCACTGTGTACATCCAGCTGGTTTTAAGGGTTTTTAGAATCAATGCATCGTTTTCCCCCTCATTTCCACTTAATTCCACATGTTAAAAGGGAACCCAAGGTGAGAGGTATATGGAGGCTGCCATATTTATTTCCTTTTAAACAATAACAGTTGCCTGGCTGTCCTGCTGATCCACTTGGGCAGCACGGTGGCGTATTAGTTAGCGCTCTTGCCTTGCAGCACTGGGTTTCTGGTTCGAGTCCCAGCCAGGGCACTATCTACAAGGAGTTTGTATGTTCTCCCCGTGTCTGTGTGGGTTTCCTCCGGGCACTCCAGTTTCCTCCCACATCCCAAAAACATACAGACAAGTTAATTGGCTTTCCCCTGAAATTAGCCCTAGACTACGATACATACAATACACAATACATAACATAGACATATGACTCTGGTAGGGATTAGATTGTGAGCTCATCTGAAGGACAGTTAGTGACAAGACAGTATACTCTGTACAGCGCTGCAGAAGATGT
The DNA here is from genome assembly GCF_040937935.1 of Hyperolius riggenbachi. Taxonomy (NCBI): domain Eukaryota; kingdom Metazoa; phylum Chordata; class Amphibia; order Anura; family Hyperoliidae; genus Hyperolius; species Hyperolius riggenbachi. The sequence continues at coordinate 369,543,968 of NC_090648.1, read as the reverse complement.
CAATGCTATATAAATACTAAATAATAATAATAATAATACTGTTTGCCATAGACCCTGAACAAGCATATACAGATCAGGTACTCTGACTCAGGTTTTACCATATTAGCCTTATGCCTGTTCCAGGATTTTGACTCAGACACTACGTATGCCAGAAGATTAACAGGACGACAAGGCAACTGGCATTGCTTACAAGAAAATAAATATGGCAGCCTCCTTATCTCTCTCACCTCAGGTTCCCTTTAAATATAAAGGAAAAGTAGTACCATAACAGAAGCACATTTGTAGTTTCAATAATGAAATTATACTTTTTGCTAATTTATTCTTTGTAGTATATGATGTGACTAGAAGTGTAATGGGGTGAGGCTTGAGGTGTGACAGGGACTTAACAGTGTCTCTCTCTTTTAATCTCAGAAAGTTGGGAGTTACAACGTTGCCAGAAGCCAGTACTATTCATACATGTTGGCGTAGCTTGGCAATATGTGGGAAGGAGAGGATAAGGAATCTCCTTACTGAACACGAGACAAAGCATTCAGACTAAAATCAGTATTGTTTAACTGCCATTAATAGAGTTACAGCAAGCCCGAGACATTCTATTAGGATCATGGAAGGCAAGTAGTGTATGTGTGCAGCGGGCATTTATAAACTATAGCAAATGATCATTTCAGGTAATGGCAATTGAACGTATGTGCGTAGCTCTTGGCCTAACACCCAATTACTGCAGAGGCTGCCACAAATTCTTGATGAGCCAATGAACCACTGGGTAATACAGTATCTAGCGGCTTCCTGGCTGATGTACAGACAGCATTCAGACCTTCCAAAGATGTCACATATTACTAGCAGGAAGTGCTGAAACACAAGACTGATTATGAAATGTTGTACCCAGTGCCTTTTCGGAAAAGCAATGCCCTTAACCAGCACACATCCGTGAACTTGTATGACATTGAGAGACAGACTGTCTGCAAAGGAGATAACACTGATGAACGTCCTCTCTAAATTTCATTTTCTGACAAGCAGACTATTTCCATCTTCCAAAACACTGGCTCTGTCCCCTGACTCAGCCATCTCTAAACACCTTCTTCCTCTAATGAATATAGCAGGGGACAGCTTTCTCATGTCTGACTATTCTGATTTATAATGGCAATGTTTGTGTTTCGATGTAGTTGGAGTGACATTCAGATTCTCATACATCTTCATTGCCTGTAATGGCTTATCTATTACTGGGAGCAAACTTCTGAACTCTCCCTAGCACAGCTGCCCTCCTTCCTGTTCAGAACCATAAACCGATCTGTCCTCTTCAAGCAACCATATTAATGTACATGAGAAGCCTGTGAAGAACTGAGTGTGAGTAACAGCTGGACTGCATCAATCAGATATATATAAATTAGAGGTCACAGCCTGAAAACCGAAGATTTAATTCAAAAGGTTGTTTCCACTGGTGGCATTCTCTTGATCTTCACCTATATGATATTTGGGCAGCGTTTTTTCTGTTGTTGTGGTCCCCTTCCGGTAGTCAATATGACTGTGAGCTAATGAGGATTCCCGCTGGCCCTGGAAGCATGGCTGCACCAGCACGTATGGCTATGCCCTTAATCAGGCTATAATCAGATGACCAGATTTGGTTGGTTCAGGTGACAATCTAGCTGTGCTTCCTGCTAACACTCTTTTTATGCAAATATGTACGCACCGAAACTCAACTGATGGATACGATCATTTAAAAATGGTCTTGCTGCACATGACTGCAATAGCACAAAGCCTACTTCAGTTACTTTTCAGCCAGTAGTGTACTAGGAGGAATGTATTGGATGCTGTACCGTATTTACCTCACAGGAGCCTATAGGCCCAAATGTCCAGGCGCCTTAGACTTTGCCCTCTATGAACCTACAACCCCCCCCCCCCACTAAACCACACCACAACTGTGTTGGCCATCCCAGCTGTAACTTCTCCCTTACTTCCCTTGCCTGGTGTAGGTAGCTACAGGTGCGCCTTAGTATTTGGTAGCCAGAAGTACCCTCAATATTAAGTAGCTAGAAGTACTCCCAAGCATTAGGTAGCTAGAAGAACCTCACTATTAAGTATCTAGAGGTGCCCCTGAGGGGAGATCTTGTCAGTGGAATGTGGAGAGCAGGGTGAGTAACGTCATTTACACTCTACTCGGAACTCTGCATAGGGAGGAGAGAAAGGAGGAAGGCAGGCACTCAAGGAGGGGAGGGTGCCGCCTTTCCATCATCATGCGCCTGTAGGCACGTGCCTATAGTGCCTTATGGTAAATCCAGCCCTGGTTGGATGTGGTCCCCACAGGATTAGCTACATGAGCCTATTCACTCACACTAGGTTAAAGGACCACTCTAGCAAAAATTAAACAGTAAACATCTGACAGAACTGACAGGTTTTTCACTAGTCCATCACCTCATGGGGGATTTTCATGGTTTTGTTTTTAAAAGCATTTCCTGAAGTCAGTTCAACTGCCAAAGATACCAATGGTAGGTCTAGACAACTGTAGTGAGAAGAATATGGAGGCTGCAATATTTATTTTCTGTTAAACAATACCAGTTGCCTGGCAGCCCTGCTGATCGATCTGGCTGCAGCAGTGTCTGAATCACACACCAGAAAAAAAGCATGCAGGTAATCTTGTCATATCTGACAATAATGTCAGAAATACCTGATCTGCTGCATGCTTGTTCAGGGTCAATGGCTTAAAGTATTAGTGGCAGAGGATCAGCAAGACAGCCAGGTCCTAGGTACTAGGACATTTGTTACCAGATTTGGTGGTGGGATCATTGCCATTTCCTCCTGACTGTACTGCATTGTTTTTGTTTTTAAATCAGTATTATTTTTAATACAGATGATTAATGCATCAAATCGGTGTTTGCTGAGGTACAATAGGCAACTCAGTTACCATTGTTGTGCTTAACCTCCCTGGCGGTAAGCACCAGCTATGCTCGGGCTAGCCACCCGGAGCTCAATGCAAAGTACAGCATGCAGCTGGCGTTTTTACTCACCTCCCGGGGGATCCAGACGTCGGTAGCCATTCTCCTTCCTGTCCTCCGAGGCTCTGAATCAGTCTGGTGAGATCGCTGTCAATCTCACTAGAGTTACAGCGCCACCCAGAGGACGGAGGGTAAAGTGCAGCGCTGGAGCCCAGAGAGGTGAGTGATGGGACTGCTGCAGGCATTCTGGCGGCATGATTTTTTTCCCCTGATTTTAGGGTCTGAAACGTGCTGAAAGGACCCTAAAATCCGGAAATAATCATACTGTCAGGGAGGTTAAAGGGCTACTATCGTAATTGTAAATTTTTCAATACTGTACTTAAGTTTACTCTGGGATAAAAAGTAAATGTATCCCATAGTAAAGCACACTATAAATTACTTAAAGGACTTACGAGCCCAAATGACCACAAAAAGTGAATTACATACATCCTCTTTTAAGGCACGGAGGACGCCGTCCACGCCCTCCGTGCCGATCCGCCGAGTCCCCCCGCTCATTAGCCCCCCGGGCCGGCTCCCGACCCCACGGCCGGGCTTTCCTATCTCTCCTAAATCGGCCGCTTGATCTGGCCGCGGCTGCGCAGTCCACATAGCCGCGAGTGCAGCTGCGCAGCTCTAGGGCCAACCCCCCCTCGATCCACGCTACTGTTGCGTGGATCGGGGGTTGGCCCTAGAGCTGCGGAGCCGCACTCGCGGCTATGCGGACTGCGCAGCCACGGCCAGATCAAGCGGCCATTTTAGGAGAGGCAGGAGAGCCCGACCCGGGCCATGGGGTCGGGAGCCGGCCCGGGGGGCTAATGAGCGGGGGAACCCGGCGGATCGGCACGGAGGGCATCCTTCGTGCCTTAAAAGAGGATGCAGGTAATTAACTTTTTGTGGTCATTTGGGCTCGTAAGTCCTTTAAGTATATATTGCTTTTTTCCTATGTTGTAGTCAGTCACAGTTAGGGTGTAAAAATCTGACAGCTCCTCGTGGAGGTATTTCAGGGTTTTCTTTGTTTTCAAAATCATTCACAAATGGTAAGTGCTCAGTCCAACTGCCAAAATAGTGTGCAGCTAATCAAAATCCAAAAGGACAGCCCTATAAGGTACTAGAGGTCAATAGCTGCAAGGTACACAACATGTAATATACAGAACATGTGACGGGAGTCCGTGTGGGAGGCTCACATGCTCTACAGGTGTGCTTGGGTCCTCGCTGATCCCCCACCTCCCTAATATGTGATTCGTAGGGAGGGGTGTAGCTATCTCACAAACATGTAGGGCTGGGTATCTGGTGCAGTGATTCTTCACCCATTGGTTACACTGGCCTACTGACCTACATCTGTCACTGCTCAGCCCTACATGAGGTGATGAACTAGTTCAAAACCTGTCATAGGGGACAAATAATTTATAGTCCATTTTAATATCCAGAGAAATGTGCTATTTAGAAGTATGCATACACATATTTAAGAAAAGGTGGGGGGAAAGGCTGCGATTGAATGGTTAATCGCACAGGCATACACCGCCTCGGCTAGACTGAAAAATGCATGCCCTGCATCCAAGACAAGTGCTAACATTGTGGTGGTGTGCGCTGGCGTTCTCCTCGCTGTTCAACCAAATGTGAGTTACACATTTTTTTTTGCTTAGCTGCTCCCAAGGTTTTAAATTTAAGTTAGGTCACTTGCCCGGAGGTTTGCCTCACCGTGGCGCAAGTGTCTAGTATAATATACTTTGCATGCAAACCATATAGGAAGCTTAAGTTCCTCCTAGTTTAATAAATGTTAGCACTTGTCTTGGATGCAGGGCATGCATTTTTCAGTCTAGCAGAGGCGGTGTATGCCTGTGCGATTAACCATTCAATTGCAGCATGTCTTTAGGGACGCGCAGCCTTTCCCCCCACCTTTTCTTAACTTTGTAACTATGTAACTGTCAGGTTAGCTGCTCCCAGCCCCTCCTCCTCCTGAGTTTCCTGTTTGCATGATAAGTAGTAGCAGATTTGCATATGATTTGCATCTGAATTGAATGCAAAGTGTGCAGAAAATCTATTTAGGTGCTGCACACTGAGCTGGTGGTCATTTTGGATGCAGCCTTGGTGGTGTGCGCTGGCGTTCTCCTTGATGCATACACATATATCTTTAAAAAATTTTTTTGCCATAGCGATCCTTTAAAGGGACACTGTAGGGGGGTCAGGGGAAGTTACCCGGGGCTTCTAATGGTCCCCAGCAGGCATCCTGTGCTCGCGCAGCCACTCCCCAATGCTCCGGCCCCGCCTCCCTTTCACTTCTGGAATTTCAGACTTTAAAGTCTGAAAACCACTGCAACTGCGTTGCCGTGTCCTCACTCCCGCTAATGGCACCAGGAGCGTACTGCGCAGGCCCAGTATGGTCTGTGCCTGCACCGTGCGCTCCTGGTGACATCAGGGGAAGCGAGGACACGGCAACGCAGGCGCAGTGGTTTTCAGACTTTAAAGTCTGAAATTCCAGAAGTGAACCGGAGGCGGGGCCGGAGCATCGGTGAGTGGCTGCTTGGGCACAGGATGCCTGCAATGGACCATTAGAAGCCCCGGGTAACTTCAACTCATTTTCCCCCGAACCCCCTACAGTATTCTTTAAACATTAAATAAAGCTCTTGGTACCTTATGATTACAACAAAGTATGCTGTACTATTAGATCTCTTTTTGGCCACTGTCTGTAATGCTTTTATTCTCTATAGAGCAGGATGACAAGAATGCATTGCTTCAGAGAGAGATTAGGGACGATTACGCGGGACGTTTTGACACAATATCTAACATGTCTTGTGTGTGATGGATCAGTCCCTCAGGGAAGGCCTCATTTTGAGTCTGCCAGACTATTTTGTCATTGTTTTCCTCTATCCATCCCATGGCTCCTGCAATTTAAGTTGACCTGCTGTGAATAGCCTTCATGTGTTCATGAGAGTCTCTAATTGAAAAGCTAATTGCAATTAATCCTTTACTGCAAATACTTCAATATCTAAAGCCTGCAGCTGTTCTCCAACCTTCAAAGTCAGCAGCGTAATGCTGCATTCTTCTACATGTCTGCAACAGGAAGCAGCTCAATGAAATGTGAGTGACCTGTTGACAGACCTGTCCAGATTCCAGACTGTCAATGCATGCTGAACATTAGCAGCTGGGAGTCAGGTCTGCCGTTACACTGCTGAGGAAGACTAGCATGCCGCGAGGCAATGCCTAGTCCCAGTTTACAAATCACAGTAGGTTTTAGAATAGTTTACTTCTGAAGTTCTGTCACAGTGGTACAACAGGTATTTTAGGAACCATGATGAGGTAAACTCTGAAGCATCTTATTCATAATTACACAGTGTTCACCATAAGCATGTATAACAACTTCTAGGGAAAAATGCAATACCCGCACCTTGCAGTCACATTACCGAAAGCTGAACTACAGTCATGATACAAGACAATTCAAGCTATAAGATACAGTATGTGTATAATAACAGATCTGCATGTGTCCCACTGTCGGCTGCTCTGCTTACATGCAAGTCCAATGGTTGCTGATTTGTATGGGTAACCAGGACTAGTGTTAAAAGATACCCGAAGTGACATGTGACATAATGAGATAGACATGTGTATGTACAGTGCCTAGCACACAAATAACTAGGCTGTGTTCCTTTTTTTCTTTCTCTGTCTGAAAGAGTTAAATATCAGGTATGTAAGTGGCTGACTCAGTCCTGAATCAGACAGGAAGTGACTACAGTGTGACCCTCACTGATAAGAAATTCCAACTATAAAACACTTTCCTAGCAGAAAATGTCATCCGAGAGCAAGAAAGAGATAAAAAGGGGAATTTCTTATCAGTGAGGGTCACACTGTAGTCACTTCCTGTCTGAGTCAGGACTGAGTCAGCCACTTACATATCTGATATTTAATTGTTTCAGCCAGAAAAAGAAAAAAAAGGAACACAGCATAGTCATTTGTGTGCTAGGCACTGTACATACACATGTCTATCATCATGTCACATGTCACTTTGGGTATCCTTTAATCAAGGAGATGCCAATAATTCCAGCCTGCATGGAAATTATATGTAATCCAAATCATCAGGAACTAAGGCAGGTAATCTGGGCTTCAGCAGCGCTGCAGGAAAACAGGCACCCCGTAGAGCGCAAAGTTAATTGTGGCCATTTCAGGCAGTAATTTGGCACTGGTATCTTGCGAGCAATATCTGTATTTGGCAGCTGTCGCCCAAATTACCGACTAAGCGTCAGCATAGCCGCAATTAACTTGGTTTGAAAAATTTTGTGTAGAGGGAGGCAAGGAACTTGGAGGGTGGGGGGAGGGCTTGTGTGAGAGTAAGTTAGGGTTTGCTATAAACACTGGCAAATTTTGCGGCAGAGAGGTGGGTTAGGGTCAGTGAATTGACACCCCTCGGGTGAATACAGGTTAGGTATAAATATCGGCAAACGAGGTAGAGTGATGGCTTGTGTAAAAATCAACCGAGATTTTACTATTGGAATTAAGCACTGATAATACAGCATAATCTTGTTATAGTAAACCCTGATATAGTAAACCTGGATTGTACTGTAGTGGAATATCTGTAATTTTACCAATATTCCACTAGCAGCCAGTTTACTGCAGTGCCCTTTTTAAATGTATATGTCAGGCATTTTGATTGGTCCAATTAGCCTGCCACATACATTTAAAAAGCTGCATACAATTCAAACTAAATTTACACACAAGCCAGGATTATTAGCAACTCAATGACCACCTATGATCAGGACCATCTATGATGTTTATTACTTTGAGTTGATGCAAAAATTTGTTGCAAATTGAAAATGGGGCAATCAAATGCAGAAGCTGCCGGATTGGCTGAAATCAAAGCTGCATGCTATTTGCAACACATTTTGCATCAACTCATAAAATTGACATCTCATCGATAATCTGTAATCAGGACATTGGGGAAAGCACAATGACTGCAGTAGTACATGCATGCAAATCTTAGTCAAATGATGTTGCTCCACCCACAGTACTATCTACAAGCGAGGCATGCTGTGTGGTACTAAATAACGTTTATGTTTACAGTTGCTTGTACTGTATGCATCACATGTGTAACGCACATTGCAAATTTTATCGTGTTTTGTTGCAATCCTGTTTTTACAGGAAGTAGAACACAACTCCCCAGTGTGAAACCAGCCTTACATGTTCATTTCACAGAGAAGATGGATTCTCACATCCCTGGGATAGCTGGTTATGCATATACAGCAGTAGAGAGTAAATCGCTTCCAACTGAACAACAGCTGACAGCTATGCAAATAAGTTTTCCCAGTGAGGCTTATGGTGAGGTCCAGAGCCGACCAAAAATTGACAAAAAAAAAAAAAATTACCAATAGGTCAGTGCAATGCAGTTTGTTAATATGCCTGAAATAAAAAAAAAAAAAAAAAGGGTCTATATTTACATCTCAAGAGCTTATAGACAATAAAGACCTGATGCCTCTCAGTCAATGCCACACAGAAGATCACACCCCTTGTTTCCTTGAGAAAACTCTAAAATGGGAGATGAGAGAATAGGCAGTGAGAGGGGCGGGGCTAGCCTTATTGAGCTGACTCTTTCACACTAGCCACCTCTACTCACCTACTATGCCTAAAAATCCACCTCTGGTAAAAAAAACAACAACAATGTGGTAGGAGGTGTTCTATTTTGTTTTGTTTTTTTCCAGAGGAAAAGCAGATGCCCTGTAAAATGCATTATAGTATACATAATATTTGAAAATGTAATACAGTATTATAGAGATTGACTATACAGTCTAACACTGAAGGGGTTATGCAGAGTTTTATGAGAATATAATAAGGGAATAAAAATAAGAAGGGTTTTCAAGTTTCCAGAGGAAACGGTGTGTGGGCACAGGAAGTCTCCCCCTACTCTGTCCTCACCAAGCAACAAAGAACAGCCACGCTGGGTCACTTACAACTGACAAGTATAAATATGAGTTATGCATAAGACCACAGGAAGTTCCTTGCTATATTAGGCGACTGGTTCTCCCATCATAGAAAATTCCCATACATGTATATGGAAACACGTGAGGCTACTTGCATTAGGGAAAGCTACAGTATATACGAGAAAGCATGCATACCATGGCAAACAGCCACTGAAACGAGCATAGCGGTAATGTGGCTCAGTGGCAAAATGCTCATTTAAGACCACTGTAAAATGAAGGCTGAACACAATATATTTTTGTAATGAAATGGTCATTCTCCCTGGCATCAAGAAATGTCACCCAACTGGGATAATCTGCCTGAAGCCGGTCCGTTCTGCACAGAGACAGAATGTGTGTCTGTGTCAGCAGCTTCTCCAATTCACAGCAGCAGTAAACTGATCATTTCTTTCCTTCTGGTAAAAAAAAACCTAGGCCTAGGGCGGCTACTGCTGAAGGGTTCCATCAGACATGGAGGAGGGGATACTGCATAAAGAAGGTGGGGAGCAACAAGTGGCAGAGGGGAGCTGTACATGAAAGAGAGGGACTGCTGTACATGCGTACATTCAAAAGAGGCGCTCAGTAATTTGGGGCTCGATCATGCAATATGTAAAATATTGGTTAGGTTATATATTACCGATATCCCACTATCAGCTTTCCTAACCTATAAATAACATGAATCCTCCCCTACATACGCCTAACTCTAATGGCCTGAGCACACTGGTGTGCTTCTGTCCACTCTTCTGCAACACATCAATGGTACAGATTCTGAAAAGTGGACAGAAGCAAGCAGACACAAGTGCATTAGTTATGCCTAAAACTTAGCTATAGCGAGTACCATCCTATAGCTAATGTGGTGTTCGACTATGTGTAGGGGAACCATGGGTGCCAGATTACTCGCGCCTGCCTGTTGATATCCAAAGTATTAGCCAAATTCTGTGCACCCCTTACCGTCTCCCACTGGCTACATGATGGCTTAACTGTGTGCCGCCACTTACTGACCACTGCTGCATTGTGGTCTTTGGCGGTGCTGAAAATACACTAATTGGGCTGTGTGCCCACAAATGACCTGATTCAGCTGAGGAAGCACATTTCTGCAGAAATTTGTTGAAAAACTGACTGAACTGCCACCACCATTAGCTTTGTTGTGCTCACTGATGAACAAAGTTCTACAGCCATCAATAACCCAATGCTCCTCCCAGTGCCCAATCAAAAATATTCACTGACTTTTCCAAATCAACTATCAATCAATAATTCAGTCATATTTGACTCATTTTGAAGAAATAATGCCACTTTACTTGTGACTTCTTTATAAATAGGCTCCCGTTTTTAATTAGTGTTTCATTAGGAGTCATTAAAAGTTATAATTTTTACTTGATAGTTTGGCCAACAGTATTTTATATACACATATACAGTATTTTATATACACTGATCTAATCGTAACTAGTTATCATGAGCATATGCTTCCTCGATTAGATACATTTGCTATTGGTTGGATAGCTCCTTTGGATATTCCATCACTTCCGGTTTCGGTACCCAGGTATTTATTGCCAGGAAACGGTTATAGTTCAAAATGAATAATATGGTAGCCTACATTTAAAATGGCCAAGGGCAAATTTCAGCACGAGTTGAAGCCGAAAGACTGGTCACCCTGCTCCTGCTGAAACTCGGCCGTGTTAAATACTATTCCCCCTCCGAGTTGTCGCAAACAATCGGTGCAGCACAGAAATTATATGCCTCTTACTTCAGATGTACTTGAAGGGCAACTGACGTGAGAAGACTATGTAGGCTGCCATGTTTCTTTCCTTTTAAACAATACCAGTTGCCTGGCAGCCCTGCTGGTCTGTTTGGCTGCAGAAGTGTCTGGATAACACCAGAAACAAGCATGCAGTTAATTTTGTCCGATCTGACAATGTCAGAAACACCTGATCTGCTCCATGCTTGTTCATGGTCTATGGCTGAAAGTATTAGAGGCAGAGGATCAGCAGGAGAGCCAGGCAACTGGTATTGCTTAAAGGGACTCCGAGCTCTGTTTAAAAATAAAATTTGAACTTACCTGGGGCTTTCTCCATCCCAGCCCTGGTCGGGACGTCCCACGCCGGCCTCCTGGCTCTTCTCCCGGCGGCTGTCCGCATAGCGCGGACAGGCCGGGCCCCCGGACGACACTGGCGAGTGTCGGGGCTTCTTCTTCCTTATACGTCACGAATGACGTCACACGCCGGCCGCCGCGCGTCATGACGGCGGCCGGCGTGACAGCACGGCGCATGCGCGGTTTAATCGCGCATGCGCCGTGCTGTCACGCCGGCCGCCGTCATGACGCGCGGCGGCCGGCGTGTGACGTCATTCGTGACGTATAAGGAAGAAGAAGCCCCGACACTCGCCAGTGTCGTCCGGGGGCCCGGCCTGTCCGCGCTATGCGGACAGCCGCCGGGAGAAGAGCCAGGAGGCCGGCGTGGGACGTCCCGACCAGGGCTGGGATGGAGAAAGCCCCAGGTAAGTTCAAATTTTATTTTTAAACAGAGCTCGGAGTCCCTTTAAAAGGAAATAAACATGCAGATCCAAGCGAAGCAGGCACCACCTTCAGTAAATTAGTAGCTCTTTATTGAAAAAGTCATAAAAAATGACAAGTCATCAATAAAAATGGCTTTGCGGCTGACAGCCCGCTGTTTCAAGCTCAGTAGCTCTTTTTCAAAGCCAGAAGCTATATATATATATATATATATATATATATATATATATATATATATATATATATATATATATATATATATATATATATATATATATATATATATATATATATATATATATATATATATATATATAGCTTGAAACAGCGGGCTGTCAGACGCTAAAGCCATTGTTATTGATGACTTGTCATTTTTTATGACTGTTTCAATAAAGAGCTACTAATTTACTGAAGGTGGTGCCTGCTTCGCTTGGATCTGCATCTTTGGATCATTGGTACAGTGGTCTTAAAGCTACGGCACACCCGATATCCTTTTGCATGGGTGCTCCTCCACTTCTGTCGTTTTTGCAAGGAAATAAACATGGCAGCCTCCCTATACCTCTCTCTTCAGTTGTCCTTTACATGAGAACAAAGAAGGGGACTTCAGAATTCTCTCTTATAATGTTGCTAATTTACTGAGAGGGCAGATTTGTTTAGCATAAGGGGCTCTTTATAAACCTATTTAAAAAAAGTTAATCTGGTGGAAAAAAAGTGATTTTTAAAAAAAAAAAAAAAAACATGCTAACAAGTGTCAAAATGTATCAGCAAAAAATGCTGAAGTGCCTGTTAGCCATAACATTGCAGAGTATTTATAAAGCTACGTGGAATGGTTTGGGCCATTTTAAAGGGCCATAACAATTAGTGCTAGGAAGGAGAGTGAGCGTATTGTGCAAATGACTCTCTTATAGGTGTCCTTGTTATTATTCTAGAAAGAGTCTCGTCTAGAATAAACCACACCCTTCACTTGACTGAATCTCTCCACCTAGCGGAGATGTCCTTTAACAGCTGTTACCATGCAGCAGACAAAACTTTTCTCTTAGTAGTGAAAGACTTTGTAATGTAAACATTATTATAAATAATTAACATTGCAAAACATTTGATGAAATAGTCAATATTTTACATTTAAATTAAAACAACTTTCTGGTAAGGAACTATCTTAAAGAGACTCCGTAACAAAAATTGCATCCTGTTTTTTATCATCCTACAAGTTCAAAAAGCTATTCTAATGTGTTCTGGCTTACTGCAGCACGTTCTACTATCACAGTCTCTGTAATAAATCAATGTATCTTTCCCCTGTCAGACTTGTCAGCCTGTGTCTGGAAGACTGCCAAGTTCTTCAGTGTTGTGGTTCTGCTATGAACTCCCCCTTCCAGGCCCCTCTATGCACACTGCCTGTGTATTATTTAGATTAGGGCAGCTTCTCTCTTATCTTTTACAAGCTGGATAAATCGTGTTCTGAGCTGGCTGGGCTTTCACATACTGAGAAATTACAGACAAAGGCAAAGCTGTTTGCAGGAAGAAACGAGCAGCCTGAAACTTCAGTGCATGAGAACTGCAGGGGGAAAGAAACACACAAATGATCTCTTGAGATTAAAAAGGAAGGGTATATACAGCCTGCTTGTGTATGGATGTATTTTCTATGTGTGGACATACTGTACATCAACCTACTTCCTGTTTTGGTGGCCATTTTGTTTGCTTACAAACAAACTTTTTAAAACTGTTTTTAACCACTTTTAATGCGGCGAGGAGCGGCGAAATTGTGACAGAGGGTAATAGGAGATGTCCCCTAACGCACTGGTATGTTTACTTTTGTGCGATTTTAACAATACAGATTCTCTTTAACAACTGCGGAGAGGATCATCAGAAGACCCCTCCCCTCACTCGACCTCCTCCACAAATCAATACTTTGCTCCAGAGCACTAAAGATCGCCAATGACCCCTCACACCCTGGCCACTTCTTCAGTCGGCTACCATCAGGCCATAGGTTTCGGACCATCTCCATCAGAACTTCAAGGCATAGGAGCTTCTTTCAACCTCGAACTCACTTCAAGCCCTACCACCTCCACCACTCCACACCACTCAGGCTGAGGCTGTCGGATTGATAAGGCTGTCTAGTGCAACACTGTGTTGTACTCACATCCTGATGTAACTCCTGTATAAGCTTGGTGTATTATCTAATATTTATGTTGTATTATCTTGGTGTATTATCTATTCTGAGCAATTGTAAGTGCCAAACCCAATTCCGGGCACAACCCAGTCATGCTTGGCAATTAAAGAGGTTTCTAATTCTGATCTGCAGCCGATTTGGTCTATTTCTTGTGCTCTAAGCCTTCTGCCAGCAGAAAGCAGTATAAGTCCACTTCCTGGAGAGGTTACACAGTCTGCCCTGCAGCTGATACTTTCTGTTGGGGCCACACAGGATAATTCTAGCAGCCATAAATGAGGAAGGTCCAAGTAATTGCAGTGATTTTGCTGCCACTAGAATGGAAAGATCCTCTTCTTTAGGATATAGAGTACTGTTGCGAGAAATAAGGCCAGCGCTAGGAAGATGAGTAGCTTGTCTGTCAGCTCACGACGGTTATATTTGGTAATGAGTTTACGCCCAAGCTGGATCGTACCGGACATGGATTTGAACTCTTCATTGGCTTCTTGGATGGTTCTGGATGACGTAGCTGAAGACAGGAAAACAGGCAGTAAAATGATTTGTCAGCAAGACACTTGGATGTAGTCATTAAAGGACATCCAAGGTGAATATAAACTGATGAGAAAAACAATTGTATCTATCCTCAGTCACATAAACATAACTTTTTTATATCACACAGTTTTATTTTATATTTAAATCTAGTTTTTAAGTTTTTACTATTTCATTGTCTCTGCTCAATGACATCTTCACTGATGTATGTCAGTGCCCAAATCTATGAATTATTGACCCCTTTTATATCTTTTTCCTACTCTCAGAAGCCATTTACTGACAGGAAAGTGTTTTATGGCTGTAATTACTTATCAGTGAGGGTTATGCTATAGTCTGACCCAGTCCCGACCATAGAGAAACTGTCACTTGCATACCTGATGTTTAACTTTTTCAGGCAGGGAAAGAAAAAAAGAAACACAGCCTAGTTATTTGTGTGCTTGGCACTGTACATACCCATGTATCTCATCATGTCACCTCAGTTGTCCTTTAAAAAACAAACAAACAACAACAAAAAAACAAAACATTGGAGCCCTTCTATAAAAGTGCATTAATATGCAAACTGCCAAAAAATGCTGGTATCCAATTAATGAAGATGTAATAAAACCAATAATAGTGCCACATGGATCATCTTCACAAGAATAACTTTACCTCCTGTCACTCATTGGCCAGTCAGGTCTTTATAATGTTTTCAGTGCCACATGAGCCATTCATCCCAGTGGACTGCCGGGAGAGGAGCACTCTTGTCTTTGTGGCAGTGTTTAAATTGTGCAAAAAATACACTGGCCCTTTGTTAATAAAAAGCCTCCTTATTTAACCACTGTATGTAACTGTTCAAAGGTAACTGACCCAGAATGAGTATGCAGGTTTCCTGGCTCTTTTTTTATGGATTGGCAGATTGAAGACTTTAAAGGGAACCGGAACTGAGTAGCATTATTTAAAATAAACACATGAGGTAACTTCAAATGAACATTACATAGTTACCTTGCCATCAGTTCCTCTCAGAAGCTCATCATTTTCTTCTGACAATGAGCCCTTCCAGTTCTGACAACATTTTGTCAGAACTGAAATATATCAGTTGCTGTCAGTTATATATCAGTTGATGTCAGTTATAGCTGAGAGGACAACTGATGTGCCAGGTAATGTCCATGTCTGCCTATGGCTCAAGTGGGTGATGTTACAGTTTAACTGTGTGCTGACCAGAAAGCTGTTATGGGGTAATGACCATTTTCCAAATGGAGGACAGAGAATTCCATTGATGACAGTGGACTAACAGGATGCAGGAGAGGAGAAAGATTGAGGAGTAGACTACACAGGAGGTAAGTATGACTTGTGTATGTTTATTTTGACTTTTAATTTTCAGTTCAGGTTTTCTTTAAGTGAATCAAGTTGGGAAAAAGCATGCATTCAGCGCAGTCTTTTGCAAGCTGGTATTATGGCTATATCGGTGTCAAACACCAGGAACAAGCATGCAGGAGCATTAGAAAGCCTTGCATGAAGAATTCTAAGGGCCAGTTTCCACTTGTGCCGAGCGCAGCTGCGAGACGCGCGGCGGCACTTCCTTCCCGTGCCATGCATGGCTATGGGATTCACAGCCTCCCGCAAAGAAACGGATGGCAATGTCAGCCGAATCGCTAGCGCAATCGATTCAGCTGGCGGCGCCATTGTTTCCTATGGCAGAGTTACCTCACGTGATTTGCCTGCAGGGAAACTGCTGATTCAGCACGGAAACCGTGCTAGTGGAAATGAGCCCTTACTGTTTTACGTACTATCTTGAGCTAGGATTTGAACCCTGGTCAAAGGCTCAACCCCTACATCAAAGGAAACCACCGTAACCAGTATGTTATCCAGCTGCTGATCTTATGGCTTTATTAGTGTCTGTGTCAAAGACCGGGAACAAGCAATTGTCAGTGGAGTCTGAATACCTGTTTTACATATTCATTATCGGCTACAGACTCATAAAACGTCATTGCTAGTTTGTGCTGACATTAGTGTAGCCTCTGTCAGGCGGGAGACTGAACTGCGCACTTGCCGAGCAGCCAGAGCATACCTAGCGTCTGCATAGTTATTTCACTTTGCTGCACCTGCTGGGCCATCATCCTGCTGACACTCATCAGGCTCTCTGTGATGTTGCTGCTGGACTCAGCCAGGTTTTCTTTTGTTACTTTCCTGCATGGGGAAAAAACAAATGTCATTTCAAACTCAAAAAATATGACTCAGTACATGACTTCCTGTTACTGGTTTCTACAATGCCAGCATAAAGGCCAGCATATATTTTAGCAAACACAGCATGCCGATTGTACGTGATAATTTATCGCTAGAGATGGTCAGTGAATTGGAAACTCTTCTAGGCTTGATTAGTTCTTAGTTTGAAATTGAGCCAAATACAGCAGCCGCTAGTTTGGATCCGTCTCACCCCAAGCTGCCTATAAATTTATATAACACCCTCACCTTACCAACTGCTACAATCATCTACGAAAACATCCCCTTAAACACTATGAGTTCTTAGAAGCCCATCTAACAGTATGCCCCAAACCTGATAGAGATCTTTTATTACCTAAAAATCATCGCCCAATAGCCTTACTCAACATAGATTATAAAGTCCTCACAGGCATCATGGCCTCTACTCCTACCAGACCTGATCAATTTGGATCAGGTCGGATTCATTCCCTTTCGCCAAGCCCCTGACAACGTCAGAAGAATCACCAATATCCTCCAACATGCTAAAGCAACCAAGACCCAGGTGGTGTCGTTGGCCTTGGACATTGAAAAGGCCTTCGACACCATCTCATGGGATTATATGCTGCAGACACTCAAACACATAGGTATCACAGGTGAACTGCTTCACATAATACAACAATTATATTCCTTCCCATCTGCTCGTCTAAAACTACCAGCACCGTCCTCCCAACCTATCAAGATTCAACGTGGGACCCGCCAAGGGTGTCCCCTTTCACCAGCCGTCTTCGCTATCATGATGGAACCCCTAGCTAACTCTATACGATCTAACGTAAATATCCAAGGCTATAAGATCCATACACACGAATTTAAATTGTCGCTATTTGCGGACGATGTTATGTTAACTCTTACGAATCCAGTCATTTCCCTTCCTAACCTACTAAAAGAACTTAAACGTTTTGAATCCTTATCAGGACTAAAATTAAATTACGAAAAGTCAAAAGCCTTATTTAGCAACTTCCCTAAGGGAATGGGAGAATATATCTCCAACATTTTTAACTTTAGATACCAGCCTCACTACTTGAAGTACCTTGGGGTTAAGATCTCCTCTGACCCTGATAGATTATATCACTGGAACTATGTACCAATGCTAAAGCATTTAGAAGAACTTCTACAGCAATGGAAGGGTTATAAAATATCTTGGGCAGGCAGGGTAACTGCAGTAAAAATGACCCTTTTACCAAAACTTATGTATTTATTCCGAACCCTCCCGGTCTGCTTGACTAAGGGAATGTTAGAAAGGTTACAGAAAAACATCTTTAAATTCATATGGAATGATAGGCACCCACGTATTAACCGTAAAGTGATGATGATGCATAAAAAAAGAAGGGGGTTAATCGGTGCCATGCCTCTACAAGTATTATATGGCTTCCCAGCTGGCCTTCCTGCCCATGATATTTGCTGAAAACAACAGACCCAGATGGCTCTCTTTGGAGGATGCTCTGGTCCGCCCTCTGAACTGGAGAGGCCTGCTATGGTCCTCTCTTAAAAACATTAAAAACATTGCGATACTCTCTCCATATACCTACCTCACCCTATCTTTATGGAAAAAAGTTTGTTATAAGCATAATTTGCAGGCTAAGCCATCACAGCTTGTAGAAATCTTCAACAACCCAGACTTCCCTGGAGGGCATGACCCTCTTCTGTTTGGATGGTGGACCGCTAAAAAAATTAAAACCTTAGGTAATATAACACAGGGTGGGCTTGTCCCTGCTTTGGCCTCCTTACAACTACAACTGTCAATACCTTTGAACGAAAGATTTAGAGCGTTTCAAATTATTCACTTTGCGAAGTCACTATGCCTCACTAACCAAACTTCAAGGTCTACTTTTCTGGAGAACATCTGCAGATCGGATCCTTTGTGCAGGGGCATGTTATCCACCCTATATTCCTCCTTCAATTCTACCACATCCCAAAATAAGCTTCATTTTCAACTTGCCTGGGAGCGTGACTGTGATAAAACATTGAATAAAGAAGACTGGATGCAATGTATGGACACCCTCTCTAAGGGTAGCCTCCAGGTTACAAACATGGAGGTCTCCCTTAGAGTTCTACACCGTAGTTATTTAGTTCCCACAAAACTGCACCAAATATCACCAGAAAATCCCTCCTCATGTTTCAGGGGTTGCCAAACACCGGGTACAATATATCATATATGGTGGACCTGTCCTAAGGTAGCGCAGCTATGGTCTAGGATCATAAATAACTTGAATAAAATTCTCTCAATCCAGTTACAAGCTGACCCCATGATTTTCCTTCTGGGCTATAAACCAGAAGATATTCCTTATGCTTATCATAAGCTCATACAGTTTGCTGCCAACTCTACTAAAACCTATATTGCATCTCAATGGCGTCAGCAAGCACTCATCTATCGATGCGTCCTAGATAAAATGCAGGAGACCATGCTTAACGAAAAAATTAAGGCTAACCTGATGGATAGTGTCCACCATTTTGATAAAATTTGGCAACCATGGCTTAATAATGTTACCTCTTCAAATATTAAACAAGCACTCGAACAGTTTTAAAATAATAAGTCAACCCAACATTGTTTTCTTGTTCTCATCTGGTGTACAATCTACAAATACCTCATTGATTATTAAAGGTACCTTTTTCTCCCTTATGCCCTAAGCATCTCTAACCATACTAAATACAACCTTTAACACTTGTTGGCATACTACCCTTGTTCAAATGTTAATACTTGATCGTTCTACACTTTTATTCTTATCAAAAATGCATAATTCAGGCTTATATACAATGTCATACTGCCATAAGTTTTTCTTATATGACCTGTATAACTTAATGCAGTTATTTGCTCAATATGCATCCTTACTGTATGTACATTTTCTACAATGGAATCAATAAAGTAAATTTGAAACTAAATTTATATAACATTTACATAAAAAAAAAAACAAAAAAAAAAAAACACATAGCAATGTATTCATTATCTCCATTTCTTATGAATCTTCACATTTGTCAAGAAAACACTGGTTCACCATGAGCTTGCTGGCCAATCTGTAGCTCCAGATGCTTCAAGTCCTCCTCCATAGAACCATATTAATTTATGACACACATTGGTGAGAATCAACCAATCCAAAACAGTCTGTATGCATGTTGTGGCTCTGTACAATTAACAAGCTGACACATCATTGCATTCCTGCGGTTCTGGAGGTGGAGGATTTGCATATTCAGCAGTGATGCATTGTGGGACACCTCAGAAGCTCACTCCAACCTGAATAATCTCAAAGACCTTCTGCTTTAACGTGGACCTGCTCTGAACTCTTACACAGGACAAAATGAAAACAGAGAAATGCACTCTGTATGTATTTTAGAGAGTTTAGCCTGTATAATTCCCCCTAAGTTGTGTCTAATCACTAGTTGTAATTTGATCCCTGCCCTGTGTCACATGACTGCCTATGGCAGATAAGCCCATTTGAAAGCACAGGCTGTAAACAATATGTCTGCTTCCATGAATCAGGAAGTAGAAACTAATTTTAGAAGCAAATTTAATTTAGGATTTGTATCAGCTGTAACAAAGAAATGTTCTTTGTTTAAAGGTTATTATGCTGTTGTGTATCTTTTAGAGCAGAGAGGAGTTCTGAGTTCAGTTCCGCTTTAACCACCCTGGCGTTCTGATTAAATCGCCAGGGTGGCTGCGGGAGGGTTTTTTTTAAATAAAAAAAAAACTATTTCATGCAGCCAACTGAAAGTTGGCTGCATGAAAGCCCACTAGAGGGCGCTCCGGAGGCGATCTTCCGATCGCCTCCGGCGCCCAGAATAAACAAGGAAGGCCGCAATGAGCGGCCTTCCTTGTTTTGCTTATATCGTCGCCATAGCGACGAGCGGAGTGACGTCATCGACGTCAGCCGACGTCTTGACGTCAGCCGCCTCCGATCCAGCCCTTAGCGCTGGCTGGAACTTTTTGTTCCGGCTACGCTGGGCTCAGGCGGCTGGGGGGACCCTCTTTCGCCGCTGCTCGCGGCGAATCGCCGCAGAGCGGCGGCGATCAGGCAGCACACGCGGCTGGCAAAGTGCCGGCTGCGTGTGCTGCTTTTTATTTCATTAAAATCGGCCCAGCAGGGCCTGAGCGGCAGCCGCTGGCGGTGTTGGACGAGCTGAGCTCGTCCAAACCGCTCAGCTGGTTAAGAAGGGAAATTTCTGTTTTGCATAGCGTTTTAGCAAGCGGGTTTATGCTTCCCTTTTAGCGCCTTACACACTCCTAGAAGTTCTGGTTCATCATAAGCTTGCTGGGCAATCCAAAACACTGCCGTGATCTAACTATGCAACATTATGATTCTGCAAAGCTGATTAGAAGCTTACCTTTTGCAACTACAAAATGACCTACACTGGCAACATTTTAATAAAAAACACTCCAGAAGTTAATATGCTAAGAAAGGTCAAAGGTTGAAGGAAAAAAGGACGAGTATCAGTAAGATGGATGGAGAGAAGAACTTCTGCAACATAATGACAATTTAACTGCAATAAAAACACTCAAATGAAGAGTGTTATTCTGGGAAACCACCCACAGGATCACTATAAGCTGGTTTACTAGGACAGAACGGGTTCAGTGCTTTTCTACAATATCATTTATGCTATGTAATTATTTCCAATCATCCATAGGATATAATGTGCCAACTCCACTAGATCATATGTATGGCAGAGTTTCCCAAGTCTACACACATCATAGTTCATGTTTTGTGGATAGTCACATTACTGAGATACTGATCCCTGCACTTGTACACACTGGAGGCTGATGTTAGCTAATCCACAACCTGCCACTACCGCACATTGCCATACTGATGCCAACACATGACCGTGTTACATGGAGGGACTCTGCAGGCCAGAGATGGCACACAGCTCAATGTACTCATGCCAGGAATTTTGGGGCACCACATCAAAGATGGTTAGGTGGAAGTGTGGAGATACAACTTCCACTACTCTCTAAAAGGTGGTCAGGCCAGTGGGGGCTGGAGGGGAGATTCCAGGGAATTTATTAATGATTCTAGCTGATCACACTTGGTAGCCTCAGGCAGAGATCATACCCGTTTTGCCCTGGTTAAAAATTGCATGTGCAAAACGCATGTAATGCTTCCCTAAGGATATTCACAATCAAGAGGTGTAATGTGCTTTTTTTCTGCATGTGGGGAAAGAAACAAAACAGAAAACAGGCTGTCAGGTTTTTTTGGACACTGAATGCGATTCCTATTGCAGACAGTCAGCTGTAGTGTGCGGAAAATGCAATGAATCGTCCACAGAAAACTATGGTCATTTTCCACAGACTCAAATGTGATCCCTGCCTCAGACAAATCAGTGTTAAGGTTCCGCCCAGTGATTACGTTATTTTGACAAGTAAGGAAAAGTGCAACAGGCTAATTTTCCAGTTAGGTACCCTAGTGCTGCCCCCCCCCCCCCCAAAAAAAACAAAGAAAAAAAAAAAACACTCATCCCCTGTGGTGACACTACCTCTGTCTCGTGGAATCTCCTCCGTCAAGCAGTTCATCCTTTTCTGCGTTATCAATTGCCAACTTGCAAGAGAGGTTTGCTTTTCTCCATACAGTTTGATTACTAAAACAAAGATTAGACAGAGTAAGACATTAAGACATTACAGGCCTTGTCAGTCCAAGCCGCCTTACCTTCTCACAGTTCCTTTTGCTGGCCTTCTCAGTCCAAGCTGCCCCCCCTTACCTTCTCATAGTTCCTACTACTGGCATTGTCAGTCTACTCTGCTCCCATTACCTTTTCACAATTCCTTTTACTGGCCTTGTCCGTCCAAGCTGCTCCCCTTACCTTCTCATAGGTTCTTTTACTGGCCTTGTCAGTCCAAGCTGTTCCCCTTACTGTCATGAATGATACGGAAGTCGAGACGATTAGCGATTCTGTATCGTTCCGCAAAGCAAAGAAGAATGTCACTTTCTGTTTAAACGTACAATAGATGTCTTTTCCCTTCAGTCTGAATAAGAGCCCCTCCACTTCCTTCCTAGCTTTTCACACATAGGTGCTACGACCAAATGCTAGCCTTGAAGCAGGATCAGCAAATAAAGATCAGTCCTTCTAGTTCCCTCTAAAAACTGTGGTCAGACAATAGACAAACTTCATGTATTAATAATTAACCACCCTGGCGTTCTGATTAAATCGCCAGGGTGGCTGCGGGAGAGTTTTTTTTAAATAAAAAAAAAACTATTTCATGCAGCCAACTGAAAGTTGGCTGCATGAAAGCCCACTAGAGGGCGCTCCGGAGGCGCCCAGAATAAACAAGGAAGGCCGCAATGAGCGGCCTTCCTTGTTTTGCTTATATCGTCGCCATAGCGACGAGCGGAGTGACGTCATCGACGTCAGCCGACGTCAGCCGCCTCCGATCCAGCCCTTAGCGCTGGCCGGAACTTTTTGTTCCGGCTACGCTGGGCTCAGGCGGCTGGGGGGACCCTCTTTCGCCGCTGCTCGCGGCGAATCGCCGCAGAGCGGCGGCGATCAGGCAGCACACGCGGCTGGCAAAGTGCCGGCTGCGTGTGCTGCTTTTTATTTCATTCAAATCGGCCCAGCAGGGCCTGAGCGGCAGCCGCTGGCGGTGTTGGACGAGCTGAGCTCGTCCAGACCGCTCAGCTGGTTAAAGATGTGGGTATCACAGACAAATGACAAATATATTTTCTGGTTTCTAAAAATCAGCCTAATAACTAATCCAAATAATAGCCTGCTAGCTGCCAGGGGGTCTCAACTACTTATTACTAGCAGACCACACATGCTAATCTAACGGTATTTGGTGTTATCGAATCACACATCGGCCGAAAGTTATGAATCTGCCCTCGGATTCGCTGTGCGCCAATCCAGACAGAAATGGCGCAGGTTACTGGTAAATTGTGTCATTTTAGGCTTGTACAGAAATCCTGCCTCATGCTCCAGAGGATGTAAACTCACCTACTTTCCAGGTAGAGCCAGCCCAAAACTCAGATCCTATAAAAGTTGGGGCAGGAACAACCCCTCCCGGTTCTCCAAATTTCACCGATCAGAACTGTCCATGCATGCGTTCCAGGAGGACCGAACGCATGCTTTGTTTCAAGAACTTTTTTTTTTATATCAATGTCTGCATTTGAACTGGGCTTTATTTCATTCAATATCTCACAAGGACTGCTAAGTTAAGTAAACTTTTCACAATTCTTCCCTTTTATTTTAAGCTTTGTGTTTAGATGTTAATTAGTGTATTTAAATGTGTGTAATGCATTTCTGTTATTAAAACTTTTAAAAATCGTTTTACGGTTATGACCTGTTCCTGAACATACACAATCGTACTTACGCCTCCGAAAACGTTACCTTGTGTTCTATAGTATCTTGCATTTATAACCCGTATGCTTGAGTCGGGCACAAATAGACGGATCTGGCACAGATCGCTGCATACAGCTAAGGGTAAACTTACAGTGTTCGCAGTGTGCTAATATATCTACAGTCGTGTGCTAACTCACACGTGGTGGCAAGCATTTGAATTGTACGTGTGTGGTAAATCCTTTGGAGTCAGGACGCTCCTCTCAGCTAGTCGGTTCATAGATTGCAAATCCACATATGGGTATCTATGCGCAAAGCGAGTTTCTGACTGAGCGATTGACCCAATCAAGGACTGGCCCTTGCGCTTCATGACACTTACCTTCTCACAGTTCCTAATACTGACCTTGTCAGTCCAATCTGCCCCCCTTACCTTCTCACAGGTCCTATTACTGGCCTTGTCAGTCCAAGATGCCCCCCCCCCCTTACCTTCCCATAGGTCCTGTTACTGGCCTTGTCAGTCCAAGCTGCTCCCCTTACCTTCTCATAGGTCCTATTGCTGGCCTTGTCAGTACAATCTGCCCTCCTTCCCTACTCAGTTTCTACTACTGGCATTGTCAGTCTAATCTGCTCCACTTACTTTTTCACAGTGCTGTGGAATCGGAGTTGGAGTCGGGGCAATTTTGGGCACCCGGAGTCGGAGTCGTTGATTTCATAAACTGAGGAGTCGCAGTCGGGAGTCGGATGATTTTTGTACAAAATCCACAGCCCTGTTAAGTATTAGACTAAGGAGTCGGAGTCGAGGAGTCTGAGTCTTGAGCCATTTTGGGTACCCGGAGTCGGAGTTGTAGTCGTGGTTTCAAAAACTGAAGAGTCGAAGTTGGAGTCGGAAGATTTTTGTACCGACTCCACAGCCCTGCTTTTTGTCAGTCCAAACTGCTCTTGTTACCTTCTCATGGTTCCTATTACCAGCCATTTAAGTCCGAGCTGGTCCACTTCTCACAGTTCCTATTATTGTCCTCGTCAGTCCAAGCTGCTCCCCTTACCTTCTCATAGTTCCTTCTACTGGCATAGCCAGTCTAATCTGCTCTCCTTACCTTTTCCTAGTTCCTATCACTGGCCTTGTCAGTCCAAGCTGCTCCCATTACCTTCTCATAGTTCCTGTTACTGGCCATTTCAGTCCAAGTTGCTCTACTTATCGTCTCATAGTTCCTATTACCGGCCATTTTAGTCCGAGTTTGTCCACTTCTCACAGTTCCTATTATTTTCTTAGTCTGTTCAAGCTGCTACCCTTCTCATAGTTCATATCACCAGCCATGTTCAATTTAAAAATGAGAGGCAGAACTAATGCTTTTACACCGGATCCTAATTACATAGTAGTGCGGAGTGACTAGGGCTAAAAAACCAATTTGGCCTAATTTTTGGGAGACTGAACATAATACCCACCTGAGCATCTGCTTTTTGTGACATTCCATCTCTTTCAACAATTCCTGCTTGTCTGACTCCTTGTCTTGTTCTTTGGCCATCTGTTCAAGGTCCTTCCAGAGACAGCAAACAAAAATTCTATAAATGAATATTTGCCAAAGTATACAGTCGATGTAAATTATTCTTTTACCCACTTTATAAATCAGCATTTATTAAAGGTCTACTGAAATGAATCATCATAGTTTCCTATTCTCACATGCATGGAGCGCCAACATGGACCCCTGAAGAGATCGCCTCTCTTGTCTTATGCTAGGTACACACTATACAATTTTCTGACAGATTTACTGTCAAATCGACTATTTCCAACAGGTTCAATCTGAAAATAGTTTGGAAATCAGATCGGGCCTGTTGGAAATAGTTGATCTGACAGTAAATCTGTCAGAAAATTGTATCGTGTGCACCTAGCATTATGCAGTGGCTCTCATGGAAAAGTATGTTTACACAGCACCGGCATGCTGGAATAGATGCTTTCACTACTATAGTATCTTATGAATTACTGCTACCAATCAAGATCCATTCCAGCTCATGTAAGAGGTGTCACACTCCTTTTATAGCCTGAATCACCTGCTGTTCATTGTGTCGTGTGAGAATTGCCTCCATTTATCCATATCCACACAAAGTTCTTTCTCAGGCCTGGTGCACACCAGAGGAGTTTTTCTGAGCGTTTTGTTTTTAAATCTGCTGCTAATGTTATCCTATGTGTCTGTGCACACTGGAGCAATGAGGTTTTGTAAAAAACCCCATAGCATTACATTGGGAAGAGCTTTTAGAGGTTTCAAAAGCTCTTCCCAATGTAATGCTATGGGGTTTTTTACAAAACCTCATTGCTCCAGTGTGCACAGACACATAGGATAACATTAGCAGCAGATTTAAAAACTCAAAACGCTCAGAAAAACTCCTCTGGTGTGCACCAGGCCTTAGTGCCCAATTTTTCCCTTACCTGGGGGGCTCTCTGTAAAATTAAAAAGTAGTAAAGTACCTGTTCCAACAGTTCAGAGAAGTGAGGCAATAAGTGAGCAGGAAGCGGGGATTGTTATGTTACAAACGAGAACCTGCAAATTCATGCAGCAAGTATTATCCTGTTGCAAAAAAATAAAAAAACATTTTTAATCTCTTACAGCTGAGTGGACGGATATATCAGTCCAGCAGGAGCCGCGCAGCGGCAATCTGGATGGATTTACATGTCCAGCATTATGGTGTCAAGTGGGCAAAAAGTAAATTTAAAGTAAAAAATGAATAAAGAAATGTAATATTGATTAATTAACCACCCTGGCGGTATTGACGAGCTCAGCTCGTCCAGGAAAAACTTGCTGAAAGCGGTATTGACGAGCTCAGCTCGTCAATACCGCCAGGGAGATTTCTTGTTTCTCTGCCCCGCTGGCTGCACTTTTCCCTCATCAGAGGGATTCCCCAGGATGGCTGGATGCCTGTCAGCACGCTGTGGGTAGCGATCTGTGCTACCCACAGCATACAGAACTAGCATCCAGCCACCCTGGGAATCCTTGTGCAGCCGGCGTGGCAGAGAATGTGTGGGGCTGTGCAGGGATTCCCCTTCTGTGCCGGCGGGTGGCTGGTGCGGGGATCCCCTCTGTGCGGGGGGGGTGTCCCCTTCTGTGCTTGCTGGTAGTGGCCGGCGGGGATCCTCTCTGTGCGGGGGGGGGGGGGGGGGGTGTCCCCATCTGTGCTGGCTGGTAGTGGCCAGCGGGGATCCTCTCTGTGCGGGGGGGGTTCCCCGTACTGTGCGTGCGGGTGACCCTTTAGTGTGTGCGGGGGGGGGGCTGGGCTGGTTTTCCCCTTCTATGGGGCTGGTCTTGGCCGGTTGGGGACACCCCCTTCTGTGCGGGGGGGGGGGGGGGGGGGGGAAGAGGTGGGTGTCCCCTTCTATGCGAGCTGTGGGTGGCCTCTCTCTCCTCTTCCCCCATCCCTCCCTCTCTGTCCCCCGTGCCCCCTCTCACCCCCGATCCTGTGTCTCCCCCCTGTCAGAAGCCCTGCTTTACTCACCTGAGGGCTTTCTCCTGCGCCGGTCGCTATGGACACCCTCCTCCTCCATTGCCGAAGTCCCGGTCTGTGTAATTACAGTATGCGGCTTGGTGACGTCACCAAGCCGCGTACTGTAATTACAGAGAACACGAGACTTCGCGATGGAGGAGGAAGTGCGCCGCTTCCGCCGCAAGAGAAAGCCATTAAGGTGAGTAGATCAGGGCTTCTGACAGGGGGGAGACACGGGATTGGGGGGGCACGGGGGATCGGGAGGGAGGGATGGTGGGGGGGGGGGGAAGAGGAGGGAGAGGCCACCCACAGCCCGCACAGATGGGGACACCCACCTCCCCTCACCACAGAAGGGGGTGTCCCCGACCGACCACGACTAGCCCCCATAGAAGGGGATACCCGCGCCCCCCCCCCGCACACACAGAAGGGCCACCCAGCCACCCACACGCACAGTATGGGGATTTACCCCCCCCCACAGAGGGGATCCCCGCCGGCCACTACCAGCCAGCACAGAAGGGGAGCCCCCCCACAGAAGGGACACTCGGTCAGGGGGCATCGGGGGGCAATGGGGGGGGGGGGAGAGGCACCCGCAAACCTGTCTCCCTATACATATGACTCCCTAGACCTGGCTGCACATCTGTCTCCTATACACCTGGCAAACATCTTGCTCCCTATATACCTGGCAAAACATCTGGCTGACTATTCCTGGCTAATACATCTGACTAACTACACCTGGCTGCACATCTGGCTAATACATCTGGCTATACTCACCATTGGCATGCTGATCCCTCGTCGCGTACCTCTGATAGCTTCCCCAGTGCCTTCTTCCATGTCCCTGGCCGGATTTTGCTTCTCCCTTGGCGATCACATGTCCCCCGTCGATCGGCGTTGATGGAACCAGTGTCACACAGCATCATCAAAATCTCGCAGCAAACACTTTTTTTTATTATTTAATTCAATACAATAACCTGTATTGAATTCAATATAAAAAAAAAAAAGATTGCAAAAAAAAAAAAAAAAAAATTGGTTGAAAATTATTGGAAATTAATTGAACCACTTTTTGCACGGAAATCCTGGGGAAATAAAACGCCAGGGTGGCTACAACCCTATTAACAACTCCCTGCAGCTACCAAACACATGCACCAAAAAAACAAACAAAAAAAACCAGCGAGAGTTTAAAAACACGTTATTAGTTACCTTTGGGACTGAGCTTATTTAATATGTACATAATATGGGTGTATTACTGTTATTGTAGTAAATAGGGGTAGTGATAAAGTTATTGGCAAAGGGGAGGAGAGCTGACAGGGAAAATTGCTTCTGTCCTTAAGGTGAAAGCACCCACGGACTTAAAGGAGTCATCAGGGGGTTTTAAGAACGATAAGTGCTACTTACCCGGGGCTTCGTCCAGCCCCAAGCTCCCAGCCTGTCCCTTGCTGCAGCTCCGCGGTGAGCCGTTCGCCTGTGAAGCTTCCTGGTCCCCGGCGATGACGCCAGGTCTGTACTGCGCCTTCGCGAGCGGCATTGTCACCGCCACACGGACCGGAGCGTACTGTGCAGGCGCACAACTACTGAGCTTGCGCAGTATGCTCTGGTCCACGTGGCGGTGATTGACAACGCCGCTTGCGCAGACATAGTACAGGTCGTCCTCCAGGTTGGCCTGACATCATCGCCGGGGACCGGGAAGCTTCACAGGCGAACGGCGTGGAGCTGCAGTAAGGGACATGCCGGGAACTTGGGGCTGGACGAAGCCCCGGGTAAGTAGCACTTATTGTTCTTAAAACCCGATGATGACTCCCTTTAAGTGGTTAAAATAAACTTTTTCATGCATATCTCATATAAAGCAATGATCATTTACGTGGATATAAAAAAAAAATTAAAATCTGTGCCTAAACTTGGGCTTTGTTGATAATTCTGATCAAATCATTAAAATATCACAACATGTGTGGATGGATTGGATTGAAGGAAGGTTTATTTCCATCTCACCTGTATTCTCAGTCTCAGAAGCCGGAACTTGTCCTTTACTTGAGCATTGAGATCATTTAGCGCACTTATTGGACCTATGCAATCTCTGATATCCTGTGAAGAGCAAGCCACATAATTATTGTGAATAGAATTATATAGCACTGGTATTTGCTGCAGAACTTCACACACTGCATTGAGTAATGTATGTCACTAAAGTCAATACTATTTGGGGAAAATACCATTGACAGAAAGTAGTATCCTGGCAATGCTTGCTGTCAGTGCGTTTCCCCCAAAGTTCCTCTGAGAGGCGCAGAGCTATTTTGAAATGCACAGGTGCGAGTTTCAGGTTGCGACTGCGCAGTGAATTAGCGCTTCCTTTCTCTGTGCTCATGCATCTTGGAACTTGCCTCAGCGCAGTTCCGATTCACATCACTGGGGGAGCTTCCTTGTTTTCATATCCAAGTGGAGTGTTGCGCTGAATATGAAGCCCACCAGGGATCGGGAACAGAAGGGACCCCGAGGACAACATGCACTATCAGGATACTTCTTAAAGAGACACTGAAGCAAAAAAAATGATGATATAATGAATTGGTTGTGTAGTACGGATAATTACTAGAACATTAGTAGTAAAGAAAATATTCTCATATTTTTATTTTCAGTTACATTGTTTTTTTTATAGCATTGCATCATTCTCTATTTGCAGTTTACACACTACTCAGCATTCTAAATGATTTTACAGAGCAGGCCAGTGAACTATTGAACTGCTCTCTGGAGAGAAAAAGAAAATACAGTGACTAACAGTTCAGATAACAAGCTTCAGTAGACAGAGCTCTTTGAGAGTCTTGGAGCTCAATGGCTCTTTTGCATAGATAACAACTGGATTTTCTTTACTCTTCCTGTACTGGAAGAGTAATGTTTTACTTCTTAGCTGTACTACACATACAATTCATTATATCATTAAAAAAATTCACTTCAGTGTCTCTTTAAACATTAATCTAGCCCACCCCATAGGCTTCGGTCATTTTATCGTAACCCCAGTTGAGGAGTAGTTAAGTCTCAGACCAAATTCCACACTCCTCCAGTCAGATGCTAGAAGTGTTGGTGAATGCAAAGAAGAGGAAGATGGTGGTCCAGTGCCACTACCACAGCAGTAATTTAGTGATAGTATGGAGCTCCTGAGTACAGGGGGAGGGTGAAGACAAGCTGCCTTCAATTGCATATGATGCGCGCTAGTGTGCAATGATGCTGGTCATGTGCCTACTTGTCTGCAAGACCAGCAGGTCAACTCAATCAGTGTGTTTTTACATTGTGTGACACCGTGAGGCCCACAGATTGATGACCGATGCTTTGGTCATGGATTGTTACAAGCTAAGATATTTGTGTGTGTGTGTGTATAGCTTAACCTCTTGCCGACCGCGTCACGCCAGTAGGCGTGGCCGCGGCGGCAGCCCCAGGACCGCCTAACGGCAATTGGCGTAAAGTCCTGGGGCTCTGTTTTGCAGGAGATCGCGCGCAGGCTGCGCGCGCATCTCCTGCTTGGGGGGCGGAGCTCCGCCCCGCCTTCAGTCTCAGAGCGGCTGTTGCCGCTCGGGAGACTGTTAGACGGCGTCATCGCCGTCTATTTACTCTGTGCAGCGCTGCGATCAGCAGCAGCGCTGCACTGGGGACAGCCGTGTGACATGGCTGTCCCCATGGGGGACAAGCAGGGCCGGGCCGAGGCATAGGCTGGAGAGGCTCCAGCCTCAGGGCGCAGTGTAGGAGGAGGCGCAGAATTCATTCAGCTGTCATTCCTAATTGTGTTTGAAGCAGAAAGAAATAAGAAAAGGGGATACATGGCAGTGACTGCAAGCCAGATAACTAGATATTAAGGTGTTGGGGAGGTTGTGGGCCCTGTGGCGCCTCTTAGTATAATAGCAATCAGTGTGTGACAGCTGAGGTGGGAGGGGTGGAGGGGCGCACTTTGGTGTCTCAGCCTTGGGTGCTGGAGGACCTTGTCCCGGCTCTGGGGACAAGAGAGCGATCGGCTCTCATAGGCAGAAGCCTATGACAGCCGATCGCCGTAATTGGCCGGCTGTGGGGAGGGAGGGAGCGAGGGAGGGAAGGGATTTAAAGGAAGAGGGTTTTTTTTTTAAAATACGGCAACACAAATATTTATTAAACAAAAAATAAACATGGGGGGAGCGATCAGACCCCACCAACAGAGAGCTCTGTTGGTGGGGAGAAAAGGGGGGGGGGGGGGGAAATCACTCGTGTGCTATGTTGTGCGGCCCTGCAGCTTGGCCTTAAAGCTGCAGTGGCCTTTTAAACTAAAAATTGCCTGGTCACTAGGGGAGTTTAGCCCTGCAGTCCTCAAGAGGTTAAAAGGAATGCGAGGTGTGAGACCAATGGAGGCTTCCATATTTATTTCATTTTAGACAATACTAGTTATTTATTTCCTTATTGTTTTTCATTTGGCTAGTGCACACTGAACCTGACAGCAGTGAAGCATTGTATGTTTTTTCTCTACCAATTACATTAGCTTCTGTGATAAAACATGCATATTTTCACACATACAGACACACATGGGGCTTGATTCACTAAACCGTGATAACTCAAATATCACACCTTATCAAAGCGATCACACCTTAATCAAAGTAAACACGCCTTATCAGAGTAGCATAGCGAGCGCTACAAACTTACGTCTGCTAATTGGCAATGCCACTCATCCTGCTCTGAGCCCCTGCATGTTTGTAGCGCTCGCTATGCTACTCTGATAAGGGGTGTTAACTTTGATAAATTTGTGATATCTTTGATAAGGTGTGATATCGTTGATAAGGTTGATATTGTTGATAAGGTGTGATATTTGAATTATTATAATTTGAATTATTAGAAGTGAATCAAGCCCATGGTGTGCAGGAATCGCTTACAGAAAACCGACAAACAAGTGTGCTACCAGCCTCAGCTTATTACACTCACTCTGTCCAACCATAGTGGAGCAATACTGGCTCTGTATACTGTACACTCAGGGAGGGGTTAAAAGGTTGGGGGCTGGGCGTTGTACAGAAGAGCCTGCAGCACACTAATTAGGGACTGCCTACAAATCTGTCTGCTAAACTTTGTATGATTCCTTAACAGTGGCTGAGCAGATGCAGTAATTAGAACAATTGCACCGAGAACAACGTTTTTTCTTTCCTTAACCTTAGTTGTCAGTCTCTCAGGACGGGGCCCCCTGTGGCTTCTGGGGTCCCCTGCAGCTGCATCTTTTGCAGGGTCTATTGTTACGCTCCTGCTGATCTTTCTGGTCAGTAGGGTCTAAATCACACAAGTAAAACAAGCATGCCGCTAATATTGTAAGATCTGTCAGACATATGCATGCTTGTTCATGCTTAAAGTGAACCTCCGGACTAAAAATCTACTCAGCACAACTGAAAAGGCTTGGTGTTTCTTAACAGTTTCACAGCATCAGAACTTTGTTTTTCTTACCAAAGCATAATTTTTAGCTGCATTTTTAGCAAAGCTCCGCCCATCAAAGAAAAAAAGCCCGGATTTTTTTCCCTGATGCTGTGCAGAGCATGATGGGATTTCCTATGTTGTTATTCATGTTGCCTAGCAACTGGGAGGGGTGCTCAGGACACAGGACAGTTGGAACTGTGTCTCATGCTCCCTGTCACCTCCTTTCAACCAAAAAGATGGCTACCCCCATGAAAAAGATGGCTGCTCCTATGAAAAAGATGGCTGCTCCTATGAAAAAGATGGCTGCCATCATGAAATCAAACATTTGCCCGTTCTTTTAAAACAGTGTGGCTAAAAGATAATATAACCTTTCCATTTTAATTAAGGGCTGGTTCAGACGGACGTTCAGAGGCATTGCGTTCGTTGGCATCGCGGTGGTGATGCGTTCGAGCTTTCAGCAGCGTTCGCGTTGCGTTCGGATGCGGTCGCATTTTTTCTTCCCCTAGGGGGACATTACCCGTCGCGGTTAACCGCCCCTGAAAGCTACATGTAGCTTCCAGGGGCTCCTTGAACGCCAGGGAAAATCGGGACCCGAACGCCGTGTTCGTGCAAACGCACGTAAAAGCTTGGTACAAACGCTCCCATTCACTTGAATGGGAGCGTTTAACGCCAAGCCCTGAACGCTGGCGGTAAACGCTGCACAAGCGTCCGTCTGAACCAGCCCTAACAAATAATGTAACTTAATGACAGTATGTTTGTTTAGGCTGGAGTTCCTCTTTAACTGGTTCAGCGCCGCGGTCCGAAAATCATGCATCCGAGCAACGTTCACCTCCCATTCATTCGCCTATAACTTTATTGCTACTTATCACAATGAATTGATCTATATCTTGTTTTTTCCGCCACTAATTAGGCTTTCTTTGGGTGCTACATTTTGCTAAGAATTATTTTTTTCTAAATCTATTTTAACAGGAAGATTAAGAAAGAAATGAAAAAAATTCATTATTTCTCAGTTTTTGGCCATTATAGTTTGAAATTAATATTCGCTACCGTAATTAAAACTCATGTATTTTATTTGCCCATCTGTCCCGGTTATTACACCGTTTAAACGATGTCCCTATCATAATTTATGGTACCGATATTTCATTTAGAAATAAAGGTGCATTTTTTCAATTTGCGTCCATCATTATTTATAAGCTTATAATTTTAAATAATATAATAACATATTCTCTTGACATGCATATTTAAAAAGTTCAGACCCTTGGGTAACTATTTATGTTGTTTTTGGTTTTTTTTAATTGTATTTTTTATTTTTAATAAAAAAAGTGTATGTGGGTAATTTTTGGTGTGGGAGGGAAACTGTTAATTTTAAATGTAAAATAATATTTTTTTTATTAAAAATGTATTGTGGTGCAGTTTACTATTTGTGAGAAAAGTCCTGGATGCGAACGATCTCGCATCCAGGAACTTAAAAGCAGGGGAGATGTTTCCTGGGGGCAGAAATACCGCGCTCTCTGGAGAGAAAGCGTCGGTATTTCTGCGGGGAAGATAGATCTGTGAATGGGAATTATATTCCCATTCACTGATCGGAGGGCTAGCGGCGGGCAGCGGGAGCGCGCCTGATCGCGCGCACGAGGCGGCAGCAGCAGTGCCTATCTGGACGAGGAAGCTCGTCCAGATAGGCCGAACTGGTTAAAGGACCACTATCGCGAAAATCATGAAATGTAAAATACTTGTAAACACATACAAATAAGAAGTATGTTTTTTCAGAGTTAAATGAGCCATAAATTAATTTTTTCCTATGCTGCTGTCTCTTACAGAAGGTAGTAGAAACCTGACAGAACTGACAAGTTTTGGGCTAGTTCATCTCTTCATGGGGGATTCTCATCAAGGCTTTTATTCTTTATAAATACATCCCCTGAAAAGGATTTATACAATGATGCTGGCCAGCCTCTCTGCTCACTGCACACTTTTTTGACAGTTGGACGGTTCAACTGCTAATCAATAACTGCTTTTGAAAATAAACAAAACCCTGTGAAACCCCCTTGAGGAGATAGACTAGTCCAAAACCTGTAGGTAATGGCAGATTTGTACTACCTACTGTAAGTGACAGCAACATAGGAGAAAAGTAATTTATGGCTCATTTTACCTAGGAAAAAACTGACTTCTTATCTATATGTGTTTATAAGTATTTTAAATTTTACGATTTTCACGATAGTGGTCCTTTTAAAGGGGTTCTGTGGAGTCCTGCAATAAACATAAACAGACACTTACCTGGGGCTTCTATCAGTCCCATGTAGCTGTAATGTCCCACACCATCGTTCTCCGATCACCCGTTCCCCACCGCCGGCACCGGGCAATTATTCGTCTAGCAAGACAAATAATGTGCGCTCCCGCTTGCGTCTCCGGGAGCTTACTGCGCAGGCGCAGTACGATGTTTTCTTGTACTGCGCCTGCGCAGTAAGCTCTCCGAGACACGCGTAATTAGACCGGGACCAGCGGCAGGGAACGAGTGATCGGAGGAGGACGTGCGGGACATTACAGCTACAGGGGGCTGATAGAAGCCCAGGGTAAGTGTCTGTTTATGTTTATTGCAGGACTCCACAGAACCCCTTTAAAGAGTACCTAAACCAATGAGATTCACTTACCTGGGGCTTGAACTAGCCCCCCGCTGCTGTCCTGTGCCCCCGCCGGACCTCTAGGATCCTCCGTTCTCCTGCCACAGCTAAGTTTCGTTATTCACCAACTGAGTCGGCGGGCCACTGCGCGGCCCTCGCCACTAGTAGTTTAGCTCTCATGCCTGTCTGCAATAGCATCCTGTGCAGGGCACTACTGTGGACGGGAATGCGACCGAAACTATGCGTGGTGAGGGCCGCACAAGCGCAGTGGCCCTCCAACTCTCAGTCAGTGAAGAATGAAACTCGGCTGCAGCGGGAGAACGGAGGATTCTAGAGGACCGGCGGGGGCACAGGACAGCTGCAGGGGGCTGGTCAAAGCACCAACTAAGTAAATCTCATTGGTTTAGGTACACTTTAACCACTTAAGGACCAACATATAAAATGGCCTTAAGGACCAGAGCGTTTTTTTTGGTTTTGACATGCTTTGTTTGAGTTTAGATATTTCAGTAAATTTTTGGTCTATCCAAACAAATGTGATATTGTTTTTTTCAGAACAAATAGGGCTTTTTATCTATACCACTTAATTATATTGATAATGGAATTTTATATGTTTTTTTAAGAGAATTTATGCTAAAAAAAAAGTAAAAAAATGTATATTGTCTGAAATTTTCAACCAAAAATATGTATATATCTTGAATTAAAACAAATTCTTTTCAAAATGTATTCTGCCATATGTTTCTAATATATATGTGCAAAAAAAATGAAAACTATTTACATCTTTGGTACATTGTAGAGACTGTGAAAAAAAGCGTAATTTTGCTTTTCAGTGAACAAAATCTACAATGCTTGTTTTCTGCGTTGTACATCACTTCTCTGAAGCACTAAGTCACTGAAATAGTAACATTCCCACCAAAATGACCCCATTCTGTAAACTAGACCTCCTGAGGTATCCATCGATGGGGGCAGTGGTGATTTTGACTGCACAGATTATTGGTGGAAATTGATGGAATGTATAACGACAAAAAAAAAAAAATCATTTTTTTATTCAGACATGTCAGTTTTTTCTGTTTTTTGACAGACACGCTTTGAAGTATTGTAGAAATTCACCCCACAAATGATTCAGTAATTCCTTCTGAATAAAACGATACCAAATATGTGTGGCTAGACTATTGCTTTAGTCCAATACAGAGCTTAGAAGAAGTTGTCAATAATTGAACCTTCAAAGACCATAAATCACACGCTTGCTTTTCCCAGCACAGCCCGCTTTTGATGAAGTCTGAGGTAAAAAGTCTGTCAAATTCCCGCCAAAATGACCCCATTCTGTAAACTAGACCTCCTGAGGTATCCATTGATGGGGGCATTGGTGATTTTGACTGCACAGATTATTGGTGGAAATTGATGGAATGTATAACGACAAAAAGAAAAAATAATTTTTTTATTCAGACATGTCAGTTTTTCTGTTTTGTGACAGACACGCTTTGAAGTATTGTAGAAATTCACCCCACAAATGATTCAGTAATTCCTTCTGAATAAAACGATACCACATATGTGTGGCTAGACTATTGCTTTAGTCCAATACAGTGCTTACAAGAAGTTGTCAATTATTGAACCTTCAAAGACCATAAATCACACGCTTGCATTTTCCAATACAGCCCGCTTTTGATGAAGTCTGAGGTAAAGAGTCTGTCAAATTCTGTAAAATAGACCCCCTGAGGTATTCATCGATGGGGGCATTGATGATTTTGACTGCACAGATTATTGGTGGAAATTGAATAAAATAAATGAATTTTTCTTTTTGTCCTTATACATTCCATCAATTTCCACCAATAATATGTGCTGTCAAAATCATCAATGCCCCCACGGATGGATACTTCAGGGGGTCTAGTTTACAAAATGGGTTCATTTTGGTGGGAAATTGAGGGACTTTTTACCTCAGACTTAATTGAAAGCGGGCTGTGCTGGAAATTGCAAACGTGTGATTTATGGTCTTTGAAGGTTCAATAATTGACAACTTCTTCTCAGCACAGCTTTGAACTAAAGCAATAGTCTAGCCACGCATATGTGGTATCGTTTTATTCAGAAGGAATTACTGAATCATTTGTGGGGTGAATGCCTACAATACTTCAATTTGAATGGAATGTTTGGGAAGAAAAAATAAATGTAGCAATTTTTTTGGGGCAGGGGGTTTCAGTTGCTCCTTCTGAATAAAATTATATCGCCTATGTGTGGCTACTGGCGCTTTGTGTACCATAAATTTGAAGGACAATCCAAGTTAAAAATTTAGGCAGGTGTGGTACACTTTGAAACAGTCTTTCAAACAAAGTCCTGGTTTTTCGGGACATTCGGGGCAATGGTATCGTGTATCCGTCCTTATTTTTTGTTTAGTGCAGACCCTACACTTTTTCTGGGGGTATTGCTTTTTCCCCGTCTGTGGTATAATTTCTGGAACATGATATCCAGAAAGTCTCTCGACTGAATCAAATCTTCTGCCAGGGTGAGTTGCAGCTTTGGAAATGAGAGATTCAGCTATTTCCTCCTGGAATTCTAAATTGCTGAGAGGGTTTTTTGACATTTTGTATAGTATAAAGCTGTTGTAAATTCCCAACTGCAGCAAGGATAAGCCTAATTTTTTATACCAATATCTGGTTTTGCGTGAGGCCAGGTACGGCTTCATTGCCGCGTCATTGCGGTCTACACCACCCATATATTGGCTGTACTCATGAACACATTTAGGTTTCTCTTGTGCTCCAGTCCTGGGTGTTATGCTTTCAGGAGTATGTATGGTTGAAAGCATATATACGTCCCTTTTTCCCCTGTACTTCAGAGCCAGCATCTCTTCACTGCGGAGACCCTCAGATTCATCAGGTTTGAGGCGCTTGTTGACAAGGCTCTGAGGGAAGCCTTTGCGGTTGGATCTGATGGTACCGCAAGCTGGCGTGTTCTCTCTCGCTAAATGTTTGAATAGTGGGATGCTGGTGTAATAGTTGTCTAGGTACAGGTTGTATCCTTTGTTCAGGAGAGGGTGAATCAGATCCCAGACAACTTTACCATTTGTGCCCATATAAGGTGGGCACCCAGGTGAAACCAGCTGGCTGTCTTTTCCCTCGTACACTCGGAAAGCGCATGTAAAGCCAGTGCTGCTTTCACAAAGCTTATTAATTTTTATGCCATATCTGGCACGCTTGGAAGGGATGTATTGCTTGATCCTAAGTCGACCAGTGAAGTGTACCAGGGACTCGTCAATACTTATATTTTTTTCTGGCACGTATACCTCTGAAAATTTTTGCGATAGGTAGTCAATTAGGGGCCGAATTTTGTATAGGGGATCAATATTTGGATCTTCTCCGGTTTGGTACTGGGAATTGTCACTGAAATGGAGGAAGCGCAAGATGGTCAAATAACGTGTCCTCGACATTGTTTGCGAAAAAATCCCCATATGTTGAATTGGTCTTTTCGACCAATACCGTTTTAGGTCTGGTTTTTTGGTAATGCCCATGTTTATTGTGAGGCCTAAAAATGTTTTTATTTCCTCCACTGTAGTGGGCCACCAGTTCTTAGGCCTCGCATAGCTGGATTGCGGTTTCTCAGCAATGTGTTGCTGAGCGTATAAGTTTGTTTGCTCAGCAATAGAGCCGAGGAGCTCATCAGTGATTATGAGTTCCATAAATTGAATTGGGGAGAGGTTAGCCGTTTGCACTTTAATTCCAGCCTGGCCTGTGAAAGGAGGAATTGAGGGTGCTTCTAGGTTGGCAGGCGACCACACGGGGTGAAGCAATTCCTCCGGTACGTCAGTGCGGCGACGTTTAGTAGAAGCGCTCTGTTGCCTGCGGCGTCTCTGTCTGGGTGTTGCGACACTCTCTTCCTGCTCCTGACTAGTGCTTGGCTGCTCTGGCATGGCTGTCTCAGAACTCTCAGTCTCCTCCACGTCCGATTCACTTGGTAGGGTGTCACTGTCAGGGATTGGCTCAAACTCTGAGTCTGAATCTTCAGGCTCTGATTCTTCAGAGTCTAATTCCTCACTGGATTCCCCAGACTGGCAGATCAGATCTACAATCTGCTGAGCAGTAAAAGATCTCTTCGCCATCACGTATATAGTGCAGGACACAATATAAAGGACACAATATACCCTAACAAGCCTGTATATGCACAGACAATATCAGACCCCACACTGACACTATATACGTAAGCGTATAAACCCTGAACCTATATGCCACCCTTTACACTACTGATATACAGCCCTATATACCCTACACTGTACACTAAACCCGATTTACCCTACACGATATACCCGACACTATATACTAAACCCTTTATATCCTACGCTATATACTAAAGCCTATATATACACCCTACACTATATACTAACCCCTATATACTAAACCCTATACACCCTACACTATATACTAATCCCTATATACCCTACACTATAAACTAAGCCCTATATACCCTACTCTATATACTAAACTATATACTAAACCCTAAATACCCTACACTATACCCTAAACACTATATACCCTGCCTATTATACTAACCCCTATCTAACTGCAGTAAAGCACAGTAAATAAAATCACAATCCAGTAAATAATATATATTATATATAATATATATAGTTATATACTATATATATAGCTATATGCTATATATATATATATATATATATATATATATATATATATATATATATATATATATATATATATATATATATATATATATATATATATATATATATATATATATATATATATATATATATATATATATATATATATATATATATATATATATATATATATGTGGTTGGAAGGGGATCATGGGATGAATTGGGGGGAGATCGGGATAAATAAATGTATCTAAAAGTGTTATTTTTTGTAAAATCGCACAGCCTGTCACGACTGCAGGCTGTGCGTCTCTCCCTGTCACAAAAGATCCTCACAGTGACAGGGAGAGGGAGGCGGAACGGCAACTATGTTGCCTTTCGGAGGGTGATCGCTGTGATTGGCTCACAGCGATCACACGGCAGGGAGCCAATCAGTGACGGCTCCTGCCGATACCCGGAAGCCTTAGCTGTCATAAGACAGCTAAGAGCTCCGGATTCCGTGCAGACGATCGCGGCGGGGAGCGGCGGCACCGGTGATAGAGATCTACGCCCTGCCAACTAGGAGCCCATCAAAACAGGGCGTAGATCTCTATCACCTTGGTCCTTAAGTGGTTAAAGTATAAAGCTACGTACACACATGCGACAACGATCGTTCGTTGTCAACGATGAACGAACTTTTAATTGACGAAAGAACGACCTAAGTAAAGTTAGTTTTAAAAGGTGTGTAACGATCACATCGTTAGAACGAACGTTACATCACGTAAAAGCACCTATTGCGCCTGCGCATAAAAATGAAAAGTTCCATGGAGAAATAGTGAAATGCGCATGTCAAGCCTAGTACGAACGACCGTTTCCAACGATGTACTACTTTTGCAAACGATCATCGTTGGGAAAAATCCGCCAAGCTAGATCGTTCGTTTTTAACGATCTAGCTCGTCCGTCGTTAGACTTAATGGTCGTTGGTTGCTTTTTTTAAAACGATCCTCCTGGCCGCAATAGCAGCATAGGGGGCGATATACAGGCTGGGAACGCGAACAATCACTCGCATTCCCATGCCTGTCGGCCGGTGACGGCCAAACCGGAAGTGCTCGCCGGCGGGTCCTGGGACATCGAAGCGGAGCTGCGAGGGCACCGATCGGCTGCTGGGGGCTGAGGGAAGCCCCAGGTGAGTAAATCTCATTTTTTTCAGTTGGCTTAAAGGGAACCTAAACTGAGAAGGATATGGATTTTTCCTTTTAAAATAATACCAGTTGCCTGACTCTCCTGCTGATCCTGTGTCTCTAATACTTATAGCCACAGCCCCTGAACAAGCATGCAGATCAGGTGCTCTGACTGAAGTCAGACTGGATTAGCTGCATGCTTGTTTCAGGTGTGTGCTTCAGCCACTACTGCAGCCATAAGTCAGCAGAGCTGCCAGGCAACTGGTATTGTTTAAATGGAAACATCCATATCCCTCCCAGTTTAGGTTCCCTTTAAGGATCACTTTAACAAATTAGGTCAACTTCATCTTCAAAATGTGACATATAAAGCATGCCTTTATTCTGTATCCTTTCCCTTGTGTCTCTTGGTCAGAGATGATCTGTCCCCCCCACCCTCCTCCTCCAGAAATTCCCTCATAAATAAATCTTTAGTCGCCCCTTAAAGTGTACAGCGCTGGAGGACTTCTCATCTCAGATTTAAAGCCTACCTCCCAAGTTTTTGAGATGAGAGAGACACTTAAAGAGAACCCGAGGTGTGTTTAAAGAATGTTATCTGCATACAGAGGCTGGATCTGCCTATACAGCCCAGCCTCTGTTGCTATCCCAAACCCCACTAAGGTCCCCCTGCACTCTGCAATCCCTCATAAATCACAGCCATGCTGTGAGGCTGTGTTTACACCTGTAGTGTCAGTCTTAGCTGCTACCCTGCCTCCTGCATAGCTCCGGTCCCTGCACCCATCCCTTCCCTCCAATCAGCAGGGAGGGAAGGGATGCAGGCGGGGACTGGAGTTCAGCAGGAGGCGGGGAGAGCAGAAGACTGACACTATAGAGATAAACACAGCCAGCTCTGACAAGCTGTTTGTCAGCAGCGTGGCTGTGATTTATGAGAGATTGCAGAGTGCAGGGGGACCTTAGGGGGGTTTGGGATAGCAACAGAGGCTAGGCTGTATAGGCAGATCCAGCCACTGTATGCAGATAATATTCTTCAAACCCACCTCAGGTTCTCTTTAAAGGGACTCCGAGCAGTGCAGTAACTATGGAAAGATTCATACCATTTTGAAGCTCTTTTTCTCCTCTTACCAATGATATATAAATCGCCACCCTACGCCATTTAGTTTTCGTTATTTTCGCGATCAAAAACGTGGCCGCCATCTTGGATTCCTTATTCAGCATTGTATTATGCAGGACGACACTTTCCTCAGTGTCAGCAGCTCCATTCAGTGCAATGCAATGAAATACAAGGTACCCAGGGGGATATAATTACAAACATCATGCCGGTAGGTATGAGGATATAATTTATTAGTTGTGGGTATGCTTAAAAGCA
Organism: Hyperolius riggenbachi; assembly: GCF_040937935.1. Taxonomy (NCBI): domain Eukaryota; kingdom Metazoa; phylum Chordata; class Amphibia; order Anura; family Hyperoliidae; genus Hyperolius; species Hyperolius riggenbachi. The sequence continues at coordinate 369,501,773 of NC_090648.1, read as the reverse complement.
TACCCACAGGCACTGCTCGGAGTCCCTTTAAGCCACGCCCTTGCCACACCCCTGATCACGCCCCACCACACCCCTAGTCACGCATACCATAAAGCTTTCATGAGAATAATATGTTGTTTTATACTTCAAACCACACTGGTCCTTTCTATCCTGGTTCATTTTCCTTCATAGTAACATTTTAAAATTAGTAATATATCAATTTTAAGGATGGGAATAAAGTTTAGAGTCAAACACATTTTTAGTAGAGAAATATATGTATTTACATAGAAAGAGGGACAAAGTCCTGAAAGAGGGACAAATGAGGAGGTAAGAGGGACAGGGCTCCCAAAGAGGGACTGTCCCTCAAAAAAAGGGACAGTTGGGAGCTATGTTAACATCTTAAAATTAGTAATATATCAATTTAAAGAATAGGAATAAAGTTTAGAGTCAAACACAATTTTTAGTAGATATTTATAGAAAGAGGGACAGGGCTCCCAAAGAGGGATTGTCCTTCCAAAAGAGGGACAGTTGGGAGCTATGTTTAAAGTACAGCAAAACCCTGCTGAAGGAGAGTCCTGTGCAGAGACAGGAGCAGCGCCTGGATGAGCTGGCAGTAGAGCAGAGCAGATGCACACAATCATCACTGCTGCTCTGCTTATATTACAGGATCCCTGCAGCCCCCTCGGTACCTGGATCAGCGCTTTGATCTCCAGATCGTACTTCACAATTTCCTGGTGACATATTTCTACGTGGACATCCCGGGTAGCCGCCATAGCTATTTCTATACGCTACGGATCGCACAACAGGACACACTCGTCATCCTATTTAACATTTTGCGTGTTGCTGCTGCCACCTCCTGGACACTCTGATTACATGCATGCACAGAACAACAATGCTTAGCTTTCGCATAGGAATAGAACTGCCAACACTACCATCACTTGGATGAATGTAATTGCAATGATGTAACAGGAAGGTATAATTTATGCCTGGGGCGCACCATACAATTTTCCTAACAGATGAATGGAAAATTTCAAGTTGTTTGAAATTTTCCACTATGTTTAATCTGCTTTCACTCGAGAAAGGGGTCAATTCTGAGATCAGTACTGCACAAAATCCTTCCTGGAGCGGAAGCAGATCGAACATGCTGGAAGTTGTCTAGGCCCTAGGGATAGGAAATTTCCCATCAATCTGACAGGAAAGGGCACCACCAGCATACAGGCGAGGGGCCGCATAGGGCCTCATGCTGCGGGGGGCCTCCTGCTGCTGGCAGCTGGCGTGCAGGTGGGGGCGCCCGACGGAACAGCAGGAGGATGGACATAGCGGCGGGGGAGCCGTCAGAGAGAAGTTTCCACTTACCTGTCTCGAACGGCACACAGCTTCTATCTACTTCCTGTACTGGCGTCTGTCGCTATAGTAACAGTGCCCCCTGTGATGACGTAACCGCATGTCTTCACAGGGAGACCGGTACAGTAAGTGGATGCAACGCGCGCTGGGACAGGATGAAGATAGAAGCTGCGTGCAGGATCCAGGCAGGTAAGTGGAAACTTCTCTCTGCGCGCTCCCCCCTTCACTATGTCCACCCTCCTGCCTATACTGCGGGCATATACCTATCTAATCTATATTGGGGGCATATACCAATCTAACCTATACTGGGGGCATATACCTATCTAACCTATACTGGGGGCATATACCTATCTAACTTATAGTGGGGGCATATACCAATCTAACCTATACTGGGGGCATATACCAATCTAACCGATCCTGGGAGCATATACAGTGGGATGCGAAAGTTTGGGCAACGTTGTTAAGCGTCACAATTTTCCTGTTTAAATAGTTTGTTGTTACAATAAAAAAATGTCAGTTAAATATATCATATCGGAGAGACAGTGAGATTTGAGAAGTAAAATTAAGTTTTTTGCATTTACAGAAAGTGCACAATAATTGTTTAAATAGAATTAGGCATGTGCATAAATTTGGGCACGGTTGTCATTTTATTGATTCCAAAACCTTTAGAACTAATTATTGGAACTCAAATTGGCTTGGTAAGCTCAGTGACCGCTGACCTACATACGCAGGTGAATCCAATTATAAGAAAGAGTATTTAAGGGGGTCAATTGTAAGTTTCCCTCCTCTATTACATTTCTCTAAAGAGTAGCAACATGGGGATCTCAAAACAACTCTCAAATTACCTGAAGACAAAGATTGTTCACCATCATGGTCTAGGGGGAAGGATACCGATAGCTGTCTCAGAGATTTCAGCTGTCTTTCCTCAATTAGGAACATATTGAGGAAATGGAAGACCACAGGCTCAGTTCAAGTTAAAGGGAACCAGAGATGAATGATTCACACAAAATAAACATATCAGTTGATAGCTTGTAAAGAATAAATGCTCTACCTGATAATTTAGCCACTCTGGTGTGCCTTTTGAGTGCTTTTTATCCATTATTCCTCCAGGAAATATCCAATATGGCCGCCGGCTCATATCTCTTCTGCTTCCAGGTTATGAGGTGTTCTGGATGTGCTGTATAGGCTATATGAGACTATAGACAAGAAGGGCTGCTGTAGGCTTTCATCTGTGTGCTTTAAACTTTATTATTCTGGTATGCTTTGTGGCTGCCTGTAGGAAGTGTCTCTCATAGTAATGAAACTGCATACAGTAGATAATAATGACAGGCTGCACACACAGAGCACACAGCCACACTTGTCTGTTAGACAGAGATTTTTCCTGCAGCATCAGCCCCTCCCATATCATCACAGCTCTCAGTATGTAAAGCATGAAATTTGAGCCAGGAGGGGGAAGGCTTGGGCTTGAAAAGACTTCACAGAAGAGTGACTCAGCTATAATGATTCCAGGTCAAACCTCGACTGAATAGTCGGTGGATTCTTATCACAGTTGATAACAGATAGATTAGACTGAGAAGAATAAAACTAAAAGCAGGGTAGGTGTTTACTGTCATGTTCCCACTGATAAATGTAATAAAATACATGAGGGTGCTTCGTCTCTGGTTCTCTTTAAGGCTTGAAGTGGCAGACCAAGAAAAATCTCGGATAAACAGAAGCGACGAATGGTGAGAACAATCAGAGTCAATGCACAGACCAGCCCCAAAGACCTACAACATCATCTTGCTGGAGATGGAATCACTGTGCATCATTCAACCATTCGGCGCACTTTACACAAGGAGATGCTGTATGCGGGAGTGATGCAGAGGAAGCCTTATCTCCGCCCACAGCACAAACAGAGCCACTTGAGGTATGCTAAAGCACATTTGGACAAGCCAGCTTCATTTTGGAATAAGGAGCTGTGGAGTGATGAAACTAAAATAGTTATTTTTGGCATAACAAGGGGCATTATGCATGGAGGAAAAGAACACAGCATTCCAAGAAAACACCTGCTACATACAGTAAAATATGGTGGTGGTTCCATCATGCTGTGGGGCTTTGTGAAGGACTGGAAATCTTGTCAAACTTGAGGGACGCATGGATTCTACTCAGTATCAGCAGATTCTGGAGACCAATGTCCAGGAATCCGTGACAAAGCTGAAGCTGTGCCGGGGCTGGATCTTTCAACAAGACAACAACCCTAAACACTGCTCAAAATCCACTAAGGCATTCATGCAGAGGAACAAGTACAAATGTTCTGGAATGGCCAACTCAGTCCCCAGACCTGAATAGAATTGAAAATCTGTGGTGTGAGGTAAAGAAAGCTGTCCATGCTTGGAAGCCATCAAACCTAAATGAACTAGAGATGTTTTGTAAAGAGGAATGGTCCAAAATACCTTCAACCAGGGAAACTTACAATTGATCCCCTTAAAGAGAACCCAAGGTGTGTTTGAAGAATATTATCTGCATACAGAGGCTGGATCTGCCTATACAGCCCAGCCTCTGTTGCTATCCCAAACCCCCCTAAGGTCCCCCTGCACTCTGCAATCCCTCATAAATCACAGCCACGCTGCTGACAAACAGCTTGTCAGAGCTGGCTGTGTTTATCTCTATAGTGTCAGTCTGCTGCTCTCCCCGCCTCCTGCAGAACTCCAGTCCCCGCCTGCATCCCTTCCCTCCCTGCTGATTGGAGAGAAGGGACGGGGGCAGGGACCGGAGCTATGCAGGAGGCAGGGGAGCAGCTGAGACTGACACTACAGATGTAAACACAGCCTCACAGCACAGCTGTGATTTATGAGGGATTGCAGAGTGCAGGGGGACCTTAGTGGGGTTTGGGATAGCAACAGAGGCTGGGCTGTATAGGCAGATCCAGCCTCTGTATGCAGATAACATTCTTTAAACACACCTCGGGTTCTCTTTAAAGCGGTATTGTCAACATAAAAATTTCAACAGCAACTGGTCTGAGTGTATTAAGTGATAAAGATGCTAATCCTGCATTCAAAACTTGCAAAACTTTTTCTGCTGTTATGGTTTGGAGTTATCACATACTTTAGGAGCACTGGCCCTAGTGCCAAACAGTTGAATGCTGGGAGTTCTTTTTATCTATAATAGATTCCTCCTCTTCCATTTATTTTCCTGCCTAGCTGCTTATCTTATTAACCCTCTGATCACTTGTGTTTACAAGCAAGGCTGAGGTGACTCAGCGATTGGATGTGTAAATAATAATAATTAAAAAAAAAAGAGTGTAGTTCCTAGTATACACCTCAGTGGGAGTGTTTGAAGACTCTGGGAGGAGGGCAGCTAATGAATACACAATGAGCAAGAGAAGGGAGGGCGGTAAACAAGAGTCAGGGAGGATATGATGTCGGCATTAGCTTGGCAAGATGGCCACTGCCTAGAATAGGATTTTCTGCTTTTCCTTTATAAAATTCACAGGAATCATTACGTGGATAGCACAATACATCTGTTATGTAAGTAGAAGTAGTATTTATCTACTTCTATATGTGTTTTTTTATTTCTAGATTAGCATGGGTGTCGCTTGTTCTTTAAATACTCTCTCATAGTTGGATTCACCTGTGTATGTAGGTCAGGGGTCACTGAGCTTACCAAGCAAATTTGAGCTCCAATAATTAGTTCTTAAGGTTTTGGAATCAATAAAATGACAACAGTGCCCAAATTTATGCACCTGCCTAATTTTATTTAAACCATTATTGTGCGCTTTCTGTAAATCCAATACATTTCACTTCTAAAATAGTGTGTGCGTCTCCTATATGATATATTTAAATGACATTTTTTTATCGTAACAACTGATTTATACAGGAAAATCATCACATTTAACAAGATTGCCCAAACTTTCGCATCCCACTGTACCTACAGTATCTAACCTATACTGGGGGCATATACCTATCTAATCTAACCTATACTGGGGGCGTATACCTATGTAACCTATACTAGGGGCATCTACCTATCTAATCTATACTGAGGAGTACCTACCTATCTGACCTATACTGGGGGCACCTACCTCTCTAACCTATACTGGGGGCATCTACCTATCTAACCTTTACTGGGGTCAACTATACTAGCTAACCTATACTGGAGCAACTATGCTGGCTACCTATATTGGAGGCACCTACCTATATAACCTATACGGGGGCACCTACCTATCTAACCTATACTGGGGGCAACTATATGGGCTACCTATACTGAGAGGGACTTATAGCTGGCTACCTATACTGCGGGCACCTATATATGACTCCACGTTGGTGGAGCATTTTCGCCCTTGCCCTGGGTGCAATTTAGCCTAGAAACTGCTAGTATTTGGCTCGACCCACATCATGTTTTGGCCATGCCCATTTTACGCCGCCACTTTGTTGGGAGGTATGGCTATCCATTTTTCCGCTTCGCGGGCCGTTCTTTCATGGATGGGGGGGCCTCAATTTATGGACTTCTTGAGGCCACCAAAACCTTAGCTGCACCCGTGTGTATGTATCAGGTATAAAGGTGCCCATTAATGATATGATTTAGCAAACGGTTGACCTTCCAATTGACTGGATTGGATAGTGCCCCCTCCGAAGTATAGAGGGCAGCACTGCAGGAAGTCAAGCGGCAAGCAGTGGAACGCAAGAGAGGAAGGTAAGCGTCCCAGCTCACTGCCTACATTACATTTTAACAACTTTTTGCTCAAATAGCTGGAGGGGAGCGAGGATGGGGGACCCAGGTGAGGGGGCGGAGCCACTCCCGTCCTGGCTGCTTCCTCCCTCCAATTCGACTGCCCCCACCCATGGCCAGGACTGGGGATACGTTTCCACAGACTGGAAACGTAAAGGACATTTTGAGCAAACAGAGGGAAATAAATAAAATAAAAAAACGGATCTGGAACGGCTCTAGTGTGGACCGAGCCTCAGTGCCTGCTCTCCATCATGAAGCAATGAATGGAAGGAGTACCTGTAAGATACATAATATCACCTACAGTAAAAGAAAACTTGGTAAAGGTAAACCTAATTTCCCATCTCTATTAAAACAAAATGTCATAAGAAGTGGAAGATGCTGGCACTGCTGCAAAACACTTTATTATTCAAAACTTGCTGTTACATGGTAGCTACATAAACCATGAACTGGATAAAAGGTGAACATACCGGTGGATGGAGAGGTGGCACAACTGATGACGGTGGGTGCTGGGTACAGACGCCTGGCGGCTGTTGTGCACACTATTGCGCTTCTACAAAGGCTATTAAAACAAACCTGTGAGAATCACCGATTACCCCCCCCCCCCCCCCCCCAAAAAAAAACTCACATAATGACCTCGGGGTAGAAGAAAGCTACTGAATCCTCCAGAGGTTTACCACGTCCTCCTCCCAACCACCGATCCAGCTCTGGAACTCAGAAGTTCATGGCACAGCCGCACTGTGAAGTAGCAATGAGTCACTCGTGCTCTGCTTTTTCCACCCAGCCCAAGTGACTCCATGCTACAGAGCAGGTGTCCTGCAGCTGCGCTTTCACAGACGAGATCACATCCGATCGACAAGGCCCTGGGGGTGCCGGCGCTGGAAAGGTAGAGGGGGGACAGGGGACGCCTCTTATAGGGATGGTCAATGAGACGCAATTCATTTTGAGGTGATGCAGCATTATGAAAATTTTGCATGCAATCTTATGCAGCTTGAACACAAACCAATCAATTCCTACCGAGGTAAAATTTGACTGGTCCATTTTCAAGCTTCAAAAAAAAAAAATTGCATCTCTCTGACCACCCCTAGTCTCTACACAGATATGTACCCATTTGGCCCAATTTTTGTCACTTCGGGTACACTTTAACTTGTGTGGCAATATGGCATGACAAGCACCAGATTAAGCCACACTAGGTCATAAACACGTATCTACATAGGACCACCACCCACTGAGAGCTATGCACACCTTTACATTTTGTGTCTGTGAAAGAAAGGAAAACACAACATACGCATTTTATTTGTGAAGAGACAAAACAGCTTTATTAAATAAAAGGCAAAACAGAAGAAAACAGATTGAAATGACATTTTGGAAATACCATTTTTTTACAGTATTTTCTATTCTTTTGCATTACAAACCCTATATTCTATTCCAGCCACTAAGCCTCCTCCTGTGCGTTCTTTATACAAGGGACAAATTGTCAGAGTGGTAACCGTGGTGGAACAATGGCTTCCCATGCACATGATCCAGTACAGGAACCCTGAAGACAGTGCAGAATGGAGGGCTGCGGTTGAGGCAGAACACTATGTGCATGTATTCATCACAGCCATTGTATTTAATACCTCAGTGAGACAAACACAGGCCTCATAAGCACACAGATTGGGAGGAGTTCAACAAAGTTCACTTCTCTTTAATGCCACTGTGCCTCTACAACCAAACACGCAGGGAAAATGATGGCAACACTTAGCCGACTGTAAATAGATAGTTCAGCATGAAGAAAGTAATACAGTTTTTCTTTCTTTTCTTTTTTTTTGGATCAATTCCGACAAAGAATCAGCAACAACATATTTCTAACATATTAAAGTGCCTTCTGCTGATAAATCATGTGCAAAATATTATTAGTGACTACTAATGTGGAGTGGAGGAAAACAAAAAATTCTCATATTCATCTCCACAATGACTTGTAGCAGCATTTATTCAGAGCTTCCAAAGTAGATTCAGTCCAGGTCTTCCAAAGTAGATTTTGTCAGGTGCGAATGCTGCTGACTTCTGAGAGACTAGATTGCAATGTATCACATGAAAAGCAGTATATATGGACCACAAGATGGAGACATTATCGTGGATTCGGTTGGCAACATGTAAATGAATCAGCTGTTTGTATCCTAAAGGTCTGATCATTCATTAATCAGTCTTTAGAGATATACAGTGTGGCTTCAGCGTACACGGAAGTGGAATGCCAGGCAGTCGACTAAGTACACAGTTTGCGTGAACTTTTTACCTGCTGGTTTTGAATTCACGTATCTTTGCCATACTTTAAAGTAATCAAACAATGCTGGCGTTACAAGATTAATCCTCTGTGCTGGGCTCCCATTGTTACCAGCCTGTGCACTGGGCAGCGAATCAGCATTGTTGTAACACAGGAAGCTGCGCAGCTGAAACTAACTACTGGCGTTTCCTGTCTAGGTATACTGTTTTGGAAGGTATCTGAATCAGAAGACTTGACTTAAATACTTGAACCAACTGTGTGATTGGTGGGCTGCCTAGATTTCCACTCTAATATCACAAAGAACTGAAGATGAAAATCCATCCAAAAAAAGAAGATACATACATCCACATTCTGTCAAGTGCACCAAAATCATCCTTATGGAAATCTACTGTAGCACGGCATGTTTTACATTTTATCCCAGTCATAACTTGATCACTGAAGAAGATCTACACATAAGCCCCATTGACCAAAACAGGAGAGGCACTCAAACAAGGTACATGTCTTTCTTTATCCATGTCACATATTGAAACAACATTACCTCTCAAATGGTCCACACAAAAGGGGCCTGGAGCAAGACCCGCTTCTATCTGAATGTACAAGTAAGGCACAGTTATAAAAACACATTACACACATGACAGGCAAGGGGAATAAGACAGATGTTTAGGTCTGAGAATGCACTGCATCTGACCCATCAGTAGCTTCTAAAGCCATTGCTGCAACACACTGTTGGGTCTTTAGCAGCAGAATAAAGAAAAACATATAAGTCAAAGTAATACTGGAATACAAATGTTAGCCAAAAACCTACTTGAGCTTTTGGGATTAGATATGACGACATGAAATGAGAGACCACCATACTGAATGTGCCAAATATGACTCAGTACCATACTAAAATGGAGAAATGTCATGGTGGGCCTTCTCTAAAGTGACTAACTTCTACATTCAATAAATCTCAATACATGTGTACACCATAAGGTCCAGTCATGGGCCAATCAAGGGTCAAACACTTTATAGCGCATCAATTATATTTGCGGCCTCATGCAGCAAGAAATACGTCACCCCCAGCTCTCACCATGAGGTTTACTCCCTATATTAAAGGAATGGAGCAAGTGCATGTTTTCATCTACAGATAGGCATTGATGGAAGCAATGCCACCAACCCTGGAAAGAGGCCACCTGAGAACCCACCTCATGGGAAGAATGTCCAAGACTTCGGGGACTAAAATACCAGAGATTAATCGACCCAAGAAAACCAATGTGGTTTCTACTGTATTTTCATCCCAGCCTTGCATGATGTGTGTATGCTGTGAATAATGAAAACTATGAGGGGGAGGGGCGACATACATAAATAGAGGTCATGACTGGTAATCAAATTCAACCTGCAGGAAACCCAAGTGCACAGCTGGTTGCATCTGTGTAGCTGGAATCTGGCTGTTCTCAAACTACGTAAAGAAGCAGAATTCAACATATATACAGAATGTTTTACAATGCAACTTTTTTTTCATATAAGAGCAAAAAACTATACACTAAAAGATTTACATTATAATATATAAATGTATATATAATTATATATATTATGACAATAGAGGAAGCAGAATATTACTGGCATCAAAGTACGACCATGTTTTTCTTTTTTTAAATACCACAGAGTCTCCTGGTTATAGATCAAAGCCGCACAGCTTTTTCATACAAAACTGCGTCATTGTGTGACGGGTGCATGGTGGCTCCTGATGGTCTGGGCCAAACTCAAGACAGGATCTAATTATAGCCACATTGGTCCTGGGTCAGAATGTCACGCATGATCATGTAAACGAGCTAGGCCTGAGCAAAGCATTTAGGTGCTGTTTCATAGTAGCTTTCTACCCAATCAGCAAATGTAAATACCTTGTATTATTCAAGGAGAGCTTTGATACATTACAGTTCATGCAAAACAGAAAAAACACTTAAGGGTGACCACTAGTTGAGGACCTGTAATACAATAGCAAAGTTCAGGACTGTCGCACCATGTCCCTCATGACAAGGTCAAGCCACGTGGATCCAACCAAACCTGAGGCTTAACGTCCCCCTCTGTATCTAAACTGCCAGCCAATTATAGATTTATATCAAGTATTGCTGCAGTATACAGTCCAGAGTTAGCAGCAAATGGTAGGAATATAATATATATATATATATATATATATATATATATATATATATATATATATATATATATATATATATATATATATATATATATATACACACACACACACACACACACACACACACACACACACACACACACACACATATATATATACACACACATATATACACACACATACATGCTTATGAAGGTAAGTAAAAACAAAACGGTTTCCATTTTTTTTTCTTTTTTTTTTTTTAACAAAGTGCTTTTGAAGACGTACATAAATAATTATAAAATAAAGTGTCGGTTGGAAAAAAGATCAGTCTAAAACCTCTAAACACCTACTCACTAAATTAAATTGCAATAACACTGTGAGGCCATCTAGAGAATGAAGGGACCATGTTAAATGTCACTGATACAGTAATAAAGAGTGAGAAGGAATGACATGAAGAGAACCGTGGTGAATGTGGATGCACAATTCTGGGAAATGTACCAATGCATCTGCTATATTTTTCAAATTATCCTCCAGCCCATTCCCCTAAGATCCAGCACCCAGAGTAAACCCGCCATGTGAGAAATACGTCTGTGATGCTGAGGCACACACTAAGATAGTCTGGGTCAAGTTCCACTGAGTAAGAAATGCATATGTAAGGGAGTTGATAGGAATTGTGAGCTACAGGTTCAGAATTAGTGGTATTACAGACCTCTGCCAATATGGCCGCCGGAGCTGGCCGCGGCTGCGCAGTCCTCACCTGCCGCGAGTGCGGCTGCGCAGCTCTAGGGCCAACCCCCCAATCCACACTACAGTAGCATGGATCGGGGGGTTGGCCCTAGAGCTGCGCAGCCACATACGCGGCAGGTGCGGACTGCGCAGCCACGGCCAGCTCCGGCGGCCATATTGGCAGAGGCAGGAGAGCCCGGGCCCTGTAGTCGTGACAGGCCGAAGGGTCTATTGAGCGGCGGGGACCCCGCGGAATGACACGGAGGGCGCGGATGGCGTCCTCCTTGTCTTTTAAAAAGATGCAGGTACTTCACTTTTTTAACTTTTTTTTTAATAATTTGGCCTTGTAAGTCCTTTAAGTAAAGGCTTCCTGCATGTCTTTAGCATGGCAGGTGTACATAAAAACACAAAAAATAAATACTTTTCTTTGCAACAGAACCCTTTCCTCCAATGTTTTACCAGTTAATGTGCTCATACGCTATCTGTGAAAGATTGTTGCCCCAACATGCAGCTCGATTGTAATTTTGATTGATTTGTAGCAGAAATAGAATATTAACGATAGGACACAATTGTTTTTTGCTGGTGGATCAGAGTAGGGGTGCAGCGGTATATATATGCAGGTGGGCCTAGAGCTGGTGATGCATTTTCAATCTTTAATGTAATCTCAATATCCATCATATATACGGTAAATCTTAGAAATGCTGGCTGCGGGCAACAGCAGTGTGTGGCTGAGGTTTCAATGGCTTTGTACTGCATCGGCAGTAAAAATACTAAGCTAGGAACTGCAACACGACATTAAACAAGATTTTCAACAGTAATCTTGTCCAATATTGATCTAACACAGCAATGTGAAGCAAGCAAAGTGGTAGAACAGGTATAAGATCGCTACTTAGAACATATTGATTGTTTAATCTACCACACATCTAATAGTGTATCTGTACCATTACAGTATCAACTGCCTTAACATTTCAATAAAGATATCAGGCTAGGAGGTCAGACTTCAGGCTGAGCAACGGATTACTCATCTCTGCCTGGACATTGTTGTCTAACCCTATTTGATTGAAAAATGTGAGTATTAGTGATGAGCAAAACATTCAACTTACTTCAACTAGGAGGCAGAAATTATAGCTGCCACACAGTAGCTGGTTAAACGTATGAACTGCTAGAGGCTGTGATTTGATAGTTGGGTGTGACTAATTAGCATACAAGTAAGATTCATTGCTCTTCACTAGTGAGCACATGTAGAGCACATGGCAGAGAGGTTTCTGCTGCAACAATAAATTTCCTTAACTATCCGTTTATAGCATTTACTTAGCATGAATTTAAATAATGTTGGCCTATGTTATAATATGCTTTGATAGACTGCTTAAATGGTTTGCATAAAATTTTAGTAGGTGTTTCTGCACCTCGAACTGTTTAAAGGATGGTAGGCAATATCGTCTGATAGCCTGAAAAGTGAATATGGTCTTTGAAGCTACCCATCAACCACATGATTTCTCTAGTTGCTGGTTTGTGACTCTAGGGCAGTGATGGCTAACCTTGGCACTCCAGCTGTGGTGGAACTACAAGTCCCATGAGGCATTGCAATACTCTGACCGCTCTAAGCATAATTAGGGGAGGCAGAGGCATGATGGGGATTTGTAGTTTTGTCACAGCTGGAGCACCAAGGCTAGCCATCACTATTCTAGGGAAATCAGAAGGACACCTCACTAGAGGATGAGCTTGGAAAAAAATAAATGTTCAATCCAATGAACCTTTGTGGAGGTCTGCTTTGAAGTATTTGGTGCTAAATGAATTGTAGATCCACATTAACCAACATTTGCAGGCACAGACACGCTATGTGCTTCATTAGGGTGATGACACCTTATAGGATGGAGCTGAACGGACACCACAAACCTCTGGAAAACTTGAGCAGGAAGTACAATACAGCCATCATGAATACTGAATGGACTGACCACATAGAAAATGCATGTCGTATTGCTTTGAGAACACCATTCAGTCCTGAACATTCATATGCACTGTTAGAATTTGTTCTTATGACTCAATGAACCTAATGTGATGAGATAATTACGCTCAACTTTAAGTGGGGTGAATGCAGCTCAAAGCAAAAAGGAGACATACTGTACAAGCTGAAGCGTATATATGTATTTTTACACACTAGGCCTTTGTAAGGTATTCCTTCCTTTTCTAGCCTGCTCTAAATATCTGCTCATGTATTCCAATTGGCTACAAACATTAATTTTCCTGTCACATGCTCCAGTTTATAGCATTTTCTATATTACATGTTTGTACAAGCACCCATAAACTAGTAATTTTCACATCTTAAAGCATCATAAGGATATCTTCTATTTACAGAGTGCCTTGTAGGTGTAGGTGAAACCCCAGAGGTAAGAGATTGTCTGGAAAATAGAGCAGTACTGCTTCACTTCTGTGGAGAATGGTGTTGTATAAAATTAGAGGACTCGACATGCTCAGGTATTTACTGTAGACAAGGCATCCCCAGCATAGCAGTGCAAATAAGAGTAGAGTACACTATGTATACATCGCTTTCTCAACAATATAGACACAACAGCTTGGTTTCTTTTACAATCAATCTCTACAAAAATAATAATTAAAAAAAAAAAAAAAAAACCTGACAAGAAATCTCCACAAGGCAACTGCAAAACACCATAGAAATCTTCACTGCCGTAACATATATCATCACACCACATCAGCTAATTAGTATAGATGGTCAGGGCTGTTTTTAGCCTATTTGGCACCCCAGGCGAGTCAGCCTGTGCCAGTGTTATGTGCTGCCTGCAGATGTCTGTTAAGCTGCTGGCTCAGCTGATGCTTGGTCAGCTTTGCTCACAAAGGCGCCCTCACACCAAATGGCACTTTAGGACTGTTCTTGGAGTAACTGTGCACAAAAACGGCCCTGTAGATGGTCAATATACAGAGGAGCAATGCAGTGTCTTGCTTTCAGATCCGGGATACAATATATCCTGCATGTCTAAGTAATAATGCTAGAATATACAGGCTTCCCTTATCACACAATGCATTTATTGAAATCCACTTCTGGTCAGAAGAGCTAAAGAAAGACTGAATTGTTTTAGCCTGTTACCTGAGTCTCTTGTGCTTTAGTAGGACACTGGGGCATGTTTGTGTAGACTCAAGCATGGGTACCGTAGCTAAAATTATCTGTCAGATGTTTGGAGTGTTACATAGCCCTGTGTTCATTAAAAGCAGGTAATGCCAGAGGATGCGACTTGCTGGAAGTTATTGTGTCTACAAGTTAGAACCTATTGTAGAAATAAATGGCTTGCGATGGTATTACAGCAGTAACCGCTTGATGCATACAGTACACTGGATTACCCCTCAAAGAGCTGGAAGTGGTAAAGGGCATCAGAGATGTGCGTTAAAAGGAAAACAAAAAAATATTTTGGCTTCTTTAGCAATGAACAAAGAGCAATGCACAAAATCCACTAAAATATAACAACCGATTAGAATTGAATTCTGATCTAACAAAACATTTGGTTGCTATAGATTTCTGCACCTTGTGTATGACCGCTCTTGGAATTCTTTATACATACCCAGTGCTCAGCTGGCAGATATCAATAAGCAATTTTTGTTTCTGTCTAACAAGGTTGTGGCAACCCCTGCAGAAATACAACACCACTGTGTTTAACAAAGCTTACAAAACAAGGAAATCAAATTCTATAGATATTCCTCAAAAGGCAAGATTGAAGGAAGCAGACTAGGAAGCAACACCAGTTGTTTAATAAGGCACTCTGAAACATATTCCAACTAATAAATGTAATTACCAATAATGTAAATCAAAAAGATTATGAAGAATGGCCTGGCCCTCTATTGGACAAAGTGCAAAAAATATACAAATGTATGAAAGAGCACCACCCCAACTAACGCACTTGGGCATGAACATAGCAGCTACTGAAGGAAGCTCACTTCAGTTTGTGGGCCAAAGGCGCAGATAAAGAATACATCACTTCAGTGACCTAGGGAACTTTGGCTGGAAATGTCAGTGTCTGCCAAGTATATTAATGTGACATAAAAGGGCAACATCTAGAGAAGGTAACGCTTTGTCTTTCTTCATGTAGTGAGCCACCAGTTTCAAGTCGCATAGTCCAAGAAAGCAAGGCACAACTTCACTAAGCCACAAAAAGATGTTGCTTTATTGTTCTTAGACACAACTAAGGATGGACCATGAGATGCTAATTCTTCCACAGCTTGCATGCACAATTACTGGTACACGCAGCTTGGAATATGCATACAGGCTGGAATCATTGGCTTCCCATTGATGGTCTCTAGACAATACAATGACTAATAAGCAAGTCCTAATGCTAACTAGCTTAACTCCACAGACCTAAGTACTGAAAACTCCTTTAGAAATGACAAAAAACTTTATTCTCCATCCACCTCATCACCATGGTCTATACACCATTTTATCCTGCATCTAGCAAATATGCTTCGGCTAACTGACACCAGGTACTGGGTGAGAATTTCCAACAAATCTCCAATTATAAGGGTAGAAGACTACATGAAAAGAGCAATACATGGGAAACTATACATCAGCCGCAGATTGCATTAATTGCTTGTACCAAAATATTTCCTGATGAAAATAGGGTCAGTGCAAATGGTAAAATCAAAAGTGTGTGCCCAAAATAATAATAGAAATTATAATCTTATTACAGTACTCCTGCAGGCTCATTCAGAGATGTCTTACAATGGACAGTAACAAGGTGCCAGTTTATCAACCAAGATCAGTGAAAGGGAAACCCTGATTGGTTGACATAGGTTACTGCCTTCTGCACCTGCTTTTATGCATTTTATTTAATTGTAAACAATTGGCTACAACAATCTAGCTTAAGAGCTTAAAGGGTTACTCCACTTTAATGTTTTGGCCTTGTTTTTTTTTTTATACTACCCTGCTGGACAAATTTGCAATGCTGTCATTCTTTGCCCCAAGCTGTATGCCGTTTAGCTGACTAAACATCAGTCTATAGGTCCGTACACACGCCGGACTGGAAGCAACGACGGGTCCGTCGTCACCTCCCGCTGGGTGGGCATTCCAGCGTCAGTCCGGCGTGTGTACAGTCTGTCGGCGGACTGATCCGCCGGGCGGATCGCTCAGAAACAGCCGTATCAGTCTGCAGACAGACTGTACACACGCCGGACTGTAGCTGGAACGCCCACCCAGCGGGAGGTGACGACGGACCCGTCGTTGCCTCCAGTCCGGCGTGTGTACGGACCTTATGACTCTTCCATACTCCACCCCCATCCCATCATCATTAGAATGAGGAGGTAACTTTTATTGAGTAATGTTCTCTAGTCAGTCTTTCTTTGTAAGAACAGCAGACCCTGCCCACCTCCTCCCTCTACACACCACTCAAGTGAGCATATATAGGAGGTGGGGTGATGGCTCTGTGCCTGGGAAGCACAGAGCAATCACCATATTTTGTGAAAAGATCTCTGGGTCATGCTTTTTAGAACTTTGTGTAAGACTCACAGAATTCTTCACTCTGTCAGCTGTGCTAATGTGCTACAATAACACATTCCTTCCACAATGCGTGCATGCATTAGAGATGAGCAGCAAAATCCTGATAATTCCAAATTTTTTTAATTCTAAGTAAATGTATGCAGCTTGGCAATTAAATGCAGTAGCCGATGACGCCGGTCTAATTTCACACTGCATACATTTGAATTTCATAAAATCTGCTTCAACTCATAATTCTTAGCATCTCACAGACCATCTGTAATACGCATCATTTAGGAGTTATCAATCCTCTTAGCAACAGCCAAGACAGCAGTCATAAATCAGCTTTGAAGAGGAAGAGCTCACACAGGGGCCAGTTCCTGGCACAAAAAGTCTAGAATGCTAAACTAGGTGTACACATAGTGCTTGAACAGTGTCCATGGCCCTTCTGATGCCAGCTGTGTTTCGTGCAGCCTGAGTAGAAGGCAGAGATTCTTTCAAGCTGCTGTTGTAGGCATGAATCGACAGTATTAAAAAAAACAAAAAAACATGGTAGTGAATGCTAAGGAATGCCCATGTACAGTAAAGACCAGGTGATTATAACAACATGTTCCTGGTTCATAAGACCACTGCTAAATTGGCCAATCGATGTAAAAAACTGCAGCTAGCAGAGAAGATTCATCTCCCTCTAAAGCAGCACCAAGCAAAGTCAGGCTCTGAGGTTACATGGGCACCGATCAGCACCTGTGTGTACCAGTTTTCAGCTTTGGGTTGTTTTTTTTTTTTTTTATCTTAACTTGAAGCCAGCTGTGAATCTCCAACAAAGTCAGTAAGCTCAAATGTCATATCTTAGAAATCATCGCAACAGTTCAACGTTTGGAGTACAAATGGACCATGTCCCTGCACAAGTTATAAGATGGGATGGTCAAGTAGATACCAATAATTCTAAGATGATACAGTAATATGCAAAGTTAATATGCAAATGTATAAAGCTTGAAGATGGACCAATTGTATCCAACTTGTCTATTTTCAAGCTGCACAACTTTGCATCATCAAACTTATTTGCATCTCATTAACCATGCCTAGTCATAAAAATAAACAAACCTCTGAAATAAAAGTGGCATCCCCCTTTCTCCTATACACCAAAGATGGCATTCACAACATCCTTACAAACTGTCAAGATCAACCTTACAAAAGTCAGGATCATGCGAGTACATCTGTCCTTAGCACCATCTGAACTTGGCTAATGTGTCCTCCATAAAGAGTGAAAGAAACAAGTGATAGATTTACTGGCCCTTTGCTTTGATGTGGCAGCACCTTGGACTTTGCATGCCATATCTTGTAAATATCCAGCGCCAAGAGAAAGTCAGGTCACTAGTGACAATCAGGTCCACTCTCACACATGGTCCGTGGCAGTGCTAAATACAAGAGAGCTCAGATGGCACAAACTGTACCGTCAGAGATTTGGGAGGACTATCTAATGTCAAAAAACGTCTTGCTATCAGAGAAGAGACTGTTGTAATGATTGAATGATGATGAGAAGGTCAATAAACTGTAGTTTAGGCTGGCGTGTTTTGTTTCGAAGTGCAAACACTTGCAGCATGTTGCAAGTGGTCATGATTTCCAGTATTTATCCAGTGCTAAATTAATAGATCATACTTTACACCTTACATGGAGAATTTTGATTCACAATTGATACTGAGTGGGGCTTGCAATCTAATCCACAGTTATCAATGAATGTATCAGTGCGTTTGTGGGCAGTATCTGGAGCACTTGGCGTATGGATGATTATGGTGAAGAGCCGGTACACTGAAGTAATGCCTGGTACACACCATGCAATTTCCCATCAGATAGATGAGTTGATACTTAATTTCTGACAGATCCTTTTCCTGATCAATCAGAAAAACGATCAGAAATCAGAATGTAGCTGACATGGACTGTGAAAACTTGGCCAAAAATGATTTATAAAGTAATTTGCTTTATGCCAACAGTTTAAAATTCTCGGTTCAAAAATGATTTCATCTATTTTTCTGCCTCTTAGCAGCTACGATATTTTGTTTAGTTTTTTTTTACATACTGGTAATAAATCGATACGTGAACCAATAGTTAGCAAGTGCGTCAAGTGACAATTGAAGGAAGATCACCGTACATACACAGTGCTTGATTGTCAAACAATCTATGGGAAGAGGGAAGATTAGAGGGTGACGCCTCATTGAAAATACACTGTAGTAATCAAGAGAGATCCAATGACATTAACCACTTAAGGACTGCAGTCATAAAACCCCTTAAGGACCAGAGCCTTTTTTTCCATTCGGACCACTGCAGCTTTCACGGTTTATTGCTCAGTCATACAACCTACCACCTAAATGAATTTTACCTCCTTTTCTTGTCACTAATACAGCTTTCTTTCGGTGCTATTTGATTGCTGCTGCGAGTTTTAATTTTTATTATATTCATCAAAAAAGACATGAATTTTGTAAAAAAAATATGACTTTTTAACTTTCTGTGCTGACATTTTTCAAATAAAGTAAAATTTCCTATACATTTGAGCGCGAAAGTTATTCTGCTACATGTCTTTGATAAAAAAAAAAAAACCATTCAGTGTATATTTATTGGATTGGGTAAAAGTTATAGCGTTTACAAACTATGGTGCCAAAAGTGAATTTTCCCATTTTCAAGCATCTCTGACTTTTCTGCGCACCTGTCAGGTTTCATGAGGGGCTAAAATTCCAGGATAGTACAAATCCCCCCCAAATGACCCCATTTTGGAAAGAAGACATCCCAAAGTATTCAGTGAGAGGCATGGTGAGTTCATAGAAGATTTTATTTTTTGTCACAAGTTAGCGGAAAATGACACTTTGTAACAAAAAAAAAAAAAAAAAAGTTTCCATTTCTTTTAACTTGCGACAAAAAAAAAATGAAATCTGCCACGGACTCACTATGCTACTCTCTGAATACCTTGAAGTGTCTACTTTCCAAAATGGGGTCATTTGTGGGGTGTGTTCACTGTCCTGGCATTTTGGGGGGTGCCTAATTGTAAGCACCCCTGTAAAGCCTAAAGATGCTCATTGGACTTTGGGTCCCTTAGCGCAGTTAGGCTGCAAAAAAGTGCCACACATGTGGTATTGCCGTACTCAGGAGAAGTAGTATAATGTGTTTTGGGGTGTATTTTTACACATACCCATGCTGGGTGGGAGAAATATCTCCGTAAATGACAATTGTTTTATTTTTTTTTACACACAATTGTCAATTTATAGAGATTTCTCCCACTCAGCATGGGTATGTGGAAAAATACACCCCAAAACACATTATACTACTTCTCCTGAGTACGGCGATACCACATGTGTGGCACTTTTTTGCACCCTAAGTGCGCTAAGGGGCCCAAAGTCCAATGAGTACCTTTAGGATTTCACAGGTCATTTTGAGAAATTTCGTTTCAAGACTGCTCCTCACGGTTTAGGGCCCCTAAGATGCCAGGACAGTATAGGAATCCCACAAATTACCCCATTTTAGAAAGAAGACACCCCAAGGTATTCCATTAGGAGGATGGTGAGTTCATAGAAGATTTTTTTTTTTGTCACAAGTTAGCGGAAATTGATTTGAATTGTTTTTTTTCACAAAGTGTCATTTTCTGCTAACTTGTGACAAAAATAAAATCTTCTATGAACTCACCATACTCCTAACGGAATACCTTGGGGTGTCTTCTTTCTAAAATGGGGTCATTTGTGGGGTTCCTATACTGCCCTGGCATTTTAGGGGCCCTAAACCGTGAGGAGTAGTCTTGAAACCAAATGTCGCAAAATGACCTGTGAAATCCTAAAGGTACTCATTGGACTTTGGGCCCCTTAGCGCACTTAGGGTGCAAAAAAGTGCCACACATGTGGTACCGCCGTACTCAGGAGAAGTAGTATAATGTGTTTTGGGGTGTATTTTTACACATACAGATGCTAGGTGGGAGAAATATCTCTGTAAATGACAATTATTTGATTTTTTTTTTACACACAATTGTCCATTTACAGAGAGATTTCTCCCACCCAGCATGGGTATGTATAAAAATACACCTCAAAACACATTATACTACTTCTTCTGAGTACGGCGATACCACATGTGTGACACTTTTTTGCAACCTAGGTGCGCTAAGGGGCCTAACGTCCTATTCACAGGTCATTTTGAGGCATTTGGATTCTAGACTACTCCTCACGGTTTAGGGCCCCTAAAATGCCAGGGCAGTATAGGAACCCCACAAGTGACCCCATTTTAGAAAGAAGACACCCCAAGGTATTCCGTTAGGGGTATGGTGAGTTCATAGAAGATTTTTTTTTTGTCACAAGTTAGCGGAAAATGACACTTTGTGAAAAAAAAAACAATACATATCAATTTCCGCTAACTTGTGACAAAAAATAAAATCTTCTATGAACTCACCATACTCCTAACGGAATACCTTGGGGTGTCTTCTTTCTAGAATGGGGTCATTTGTGGGGTTCCAATACTGCCCTGGCATTTTAGGGGCCCTAAACCGTGAGGAGTAGTCTTGAACCCAAATGTCTCAAAATGACCTGTGAAATCCTAAAGGTACTCATTGGACTTTGGGCCCCTTAGCACAGTTAGGCTGCAAAAAAGTGTCACACATGTGGTATCGCCGTACTCAGAAGAAGTAGTATAATGTGTTTTGTGGTGTATTTTTACATATAACCATGCTGGGTGGGAGAAATATCTCTGTAAATGACACATTTTTGATTTTTTTTTACACACAATTGTCCATTTACAGAGAGATTTCTCCCACCCAGCATGGGTATGTGTAAAAATACACCACAAAACACATTATACTACTTCTCCTGAGTATGGCGATACTACATGTGTGACACTTTTTTGCAGCCTAGGTGCGCTAAGGGACCCAACGTCCTATTCACAGGTCATTTTGATGCATTTGTTTTCTAGACTACTCCCTACGGTTTAGGGCCCCTAAAATGCCAGGGCAGTATAGGAACCCCACAAGTGACCCCATTTTAGAAAGACGACACCCCAAGGTATTCCGTTAGGGGTATGGTGAGTTCATAGAAGATTTTATTTTTTGTCACAAGTTAGTGAAAAATGACACTTTGTGAAAAAAACAATAAAAATCCAATTTCCGCTAACTTTTGACAAAAAATAAAATCTTCTATGAACTCATCATACACCTAACAGAATACCTTGGGGTGTCTTCTTTCTAAAATGGGGTCACTTGTGGGGTTCCTATACTGCCCTGGCATTTTACGGGCCCAAAACTGTGAGTAGTCTGGAAACCAAATTTCTCAAAATGACTGTTCAGGGGTATAAGCATCTGCAAATTTTGATGACAGGTGGTCTATGAGGGGGCAAATTTTGTGGAAACGGTCATAAGCAGGGTGGCCTCTTAGATGACAGGATGAATTGGGCCTGATCTGATGGATAGGAGTGCTAGGGGGGTGACAGGAGGTGATTGATGGGTGTCTCAGGGGGCGGTTAGAGGGGAAAATAGATGCAATCAATGCACTGGGGAGGTGATCGGAAGGGGGTCTGAGGGGGATCTGAGGGTTTGGCCGAGTGATCAGGAGCCCACACGGGGCAAATTAGGGCCTGATCTGATGGGTAGGTGTGCTAGGGGGTGACAGGAGGTGATTTATGGGTGTCTCAAGGTGTGATTAGAGGGGGGAAATAGATGCAAGCAATGCACTAGCGAGGTGATCAGGGCTGGGGTCTGAGGGCGTTCTGAGGTGTGGGCGGGTGATTGGGTGCCCGCAAGGGGCAGATTAGGGTCTAATCTGATGGGTAACAGTGACAGGTGGTGATAGGGGGTGATTGATGGGTAATTAGTGGGTGTTTAGAGGAGAGAATAGATGTAAACACTGCGCTTAGGAGGTGATCTGATGTCGGATCTGCGGGCGATCTATTGGTGTGGGTGGGTGATCAGATTGCCCGCAAGGGGCAGGTTAGGGGCTGATTGATGGGTGGCAGTGACAGGGGGTGATTGATGGGTGGCAGTGACAGGGGGTGATTGACAGGTGATCAGTGGGTTATTACAGGGAAGAACGGATGTAAATAATGCACTGGCGAATCGATAAGGGGGGGTTGAGGGCAATCTGAGTGTGTGGGCGGGCGATTGGGTGCCCGCAAGGGTCTAATCTGATGGGTAACAGTGACAGGTGGTGATAGGGGGTGATTGATGGGTGATTGATGGGTAATTAGTGGGTGTTTAGAGGAGAGAATAGATGTAAACGATGGATTTGGGAGGTGATCTGATGTCGGATCTGCGGGCGATCTATTGGTGTGGGTGGGTGATCAGATTGCCCGCAAGGGGCAGGTTAGGGGCTGATTGATGGGTGGCAGTGACAGGGGGTGATTGATGGGTGGCAGTGACAGGGGGTGATTGACAGGTGATCAGTGGGTTATTACAGGGAAGAACGGATGTAAATAATGCACTGGCGAATCGATAAGGGGGGGGTTGAGGGCAATCTGAGCGTGTGGGCGGGCGATTGGGTGCCCGCAAGGGTCTAATCTGATGGGTAACAGTGACAGGTGGTGATAGGGGGTGATTGATGGGTGATTGATGGGTAATTAGTGGGTGTTTAGAGGAGAGAATAGATGTAAACGATGGATTTGGGAGGTGATCTGATGTCGGATCTGCGGGCGATCTATTGGTGTGGGTGGGTGATCAGATTGCCCGCAAGGGGCAGGTTAGGGGCTGATTGATGGGTGGCAGTGACAGGGGGTGATTGATGGGTGGCAGTGACAGGGGGTGATTGACAGGTGATCAGTGGGTTATTACAGGGAAGAACGGATGTAAATAATGCACTGGCGAATCGATAAGGGGGGGGTTGAGGGCAATCTGAGCGTGTGGGCGGGCGATTGGGTGCCCGCAAGGGTCTAATCTGATGGGTAACAGTGACAGGTGGTGATAGGGGGTGATTGATGGGTGATTGATGGGTAATTAGTGGGTGTTTAGAGGAGAGAATAGATGTAAACGGATTTGGGAGGTGATCTGATGTCGGATCTGCGGGCGATCTATTGGTGTGGGTGGGTGATCAGATTGCCCGCAAGGGGCAGGTTAGGGGCTGATTGATGGGTGGCAGTGACAGGGGGTGATTGACGGGTGATTGACGGGTAATTGACGGGTGATCAGGGGGGATAGATGCATACAGTACACGGGGGGGGAGGGTCTGGGGGGGTCTGGGGAGAATCTGAGGGGTGGGGGGGTGATCAGGAGGGAGCAGGGGGCAGTTTAGGGACTAAAAAAAAAAATAGCGTTGACAGATAGTGACAGGGAGTGATTGATGGGTTATTAGGGGGGTAATTGTGTGCAAATGGTGGTCTGGGGGGTGGGCAGGGGGGGGTCTGAGGGGTACTGTGGGCGATCAGGGGGCAGGGGGGGGCAGATCAGTGTGTTTGGGTGCAGACTAGGGTGGCTGCAGCCTGCCCTGGTGGTCCCTCGGACACTGGGACCACCAGGGCAGGAGGCAGCCTGTATAATACACTTTGTAAACATTACAAAGCGTATTATATGCTTCCTATCCGGCGATCGTCGTTTTAACAACCCGCCGGCGCTTCCGATTGGCCGGCGGGTTGACGTCGCGGGTGGGCGGAGCCTATTGCCGGTGGATGCGCGCGCATCCCAGCGCGCGATCCCCGGCCAGAGAGTGCCCCAGGACCTGACGCCAATCTGCGTTACGTGGTCCTGGGGCTGCCACTTTGCCGCCGCCAATATGAAGTAGGCGGTCGGCAAGTGGTTAAGGGATTTTTTTTTCTAATAGATTTTCCCCGGACTATTGTGAATATTTGTTTTGGGCAATAATAATTTAAAATTATGAGTGTGTGGAGCTTTGCTTACAGGCCCCACTAGGTGTCTACAATGTGGCAGTGCTTTCTGTTTCATGTTCTGAGACATGAAAAGCCCTCTTTAAAAAGTGTATCTGTTTATCTGTTGGAAGTCCCATTCTTCAGACATACCAGCATCTGCCTGTAGACTTCCATTTCACTTTACATTGCATCTTCTAAAGAAAATTCTCTGTAACTATTTCCACACCTGCACTGAGTGAGTGACTGAAAGCAGCTCTGACATTCTGGACTTACCGGTCTTTGTCAGAATCAGGCAGGGAACCCACTAGGATCGATTTTCTGAGCGATTTGCGATTTGAAAAGCTCTTGCTAATGTAATGCTATGGGTGTGATCCCACTTGAGCGATGTGATTTTATAAAAATCCCCCATAGCATTGCATTAGCAAGAGCTTTCTAATCACTCACTAGTGATTAGAAATCGCTCCTAGTGGGTTTCTGGCCTCACTGAGGAGTAAGCTGTGTGTTTGTATGCACAGAAATAAACACGCTTGCCATTATTCTGATCAATGTGCAAAACTAAAATGAAAGGACTTAAGGGTTGTCAAAAGTGGAGTCCCACTTTAAGCTTAGCAGGAAATAGTAGCACTGTTTGCCGAGACGTGTGTATACAAATCAAGAAGACAAAGATCTTAAAGGAAAATCACTGTGAACATTGTCATGTACTCTAATCTTAACTACTTAATAGTTAAAACTCTAAAACAGATTCACCCCAAATTTATGAAACATAAGGCACATCTCGCGGGGCAATCTTCCTTTTTGGCATTAAAACTACCAAAGCACTGCAATTTCCATATAAACAGGAAGATAGAGAAGCTTTGTAACTAAACAGATTTATAACCTTGGTATTTTAAAGAACATGCATGAGAATAGAATGCAACCAAGTATTTAAAGATCAAGCCTAGCCCAACTGAAATCTGGGGTTTTGTGTGTCTCACTGAACAAAATACACTGCAGAAATCTGCTGAATGCTGAGGTTAAAGACCAAAAATGTAACTGCTGGTAAAGTAATCACTAGAGAGACATTTCTGACATTCAGCTCTCTACATATTCATTCATATAGCAGCAGAATCAAGCTCTTAATACACTCCATCTCAAACAAAATTTCAGAAAAGCCCATTTTCAATATCTGATTGTGTGTGTGTGTGTGTGTGTGTGTGTGTGTGTGTGTGTGTGTGTGTGTGTGTGTGTGTGTGTGTGTGTGTGTGTGTGTGTGTGTGTGTGTGTGTGTGTGTGTGTGTGTGTGTGTGTGTGTGTGTGTGTTTTTTTCACTTGGTCTATTCCACCAGACAAGACCTCTAACAGACAATACTTCACTGCAGTAACTGAAACATCAGTGGCTGTGTAACATGAAGTAATGGCTGTTAGACACATTGAGATCACATAAGGATAGAAACCCTGTGCATAACAGCAGTCCTGATGACTGCAGAGGGGCTGTCAGATAATGAAATATGGTATTTTTTCGCTTATTTTTATTTGCACACGTCATATAGAATTCTAGATCATTTTAGCCTGCTATTACGGTCTGACTGACTATAGGGGTACCAGAACGTCGAAATGTTCCCTAGCATGGTGTTTTAAGGTCTCATGTAGTCTTATTTTCTTTGCCACTAACCTCACAACCCTATGCTTTTTCATTAGGCATAAACTGATTAGAGTGAAGCGATTCCTGTTTATTGCTTGACTGAGAATCAGAGAGAATGGAAGCAGATGACAGTATGGCACTGAGCCTTTACAGACTGCAGCTTAGTGACAACTGGCTGTGTATTATTTCACGATTACACAGAGACACCAGCCAAAGCTTTATTTTAGCAATGGACTGAAAGGAAATGTTCGTATTAGTGTGCATATGATCCACAAGCACCTTCTTTGTAGCACTTTCACAAATTTGCAAAGTTATGATCTGCAGAGTTGGAATTTTTGCTCTGGTGGTCTTTTTGACAACTGAACAGAAACCCACTTGTAAACGCAAATCTTGTGTTATTTTTTTTTTGTGATTTTCAGCAATTGCATTTTGCGGTTCTCATTGTAGTGAATGAGAATCAGCACAATTGCCAAGAAAATGCTGCATACAGCGGGTTTGAGAACTGCGATAATCGCAACGGCTGCAGTTAGCGTAATCACATAGGTTTACTCATGCAGCAGCGGTTTGCTGATCGCCGGCGATCAGCAAAGCGCCCCAGAGTGAATGGGGCCTAACAGTTTATATTTACCATGTGCTTGTGGAAGGGTAGATCTGTGATTACCTAGGTGACATTATTATTACAGTGTGGGAATCCCTGAACGTGACATGGACAAAAGCACAACTTCTGCACATTTCTATACATTAACTATGATGGAGTTTACAGGATACCAATACTGATTCACATTGTGCAGTGGTTAACCTAGCAAAAAAAAAAAAAAAAAAAAAAAAAAAATGGATCTGCTCATTTTTGTCTACAAGTTGGCCAGATTCAATTGAGATCCCAATTTGGGTGCTCACAGTAGGGCTTGCGGTGTTACCAGGACAGGAAGTGAAGCTAAATGTATATTAAGCAAGGAACTCTATCCACAGCTTAAAAAAAAAAAAAAATTTGAGCTGGAATTCCACTTACAAGTGAAACTCGATATATTAGAATATCATGCAAAAGTTAATTTATGTCAACAATTCTGAACCAGACTGCAAGGTCACCTGAAGGCTCAGGATCTTCCTTTTGCAGGTGTTTTGGATTCAGTAGCTGATTAGAGTCTGTCACTTTGAGCCTAGAATATTGAACCTTTTCACAATACTTACATTTTCTAAATCTTTATTTTGGTGTTTTCATAAGCTGTAAGCTATAATCATCAAAATTATAACAAATAAAGGCTTGAAATATCTCACTTTTCATGTAATGAGTCTATTTCATATTTTTCATATTTCATAGTTTTACCTTTTAAGTTGAACTACTGACATAAAAGAACTTTTCTAATTTTTCGTGTGTTTAATTGTACATTTTCTTTAGTGGTCAGTGGAAAATCTAATATCCTAAGGTACCTATACTATGTTAATTCTGGTAGCAGATCAACCATTAGATAGATCCCTCTCTGATCAAATCTGACCAGAGAGGGATCTATTGCCTGCCCATACACTGCACAGCGATTCCATGCTCAATGTAAAGTCTTACCTCTCCGCCAGCACGATTCCTGGCCTCCTCCGGTGTCAGAGGCTGCCAGTACCATATGGCTTGGCACATGCTGTGAAACCACACATGCGGCAGGCAGAAACCAGAGGCCAGGAGTCACAGTAGCGGAGGGGTGACACTTTAAAACACTGAGCGTGGACGGGGGGTGGGGGGGTTACTGCCGCATACCCGATTAAGCGCTTGCGACCGACATTGTACCAGAATTCCAGATCAATCCATTCAAACTGTTTCAGCCGGGATTCATTCAGGGTGGCCATATTGCAGCACTGATTTGCTTCCTATTCTAATCAGAAGGTCAATTGGCCAGCAATATTGAGTAATGTATGGGCAGACTTTAAGCCGGACACAGGCACAGTTCCAATCAAACTTAGAAAGTGCGGTGAACAAATGTTCAGTTTTTGTTTAGATCAGTCAGACCTTCTGCATAAAAAATTGGCCATATGTCCTTAGGCAGCCTGAATGAAGTATTTAAAGAGAACCCGAGGTGGGTTTGAAGAATATTATCTGCATACAGAGGCTGGATCTGCCTATACAGCCCAGCCTCTGTTGCTATCCCAAACCCCCCTAAGGTCCTCCTGCACTCTGCAATCCCTCATAAATCACAGCCACGCTGCTGACAAACAGCTTGTCAGAGCTGGCTGTGTTTATCTCTATAGTGTCAGTTTACTGCTCTCCCCACCTCCTGCAGAACTCCAGTCCCCGCCTGCATCCCTTCCCTCCCTGCTGATTGGAGGGAAGGGACGGGGGCAGGGACCGGAGCTATGCAGGAGGCGGGGGAGCAGCTGAGACTGACATTACAGATGTAAACACAGCCTCACAGCATGGCTGTGATTTATGAGGGATTGCAGAGTACAGGGGGACCTTAGTGGGGTTTGGGATAGCAACAGAGGCTGGGCTGTATAGGCAGATCCAGCCTCTGTATTCAGATCACATTCTTTAAACACACCTCGGGTTCTCTTTAAGAACAGGCTGTGTGAGTGGGGCTGGTGCTTGGCTCAGCAACATCCTGTTATTCCAACTGCAATGGTCTGGGGGCACAGAGCGGTCTTAGACAACTAAAGCCCTGCGAGTCTATGCTACAGGTAATGGTGAAAGAAATGGTTCCTGTCTAGGTAATTTTAAAAGCGATTTTATTTAATGTCAGCTAGCCATACTGATAAGAACAAGCTCTGCCACTGAGTGCCTACACGGGTACATGAAAGAATTTGTACCAATAGCAGAGGTTTTCTATTCTCATAAAAGGTTTACAATCCGCAGACAGATGAATAACTATCCCAGCCAAATGTCTGTCTTAAGTTATTGGTTTTGTGTTTGAATTTTAAGACCTGTTCCTCCCCAGTTTAACTTTCCCTACCAAGAAAGAAAATCTCCATATTCTTCATAGCCGCAAAGTTACTACATGCAGGATAAAACAAATCCGATAACAGACAAAACTGAAAACAAGTCTCTAACAACCAAAGAACAATAGCTTTCAGAACTGGTACAAAAATATAAAATCTATTTTTTCCCTTTTTCATTTTTTTTCTTTTTTTTTCATTTTTACAACATCTTAAAATGGTTTACTCTTTTTATTAGGTCATGCTCTGTATGATCAATAACATTAACAAAAATATTGGCAAAGTATTAGGATTTCTAAAGCTCTCCCTCTTTTTTCTCTCAAGTTTAAATATATTTGGGTGCATATTACAATAGCAAAAATAGAATTTTCTTTTAATATATATTTTCTTTAACAACGCATAGGCCTACACGTCTCTGGCTAGGGAAAATATCAGATTCTGGAAGTTTTTCTGTATTCATGAAATGTAGCAGCACCACCTCCGCCTCCAAAAATCTGAACCAAAATTAGATAAAAAATTAATAATAATAATAATAATATATATATATATATATTTTATATATAAATTCTATGCTTATCTACAAGGGGAAATCTGTCTCCATAATGTAGACAACATACTCAAAATACCTTCAAACTTACATACAGAGTTTTAAAATTGGACCACTAAAGAAAAAAGGATTAAAAAAAAAAAAAAAAAAAAAAAAAAAGAAAGAAAGAAAGAAAAAAATTCACAGTTTAATACAACCCTAACTAATCCCAAAATTCTGCTGACCTAAACGTTATATATATATATTTATAAAGGTTTCTAAAATGTATACATTCATTACAGTATCTTATAAGCTGTGCAAATTTTTACTTTGACTGGCAGTCCGCCACCTCAACGTGTTTTTCTTTGGTACAAAATAAAAACAAAAAGAAAGAAGAAAAAAAAGTAATGTGCAATTTTTCTTCTCCAACTAAAAGTACCAAAGAGAAATGAAAAAGAACATAAAGGAAAAAAGTGCGGCTTTTAGTTCAAGAGCCACCGTTTCTCTGTTTTTCCTCTTTTGTTGCCTTTTGTGTTTTTTTTTTCTTTTTTTGAATTTTTTTTTCCAATGACTATACAAATTCACAGACTCTGTGGCACATATCTACAAATTCAACATATTCCTATATACATTCGGGGGGAAAAAAAATAGGAGGAAGTCACAAGGATTTTTTTCTTAAACATGTAAGCTCAATCCAATAAATAAGCATGAAACTATGCATTTAAGCCCACTACACTACAAGTTTACATATACATTGTAATGGTTTAAAGCATACAAAAAAAAGTGACTTTAAGCTATTGAAGTGTCTTATCACTCCGCAAATTACAAGGCACAAAGTATTTTATAACTGTAGTTCCACTTGCGACAAATTATCTGCTATCGCAAAGTTTACTTTATGAGCCAGACAAACTGTGATTGAAGCCACTTTTTGTAGACTGCTGCTTAGCTATAGGAACAATGAATGCAGCACAAACAGGCATAAACTTATAGCCTAATATGTGGACTCTGTCTTAAGAACAGAACTTGAAATTCTACAAATTCCAAAATGGTAAGTGGCTTATTATCACAAGCATTTGAAGCTTATTCTGGATAAATTTGGCATTTGCTCAAAAACTAAGGGAACATTAAAGAAAAAAAATTATATACCGGTATCTATATATATATACTGGACTAAGACACAAACTTACAATAGGTCTTGTTTTTTGCACATGTTCGTTCAGTATTTAAATTCTATGGCAATGACAGAATTGCAGTGTTCTGTACGCTAAGAACAAAGAATTACTAACAACCAGAAGTTTTGGAAGGAAAAAAAAAAACGTTCCATGCAGCGGGTACTTGCCATTAGCAGACAAGCTTGTCTGCTGTTCTTGCCCAAGAAAAAAACTTAAAATACACTTCGAGCAGATGTTGTTAAATTTTACATGCAAATCCTAAATGGACTTTACAGTACAGACGGTGGAGAAGACAAGGGAAGATGACACATCAGCACTTGTATCGTGGAGAGGGTGTCACACTTTTGAAGTGGGGATGCGTAGCCCCACCAGACCACCAGTGGGATCTCCATCAGAGGTTTTCTCCAGAACCTGATTAACAAATTCAGAGGTCTGGCTGGCCACTGGTGAACCTGAAATAAAAAGGACAGATGTCAGATAACATTCTTTTAAATTTTTAAGACTGAAACAGCATGTCATGGGTTCTCATATTCATCTACTACTGTCACAAACCCACTTGTTTCTAAATTCGAAAATATGAAGTACCAGGAAGTTGAAATGGAAGTAGAACCCAGGCTATCATAGGCTAAACTAGTCACACCCGTAGTATGATGTATGGCCAAAGGTCTTTGTGCAAAATTGTGATTTGCTTGCAATGCTAGTCACACTACTTAGCAGGTATAGAATACCACATGATAAAAAATGTACAGTAAACATGATTGCTACTTATAAATGCAAAATAAGAGCAGACATGAAAAAAAAATGTATGGTCCACTCTTGGACACTTGTCTAGAGTTGCCAATACTGAAAGGAGGTCTACTCCAAGAGGCTCCTCCACATCACTGCTCAATCCAGTCACAAACCACTGTCAATGGTAGTACTGCTCCTGTCCCTTTAACATTTGCACCCTCTATCTACCATATTTTTCAGACCATAAGATACACTTAAGTTTTGAGGACAAAAACTAAATATACTAAACCTGGTGTGCTCGTGGTGCAGGGGCATCTTATAGACCTTATCCCCAAATGTTTTACCTCGTGTCCCCCCTCCCCCCCCCCCCCCGTACATTTTGTGTCCCCCTCTGTCCTGTCTTCTCCCTTGTCCCCCTGGGTCCTCCTCTGTCCCTCCTGTGTTATCCTCGTTGTCCTCATCTGTCTCCTTCTCTGTCCTCTGGCCCCCTCATCCGTGTCCTGTGTCTTTCTCTGTCACCCTTTGTCCTCCTCTGGACCCCTCATCTGTCCCGTGTCCTTCTCTGTCACCCTTTGTCCCCATCTGTCTCCTGTGTCTCTCTCTCTCTTCATCCTCCTCTGGACCCCCTTATCTGACTTGTGTCTTTCTTAGTCCTCCTCTGGCCCCCTCATCTGTCCCCTGTGTCCTTCTCTGTCACCCTTTGTACTCCTCTGGATCCCTCATCTATCCCATGTCCCTCTTCATTATCCGCTGGCCCCCTTATCTATCCCGTGTCCTTCTCTGTCCCTCTTCATCCTCCTCTGGACCTCTTATCTGACCTGTGTCCTTAGTCCTCTTCTGGCCCCCTTATCTGACCCGTGTCTCTCTCTGTCACCCCTTTGTCCTCATATAGACCGCTCATCTGTTCAGTGTCCCTCTTCATACTCTTCTGGCTCCCTTATCTGTCCCGTGTCCTTTGTCTTCCTCTGGCCCCCTCATCTGAGTCCCCTCTGCCCCGCACCACCATAGTACCTCCAATAGTCTACCTGCTACTCAGGAAGTGCTGTGATTGGCTGCAATGATGAGCCTTGGTTCTGCCCGCAGGACTGGTGCACCCTATCAATGAACGAGCAGCTGCGGGTGGATTCAAATCAGCATAGAGGG
Organism: Hyperolius riggenbachi; assembly: GCF_040937935.1. Taxonomy (NCBI): domain Eukaryota; kingdom Metazoa; phylum Chordata; class Amphibia; order Anura; family Hyperoliidae; genus Hyperolius; species Hyperolius riggenbachi. The sequence continues at coordinate 369,469,252 of NC_090648.1, read as the reverse complement.
AGAGGGACGTTACTGCTGCCGCCCGCTACTGCTATGTAATGCTGGCTGTGATCTAATAAATGCAATCGAGCCCCGTGGACTTTGAAGCCCAATAGCCCCAGCAGCTAGCATCAGTGCACACACTTCCGATTAGACGGACCCTGCTTCCACAGTCCCTGATCTCCCACAGAGAGACCATGGTGATGCGGGGCAGAGGGGGCACAATGGAATGCAGGCCCTGTGGACTTTGAAGCCCAATAGCCTTTGTCAGCGCACCAGTGCACTGAGAGAGGAGAGAAAGGACAGGCTGCACCATGTAAGGTATATTGGCACAGGTCCAAATTGTAGTATTCGGACCATAAGACGTACTGACTTTTTCTTCCCACTTTAGGGGGAGAATAAGGGTGTGCTATGGTTCGAAAAATACAGTATATCCAGCATCTTACATGCCATGTGTCCCCTTTTGCTAACTGTGCCACATACCCAGCATTTCCTTTACCACCCTTTTACTTTTTGTAGGGGCTGATATACAGTAATTATTCAGTTGGGTGTGGGAATTTTCTGTTTCCTGAAACGATTGTCTCTAGGAGAAGAATGCTAGAATTGTCTTCCACAGGGGCTAAAGGATAAGGAGCTGGATATTAGAAATTAATTAAGCAGGGATCTGGAGGGAACTGTGTAGCATCCAAACTGACAATAAGAAAACACGCATACTAGGAGCCCTGGAAAGTGCAATAGGTTGCAGTGTTGGCAACTATGGTGTAAACGTATGTGAAGAAAGCCCATCTTCACTCGGTATATATGTATCTGTCACACTCCAATAAAAAATAAATAAATAAATAAATAAAAAAAAAAACACACACACACGTGTATAGTAAAAACACTACTAAGCTCAAACAATCCCCACAGGGGGTGTGAACTATGAAGGGAGGGAGGAAGCACCCGAAAACAATCAAATAGCTACAAGCAGTTTAAAATAGTAAGGAAAAAAAAAAAAAAAAAAGCTCATCTCTATGATGTATAAAAAAAATAAAAATACAAAAATTAATTGATAGATAAATTCATTGATACACTAAGGCCTGTTCACAATTACTGTATTTGCTAACCAGCAAGCTCATGGTGAACCAGAACTCATTGGAGTGTGTGAGGGGCTACAATGGTCCTAAAAGCCCCCTTACTAAAATACTAGGGAAACCAAACATTTCTCTCGGTGTTACAAGCCCTACTCCATAGAGCCAAATTAATCCATGCCATGCACTGATGAGGATCAAACAATCCGAAACAGTCTGTATGCATGTTGGATTATTATTGCTCTGTACAAATTAACAAGCTGACACACCATTGCATTCTAACGGTTCTGGAGGTGTGTTTAGCTTCTAAGGGCAACAATGGTTAATTTGCATATATTCAGCAGTGATGCCCTGGGAGATATCTCAAGCTCACTCCAACCTGAATTATCGCAAATTCTTTCTGTTTTAAGAAAGCAAGCTTTTGTTTTACTGTATTTTAATTTGCATTTGTTGCATCTAATGTATTTCTCTTTTCTTATTTATCATAATTTTTTGTGCGTATTGCGATTTTTTTCACAATCCCCAAATAAGTAAAAAAAAAATGCATTAAAAAACGCACACAAAACCCACCAAAAAAAAAAAAAAAAAAAATTCTCACGCAAAAACTGCAAAATCGAAGAGGAAAAAAGTCAAAGAACAAAACCCTAAAAATCACAAATCGCAGAACTGGCAAGCAGAAAAACAAGAAAATCACACGTGGGATTCACATGGATACCGTATATACTCGCAAGCAAGCCGAATTTTTGACCCCCCAAAAGTGGGCCAAAAGTTGGGGGGGGTCGGCTTGCTTGCGAGTCATGGGTGGGTGGATAGGTGCTGTCCCTCCCCGCTCCCCCCGCGGCCGCCGCCGCTGCTATTACCTTAGGCGCGCCGCTTCCTCTATCCCCGTCCTTCGGTAACTCATTCACAGCAGCGCGACCCCCGCTGCTGTGATGACGCAGGAAACCATAGAGAGCGGTTCCCATAGTAACGGCATCGCCGCTACAGGAAGCCGCTCTCTATGGTTTCCTCGTCATCACAGCAGCGAGAGGCGCGCTGCTGTGAATGAGTTACCGGAGGAGGACGGGGATAGAGGAAGCGGCGCCGCCTAAGGTAATAGCAGCGGCGGCGGCCGCGGGGGGAGCGGGGAGGGACAGCACCTATCCACCCACCCATACTGGGGCACTATGCTAGCTATATGGGGCACTATGCTAGCTATACTGGGGCACTATGCTAGCTATACTGGGGCACTATACTAGCTATACTGAGCACTATACTAGCTATACTGAGCACTATACTGGGCACTATACTGGCTATACTGGGCACTATACTGGCTATACTGGGCACTATACTGGCTATACTGAGCACTATACTGGCTATACTGAGCACTATACTAGCTATACTGAGCACTATACTAGCTATACTGAGCACTATACTAGCTATACTGAGCACTATACTAGCTATACTGAGCACTATACTAGCTATACTGAGCACTATACTAGCTATACTGAGCACTATACTAGCTATACTGAGCACTATACTAGCTATACTGAGCACTATACTAGCTATAATGAGCACTATACTAGCTATAATGAGCACTATACTAGCTATACTGAGCACTATACTAGCTATACTGAGCACTATACTAGCTATACTGAGCACTATACTAGCTATACTGGGGCATTTTACTAGCTATACTGAGCACTACCTACCTATACTGGGCACTATACTAGCTATATCCTGGGCACTATACTAGCTATACTGAGCACTATACTAGCTATACTGAGCACTATACTAGCTATACTGAGCACTATACTAGCTATACTGAGCACTATACTAGCTATACTGAGCACTATACTAGCTATACTGGGGCATTTTACTAGCTATACTGAGCACTACCTACCTATACTGGGCACTATGCTAGCTATATCCTGGGCACTATACTAGCTATACTGAGCACTATACTAGCTATACTGAGCACTATACTAGCTATACTGAGCACTATACTAGCTATACTGAGCACTATACTAGCTATACTGAGCACTATACTAGCTATAATGAGCACTATACTAGCTATAATGAGCACTATACTAGCTATAATGAGCACTATACTAGCTATACTGAGCACTATACTAGCTATACTGAGCACTATACTAGCTATACTGAGCACTATACTAGCTATACTGAGCACTATACTAGCTATACTGAGCACTATACTAGCTATACTGGGGCATTTTACTAGCTATACTGAGCACTACCTACCTATACTGAGCACTATACTAGCTATACTGAGCACTATACTAGCTATACTGAGCACTACCTACCTATACTGGGCACTATACTAGCTATATCCTGGGCACTATACTAGCTATACTGAGCACTATACTAGCTATACTGAGCACTATACTAGCTATACTGAGCACTATACTAGCTATACTGAGCACTATACTAGCTATACTGAGCACTATACTAGCTATACTGAGCACTACCTACCTATACTGGGCACTATGCTAGCTATATCCTGGGCACTATACTAGCTATATCCTGGGCACTATACTAGCTATACTGAGCACTATACTAGCTATACTGAGCACTATACTAGCTATACTGAGCACTATACTAGCTATACTGAGCACTATACTAGCTATACTGAGCACTATACTAGCTATAATGAGCACTATACTAGCTATAATGAGCACTATACTAGCTATAATGAGCACTATACTAGCTATAATGAGCACTATACTAGCTATAATGAGCACTATACTAGCTATACTGAGCACTATACTAGCTATACTGAGCACTATACTAGCTATACTGAGCACTATACTAGCTATACTGAGCACTATACTAGCTATACTGGGGCATTTTACTAGCTATACTGAGCACTACCTACCTATACTGGGCACTATACTAGCTATACTGGGACATACTGGGGGGGGGATCACGCGGCCAACGTTTCCTACCCCCGGCTTACATGAGGGTCAATCATTTTTTCCTGTTTTTTGGGGTAAAAGTGTGGGGGGTCGGCTTACATGCGGGTCGGCCTGCTTGCGAGTATATACGGTAAGTGTCAATGCTTTTGTGGTCATTTTCTCACTTCTTCCGGGCAATACAGTATCTGTGAGGTCCAACACTCACAGTGTGACAAGGCTATGGCAAGTCTTCTTGGGCAGGGTTTACGATGTCAAATTATTTTTGTACTTCTAGGCTCCAGAGATATAAATCTGGCCCAGACAAACATCCTAACTATTGGTTTTCCGAATACAGTAAAGCTTTTCTTTTTGCTGGATGAAAAAGGATCCAGTTCATTTCTATAAAGGATGACATTACAATTCATACCTAGTGTTTCCTTTATAAGAGTATCCAGTTTCTGCTCCATGCTTGAGGACCATTCCTCCCATGGGATCTGTATCCGGGTCATAATCTCTTGCTTTATTGAATTAATCACGAAGAGTAAATTGTCTGTAAACAAGCACAAACAGTCAAATACCATGGCCTGCATGGCAAGAGAACATACAGCAGCTTGACAGTACACTTACAAGCAATTCTATAGAGACACCATCCAAGCACCTACTCAACATACACAAAGAGCATCCCAGTTATTTAGTGTTGGTCCAGCCCACACTCACATTTCAGCTTTTGGTGGAAGCTGAATATTAATCAACTTCTGACAACTTTTAAGTTGGCCATACGTGTAGAGATTATTATTAAATTGTTTCAATTATTGATCTGAAGGGATATCTGGAGCAGCCTGTTATTGATGAACATTATCTTAAGGGATGATCAGGCCAAACTATTCTGGCATGATAGATTGCAGAAATTATAAATTTTCCCACAAAATTAATTGTTTCTTAGAATGTGTATACACACACACACACACCGCAGCCAACAGGGAGAAGGACTTGATCTCACAGGTCACAGTTTGGGACAAAGTGCAGTACTGATACACCACTAGCCTACAGCCTGTTGCTAGGGGGGTGATGTGCCATACAACGGACAGACACAGAACATTTTGCATTTTTTTTTTCCTAGCGGACTCGCAGCGCCAAAGCTGTAACCACTAGGGTGCACTCTATAGGCAGTAGCCAGGATAGGGGGTCTTGCAGAAGGTCTCCTCACTGAATAGGTTCTGGCTTACTGAACAGGAAGAGCCAAGATTCAATCCCTGGTCGCCTGTGTCAGAGGCACGGCCCTTAACTATCCACCATCCAGCCACTGCAGAGTGATACCAAGCAGGACAATGTGCTTGGCCCAGATGGTCCAGCACTCCGGATCTCTCAGTGATGCATTGTGGCAGCTGTATACAGGCCATTTTGTAAGCAGAGACAGCCCTGACCGGTTGCCTTGGCTGAAAATCATCTAGGGTGTGTATAAGTATAATTCTATTGATTGTACCCTTACCAATCTGATCATTTTGTGCTTAATCAAATAAACATCCCTTTTAATACATGGCCAGTTTTATTCTCTGCACTCCAAAAAAAAAAAAAAAAAAACTTATCAGGATTTCCTAATGGGAACCATGACAAAAGGAAAATGTCTTCACTCCAAGTTTCTCCTACCCAGATGGAGAATGTATTTCTCAGAAAAGGGGAAGTCATTTAAAACCAGCTGGAATGGTGAAGACACATCAGCCCATATGCAAGTCACTTTTTCTCCTAGGTGATATTTTCACAACCTGTCATAAAATGCCTTTTAAGCCTCCAGCAAGCAAGAAAACACTCACAATACATTTGATAACACTCTTTCACCAACTTTTGGGTACTTTTTCCATTTAAAAATGCTGAAAAGTTAGTTTAAAGTGAACTTCCAGACTAAAAAAAATCTACTAAGCAGAACTGAAAAGCTTGGGGTTTTTTTTTTTAATAGTTTCACAGCATCAGAACTTTGTTTTTCTTACCAAAGCATCATTTTTAGCTGCATTTTTAGCTAAGCTCCACCCATCAAAGAAAACGGCTCGGGCTTTTTTCCCCTGATGCTGTGCAAAGCATGATGAGATTTCCTATGTTATTCACATTGCCTAGCAACTGGGAGGTGTGATCAGCACACAGGACAGTTGGAACTATGTCTCATGCTCCCTGTCGCCTCCTTTCAACCAAAAAGATGGCTGCCCTCATGAAATCAAACATTTGCCTGTTCTTTTAAAACAGGTTGGGTAAGAGATTACCTATCTATTTTAATTAACATGTAACTTAATGACAGTATGTTTGTTTAGGCTGAAGTTCCTCTTTAAGGTGAAAGTTATCTCCTAGGACCTAGGAGATAACTCAGGAGAAAAAGTGAATTGCATATGGGCCGCCATATCCATCTTATTCACCACCTATTATTGCTGAGTGGTGAGGAAACATGAGTGAAATCTAGCATCACCACAAAGTGGAACGTCCGCTCGTACCATACTCCGTATTCAGTCCCCACAGCTTCACTTTATTGGCTTCATACTGAGCTTTCTTCTTTAGCCGACAAGCTCTGCATGAGAAAAATAAAGAATAAATAAGAATAGATGTCACATTTATCCTAGTTTTCTAGCTTAGAAATTCTGCAGGACTATACACTGTATTCCTAAGGAACAATATTCAAACACGAGAAAGCTTCACATATACTCTGACCAGCAGCCAAATGGCTTTGGTATACTACAAAGTGAATCAGCAGTGATGTTCCATGCCTTCACTTAGTTAAGCACCCCCCTTCTTCTCCTTTTGAAAAGCAAATATGCATTGAGCTTCATCTGAAAATAACAGGAGCACCACTCAGTGACAGATGCACAACTTACAAGGAAAGTACTATATCCTTGGATCTAAATAATTAAAACATCTCTCTGATACATAATTGCAACATCACTGCTGTTATTACAGCTACCCCTTCCAAAAATCATCATCATACTGCTAGATACTTAACTCATGTAGATTATACATTTTACGCAGCCTACATTTATCCTTGTTAGTATGTTGACAATAATGAATAAGGATGCAAAACGTTCATACAGACTTTTTCTACAGCATACACTGCAGTTGGCCAAGACAAGTTAAAGTGAACCTCCAGACTAAAAATCTACTCAGCAGCACTGAAAAGGCTTGGTGTTTCTTTAAAAGTTCCACAGCATCAGAATTTTGTTTTTCTTACCCAAGCTTCATTTTAAGCTGCACAGAAGCTAGGCTCCGCTCCATCAAAGAAATCTGCCCAGCCATTTTTCCCCTGATGCTGTGCAAAGCATGATGGAATTTCTGATGATGATGTTCTCGATGCCTAGCTTGTGCAGCTGGGAGGGGTGATCAGGACACAGGACAGTTGGAACTTTGTCTCATGCACCATCATCACCTCCTTTCAACCAAAAAGATGGCTGCCCACATGAAATCACAAACATTTGCCTGTTCTTTTAAAACGGGGTGGGTAAGAGATTATATTACCTATCTATTTTAACATAACTAATGTAACCTAATGACAGTATGTTTGTTTAGGCTGAAGTTCCTCTTTAAGCTCAGAATGGCCAAGCTGCATGTAATTTGACTATACTGTACAGCAAAAATGATCAATGAGATTCTAATTTTTCTCACTAAAGCAAAAGGCAGGCAGCTTAGTATTGGGCAGCATACACATGCTGGATTGAACTCTGCTGTGGCAGCTGATAAAGACCACCTGACTCACGAATCTTAAAGTGAACCTCCGGACTAAAAATCTATTCAGCCGCACTGAAAAGGCTTGGTGTTTCTTTAACAGTTTCACAGCATCAGAACTTTGTTTTCCTTACACAAGCCTCATTTTTAGCTGAACAGAAGAAAACTGCCTGGGCATTTTTCCCCTGATGCTGTGCAAAGCATGATGGGATTTGTGATGATGTTGTTCTCATTCTGCTGTTTTGGTGCAATTTTTTTTTTTTTTGAATTTGAGATTTGAAGCCTAGCGCGCGCAGCTGGGAGGGGTGCTCAGGACACAGGACAGTTGGAACTTTGTCTCATGCACCATCATCCCCTCCTTTCAACCAAAAATATGGTTGCCCCCATGAAAAAGATGACTGCCCCTATGAAATCACAAACATTTTCCTGTTCTTTTAAAACAGAATGGGTAAGAGATTTTATTACCTATTTTAATTAAAATAACTAATGTAACGAAATGACAGTATGTTTGTTTAGGCTGAAGTTCCCCTTTAAGTGAATATGCAGCTAAATGCATGTGCTGCAGATATGGACAGGCCTAATTCCAAGCTGCATGCAAGTCATGAAGATTAGCATCTCACTTGACGCAATTTTTGGGACAATTTTTTTCACAGCAAGCTGTATTTTTCATATCGCATAAAATTGTTTAACAAAAACTCGCTAAACGATATTTCACAACACAGGCCGCCCACAGTGATCGTTCATTTTTAAATGACCAGCATGTTGGATCATATCACGGAGGATCGTTCCAACTCCTATTGACTTTTGCTGTAATCATTTAAACTATTGTTAGTTTCTGCAGTTGCCAACGGCGCTTGCAGATTCGGCCAGTTGGATCAGAGAACGATCGTCCATGTCGCTGTGGGTACATAGCTTTACATGACCATATTGTTAACAAACAACTGCACAACCCTGACCTGCAGCAGAAAAATAGAACAGCCTGAGCATTACTGATCAGTGTCTCACCTGGAGGCCAGCTTGTTTTTCTCTTTACGAGATCGAGGCCTGGCAGTGACAGGAAGCTCAGATACAGGCGTTAAGTCACTGATTACTTTGTTCAGTTTGCGCAACTCTCCTCCAATCTGTAGAAGTTTTCTTGGGTTTGGAGTCAGATCTTCTACATCCGTCCTGCGAGACTTCTTCACTGTGTACTTGCCTGTCAAAACAGCAAAGTACACCAGTCACCAAATGTTCAATCTGCAGCTTCAGTGCATATAACATTTAGCTGCTGAGGAAACCAACTAATGAATTGTGTCAAGTACTTGCAGAATGGAAAGTGAGGCAGTGAAAGGTGACACACAAACATTGGCAGGGCACCCCACCTCCCCAAATTCTCCTTACTCAATATGGGGGAAGTTGGGGTTAAAAACACAAAGAACTGTAACAAGTAAAAGTGCATGTACAGCTTTGTGCTGGCTTCAAAAACATCAGCTGTCTATAATAATATTCACACTCTGGTATGACAATGCGGATGTTCATCTTAGAAAGGAGCTGGACATCAGAGGATGGCCCAATATACCAGTGCGCAACATCCATGACACAAAACTACTACTGCTGGTTACCATCATTCACTAGAAGAGGGTGATTTAGAAAGAAACAGTAGTTTGTTTTTATCTGCCACATAAGGGGGCTGATCCAATGCACTTTTCCGCCAAGTTTTCTCCTAGGTGATATTTTTACATTACAAATAAAATGCCTTTTACGCCACCAGCAAGAAAATACCAAGAATAATTTTGACAGTACCCTTTCACCTACTTTTTGATACTTTTTCAACTACAGAGTTCAAATATTATTTTAAAAAGAAGATGAAAAAAAAAATGATCTCCTAGAAGAAAAATTAGGAGAAAAAGTAAACTGGATCAGGCCCTAGGTATCCTTTCAGTGCAATGTATTTAACGTGCATCTGTCAGGTTTATATCTTCTCTCCCTGCATGTCACACGACTGCAGAATGCCAGTAGCTACTTCTTCAGCAGCATTAACATAACAACCCCCTTCCCCCAACCACTACCACTAATCCCTCCAACTCATTGCTGTGAGATGCTGCTACAACAAAGATACTGAAAACGGATTATGTGGAGAAATATTTAGAAGATACTGTCTAAAATGTCTGTAAAATACTGAAAATACTGTAAAATACTGTCTGTAATAAAATGCCTCCTTAATTGATTCATTGGCTGTTACTTTCTGAATGACCCTTGTAAATCAGTAAGGCTGGCCATACACTGGTCGATGTGGCCAGCAGATAGATCCCTCTCAGATCATTATTTGATCAGAGAGGGATCTATCTGATCAAATCCCTCCATACACATTTTAGCATGAAATCTATTGAAAGTCTGTGTATACTTCCTGCTGGTAAAGAAGGTGGTTGTGGCAGCACCGGCATCACTATTACACTAATGCTGTAGTACGCCCTGCACGCAAGGGTAATTCTGGGTTATGGCAATTGCCGGACCCCAAATTACTTCTCCCTCCAAGTTGCTATGACTCAGACAGGGGAATTGTACTTCATGCCGCCAGGAATTCAAATGAGCAGCTGAATGACGGCTCACCCTGCGCCCAAGCTCACCAGCGCAGCCTGCACTGGATATTGATAAACAAACTAACAGTAGAACGGGTTTACAGTACCATGATGCAGGCCATTCTTCTGGTACATATTACTGGGTAGTGTGTCTCTGTTCCATTCAGAGGGTCTTAGCATCCCTTCCTGTTGAGAAGGCATAAGCTGCTCACTGTACTCCCAGAAGTATCTTCGCTTTCCTCTTTTCCTCGAGGACACGGCAGTCACACCTTTTAAGTCTTCAACAGAGTCATTTTCATAACCTAAAATACATTAGATTGCACACAAAAAACGTAATTATTCCACGAAGTACAAAATGGAAGATTAACGCCCACATTACTGATTTTGTTACCTGACTTAGGTCAAGTCTCAGACATGTCACCTGAATACTTATGCAATTGTCCCCACATCACCCTCTCCAAATGCACTCCCATTAAGACACACTGCATCATAGGAAGCCCTTTTATTACAAAGCCCAACTTTAGGAAAATAAATTTTTGAATTTTGACAGAGTAGGAAGGAATCATAATATATTTTTTGTATTTAAGCAGCACAAACAACTAAAATCCGCAGATTCCTGGACAAAGTCTATAAGACCATTTAGTGTTGTTGGATACTGCATGAGCTCAGACCTTATCCAAGGCTACAGCTGTCCCTGTATGTTAATAAAGGTTTAATGTAAATTACAACCCACACTTTAAACTAGTGACAGTCTCACACCAGTAAATGGCTTGTTTTTCTGTGATATATGTGACCGCTTTTGGACGATTTGCACTGTGTTATAAGCAATGGCAGTTCACCAGTCTACATAGGCATTATGCTATTTGTGTATGCTGAGATCTACTTACAAGGCAAACAGTAAAATGCCATGTTCACCCTGAACCATTACACTTAGGAGAGAGTTTTGCTTGACACAATGTAAGCAAAGTTTTACATGAAAGAGGAGACATTAAAGGGCCCAATTGATTTAAATTAGCGGTACTTGTACTTTAAGCAAAGTTTATAGAGAGAGCGTCAATGAGCCAAAGAGCTATAACCATTTCTAAACAACAACAAAACAATAAAAAGGATATAGGAAAGAAAACTACTGTACACTTATGGGACTTTACTGTTCCCGAACCGGACACTGAGCTTAAGACCTGTTATGGTTCTGCAGTGGATTTTATTGCAAAATATTTACTCTCAGGATGAAAATTTCATAAACATGACAAATTTGACTCAATACTGACTTTTTTTTTTCCACTCACCCTAAGTCACTCCTATAACCACTTTCACCTCAATTACTTTCTACCACATTTTTCAACCATCTGTAGATTCCTTTACTAACCAGCACTTACTTATGGCTGTAGAATGTGTTCTTAGTTTTTGTCAACAGTTGTAAGCAAGATAAGACATACTCTCACAAGTTTAAGCGAATAAAAAGTATATTGCATAGTGCTCAAGCTTTCCATCTTGTGTGCAAATGTATGTAATTACAACCATTTTGATAAACACATTAAAATATCAGTGTGTCAATTGTGTGTCTTAAACCAGAGAAATAATAAATACCTGGTTCTGAAAAGGTATCACTGATATCATCCTTGTCATCCTCATAGTCTTCTTCCTCTTCCTCCTCCTCCTCTTCTTCCTCTTCCTCCTCCTCCTCCTCTTCTTCCTCCTCTTCATTCTCAGAAAGCTCATGTTCACTACCGAAACCTTCATCATGCTCTTCTTCATCCAGTTCTACCTCCTCTTCATTCTCATTCTCCTGCTGACTTTCTGCTTTGATGACTGATTCAGTAAGGCCCTCTGAGATAAAAAGTGAATAGTTGTGCTCTTCTTTCTTTTGTGAAGGGTCAGACATCGAGGCTGGTAGAACACCGCAACCGTCCACAACACCGGTTGTGACCACATTTTGGGATGGGCAGAAAAGTTTTTGAGTCTCTCTGAAAGGCAAAATGGCACAGCTTCTTCGGCCTAATGAGGGCTCTCCAATTGTCCTTTCCTGCTTTTTGGCTACAGCGCCACAGAAACAAGTATTTTCCTTAGCTGCATCCAGTGCAACCACTGTGCTTGTTGGTCGGCTTGGAATTGCCGAGCTGATCTTCACCTTGGCCTTTTTAACATAGTCTTTGCATTCTCCGTGAATGTTGATTTTCTCATCACAAGAAATGTTAGTCTTTGCTAACATCTGAGGACTTCCACCTGCCTTGGCAGCCTTTTGGGAGCAATCAGGAGATGGCACTTCGACAGGAGCAATCTTGGATGCACAAACTGGAGCAGCTACTCTTCCAGATGAAAGTTTCTTTCCAGGGATAAAAGTAGATTTAGATCCAAGTAAGCCGTCTGTGTAGCAGAAAGACTCTACTACAGACTGAGAGTCTTCGCTGTTTAGCTGAGCAAGAGTGGGCGTTTTGCTGATTACTTCTTCATCCTGGTAGGGACTGGAGAAGTCATCAAGACCAAGGTAATCCACCTCTTTCGTTCCCCAAATATCATAACTAGTAAGCTTTGTGTACTTGGTCAGGTCCTCGCAATAAGTGTCCCACTGCTCCCAGTGAGATGACAGCGGTGGACTATTTCCCAAGATATCTGCAAACGTGTCAAAGGTTTCCAGATCTTTGCAGTCCTCCATCAGAAAATTATCTGCTGGGCTTTGCTGGTATCCCAACTCTCTATCCTGTGCAGAAGAAAACACACACACTGAGCTGAATCAACATAGATTGTTATCGACATTAAAATATTGTACTAAAACAGGAAGTTCTTATAGAAAGACTTTCACACTTCCTACCCAACATGCAATTCAGATATGCAATGCTAAGCACAGATATAAAATGTAAAAAATATACAGTTTAAAGAGATTGATTTCTGTACTTTCTACGTAAGATCTTGCATATTGCAGAGTGTGGTACAGGGCTGGTTTCTAAGTACAATGCTCCCCCCTTCCACCCCAAAAAAATAGAAATAAACCTGTGGGCCACCCTGACACTGCCCCTCCCCCCTCACCCCACCCACAGTCCTGACACCCCCTTCCCCATGCAACATTAGGGTCTGCTTAATTGATGCCAAATTGCCTCTTGGAGCTCCTGAGTCAACTGCCTTGGCTCCCAAACTTAACGGTTGCTCCCCAGGGCCTCTGCAAAGTCTTCAGCAGGGTAGCATCTCACCTGTCCCAGTGGGCGCACTCCTCCATCGGTTTATGGGCCCATGTTCCCAGTCTTCATCCACCGCCGGCTGCATCTGCTCTGTGACCCACGCCATGTTTTTACGTAATAATGTATCGGAGAGGCGCACCGGCCAGGATGAAGACTGGTAGCACAGAAAGATAGCAGAGTGTGCCCGCTGGGATAGATGAGATGATACTTTGCAGGAGCCATGAGGAGCAACAGGTAAAGTTGGGGAAGACCTAGGAGGAGCAGCAGCCGTCTATTGCCCAGGTTGCCCCTATGGTAGCGCAAGCCCTGAGTGGTACAGAAAATATTCACAAGGTAAATGGCCCCGAGGGAGAACCCTATCATTACAAAAAAAAAAAAAAAAAAGTTTGCTACATTCTACATTTTCAATCCCTAATGTTTATGTCACAAAACTATATATGTATTACAACTGTGTAATTGTATTATTTGCTTCTAAAGCAATGACATATAAGATTTCTTGTACATCAGTTTTATAGCGGGTGTGCTGATATTAGAGATGCATTTAAAGTAAACCATTAGGCCTCGTTCAGATCTATGTAGCGCAGATGGCCGCGTGATCAGAACGCAATGTGTATGATCGCACGCCATCTGTGCCGCTACCCGCTGCGATGCTGATCCCATTCATTACAGCGAATGCGTCAATTCTGCACTTGCGGGCAGAACATATGCAGCAGTACGAAAGCGCATCATAGTGCATCGTACAGCTGCGCAGCGCCTTTGATGTGAACGGCAGAAGGGCCGTCTATGCCCTTCTGCCGTTCTTGCACGTCACACACTATGCGCGCTGCCAAATGCACACGGAAGTGCATATGATGTGAACGAGGCCTACAGAGGAGCATTCTCGTTATACGTCAGCACACCAAAACCCATTCTGTGCTTTTTTTCCTTGTATATACACATTGGTGGGTAAACAGTATGGTTAGAAATTTTCCATCTTGTGGTCCCAACAGGCCATAGTGTAGGGCTCAGCAAAACTTATGCATTAGTGAATATAGAGTAAACAGAACATGGGAAACTAGGAAGCAGCTGTAGACCCCAGCATTGACTACATTTCTAAAACAAATCCCAGTTATGCTGAGGTCTGTCTGTGAAATGATCACTACAAGTCCAACTTACCAGTTCATACATGAAGTCTGGATCTGAGCTGCTTGCTAGAAGATCTGTGCTGATCAGTGTCTGCTCAGCAAAGGCTGGGCTCCGAAAAGCTTCTCCAAAAGGAGGATCCATCCCACTGACACTGGGCTGTGTGAGGCAGATACAATTCAGTATGTTAAATCAGGAAATTAATGCATAGTGTACACGCTGGCACGGTCTTGTTTAACTCTACGCGAGCTTATACAAAACAAAAACAGTTGTTATAGGCTTTGTTTCCACTAGAAGCATGCAAATCGCATGTGAATTTTTGGATGCAAAATTTGCATGCGAATATGAAATAGCATACGCATGTAAGTTATTTTTTACATGCAAATTTGCAAGTGCAAATATTTATATTTGGTGCAATTTTTCATAGAAGCAAATTCTACTGCAAAAACAAAAAAAAACGTACGTCATTTTTTTTTTCTGTATGCGAGTTCTGCTCATAGGAAATCATTGCTGTGCAAAAAGAGGTTAGGAGGAGCAACACAATAGGTCAACACTGGTGTGCCATGATCTCAGCCTCTATATCCCGTGAGGCTCTCAGTAGTAGAATTCCAACGATGGATCGGCACCACACTCAAATAAAGATTTAAAATCTCTTTTATTGCATAAAAGTTAAAGCATAAGCAATGGCAGACGCTGTTTCGGGCATATCCCTTTCTCAAAGTGGCTAATGCAATTTGAGAAAGAGCTATACCCGAAACAGCGTCTGTCATTGCTCATGCTTTAACGGTACTTATCCGTTAGCCGGGCGCATCTGGCAGGTGGCGCTGTTGTTGCTAATTTCAATCACAAAACTGTGAATGTAAACGTCGGATGCGCCCGGCTAAACTGTATGTAATGCGCCCGGCTAACTGAATGTAAACGCCGTAGGTGGTAACAATATGTATATTAAAGAAGAGAGTTAATTAAATGACAAATAAGCCGGCGGCAATGTGACAGATCAAGCCGCCAGCTTGCTTCGTGTCTCGCTCTCCTCCCCCCTTGCCCTCTTTCGTATACAGCCCTGGGGAGGGGACTCGTGTCCCCCCCAGAGTCGTTCGGCGCAATAAAACAAGCAGGATTCCCTGCCACGACGAACGACTCTGGGGGGACACGCATGCCCCCCCCCCCAGGGCTCTATACGAGAGAGGGCAAGGGGGGGGGGGGGGGGGAGTAGAGCGAGACACGAAGCAAGCTGGCGGCTTGATCTGTCACATTGCCGCCGGCTTATTTGTCATTTAATTAACTCTCTTCTTTAATATACATATTGTTACCACCTACGGCGTTTACATTCAGTTAGCCGGGCACATTACATACAGTTTAGCCGGTGCTCCGGGCGCATCCGGCATTTACATTCAGTTTTGTGATTGAAATTAGCAACAACAGCGCCACCTGCCGGATGCGCCCGGCTAACGGATAAGTACCGCTTTAACCTTTGCAATAAAAGTTATACTAAACACAGTCAGCAGCACCACTGGAACAGCCTACACACTGCCCTTACTGTGCCAGGATACACATGCATCCATAGCAGTTACTGCTGAAAACTGCTATCTCCAAATGAAACACTTCTACAATTTCCAACAGCTTATCTGTTGTTTGTTGTAAATTGTAACAATAAAGATGAAGTGTGACCAGTGAATAACTTCCTCAGTGTTACAATGTAAACAATTTACTTATCCAAAGTTCAGTAGCCACTTCAACATTTTAGAAGGTACATACAGATACTGAGGGTTGTCACCTGACTTGGCTATTAAACGACACCTAAAGTGAGAGGGATATGGATACTGAAATATTTAATTCCTTTTAAACAAGACAGATTGCCTGGCTGTCCTGTACCAAATACTTTTAGCCATAGAGCCTGAACAAGCAAGCAGATCAAGTGTTTCTGACTGAAGTCAGACAAGATTAGCTGCATGCTTGTTTCAGGTGTGTGAACTACTACTGCAGCCTAATAGATCAGCAGGACTGCCAGGAACTGGCATTGTTTAAAAGAAAATAAATATAGCAGCCTCCATATCCCTTTCACTTCAGGTGTCATTTTATGAGTAAAAGAATATGGGTCTACTTACTGGAGAGCTAATGGGTACATAAGATTTACACTGTCCAATCACTACAGTCTGTTCCCAAGACAAAGAGCTCTGCTTCTCTCCCATAGGTAAGTGGCCAACACTCGATTATCTGAACAAGCATACCTATATTAAAGGATACCACAACTGACATGTGGCATAATGAGATAGACATGGGTATGTACAGTGCCTAGCACACAAATAACTATGCTGTGTTCCTTTTTTTCTTTCTCTGTCTGAAAGAGGTAAATATCAGGTATGTAAGTGGCTGACTCAGTCCTGACTCAGACAGGAAGTGACTACAGTGTGACCCTCACTGATAAGAATTTCCCCCTTTTTTATCTCTTTCTTGCTCTCCGAAGCCATTTTCTTCTAGGAAAGTGTTTTATAGTTGGAATTTCTTATCAGTGAAGGTCACACTGTAGTCACTTCCTGTCTGAGTCAGGACTGAGTCAGCCACTTACATACCTGATATTTACCTCTTTCAGGCAGAGAAAGAAAAAAAGGAACACAGCATAGTTATTTGTGTGCTAGGCACTGTACATACCCATGTCTATCTCATCATGCCACATGTCAGTTGTGGTATCCTTTAAGGCTTGCACACATGCTTGACTAAAGCCCTCAAAATACTAGCAAGCCATACTGGTTTCCTTTTAAACAATACCATCTGCCTGGTCCTGGTGGACTCTTTGGCTGCAGTAGTGTCTGAATACTAATCCAGTCAGACTTCAGTCACAAACATCTGATCTACATGCTTGTTTAGGACCTATGGCTTATGCTGGGCATACACAGCTCGAGAATGCGCCGGTATCTAGCCAGCGGCTCGATGCCGGCACGTGCACGCGGATCGATTCCCGCTCGTCCCCGCGGGCGCTGCTAATCAGCGTTTTGTTTGCTCCCATTGTTCTCCCCACCGGTATCGAACGCAGAATCAATCCGGCGGGGTGTCAGACAGGTTGAATATTATCATTCGAGCCATCAGTGGCTCGATTGATAATATAAAACGAGCCGTGTATGCCCAGCATAAGATATCAGAGAATCAGCAGTACAGCCAGTCAATGTGCATTGTTCAACAGTAAATAAATATGGCAGCCTCCGTATGCCTCTCACCTAAGGTATCCTTTAAAAGAGTATGACTGACTCAAAGCATACATCAGAGCTGCAAAAAGAAAAAAAAAAAATCTACTACTTCCCTGGGGAGTACAAATGGATCTGGTTAAAGTTCATCCCCATATCCTCATTTGCTCTGAACCCATGTAAATGTCACAGTAATACTGCAGAAGCATTGCTGACACAAACCAACTTACAGTGACTGTGGATATATAGAAACTGACCTGAGGCATCTCAAAGTCCAGTTCCTCCAAACCCACTCCGGAAAATATATTCCTGTTCCCCAAGGGCCTTCTTTCCGTCTTTTCCTTCTTATCAGCAGCAAAAATATTATACATACAATGAAGAGTAATGGATCTCCACGCAGAGGATTAGGGAATTATAGGCACGACCAGACAAGACCTTCCAGAGTCTGCAATATTACATTTAAAACACAGATGTAAGTAATGAAAGAGCTAACAGAACTTAAAAAACAGATCGTTTGCAAAACAATGTTATAATGCAGTGGCCCAGCAACATAGCCAATGGCTCCTCCTTTGGTTGTTGGTCGCCTCTTTATGTCCTTTAATAAGTGGAAGCATGTAAAATCCACACTACGGTCCATGGCTCGGTTGCTCTTGTTGGAAAAATACAATTCAAAATTCCCACTGAAAACTGCTAAAATTGCATTCTACATGCATACATTTTGACCCCAATTAAAACCTGTACACGTTCACAATGAGACCTGCACACAAACCGCTGTGTTTGCCAACAAAGGTCTATTTGCAGGCCAGAATGTGTTGAGAAACCCTGTGATGTTCTGCCAGCCAACTGTAATACACTGCAGGTCAAACATCTTGCCTACACGGGATAAGTATTGTTGGTCGTTGGCAGACAGCAGGGCCACTTCACATGAACACAATGTCTAGGTCAGTCCAGAATGGAAATGCAAACCACCGCCTGGAAAAATGCGTGCAGCAGGATTTCTGCAGTGCAACACAATGTACAAAACTGGAAATGATAACTATGAATTGTCTCAGAAAATCACTGCAGTCTTTTGACCTTTTCCCTAAAATGAGGGGCAGCAGACACTGTGTGAATGGGGCCCAGCCCTTGTGTGTTCTTGCATTTACTCATCAGCATGTTCACAACACTTAGAGTGGTTTGCAAAAGTATTCGGCCCCCTTGAAGTTTTCCACATTTTGTCTCATTACTGCCACAAACATGAATCAATTTTATTGGAATTCCACATGAAAGACCAATACAAAGTGGTGTACACGTGAGAAGTGGAACGAAGATCATACATGATTCCAAACATTTTTTACAAATCAATAACTGCAAAGTGGGGTGTGCGTAATTATTCAGCCCCCTTTGGCCTGAGTGCAGTCATTTGCCCTTAGACATTGCCTGATTAGTGCTAATGACTAAATAGTGCATTCATGTTTGTGGCAGTAATGTGACTAAATGTGGAAAACTTCAAGGGGGCCGAATACTTTTGCAAACCACTGTATATGAATGTTATTTCTTATCCATATATACACTTCTGACAGGTTACAGCCCAGTATTTTACTCATAGGGTTTTAAAATGATCTTGCAGTGAATTCCTGGCATAAAGTTAAGACGTGTCCCTCTTGATCCATCTCTTCTCCCCAGTGAAATAAAGTCCAAAGACCCACTTAATTGTAAAACTTAGCTTATATTGGATATGTTTATTAATTGGGCTACCAAAAGTGCAAGACTAAGTGATGCCAGAACTTAAGTGATGCCAGAACTTGAGTGATAGCCCTATCAGCACAGTGCAATATGATACAAAGGGGACCTGACCAGTCAGACAGATTGTCCTGCATGAGTAAACATAATGCACTGGCCCACATGCTGGGTACACACGGTTCAATTTCCTGGCCGATCGACTGGTATCGTCAATGAGGTCAATTTTCTAATGATAACTTCGCAAAATTGATCCCATCATTGAACATGTCGGAAATAATTGTCCGATCCCATCAATCGGAGGGGAAATTGCATTGTAGTTAGCATTAGACAATAGCCCTGTCAGAGCAGCGCAATGTTATATAAAGGGGATCTCACAGTGTCAGTCATGCATTATCCACAGTCCACCCTGATTTTGAGGAGTACAAGCTAAGAGGGTGTGATCATGGTAAATATGGATGCTCTCCTGTCAGTGCGCTGAGAGATCGCTGTGAGCATGCATACAGTGAAAGCTCCTGGTACTATTAAACAACCCTCCTAGAAATCCCACTAGCATGAACACACCCCAGATCCCAACATGTTTCACCCCTAAAGGAGCTTCATCGGGGTATAAACAGATGTGCAAAATACAACACATGTGAAGTGCAGTGCATGCAGCATAAATATCCCAAGTATTTTACACATGTAGGCTGCTATGGACATCCTCCTAGAGGGGAGGAGACTGAGCTGGTTCTACAATCCCTATCCCAAAACGCTATGAAATGGAATGCTCTAATGTCAGGAATTTGAAGCTTCCCATTAGAATTCCCTTTTAAACATTGGCATGTTTTGGAATCTGGTAAAAACTGTGGAAGCAGGTCTTTCATGCTAAAGGACCCCATTTTGTGAAAAATTGTGCACAGTCATTTTGACCATGCAGAGGTTGTTTGTGGTGCTTATTTTTCAGGACCACTCTGGGAGAAGCCAGTTCTGGCTCAACTGCGAACTCATTCACTATGGTTAGGTTACACATGTAAATCATAATAGCAACGAACAGGGAGCTGGAATCTCTACTGGAAAGGTCTCTCTGGAGCAGTCCAGAGGTGTTTTACTTCAACGAGACTGAACGCCCAAGACCTACTGCTCTGTTTATGGCACAAGGTTAAAGCATTGGCAGCAATTATATTTCCGCAATTTAATAGGAGCCCTGGTAAATGAGTAAGCTGAGCAGGTTCTCTGACACTATGGCTATGTGCTAGGTGCAGACCTGAATTCAGCAAGACGTACTGTACGAGTAACCACTGCCAGCTTGACTCTCACCTCAACAGTAACCCCCCCCCCCCCAGTTGACTTTTGTACTGCTGTCTGTAGTAGTCCACTGTGGACAAATTCAGCCGGTACAACTTGTCCAGGCAGTGGACTGGGTGGCCTCAACTGGGAGGGTACGAACAATGCGCTCAGCAACAGTAGGGCTTCTTCAGGGTATAGCTTAATGTGAACCAGAGACGAAGCACCCTCATGTATTTTACCATATATACCAGTGGGAACATTAGGGTATTATTCTTCACTGTTCAGCTTGCTTCTTATCAGCCCTGATAAAATCCCTGACTGAGCATTCAGTCTGGCATTGCTATAATGGGTCAACTATAATGATTCCTGAGCAGAGCCACAGGGGGGCAGGCTTGGGCGTGAAAAATCAGAGGAGACAGACTCAGCTATAAAGATTCCTGAGCAAAGCCAGACTGAATGCTCAGTCAGGGATTTTATCAGGGCTTATAAGACGCAAGCTGAACAGTGAGGAATGTAACAGAGAGCAGGGTAGGTGTTTTCTCGAATGTTCCCAAAATATATATGGTAAAATACATGAGGGTGCTTCGTCTCTGGTTCACTTTAAGAATGGTTCAAATATATACTTTATATGTTCTAACTATGCAGTACAAGTTTACATTGGGGTTTATTAAGAAGGTAGCATGACATACAAATCAATCTGACCACAAATGCTTCAAAAGAAAGATGAGAAGCCAAGAACACAGGTTCACATCTCTAGAAATAGATTGGAAGATAGGATCAGTGATCAGCCAGGAAATGCGAACCCAGAGGATCAACATTCCCCCAAGAAAGGACAGCCAAAGTCACATTTTACAAAGCAAAAAAGCTTGATGAAGATTTGTAGAACAACCACAGTAGTTCCAAATCAAAGTAATGTAAAGCTTCTGCTCTGAGAGATTCTTTAGCCAGTATAAACAAAAAGCCACTACAGAATAGGTTCTTGCTGTGCACAATTGTTGAAATAACATCAGTGAGCTCTGTAAAACTGTTACAATGGACAAATGGGAATTTCGGGGACATCCCACACAGCTTTGAGTTTAACAAGTAATGGGACTTTACAACCAGGAACTACTTCTGTGCCAATTGCTGTTGTCAAACCTATGGAGATGACACAACCTGCTCCATGCCTGTGACAGTGACACATTTACACCACTCCCTGCACTACAAATTAAAGCTCTTAAAGCGGTATCGTCAAAATCTAATTTCAACAGCAACTGGTCTGAGAGTATTAAGTGATAAAGATGCTAATCCTGCAGTCAAAACTTTCAAAACGTTTTCTGCTGTTATGATTTGGAGTTATCATATACCTTAGGAGCACTGGCTCTTTAGTAGTCGGTGCCAAAGAATTGCATGCTGGGGGTTCTTTTTATCTATATTATATTCCTCCTCTTCCCTTTATTTCACTGTCTGCTGTTTATCTGAAACACAATCCCCTGCTCACTTGTGTTTACAAGCAAGGCTGAGGTGACTCAGTGATTGGAGGAGACAAGAAAGAAAGTAAAGGGCAGAAATGACATCACAGTTAGCCTTTACTGTGGGCAAAAGACATGGCCCCCACCAGGAACAGAATTCTCGTCATTTACTATATAACATTCACTGAAATCAAAACGTGGACAGTATAATACATGTGTTATGTAAGTAGATCAAGTATTTATCTACTTATATATGTGTTTTCCCCCCCCCCTGGAATAGTATGGCTGATCCTACAACTGCTTTAAAGAGACTCCGTAACAAAAATTGCATCCTGTTTTTTATCATCCTACAAGTTCCAAAAGCTATTCTAATGTGTTCTGGCTAAAGCTGGCCACTAACGGTCCAATTTCTAGCGAAAAATCGTTCGAGCGATCAGAAATTCTGATCGGATTGGTTGTAAATAATCTCCATTGGTGGACACAATCGATTATGAACGAGTGAAAAAAATGTCGCCCGAATGAATTTTCGTCGAACGAAAATTTGGATTTTCTTGGTGGTCGTGATAGATAGGAAGAAATGATTGGTTAGTTGATGGTGTAGTGAACGATTTTTCGTCCGATCAGAATTTCTGATCGCTCGAACGATTTTTCACTAGAAATTGGACCGTTAGTGGCCAGCTTAACTGCAGCACTTTCTACTAACACAGTCTCTGTAATAAATCAATGTATCTTTCCCCTGTCAGACTTGTCGGCCTGTGTCTGGAAGGCTGCCAAGTTCTTCAGTGTTGTGGTTCTGCTATGAACTCCCCTTTATGCACACTGCCTGTGTGTTAGCAGCTTCTCTCTTCTGTCTCTTATCTTTTACAAGCTGGATAAATGGTCCTCTGAGCTGGCTGGGCTTTCACATACTGAGGAATTACAAACAAGGGCAAAGCTGTTTGCAGGAAGAAAAGAGCAGCCTGAAACTTCAGTGCATGGGGGAAAGAAACACACAAATGATCTCTTGAGATTCAAAAGGAATTGTGTATACAGCCTGCTTGTGTATGGATGTATTTTCTATGTGTGGACATACTGTACATCAACCTACTTCCTGTTTTGGTGGCCATTTTGTTTGTTTACAAACAAACTTTTAAAAACTGTTTTTAACCAGTTTTAATGCGGCGAGGAGCGGCGAAATTGTGACAGAGGGTAATAGGAGATGTCCCCTAACGCACTGGTATGTTTACTTTTGAGCGATTTTAACAATACAGATTCTCTTTAAAGCAGATCCGAGATGAAAAACTAACTATAACAAGTAACTTGTCTAAATATCGTATCTAAAGTTTAGATAGTTTACACAGCAAATCTAGCTGCAAACAGATTTAATAGAAAATGATTATTTCTTCCTGTGATACAATGACAGCAGCCATGTTGTTTGTAAACATTACACAGAGGCAGGCTTATCTGCACCATCAGCACTCAGACTGTGAAAAAACCTAACCCCCCCTCCTCCCCCCTGCCTCTGAAATCAATGGCTAGTAACACTCCCATGAGCCCTTGCTACTGCCAAGGCTCTCTGAAAACCTGTGGGCGTGGTTTATTTAGTTTATAGGGAATTAGAGTATTAAAACAAAAAAGTATTTGGCTTGAGGAATGCCCTATAAGCAATAGGAAAGGAACACAATTATGCAATGAGTAAAAGTTCACCTCGGATCCACTTTAAAACTTAAAGCTGTAAAAAATAGCCTGGTCGCTAGGGGGGTGTAAGTCTATGGCCCGGAATTGGTTAACGCCCCCCTGGGGGGGGGTGTTTAGAGGCAGCAGGGAGAGGCATCATTCGGCTCTCCAGCGGCATACTAATACGTATGCAGAAAATAAAAGCCTCTAGATCCTCCAGAGGCTTATTTTCTCCTCACGTACGCAAAGCGGCTGCGCTCATATACAATGGGGAGTGCAGCCATGATAGATAACATTACTAACTGGAAAAGGCGGCACTTTTTATTACTGCTTTTTTTGGCTGTGCACTGGGGTGTATGGATAACCCTTGTCTTTTGCCTGCTGATGATCTGGAAGGTGCCGGCTGTCACTGGTCGGGGTCCTCTGTACACACACCTGACAATTGTGTGAGGCGGCCGTTATTGGCTGCCTCTAGTCAGGCTTGTGTATGAGGTGTTAAAGACAACCTGTGAATCAGTCAACAAGATAATGGGTGCCCAAAGTTTAATGAAGTGCTTGTGGAAAAAAGGCTAGCTAGCCCATCTCACCCCATACCATATTATAAGAGTGGTGGGATCACTTTAAGACTGAAGTCTGACTAGCTAAATCACATGCTCGTTTCAGGAGCGTGTGTCAGATACTACCGATGCCTGTCAAATCATCAGTACTGCAGGGGCAACTGGTATGGTTTAAATGGAAATAAATATGGCAGCCTCCATATCCCTCTCAGTTCAGGTGCCCTTTGAGGTCTGTACACATTTGCAACTTTGGTCACCCGAAACAATCATTGGTAATTGGCACCATTCCAAGTATGTATGGGTGTTCCCTGAACGGTCTTTAAGGGTAGGACACACTGGTAAAGCATGTGTGTAATTTTGTGCTGAATGCACTGGCAACTTCCTCCCAACCCCCTCTCCATACAGCACAACATTCTGCACAGCACATGGCTAGAAAGCATGTTTGTACAGTAACCTGCCACCTAAAACCATCAGGGATCACTGTTTCAGATGAATACTACTAAAAGTTTATGCACAGCTTTAGAGCAAACTCCTCACACATTAAGCTAAACCCAAATTTGGGACAAGAGAGGTTCTTTATTGAAGCCGAATTCAGAATACAATAACGTAAATTATCAGAGCAGAAGCATGGCAAGTAGCATCAGCAATTAGAGCCTCCATGTTCCACTCACTTCAGCTTTCCTTTAACATAGCTGCAATTCCCTAGTCAAAACATTTGGCCATTGCACTGACAAAGGGGTTACCAAAAAAGCAATTACTGCCAGGGATGGAGCTGAATGAAACCTCTCCACAGCTGTATTTTTTTGGAAAAAGCTTTCCTGCGCTGTGTCACCTTTTCATCACACATTGATGGGTGCACATTAAACAGCACCTCAATATAACCAATAAACAGCTTTTGTGTTATAGCGATTGTTCGTAGTAACACCTGCTGCAACTGACTTATTCAGCTTTACTTGCAAATGCTATTGCATGCCATTTCCTTCCTGGACATTTTATTGTGCTCACACATGCATGCAAATCAGGAATGTCTTGACTCCGTACAAGATGCAGTTTTATATTTTGTACATTGCCTGTGTCTTCAAAGCAAATTGCAGATACAATACACCTTCACAAATAATAAGCTTTTTATCAGTGGTAGAAAAAAACTGGGAAGGAGCACTACCCTTTAAAACAATAGAAGGATTTGCATAAAAGAAATGTTGCTCTAGAGCAGCCTTTCTCAACCTTTTTACCCTGGAGGGACCCAGCAAATAACTTTTGGATCTCAAGGAACCCCTGCAAACAATTTTTTGGTGTCGTAGAACCCCTGCATTTATTTTGCAGGAGACATGGTCTTTAAAAGTAGGCGAGGCTGTTAATTTCACTACCTTCTATTACACTGCCACTCATACTGAGCTCATTATTATTCTGACCCCCAATTTAGTGCTTCTTTTTACAATACCCCCTATTATAATGTGCTCTATTATGCTTCCTGCACTATAGGGTAAAATGCCAAGGAATTCCTTCAGAGTCCTCAAGGAACCCTGGTTGAGAAAACCTGCTCTAGAGTACTTACCTCCGGCCTAGTAAAACATTCAAGGACAACAATAGATTAAAACCAACCCTAAAAACCTGGAACTAAATTGGAGCAAGGTAGGCCCTCTTGCCAATCACACAGACATAAAGCCTAGCCCTATAGCCCCATACCATATGATGGGAACACACCAGGCAATTGGTTAGATTTTTTTTTACCTATTAGTGGTCGCAAACGATCATTTCATTCATACGAAGATTCGTTTGTAAATATTTGTTCAGCAAATTGCATAGTTAGTGGCCACCTTGGTCTCACTGGTTGATGCTTTTACGGTAATCCAAGCAGGCTGCCACCCGTCCACGGCTCATGGGCCTCCGACTGACGTATGACGCATATGCCTGTTCATGTTCCACTATAGCTGGATACAGAACACTACAGGGGCCAGAAAACAGGTTTACTATAACAGAAGTTCTGTTATATCAGAGTTTACTATACAGGTGTTACTCCCATACAGGTATACTTGTAACGGTGCTTGGCCAGGACCTGGACATTTCGTTAACTATACTCAAAGTTTAAGGGCCCGTTTCCACTATAGCAAATCTGCATGCGTTTTCTGCATGCAGATTCGCATAGCCAATGATAGTAAATGGGCCTGTTTCCACTTGTCAGGAAATCTGTGCGGTTTGCTGTGCAGGAAAAATCTGCACAGCAGAACCATCATAATTCGCACACCGCAATTCGCATACTTACAAAAATACACAAAAAACGAAAGCAAATTTGTATACAAACACATACAAATTTGCAGTCGCATGCAAATTCGTTTTTGCGTTTTCTGCAACAAATTTGCACCGCACAAGTGGAAACGGGCCCTTAGGCCTGGAACCCACTGAAAACCGCAAACGCAAAACGCAACCGCTAGCGTTTTGTCTGAGCGGTTTGCAAGCGGATTCATGCGCGTTTTGGGTTTTGTTTTGCAACATTGTATTTTTTTCCCCAGCGGGTGCCTAGCGTTTTGCGTTTTGCGTTTTTATCCTGATTGGTCCTGTGAATTATTTTTCATTTTGTTACAGTGTGCTGAACCGCAAAACGCTAGCAAAACCGCTCAGTTTAGGTTTTGCTGAGCGTTTCTGCTAGCGTTTCAATACTTTACATTGAAGCGCTAACGCTCCCAAAATGCTGCAGGTCCTGCGTTTGCGTTTCTGGGAAACGCAAACGCTCCTGTGGAAGTTGCCCCATCCATTAACATTAGCCCAGCGTTTTGGCAAACTGCTAGCGTATCGCAGTGCTGCCAAAACGCTGCCAAAAGCGCTCCTGTGGGTTCCAGCCCTGACTGTATAAGAGTGTACTACAATGAGATTATACTGTACTGTAGATCTTAGTTTCTACTGTATTGTAGATCGTTTTACATAATACGGTCTCAGAATTCGCCATAAAGTAAGAGGATGTCTCATCTAGCCAAGTCATCCTGATTTGTTCTGTTGAAGCAAACAAGAGTTATCCCATCCTCTGGCCTCTTCTCAATACACAACCTTAAAGGGGTTCTTCCGCGAATGAGGAAAAAAAATCAAAATGGTTTATGCATAATCTATTAAAAATCCTTCTAAAATAGTGTGAAAAGTTTTTTTTAAAAAATGAATGGTTTCACCAATACAACATGTAATGTATACAGTGACGGCTGAGGTGACTGTGAGGCTAATCCATTTGTTAGGGGTGGTTTTTTTGTTACTGTCATTTCACAAGCTGCTCCCTACCTAGTTTTCATTGCTGTAATGCAGGGCTATGATGAAGTGCTGTGCAATGGCAGTTACAGCTGAATAACGGCTGTGCTGCTCTGTAGTTTCTGCTTGTACTTCCTTACAGAGCTGACCCCCCTCCCCCCCCTCTCTGTACTGTATCGTACTGAACTGTAGCTCAGGCAGCAAACTTGCCGTGCAATGGATAGGAAGTCCTCTGCACAGACGCTGAAGTCTGGTTGCCCGGCAACGAGGTAAACACGTGATTTGCTCCGAAGAGCTGCCCGACCTCTGCCTACAGGGAGAGGCGGGGGGAGGGGGGTCAGCTCTGTGAGGAAGTACAAGCAGAAACTACAGAGCAGCACAGCCGTTATTTTAATAGCTGTAACTGCCATTGCACAGCACTTCATCATAGCCCTGCATTACAGCAATGAAAACTAGGTAGGGAGCAGCTTATGAAGTGAAAGTAACAAAAAAAACACCCCTAACAAATGGATTAGCCTCACAGTCCCGTCAGCCGTCACTGTATACATTACATGTTGTATTGGTGAAACCATTCATTTTTTTGAAAAAATGTTCACACTATTTTAGAAGGATTTTTAATAGAACATGCATAAACCATTTTGATTTTTTTTCCTCATTCGCGGAAGAACCCCTTTAAATGCACTAACAAACAAACATTCTTTCCCTTACTTCCCCAAACAGTATTTTAAGGCACAGTAAACTCACTGAACTTCTGTAACAGAATTACTAAGACACGCCCTCAGTAAAACAGGCACCATAATCTCTTCTGGGTGGGTCTGCGCAGTAGAAATGGAACATAGACATCTTACCTCGCTCTGTGACACGGAATCTGAGATGTTCTGCACACCTAATGCCACTAAACCCACATTATCTGCTGGACTTTCCTATTTGCCTAAAGGTGCCCATACATGGTACAATAGTTTCATTTTTTGTAGATTAGATAATTTCATTTGATTATTCCGTTAGATCAGGAGTGTCAAACTCAAATGCAAAGGGGGCCAAAAATTGTACATTAGGACCTAGTCACGGGCCAACCTTAGGCCCCATTCACACTTGAGCAGGAATCGCGCGATTCCCACTCAGCGCAAAACTCAAGCGGTTTTTAAAAGCCACTAGCCCATGTAAGGCTATGGCAGTGTTCTCACTGCCGCGTTTGCGGTTAGCATTAACCACAAACGTGTAACATGCAGCGTTTTGCCGGCGATTTGCGATTAGCATGCATAGCACCTCTAATCGAAATCGCTCCCAAAACGCTGAAGTGTCCAGTGATTTTTCCGCAATAATCGCGGGAAAAATCAGGCGCCCGGAAACGCTAGCGGTAATTGCCGGCGTTTTGCGCTTTTAGGTGTGAATGGGGCCTAAATGTCTACTGGCCACTTTCCTCCGTTATAAAGTTTCCTGATGTCTAATGGCCCTCCTCCAACCCCTATACAGTTCCCTGGTGCCTAGAGGTCCTCCCTCCCCTATACAGTGCCTTAGTGTTTAGTGGTTTCCCCCTGCCTCCCCCATATTGCTTCCCTATTGTTCTAGGGTTTCGCCTCAAATATAGCTTCCCTGGTGGTCTAGAGTGGGCCAAACATAATGCAAAGTAGGGAAACCCTTTGAGGGCCAAATTTAATGGTTCTCAGGGCCAGATTTGGCCTGCGGACAAGAGTTCAATATGTATGCGTTAGATCGATTAGAAAAAATTTGGTTAATCGTTCGTCTTTCTTGATCAAAAAAAAAATATTATTGTCGACTTGCATTCCATTTAATTGTTTTGGTCGAATAAACGGGAAAAATCAAAAGTTTTTATAGTACCGTGTATGGGCACCACAACAGAGAATGCAGTAACAATTCATAAATGAAATGACATTGTTAAGTGGATTCAAAATGAAGGTGTTCCAAGTAAAAAGCACAGGCATATAGTCGTTGAGCAATTAGAAAAATTCATTTGCTCCCTCTGAGTATGACAGTGTCATGATGCAAGTAACAAAAAAAAAGCTGAAATCACATGTTCCTGCATCTGAGTGTGGATGACATGTGCCAACACTTCAGGCTAAAGAAGGGATTTGAAATCGACTTCGCCAAAAGCACTGTATGAAAAAAAAAAAAAAAAGCTGCAACGAGTAGTGGCAAGTAGTGGCAGTAGTGCAGCAAGCAACCAGGTTTCAATAGATTACCACTCAATGCTCTGGATAACAGCTTCACTTTTACCCTAATATTCAGTAAGTCTTGATAAATCTCCCACAGTGCTTCTTAAAAATCTTTCTTCTGAAGGCCCATACATACAGTACTTGGAATAATGGTCACCTGAAAATGATCTTATTTGGTCCCATCAAATAGCCTTTGTCCCTACGCTGTCCGGCTCCCAGCCACAGAGGGTGTTCTGCTCTATGGAAAGGGGGTGTGGGGGGACAGAAGCATGCTGCCAGCATCTGCACTGATACATCACAAAAGCAAACACGCATGGACTCCTGGAATGCTTGATTACTAACAAGCTACAGAAAAGGAGCCCAAAGCAATCTCGAAAGATTGCCTCAGGCGACCTTGCTAGTGAGTGTGTGTGGGCTGTCACCCCTTCTGCCAAAGAACTCAGGCATTAAAGAACATATGGAGGCTGGCATACATTTCTGTTAATCAATACCAGTTGCCTGGCAGCCCTGCTGATCTATTTGGCTGTAGTAGTGTCTGAATAACACCAGAAAAAGCTAATCTTGTCCGATCTGACAATAATGTCAGAAACACCTGATCTGCTGCATGCTTGTTCAGGGTCTATGGCTAAAAGTATTATAGGCAGAGGATCAACAAGGTAGTCAGGCAACTAGCATTGCTTAAAAGGAAATAAACATGGCAGCCTCCATATCCCTCTCCTTACACTGGCACACAGGAGAGCAATAGGAATAACCGGGTCATGTATGGCAGATTCTACAGTAGCATTCCTTTTCCCAGGAAGCCACAACCGCTCAGGGCTGGTTCACATTGGGCGCTTTACCGCGATTGTGTTTGCCTCTGCAATTCAGCAGCCCAAATTTTGTGATTTGCCACGATTCAACACAATTTGCGCTTGTGATTCCCATTCAATAGAACGAGAATCACAGAGCAAATTACCTCCAAAACGTGTTTTCAATTAATTGAAATTGCAACTGCTGCAGTGTGAATGTATCCATAGGGATACCTAGTAGCAGTGCTTTGCTGATCGCCGGCGATCGGCAAAGCACTGAAAAATCGCCCCAATGTGATCCAGCCCTAAGCTCAGTAGACTTTCCTTCAGCCCTAGCGCCTAGTAGCACTGGTCTAGCATAATGAAAATGGCAATGCAATTTTCTGCTTTGCAGCTTCTAATATTTCCTTTCACTCTCAAATAAGGATCTGCTTCACCATATTTTCTGATTCACCGTCTAAAGAGGAATATGAAACAGCAAGCAGAAAAAAGGAAATACTGGTGTCAACTGCTTCAGTATGGAGTATGACAGGCAGTGTTCTCCCCAGGCCCTTTTAGGCAGGTGCTCCACCCAGCTATTTTTGGTGACCACCCGGCTGTTATCTGCTCACCTTTTTCTCTGCTGTAAGCAGAGAAGTGCCAGCCCTGCATTCTCTCATCTCGCCCCACCTGGCTGCTTTTTCATACCACCCGGCTGGAAAAAAAATTCTGGGGAGAATACTGACAGTGATGTCTTAGGCATGGTTCACACTGTGGCGCTTTTCAGGAGTGTTTCAGCACTTAAATGCTGTGACAATGTATTCCAATAGGACCATTTTACCTGCAGTGTTTGCAATGTGTATAAATCTCAAACGTTTTGCATGCAGTATTGTAGGAGTGGTTTCTTTGCTATTCTTGTTCCCCCAACAAGAAATCGCAAAGCGTTTTTGCCAGTAAAACTGCTGAAAAATTGTTTTGCGATCCAGGTGTGATCCAGCCCTTAGGGTTCTTTTCTACTAAGAATTTTCTTCCTGATGGCCCATTGTGTTTAAAAAGTGTACCTGAGATGGCCAAACAAAAAGAAATTATACATACCTGGGGCTTCCTACAGCCCCCTTCAGGCTTATCGGTCCCTCGCAGTCGTCCCCTGCTTCCTCGTTTTTATGCAATTCCGCCCAGCAATTCAGCCAGTTGGCGCCAGTCAATGCAGGCGCAATCCGGCCATGCGCACTCTGTTGTATTCCAGTGGCCGGGAGTGTTCTGCACCTGCGTAGTAGTACTGCACAAAGCACAGAACTCTCCCAGGGATGGGGCACACATGCTTGGCTGGGTCGCATATGCGTAGTATGTGCAGACTACCTGATTACCGGGCCAAATGTGGAACAACCAGGAGGCGGAGGACGACAGTGAGAGACCGATAAGCCTGAAGGAAGCTGGATGAAGCCACAGAGGTATGCATATTTTTTTTTTCTATTGGGCCATCTCAGGTTCTCTTTATGTAAGCAAATCTGGCCTTTAGTTCCTAAAGTTAAGCTTATGGTGCCAATAGACTGCTCCGCAGTCAGTTGGTCGCCTGGAAACCCCTTCGTGGCAGATGCAGACCTGGCAAGGTTGGCTGCTACTGCGCCTACGCCGCTCGCATTCACTCTCCCGTCACCAGGAGCATTCAGCACAGGCACAGTATGAAGGTGACCTAGGGAGACCAGCTCGCCGGGTCTGCCTCCGCCAAGGAGGGGATTCCGGGCGACCAGCTGAGTGCAGAGCTGCAGTGAGGGACACATAAGCTTCCAGGGGCTGGTGGAAGCCCCAGGTAAGTACAGCTGTTTTTATGCATTTTGCCTGATATATCATTTAAAAGAAAACCAAGGTGAGCGGGATATGGAGACTGCCATATTAATTTCCTTTTAAACAATACTAGTTGCCTGGCAGGCCTCCTGATCCTCTGTCTAATACGTTTAGCCATAGACCCTAAACAAGCATGCAGATGATCAGGTAGTCAGACTCAGGTGTTACTGAATTAGCCATATGCTCGTTCCAGGGTTTTGACTCTACTTATACCAGAAGATCAACAGGGCTTTTGAGCAACCTGCATTGTTTACAAGGAAATAAATATGGCAGCCTCCATTTTCCTCTCACCTTGGTTTCCCTTTAACTTCACAACCAAAGCTCACTGGATGTGCTAAAGTGTTGCTGTTGAACATGGCCACATGACCTGTACCATGGCCACCGTGACCTGGTACCAGAGCTTCAGTCAGCACAGGACGGCGGCGTGAGAGCGATCTGTGCCCATGGAGCTGGAGGAAGGCCCAGGTATGTATACAAAAGGTAAGTATCTGTGGTCTCTGGTTTCCTTTAAGGACTCTGCCTCTGCCACAGGAGACCAGGGTTCAAACCTTGACTTCTCCTGTTCAGTAAGCCAATGCCTATTCAGTAAGGAGACCTCGGGCAAGACACTGCTAACGCCTACTAAGTGCACCCAAGTGGCTGCAGCTCTGGCACTTTGAGTCCGTCAGGAGAAAAGCACGATATACATGTTATTTGTCTTTATATCACGGGACACTGAACTGCGTATTTGTTGGGCAGTTCAGCCTCCTAGCCACAATTGCATGCAGCCAAACAGCAGTGTTTGTAACAACAAGCTTGTCATCGTTTGATACGCGGTGGCATTAAAAGATGGAAGAAAACCACAACAGGTCATGTTTGAGCATGGCTTCCTTCAGATATGACTGCATGGTAAGGGGGGCACCTCTCCATCACCCATGCCGAGCGCTAGCAAGCATCCAACAGATGCCTGGGAGCAGCTGACTGGTGAATTCACTACCTTCAGCCTCCCATGTGAAAGAGGCCTAAGTGAGTCAGCCACTGCATGACCAAATACAACTTTTCTCTTACAAACCTTGGAGTGATTTGTAAGAGAAAAAAAAGAGCCAACTGGTACTCATCTAATATGCTTGTTAAAACCTTTGCACTGGCTTCCGTTAAGGCGGTCCTGAACTCAGAACTTCCTCTCTGCTCTAAAAGATAAGCAGAAGTATAACAACATTTAAGGAAAAAAACATTTCTTTGTTACAGCGGATAAAAATTCTGAAATAAATCTACAGTGTATCTATTTCCTACTTTCTTGGAAGCAGACATATTAACATCCTGTATTTACCAATTAGCTCTCTGCTGTGGCAGTCAGCTAACACAGCTGAGGGATCAAATTACAACTTGTGCTTAGTCACAAATAAGGGGCAATTGGACACGCTAAACTCTATAAATACATACAGGGTGCATTTCTATATGTTTCCCTTCTGTCCTGTGCAAGATTTCAGGTCAACTTTAATAGTACACACACACACACAGCACAGTAATTATGATCAACTAGTAAAAAGGCCCGCCAAAAAAACGGACACTAAGCCACGGCCGCTACCACCCGCAATGCACGCACAGACGTGTCCCAACTGCTCATCCCCCACCACTGTCCGAAGTATATGCACACTGGGAGATGTTGCTTGCTTGGCAGTTGGAAAAAGCTGTTATTTCCCACAATGCAATGAGGTTCACAAACCGCAAACTGTCAGGTCTGGAAGCAGGGAGACACACACACACACACACACACACACACACACACACACACACACTAAGGCCCGGTGCACACCAAAAACCGCTAGCAGATCCGCAAAATGCTAGCAGATTTTGAAACGCTTTTTCTTCTTTTTCTGTAGCGTTTCAGCTAGCATTTTGCGGTTTTGTGAAGCGTTTTTGGTGTAGTAGATTTCATGTATTGTTACAGTAAAGCTGTTACTGAACAGCTACTGTAACAAAAACCGCCTGGCAAACCGCTCTGAAGTGCCGTTTTTCAGAGCGGTTTGCGTTTTTCCTATACTTAACATTGAGGCAGAAACGCATCCGCAATCCAAAATCTGCAGCAGTCCGGGAGTATGCGTTTCTGCAAAACGCCTCCCGCTCTGGTGTGCACTAGCCCATTGAAATACATTACCCTAGTGGATCCGCACCCGCAAGCGGATCGCAAACCGCAGCAGAACCGCTCTGGTGTGCACTAGGCCACACAGGATGAAGAGACACAGGGGTTTTATTATATAGGATAACAGATTTGAAAAGCATGGAGCTGACCTATAAATCACTACAAGTAAAAAAAAAAAGTAAAGTTTCTCTTTCAGGTATAGAATGTACGGTAAGCACTGGTAGATATATATCTAGCACAGAGTACAATTAGCAATAGGTATGTTTATTAGGCAGCATGCATGAACTACTCCAGTCAAAGATATAATCACAATGGGCTTGATTCACAAAGCGGTCCTAACTGTTTAGCACAGATGTGCTAAACAGTTAGCACGTGAAGTGCCGTTCGCGGACTTTTGAGCGTGCAAAGTGCCGCGAATCGCGGCACTTTGCGCGCGCAAAAGTCCGCGAACGGCACTTCACGTGCTAAACCCCTTTGTGAATCAAGCTCAATGTTTCTGCAACACACACACACACCTTATCTGTGACTTGCATGAGAATACTAGGGCCCAAATTCCATTTTTGTTACTACGAAATCCCAGTTGCGTGATCTTATCTTCTTATAAAACACCAATTCATATATTTTCATTACCTCGTGAACATGAAGTTGTGAAGCCGTTACTGCTTTTTCTATGTAAAAAGAGATAAAACTATATTCAATTGGTGGTGCCGACCCATTTATGTCCAACACGATTAGAAGGAGGAAAAGTAGGAAAGTTCAAATACGCTCTACCCCCCTCACCTCTAACCGGTCGGTGCAGGATCTGGGAAGCCAAACCAGTCAATATGTAAAGAAGGATCCGCAGACCAGACCAGGTAGATGAAAAAGGCTGAAAAAAATTTTATTTGAAAAATTCCACAAACAGTGCAATAAAAAAGACAGAAAGTGCTAACGCGTATCGGGCCTACAATCTGCCCTTAATCATAGCTGAAGTAAATCTGCCTAAAACAGGGCTTATATGCAGGTGGGGAAAGGAAAAACTCCACCCACTCACCATACAGCCCAAATCTTAAAGGTGCAATACAATGTTATAATACACAAACATGTTACAGACATATTTAATAACAACAGTATAGAATTTAAGAAAAAGTAAAAGTAAAACTTTACTTTTTCTTAAATTCTATACTGTTATTAAATATGATTAAGGGCAGATTGTAGGCCCGATACGCGTTAGCACTTTCTGTCTTTTTTATTGCACTGTTTGTGGAATTTTTCAAATAAAATTTTTTTCAGCCTTTTTCATCTACCTGGTCTGGTCTGCGGATCCTTCTTTACATACGATTAGAAGGAGGCACTCAAAAGGCGTATAAACAGTTGTTTATTCCACAGGTGACTAACACAACATGTTTCGGGGTTTCCCCCTTTCTCAACATGTTGTGTTAGTCACCTGTGGAACAAACAACTGTTTATACGCCTTTTGATTGCCTCCTTCTAATCGTGTTGGATTTACTGTGTAGTGGAGGTGGTGATCCACTGAAGGACTGAGCACCGGCGGGCCAGGCTGTCAGTCCTGGATGAGTGACTGCTCTAGCATCTGCTTTACTACGTTGACCCATTTGTGTCATTGGCTTGTGTGAGCCCCAGAGACACTTCTACACTTTGTGTGGTGCCCCTTCACACTTGGAATATATAATTTAGGTAGACATTGATAAAGTAATAACTGCCTTCCCCAGCTGCTTGCACTCATATCTGAGCACATCCACTGCCAAGAAAAAAGCTTGCTCTTGCATAAATAAGGTTGCAATCAACTGAAATATCAGCACATTGCCGTGCCCCCTCCCAAGTCAATGCTACTTTTTTCATACTGTACGGTGCAGCTTTCTTTGTAAGCAACGTTTTATTTGTAAGCAACTTTGTTGCCCGCAAATGTTTATTACAGTGGAGGTTAATAAAAGATCACCATTTCACAAGTTCTGCTTGGTTTGTACGATGTTACAAAACTTCCCCAGAGTAATAATCAAAAAACATTACATAAAAGGATTTGAATGCATATGGAATTGCTGTCCAGGTCCTTTTAGCAGCTGATCTCTCCTGGTTTCATGATCTATTGATGCCCAAGTCTCTACTGTAACAGGACACCCCCATTGCACACCTGTGGAAAGCACCCCCCCCCCCCCTATTTTTAAACTATAGATTTTTATTTGCAAAACATGTAGGATTGCACTGCAGATCTTTGTAAACAGGGAGATCAGCTCTAAGTAAGAACCCAGTTGTCAACTGTCATCACAGTAAATGAATATAAATATTAACCAACGGAGACATAATGATATTAAGATCATAAAAATAATCTTCCACACTACACGTTTAAAAAAACGTACTTTAATAGCTTTGTGGGCACAAAATCTGAAATGTTTACCTTTGGAATACCATTACTGGTAAGTAAATTCTTGCTTCACTTTAGCTAGTAAATATTTTTCTCATCTTCAAACGTACATGGGGGTAACCAGGTGGTGAAACAAGTTTCATTCAAACAGCAATTACGTTTCTATTTCAGATATGAATGGGGGACGAGTGTGGAAACAGCGTCCATTCAGCTCCACTACACTACCAGCATGGTACAACTGTAAACACTGAAAACTTTCCCTGAACAGCAGTAACACACAGAGAGAAATACCAAATGAAAAGAACTGTCATGTAGCTCCATGATAGTGCTGCACTGAAGTCAGAAGCATCACACCCCTTTCCTGCTGTATACAACCAACATGGCTTCAACTCCTGCTCCGAACCAGCCTAGCCTGATCAGACTGGCGCAGGAAGCTCACCGACTGGATAGGACAGCTTCAAGGAGCGCCGTGATTGGCTGCGTGTGCTGCTACTCAACGTCAGGTTCCCGCCCTCTCCCTCCCCACAAAGCTGCTGTGAGCGCACACATAAACAATCCCCGGCTCCATTCAATGCAAGGCGCGGAAGGGAGGGGGGAAGAGAGGGGGGCAGTACCTCCCTCCCTTCCCCCAGCAGCACAGACTAATAACAAGAGGCCGGGGACAGGAGCTGCTGCTACTGCTTATGTAAAACCCAAGTCTCCACCCCTCAGAGCTCACACCCCCTGGCCATGCAGAGCACGGCAGAGGCCTCTACCCAGCAACACACCCCCCTGTACAGCCAGCGCTGCATGTAAACAACAGGCCCAGAGAGTGTCTGCCACACAATATACAGCAAGGGCTGTGCTCTACCCATCACCAGGCTGTACATATACAGCCAGGCACGTCACCCACCACTGCTCCATCCTCCTACTCATCTACCCTGCTCTGTACAAATAAGGGAAGCGCACCTGTCTACGACATGTACCCTTACAGCAAGAATCCCTGCCATCATCACATAATCCTCCCACTCATCTACATTCTACACTATTCTGTACACATTAAAAAAACAGCACCTGTCCCTGCTGTGTACTAACACTAGCATCCCCAGTGCCTGATCCTCCCAAACATCTGCACCACTCTGCAACCCATCGTGGAAAGGACTGGACCTCACGAAGCTCCACTCCATCCTCCCACTCATTTACAATTGTGCTGTAACCCATTCAGGAAAAGAGCACCAGTCCCTGCACTGTGCCAATACAGTAAGACTGACATATGTCAATGGTGCCCCCACAACTCTGTATCCCATCCAGGAAAAGAGCACCTGTCTCTGCACTGTGCCAACACAATGACACTGCCTGCAATCTGTCAATGGTGCCCCCACAACTCTGTATCACCCAGCCCAGGGAAGAGTACCTGTTCCTCTTCTGCAAGCACTGCCAAAGAATGCTTGCCCTCCCTAAATGGTAGACTATTGGTGTTCCCTCTTCTCAAGAGCACCTGTCCCTTTGACTATTGCCAGAGACTGTGGGTCGTTCTCAGTATGATACTCAAACTAGAGAAGAGCATCTAGCTCTCTCCTTTATGAACATACCAGAGACAGCACCCATAGCCTTCTCCTTTATGTACATACTACCAGAGACAGCAACCATAGTTCTTCAATCGCCATCATCACTGCTCAGGGAACAAGTCTCTGATTCTCCCGTGCCCCACAGCAGAGCTGCCATGCTGCCCTCATAGTACTACAACCTCTCCACTCCCATGCACACACTGCTCTATGCCTCATCCAGGAGAGAGGAGATCTCTTGTACCCAGAAGCTGCACCCTCATCCACACCGTTCTCTGCCCGATCCCAGGAGATCATCTGCCCCTCCACTGCAGGCTCAGAGGCATCGGAACAGCCCTGCACTCTGCAGACGTAGTGACTACGTTGTGTTAAATGTCCAAGCCCTAAATCATTGCATTGCTCGTCTCTGAATGAATATAAAAAGATAATCAGTGGCAGAAATGACTAGTTGAATTTGGGTAAATGGAAAGTATGACCTTTCTGCATTTGTGGCCGAACACTGACGTTTGTGCGATAAAGATGTCCCATGTTGTCATGTCAGAAAGTTGTGCAGCATGAGGCAGCGTCCTGTAGTCTCCATCAATGAGCAGGCGCTGTGCCCCGGTCACACCATGAGGCGCCTGTGTGATCATGGAATGTAACACACTAATAGCTGCGCCCTTGTCACCCGTCAGTGATGAGAGGATGCTGCACACCAGAGGCCACTGTCACACATACACACACAGGTAGTGTGGCAATAGGCACCACGCCCCCTCCCTCCAGCAGCAAGTAGTACAGGCAGATCAGCACATACAGGTTCCCGGGCGAGTAGCGTGGCTGGAGGAGAGGGACTCCCCCCTGCCCCGTGCCTAGCATTGCCCCGTGCCCTGCTCTTTGCCCTTTGCCCCCTCCCCAGCCCCGCCCGCCGTTACCTGTCTCCGGCAGTGAATAGATGGTGTTGGGTGCGCCGCCTCAGCCGCCCCGCTGCCACCGATCGTCCCCGCGGACAGTCTCCATGCTTTCTGCTTTGTTTTGTTTATTTCCTTCCTGACGGGTTCCCGGAAAGCGCGTGACTCCTCTCCCACGTGACCCCCCGTTCCTCCAATCCACGCAGCTTGGTACCCAGCGACAGCCAATAGGCACGCACCTGTCAGGGGTGGCAATAGAGGGGAGGGGGTGCTGAGGCAGAGCAGGATGAGAGGGCAGCAGAGAGCCCGGGGACGGTGTTACCGTGCTGGAAGTCCTCCAAACCCCGTGCCTAGACGAGACACGCCCTCCTCCTCCCGTGTACCGGACACTCCTCCCCCCCACACACTGGTGACAACACCGAACTTCCATGTGACACCCACCTGTCTCATATACAACTACACCGACTCCTGCACTGTCACTAATAGCCCCTAGCAGCTAGTGTTGTCCGGATCATGAACGATTCGGATCTTTGATCCGAATCTATTTAATGAGTCGATCATCCGAATCATCAAAATGAACGATTCGGATCGCAAAAGGGGCGGGGCCAGGAGCGACACGCCCCCTCTCAGCGGGCAGCGGGGACCTGGAAGCAGAGCTGAGATGGATCGCTCTGTTGGAAGGGAGGCAGCCTTGCAGGGAGACAGGTAGATGAGAGAGAGGGGACATGGGTGCCACTGCCAGATACTGGCTATAATGTGCTGCTCATTATAGGCTGTCTGTTCCATGGTGCTGCACAGTGATCACATTGGAAGCTTTTGGCTCAGCACAGCTCAGTAACTTTGCAGGCGCTGTGATTGCAGGGCAAAATGATCCTCCTGCACTGGGCACTAAACAGCTGCACTTATCTTCTGGGAATGCTTTCCTTCACTGTGTGACGTTTGCATGGAAAGTACACAGATGAGCATATAGGTGAAATAAATATATGTAAAGCATATGATTGCAGCATGTGGGTATTGTGTGCACAAACATTTCTGCTCTCTGCTCGTCCCTCCTCCCTTCTCTGTCCACTCCCTGCCCTCTGTCCATCTTCTCCCCTTCTCTCTGTGTGTCCACCCCCCTCCCCTTCTCCTGTCCACAGCAGGGAAAGACCTGTCCTGCTAGTCATCTCACCCCGAATGCTTCGGTAGTAAAATGATCCGAGATTCGGATCAAAGATCCGGATCTTTTCAATGATCCGATTCGAATCATCCGGATCATTGAAAAGATCCGAACTTCCCATCTCTACTAGCAGCCACTGGCAGAGGGGGATTCCCTGGGTGGGAGGGGCCTTATCTCATTCATTTCCATACTGAGGAGGGGGCGGGTTCTGGAGAGATCTAGAAACGTTGCTGTTGATGCTACTATTGATGAGGGAGGGGGGAGCGCTGTGCGGAGCTCTGTTATATCACTTGTGTGTGTAGCGACGCTTGCCTGTCACGTGTGTACACACACAGCTCCTCAGAGAGCTGCTGCGCTCTCCTGTCACCTGTGCGCATATCCCACACTGAGGAGAGCTGCTCTCCTGTCACCTGTGCGTATCCCACAGTGAGGAGGGCTTCTCTCCTGTCACCTGTGCGTTTTCCCGAGGAGAGCTGCTTTCCTGTCACCTGTGCATATCCCTGAGGAGAGCTGCTCTCCTGTTACCTGTGCGTATCCCCGAGGAGAGCTGCTCTCCTGTCACCTGTGCGTATCCCCGAGGAGAGCTGCTCTCCTGTCACCTGTGCGTATCCCACACTGAGGAGGGCTTCTCTCCTGTCACCTGTGCGTATCCCCAGGGCCGGGCCAGGGCATAGGCTGGAGAGGCTCCAGCCTCAGGGCGCAGTGTAGGAGGGGGCGCAGAATTCATTCAGCTGTCATTCCTAATTGTGTTTGAAGCAGAGAGAAATAAGAAAAAGGGATACATGGCAGTGACTGCAAGCCAGATAACTAGATATTAAGGTGTTGGGGAGGTTGTGGGCCCTGTGGCGCCTCTTAGTCTAATAGCAATCAGTGTGTGACGGCTGGGGTGGGGGGGATGGGGGGGCACACTTTGGTGTCTCAGCCTTGGGTGCTGGAGGATCTTGTTCCGGCTCTGCGTATCCCTGAGGAGAGCTGCTCTCCTGTCACCTGTGCATATCCCACACTGAGGAGGGCTGCTCTCCTGTCACCTGTGCGTATCCCTGAGGAGAGCTGCTCTACAGTGCATATCCCACACTGAGGAGAGCTGCTCTCCTGTCACCTGTGTATATGCGCTGCCTGCAGCACTGCTCCGAGTCCGCCACACTGAGGTGTTGCTGGGGAGAAGAGGGGGAGGCTGGAGCAAACAGCGCTAGTCACCTGACAATAATAATGGCAGGGCTGGGAACACGTGCTCTGCTACTCCCAGTCCCCAAAGCAACTCTTCCATGACAACATCAAGTAGATGATCTGTCTGCCTCGAGGGTTCCTTTATTTTGTAGCACACATTCCTGAACGCTAATAAATAAATGCTTTATACCTAAAGTGAACCTGAACTGAGTACAATTATTTCAAATAAACATGATGTACCTGCAAATTAATATTACTTATATATTACATACCTCACCATTAGTTCTTAGAAGCTTACAGTTATCTTCTAACAATGATTCCTTCCAGGTCTGACAATATTTTCTCAGAACTAAAATATATCAGTTACTGTCAGTTATTACTGAAAGTACAAGTGATGTACAAGGTAATGTCCATGTTTCCCTATGGCTCAAGTAGGCAATATTACATATTGCCTCAAAACCGATTGTCTCATGCAGTAATGCCAACTGTCTTTTTCTTCTCACAAATGAAATAGATTGGGAATCGGCCTGTGGGGTATGGGCGTACAACAGATCTCTCTCCAATCAGAATTAATCAGAGAGGGATTAGAGATGGCTCGAACACGAACCTCTGCAAAAAGTTTGGGTTCCTTCCGCGAACCGCAATAGACTTCAATGGGGAGGCGAACTTCAAAAATTAAAAACATTTATGCTGGCCACAAAAGTCATGGAAACGATATTTCAAGGGGTCTAACATCTGAGTTTCTGCATGGCGGAGTGGGATACACGCCAAAAGTCCTAGGTAAAAATCTGGATTTGACGCACAGCAGCGTTTTAAGGGCAGAAATCACATTGCATGCTAAATTGGAGGCCTAAAGTGCTTTAAAACATCTTGCATGTGTATACATCAATCTGGTAGTGTAATTAGTGTACTGCTTCACACTGACAGACCAAACTCACTATGTAACGCACCACAAACAGCTGTTTGTGTAGTGAAGGCCGTGCTGGACTGGTGCGCACCATGACGAGAGTGCAGGTGATGGCGGCTTTCCAGCCCATATTGTCGCCAGACTGAGGTAGCTCAATGACAGAACAGTGACTGTCCAGCTGATCGAATTTGGTCTCTCCACAATGAAGCAACGACCTTATTATCTTGCATGTGCCCCCCCCCCAGTTGTAGATAACAATACGTGCGCTCTCACGTAGGTAGGTGCACTGAACAGGTGGGTATGCAGTGATTGGTATTATAAATGTGCAGCAGTCACACACACAGGTACCGTGAACAGGTGCAGTGACTGATTGTATATAACAATGCGTGTGCTCACGTAGGTAGGTAGGTGCACTGAACAGGTGGGTATGCAGTGATTGGTATTACACATTTGCAGCTGTCACACACACATGTAGTCACTGAATGTGCTGGGCCTGGCAGTGGCACAGTAGGAATTACCAAGGGGCCAAGGTCCAGCAGCTGCGACTGACTGACAGGGCTGTATATGCAACACAAGTGTCTGTGGGGGACACATACACAAAAAAAAAAAAAATACATCCCAAGAACAGCATTAGCTCTCAAAAGAGCTGTTGAGGATGAGGAGTGCTTTTTAGCAAGAAGGAGCAACCTATTTACCATAACACAAGAGCCTAACTAAGCTTTCTCTATGTCAGTAGGTTCGCTCCCTTCTCTAATTGCAGCCACACGAGTGAGTGAAAAGGCTGACGCTGCCTGCGTTTTATAAGGGGGGGGGGGGCTCCAGGAGGCAGTGTAGCCTGATTGGCTACCCTGTGTCTGCTGACTGTGATGTGATGTAAAGGGTCAAAG
Organism: Hyperolius riggenbachi; assembly: GCF_040937935.1. Classification (NCBI taxonomy): domain Eukaryota; kingdom Metazoa; phylum Chordata; class Amphibia; order Anura; family Hyperoliidae; genus Hyperolius; species Hyperolius riggenbachi. The sequence continues at coordinate 369,425,877 of NC_090648.1, read as the reverse complement.
TTGACCCTAATGATGTAGTATAGGGGGCGGGTCGAACTAGCATATAGTTTCAAGTTCACTGCGAACGCGAACCACCGAAGTTCGCGCTAATAAGTTTGCAGTCGAACCGCTCAGGCCATCTCTAAGAGTGATTTGTCTCATGGTCGATCTGTCCATACATTGTATGATGTATAGACACCTTAAGTATTCAACTGGATGCCTCCATTGAATACTTTTCTGGACATTACCCCAAGTGGCGCCACATTCAGAAGTGCACAGGTGTGAGTTCCGAACCATGCACGTACAGTGAAAATAAGTGCTTGTCCACGAGTGCTTTCTTTCAGTGTCTGACTGGCAGGTGGAAAAGCTGAGGAAATCCACGCGGCCAATCAGCAGTAATCATGTGTTCCTGCTCACAGTAGAGACTTGCTACAGGTTTACAGTATATTGGGAGTGATAACACAGGGTTTTTGCTGCTTGGCCGTCAGGTGGATTTCCTCGGCTTTTCCACCTTCCAGTCTGACACTGTTTTTTTTCATTGCGCATGTGCAGTTTGAAACTTGCGCATGTGCAGTTCTGAATTGCTCTGCACTGGTCAGATGGACCTCTGGGAGGCTGGGAAGATCAGAGGAACAGGTGGGACCCCAAGAACAACAAGCAGTGTCTGGAGCCCACCATTGGCTTCTGTAATTTTTTTCCCTGATTCAGGAGTACTTTAAGCATAAAGTGTGGGAAAAAATAAAGATAGATACTTTTAGGAAAGCCTCTGGATAGTGCTGAGGCATCTCGATCTCCCTGTGAAAGACCACCCTGTAGACCTTTCTAGCACATGGTCCTTCTAAGCATATTTGATGGGCTTGTTGAATATGCTTTTATGGTCACGCTTCCATTTGTGTTTAAGCGCGACAGCGAGAGATTGATCTGCGAAAGCCCAGTAGCATAAATCTGCTTATGTATGGCTTTTTCATCTGTGCAAGAGTGGCTTTATGCTACTGGGCATGTGTGGACCATACTCATACTTGTGCAGAATAGTTACACTTATACATTGTGATATATGCACAGTCACCCTCCAATTCCTGTTCCCTTTGCCGCAGCTTACCATTCAGCCTCAGACCCTGAGGGAATCCTGAAGGCATTTAGCACTGCAAGCCAGCAAAGCAATTGGCAGCAGATAAACAGTTCAAGATCTCACTAAACCGTATGCATGTGTTGGACAATGCATTCACACTGTCTGTAGCAAGATGGTGTAGGGTTCCAGCAAGTCCCATTGTAGAGGGTCCTGTATGGGAGATCTAGGTCACCCAACATATCACAGGTGTACCATAGTGCTGCACTGGGTGCAGAGAGGCAGGCGGATCATAGGTCAGTGCAGCGGCAGCCTGAAGGTACTTGCGGGAATTTATTTATCAACCGAAGATAATACAGCTCTTCCAAATTCCAGAGTAGTGAGGGAAGCAGGATAAACATGATAATGCATTAGGAAAGTATGAGAAGAAGACCAGTTAGCTGCTCTACAAATGGTTTCTACTGATACTTTTGAAAAAGATGCCCATGAGGCAGCCATTCCTCTAGTTGAATGAGCATGGATCTGCTGTGGCACATCTAAGCCTTTTATCCTGTAGCTCTGCTGGATCACTTTTACCAGCCAGTTAGCAATAGTTCTGGATGTTACTGGATAACCTTTCCTAGGCCCCTGCACATTAACAAAGAGACGATCTGAGGACCTGAATTCTATTGTCTTGTCTAAGTAGGCTCTCACACTCCTTCCCACATCCAATGGGTAACACTCATGATCCACTGGGAACGTAGGTAATGTTAATTCCTGATTTATATGAAAAGATGATGCTACTTTTGGAATATGCTGAAGTACTGGTCTGATTACAAGTATATCTGGATAAAATTGCAGAAGGTTCTGAGAGCATCCTAGAGCCTGTAAATCCGAAACTCTTTTTGCAGAAGCTATTGCCACAAGGACGATTGTTTTTAGAGTTATATTCCATAAAGAAGCGGACTCCACTGGATGAAAGGGAGGACTTCTTAGGACGTCCAAGACCCCACATAAATCCCACTGTGGGAAGAAAGGTTTTCGGGCAGGCCTGATCTTCTGCACTCCCTGAACGAATTGCATCACCAATGGGTTAACGGCCCATCTCTTGTTGGTCAGTGCAGACAAGGCAGATATCTGCACCTTAATGGCTGACAGGCTTAACTGCTTTTCCACGCCTGTTTGAAGGAAGTTAAGGACATCTTGTACACTTGGACTAAGCATATTGAAGTTTTCTGAGATAGCATAGGAAGCGAACCTCTCCCAAATTCTGTGATACGTGGTATTAGTTGATGTTTTCCTTGCCTTCAATAAAGTAGTTGTCACTTCTTCTGAACACCCTAGGTCTCTATATTTCTTCCTCTCAACTTCCATGCCATTAAACTGAGGTTGCTGCTGTTGGGGTATAGTAGATTCCCTTGTTTAAGTAGATCCGGTATTGCTGGAAGCTGCCATGGCTCCTCCACACTCATCTCTCATAGAAGTGTAAACCATGGCCTCCTTGGCCAATAAGGCAATATAGCTATGATCATGCTTGACTCTTTCAACAGCTTTTGGAGAAATTTCATGATTATCGGAAATGGAGGGAAGGCGTATCCTATATTTGAATGTCCAAGGGTGGGCTAGGCAATCCGTCCCCAATGCTGCTGGATGGTGATACCGAGAAAAGAACTTCTTCAACTTCGAGTTCTCGTAAGACACAAAGAGATCTACCTGCGGAAGACCCCACTTCTAAACAATTTTCTGAAATACAGTTTGGTTCAGGGCCCACTCGTGAGCATTGGAGAACTGTCTGCTGAGTTGATCTGCTAGAGTATTCTGAGCCCCTGGAAGGTAAATTGCCGATAGGTTGGAAAGATTGCTCTGTGCCCAATTCATGATGTGCGTAGTTTCCCGCAGCATGGATTGACTCCTTGTCCCCCCCTGCCTTCTGATATAGGAGACAGCTGTTGTATTGTCTATTTGGAGCAGGACTGATCTCCCTATTATCACGTGACGAAAGGCTCTCAGAGCTAAGAAGGCTGCCCTGATCTCCAGAATGTTTGATGGGACCTAATGAGGAAAGATTCTCCACTTCTCTTGGACACACACATCCTTGCAGTGTGCCCCCCAACCTTTTAAACTTGCGTCTGTTGTGATCACCACAGCCTCGTCCTGTTGAATTTGGTGTCATAACTGCAGATGGTGCTTGCAAGTCCACCAATAAAGACAGTTGGTTACCGATACAGACATGTAACAGACTCCTCTTGTTCTATGACCTGAGAAAAAAAATTCTGAAACACTCTTAGATTCCAATGTGCCCACTTCACCATTGGAATCACTGAAGAGAACGTCCCCAGCAGACTTAGGCACTGCTTGGCTAGAATGGTGCGCTGTGACAATACTGTTTTCACCTTTTGCCATGGGCGTAGGGCCCACAGTCGCAGGCGTCGCAAGTGCGACCGGGCCCGTCTCCTGCAGCCTTTAGGGAGGGGCCCGGGGCCCAGTCTCTCCCCCCCCCCCCCTCGTGTGTGTGCTGGCGGCGGCACTTACTAATTAACTTGGCTGGCTCGGGCTCCCGACCCGGCAGACAGACTAAGTGCGTGCAGACACGTCACACACTGTCTGCCTGGTCTCCAAACTCCTTCCCTATTAATTATCTCCCTCACTCTCTTCAGGCAGCAGCAGTTACTCTGTGAGTTGTGACTCAGTGCTGCTCGCATGGTCCCCCTCCTGATTGGCCACATGGAGCCGCTGGGGCTGATGGGGGAGGGAGGGGATTGGAGAGGAAGAACAGCGTGGCTGTAGACTGCAGAGCTGCTGTGACACACACAAACAGTGTGTGAGTATGAGGCCAATGCAGTAGAGTTGGGAAGTTCGGATCTTTTCAATGATCCGGATGATTCGAATCGGATCATTGAAAAGATCCGGATCTTTGATCCGAATCTCGGATCATTTTACTACTGAAGCATTCGGGGGTGAAATGAACAGCAGGACAGGTCTGTGGACATGAGAAGGGGAGGGTGTGGACACACAGAGAAGGGAAGAAGATGGACAGAGGGCAGGGAGTGGACAGAGAAGGGAGGAGGGACGAGCAGAGAGCAGAAATGTTTGCTTGCACACAATGCCCACATGCTGCAATCATATGCTTTACATGTATTTCACCTATATGTTCATCTGTGTCGCACAGTGAAAGAAAGCATTCCCCAAAGCATTCCCAGAAGTGAAGTGCAACTGTTTAGAGCGAGTGCAGGAGGATCATATTGCCCTGCAATCACAGTGCCTGCAAAGTTACTGAGCTGTGCTGAGCCAAAAGCTTCCAATGTGTTCACTATGCACAACTAGGGAACAGAGAGCCTATAATGAGCAGCACATTTCAGTCAGTATGTGTGCTCTACACATATCTGGCAGTGGCACCCATGTCCCCTCTCTCTCATCTACCTGTCCCTGTGCAAGGCTGGCTCCCATCCAACAGAGCGATCCATCTCTGCTCTGCTTCCAGGACCCCGCTGCCCGCTGAGAGGGGGCGTGTCGCTCCTGGCCCCGCCCCTTTTGTGATCCGAATCACTCATTTTGATGATTCGGATGATTCGACTCACAAAATAGATTCGGATCAAAGATCCGAATCGTTCATGATCCGGACAACACTACAATGCAGCACGCAGAGGCAGTCACAGGGCTGCAATCACAAGGTAATTAAATGCTACATGGTCAAGATGCTTAGCACTGTCTCTCTCGTGGTTTCTGGTGTGTAGGGGGCAGAGAGAGAGAGAGTGAGTGTGTGTATGGTGTGTGTTTTACAAAGTAGTATAATCTCTGTCTGAGTTTATGTTGTGTTTCTGGAGTGTAGGAGAGCTTGTGATGCCAGATTGTGTGTATGTGCGTATGTGTATGTGCGTGTGTGTATGTGTATGTGCGTGTGTGTATGTGCACTGTGTGTATGTGTGTGTGTGCACTGTGCGTGTATGTGCACTGTGTGTGTGTGTGTGTGTGCACTGTGCGTGTGTGTGTGTGTACTGTGTGTGTGTGAGTGTGTGTGCACTGTGTGTGCACTGTGTGTGTGTGTGTGCACTGTGCGTGTGTGTGTGCACTGTGCATGTGTGTATGTGCACTGTGCGTGTGTGTATGTGCACTGTGTGTGTGTGCAATGTGCGTGTGTGTGTGTATGTGCACTGTGCGTGTGTGTGTGTGTGTGTGTGCACTGTGCGTGTGTGCACTGTGCGTGTGTGTATGTGCACTGTGTGTGTGTGCACTGTGCGTGTGTGTGCACTGTGCGTGTGTGTGTGTGTGCACTGTGCATGTGTGTATGTGCACTGTGCGTGTGTGTATGTGCACTGTGTGTGTGTGCAATGTGCGTGTGTGTGTATGTGCACTGTGCGTGCGTGTGCACTGTGCGTGTGTGTGCACTGTGCGTGTGTGTATGTGCACTGTGTGTGTGTGCACTGTGCGTGTGTGTGCACTGTGCGTGTGTGCACTGTGTGCATGTGTGTGTATGTGCACTGTGCGTTATTATCCTATTTAAGTGTGAAGTTTAATTAGGCATGTTTGTATAATACAAATTGGTATTACCAGTCAGCTTTGTGACCCAGTGCTAAGGTGCGTGCATGCGTGTGTGTCAGTCAGCAGCAGTGTGTGTGTATATATATATGTGCGTGTTGGCAGCAAAGTTTTTAAATGTAAGTGTGAGCCGGGCCTTATGCTGGGAATACACGGGTTGATTCTGGGGCTGGATTCTGCGCCCAATCGTTTTTGCCACTCAAATCTGTGGGCAATTCTCTTATTTTCCGCTTATTTTTCTTATCTTTTTCCATTGTCCCCAATGCAGAATCGAGCGGCAAAACGATCGGACGTGTCGGAAATTATCTATCGAGCCATCTGATCAGCTCAGATGGCTGTGCTGTATAAGCCTATAGCTTATACAGCACTAGGTTCGGGCTGATCTCTGCTACTTACAATGTGTACAGTATAAGCTGTTATTCTGTTCCTGTACTGCTTGCTAGTAAACTAGCAGCAGTGTGTGCTGATCTCTGCTACCCCCAGCGTGTACAGTTTAAGCTGTTGTTCTGTTCCTGTACTGCTAGTAAACTAGCGACAGTGTGTGCTGATCTCTGCTACCGCCAGCGTGTACAGTATAAGCTGTTACTCTGTGCCTGTACTGATGGTAAACTAACTGCAGCGTGTGCTGATCTCTGCTACCTCCAGTATGTACAGTATAAGCTGTTACTCTGTGCCGGTACTGATGGTAAACTAACTGCAGCGTGTGGTAATCTCTGCTGCCTCCAGCATGTACAGTATAAGCTGTTACTCTGTGCCTGTACTGATAGTAAACTAGCTGCAGTGTTTGCTGATCTGTTACCTCCTGTATGTACAGTATAAGGTGTTGCTCTGTGCCTGTACTGACAGTAAACTAGCTGCAGTGTGTGCTGATCCCTGCTACCTTCAGTATGTACAGTATAAGGTGTTGCTCTGTGCCTGTACTGATTGTAAACCAGCTGTATTGTATGTACAGTATTAGCTGTAAAGCCTGGTACACACATACAATTTTGAATAGCCAATTTTACTACTTCTAGGTATTATGAGAGGCCAGCTCTGTTCACAGTATTCAAAGTCTCTTGGCCCTCATACTACATGCAGTGGTAAAATTGGTCAGTGATTGACCAATCAAAATTGAATGGGTGTATGCATTTTTATTCTATGCCTATACTGATAGTAATCTATCTAATTAAAGGCATCTTGCTACTAATTGCCCTATTTCCTCTGGGTGCTGCGTATGTCTGCAAACTGAACGTGGCACCCATGCTGCTGCAAAGCTGAATTGATATAGCCATGCCATGCACAGCTATAGGGATTCAGATATGTGTGTGCGTCGGGTGTTGTGGGGGGGGGCGGTTGTTGCTGAGGGGGGGGGGGGGCCCACATCCAGATTCCGCATCGGGGCCCAGAGGTTTGTAGCTACGCCACTGCCTTTTGCTGAATCATAATGATCTTTTGAGTGGGCAAGCACACTTTGTTCTCTTTCGTGATGAACCTGGCCTCCAAGAATATCATGTCCTGTGAAGGAGGCAGCTGGCTTTTTTGAAAGTTCACCAACCATCCCAATCTCTGTAATTCCTCCAGACAGGGGCGCCTCTAGCCATTTTGTCACTACAAGCGAGAAAACCTGTGCCATCCCCCGGGTGGCGCCACCCCATGAAATTAATCGTAATGCGGCAGTGTTTCACCAAAAAATAATCGTAATGCGGCAGCGTTTCACCAAAAAGTACGCGTATTGCGGAAACGTTTCATCAGAAAATAATCGTATTGCAGTAGCGTTTCACCAGACACAAAGTGAGACAGAAAGGGACCCAGGGGGACTGAATAAGGCACACAGGGTGACATGGTGAGGCACAGGGGGACAGAAAGAGGCATGAGGGTCAGAAGAAGTCACAAAGGAGGACAGAAGGAGGCACAAGGGAACGGAAGGAGGCACACAGGGAGACACAAGGAGGCACAATGGGCAACAAAAGGAGGTACAATGGGGGACAGAATGAGACACAAAGGAGGACAGAAGGAGGTCCACAGGGGGGCAGCGGGCAGTACAGGGGGACAGAAGAAAGCATGAGGGCCAGAAGGAGGCACGAAACAGGACATTGGGAGGCACAGGGGGACTGCAGGAGGCACACAGGGGGACAGATTGAGGCACAAAGGGGGACAAAAGGAGGCACAGGAGGAAAGAAGGAGGCACAGGGGGACTGAAGGAGGCACACAGGGGACAGGAGGAGGCACACAGGGGATAGAAGGAGGCATGATGGGGGACAGAAAAAAGCACAAAGGGGCCAGAAGGAGGCACAGGGATACAGTAGGAGGCACAAAGGGGAACAGAAGGAGCCAAAAAAGGGGGACAGAAGAAGGCAGAGGGGGATGTAAGGAGGCACAGGGAGACAGAAGGAGGCACAAAGGGGCACAGAAGGAGGCACAGGGGGACAGAGGAAGGTGCAGGGGACAGAGGAGGCACATGGGGACAGAATGAGGCACAAAGGGAGACAGAAGGAGGCAGAGTAGGATGAAGGAGGAACAGGGGGGCAGAAATAGCACAGGGGGACAAAGAAAGGCACATGGGGACAGAAGGAGGCACAAAGGGAGACAGAAAGACAAACAGGGGGTCAGACATGGCACAAGGGACTGAGGGAGGCACAAGGAGACAGAAGGAGACAAAAAAGGGACTGAAGGAGGCACAAAGGGGGGGGGGGGGGAGATGTACAAGACACAGAAGGACACAGTGGCAGCTGCCTGCAACTTACGCTAACCAGATGCAGCAGAAGCAAGTAATATAGCACCTGTGGGGTGGGGCTTAGTCAGGGGGCGTGGCTTTGGCTAGGGGGCGTGGCTTAATCCAGCAACATGGCGCCCCCAGGATCAATGGCACTCCAGGCAATGGCATGTACTGCCTATGCCTAGAGGCTCCCCTGCCTCCAGAAGCAGTTGTTGGTGTTGCAAAAATATTGCAAGATCTTGATTGACAAGCAGGATGTCGTCTAAGTAGTGAAAAATTCTTAGACCTTTCTGCCTTAAAGATGCTATTACAGGCAGAAGTATCTTCGAAAAAGTTCTGGGGGCTGTCGAGAGACCAAATGGCAGACTCTAGAACTGCCAATGCTTGTCGTTGATTGAGAACTTTAGGTATTTCTGAAAACTGCATCTGATGGGTATATGTAGGTATGCATTCGAGAGATCGACTGTTGACATCAAATCTCCTATCTTCACCATCTTTATTATAGTTTGTAAAGACTCCATTCTGAAATGTCAGATCTTTATATGCTTGTTTAGGAACTTCAGGTCTAAGACCGGCCTCCAACCCCCTGACGTTTTTGGCACTAAGAATAAGGGAGAATATATTCCCCTGGACCTGTCTTCGCGGGAAACTGGCAGTACTGCCTCCACTTGCACTAGGGAGTCGACATACTCCTTCAACACCAGACGTTTCTGCATATTCTTTGGTACTCTTGTTTGTACAAATCTTGATAGTGGAGGAGTCTTCTTGAATCTCCACGAGTGTCCTTTTTCTAAGGTTCTTCGAACCCAGGGATCGTCTATTGATTCCACCCAGTTCTTCCAAAAGTAGCGCAATCTTGCTCCTACAGGGGGTGACTGGGTGGACGTACCTTCAGAATGGCTTCTGACTCTGCCCTGAGCTGAGGGTAGACTTTGGTTTTCCTGATTTGAAAAACGAAGACTGGGATCCCTTCCAGTTCCTGTTAAATTGTCTCCCTGGCCTATATGATTTTGCTTGCTGAAACCTTGTCGAAGCTTGCTTCCTAGATGTTTGCTGACGAAAAGGACGAGTTTTTCTATCCTGGGGTAACAACCCTGACTTTCCTCCCGTCACTTTTGATATTGCGTTGTCCATCTCTGGGCCAAAGAGATGCTTCCCATCAAAAGGAATCTTGCACGAAATTGTTTCTAGATGACTGGTCAGCTGACCACGGTTTTAGCCATAGTGCTCTTCTTACCGTTACGTTATGAAGCATTGCTCTAGCTGATGACCTGATGGTGTCTATGGCAGCCTCTTCCATAAAGTCACTGGTTAATCTTGCCTATCTGTATCCGAATTCAAAGCCACTTCAATATTTTCTATCCACACTTTAGCCGCTTTTGCAAGAGAGGTTAAGGCTACCGCCGGTCTGCATGCTGCCCCAGCTGTCAGAAACGCCTTTTTGATATCAGTATCCACCTTTCTGTCAAGAGGGTTACTAAAAGATACAGCATCATCCATTGGGAGAGTCACATGACGTGCTAGCCTCATGATAGATGCATCCACCACTGGTGCAGACTCCATGACCTTCGCATCTTCATCACTTAATGGGTATAATTTTGCAAAACGATTTTAGAGTGAAGGTTTCTGATCCACCTTACTCCACTCTTTGGTAAAGATTTCTTTAACCAGTTCACCCCCAAGGGTTTTTACTCTAACGGACCAGAGCAATTTTCACTTGTCAGTGCTCCTCCCTTTTATTCCCTAATAACTTTATTACTACTTATCACAAGAAAATGATCTATACCTCGTTTTTTTCACCTCCAATTAGGCTTTCTGTGGGTAGTACATTTTGCTAAGAATTTTTTTATTCTAAATGCATTTTAATGAGAAAAAAACAAAAAAATAGAAAAAAAATCATTATTTCTCAGTTTTCAGCCATTATAGTTTTAAAATTAAACATTCTCCTGTGGATAAAACAAACACATTGTATTTGCCCAGTTGTCCAGATTATTAAACCATTTAAATTATGTCCCTATCACAATGTATGGCGACAGTATATTATTTTGAAATATAGGTGTTATTTTTCTGTTCTGTTTTTTTTTGTTCTAGCCATAATTACAAGCCCCAATGTAATAAATTAAAATTAATTTTCCCCCATAAAATATAGATTAAAAAAAGCTGAGTCCCTAAGGCAAGTATTTATTTATTTATTTATTTTAAGCTGTTTTTTTTTTTTACAAGTGTTTTCTTTTGGAGGGGGAGTGTTGGAAGTGGAATTTTATTAATTTTATTACTCATGTGTATGTACTTGTAAATGTATGTATTTTGTACGTGTCATATACTTTTTGGCCACAATATGGCGCTAGTGAACACTCGTTATAGTAAGTGTTCACTTTTTTTTTTTTTTTACACTTTATTTAATTGTTACATTTCCTGTTTTTGTGAATGGACGTAGCCACTGTTCGCGGTCACGTCCATTCACTCCAGGCACTGCGATTAGGTAGAGGACCGTTTGGTCCTCTTCCCCAATCCCTCAGCACGGGATCCTGACAGAAACGGCGGCCGTAGCGGCGCGCACACGGCGGTAGCAGCGGCGGGAACGCGCGACTTATTAATACGTCATGTTGCCGTTAATAGGGTAAAGCATGACGTATTAATGCGTTAGGATGCCACTAAATGGTTAATTACCTTCATAAAGGGAAAGTTGTTCGGCTGCCTATCCAATTGAGGATAGTACTTATCCGGTTCCTGTACTGTTGTTTTGTCTTCCTCCCAACCTATTGCCGACTTTATCTCAGACACAAAAGCTGGGATCAAAGCGAAGTCAAACCCCAATGGCGCTGGCATCGCCGAGGTTGAAGCTTCCTCGGATTGAGCCTGCTGCGTTACTGAAGTTGCCTGAGCGGCAGACAGTTTATTAAATGATTCCTGTACTGCTTGCTGGATAAAAGACATTATCTGTTGATTGTCAGAATCCTTCTCTCTTCCTAGTTCCATAAAACAGGATTCACACACCATTTTATCCGGCATGACCGATTGACCGCATGACCAGCAAGCAGACTTTTCAGGCTGCACGTATCTAGTAGCTTGGTTTTGTTCTACTGGAGACTTATGCCTATAAGGGCTAGGAAAACGCCTGTCTGATCTGTATCTGTAAGACCTATAATCTGGTGAATATTCCCTTGAAGGAGATTGTCACGGACGATTGCGGGGACGCAGGCGCGTCCTGGAACCGCCCGTGAAGAAAAGAACGATCGCACTCGATTCCTGCATCGATTGCGCTTCAGATCAATAGAACCAAGATTTGATGCCTAGTATTCCTCTGCCTAGGAACAGCTGGGGGATCTGTCTTAGCTGAAGTGACAGCCTGGGGGGAAGGTGTTAATTAGCTTGGACATATTCCCTGTGGAAGGCACAATTGCCCTTTTGGTTCTGGGAACCAGGTGACACTTAGCTGATCTCATGGAGATGTTAATTAACCAAAGGATGCCTAGGTGCAGCCAAGCAGGCTACGAATCCACGGGAGGTCTTGACACTTTGCTCCCTAGTAAAGATCAAAGGAAAGTCAGCTGTTAGCAGCTAGAACACAACCTCAGTCTCATGGCATAATCCATAACTTCCCAGATCTGTCATATTTCTGGGGTTCCTGAGATGGCAGCTTCGCCAAACGTGGGGGAAGTGTAGCATGAGCCCCGGTGCTGGTTCTGAGGAAGTTTCAGAACATTCTGAGGTAAGGACTGCCAGTTAGGCAGTTTGAAATGCCCTGATGATACCACAGGGGTCCCACCCCTCATGTCTGGTATCAGGGCGCTGGGTAAATCGAGACAGACCTGAAAATGTTAATAAATCTGCCCTGACCTGTACGGTTCTGTGAGATAGAGCCCATATATGGGTAGATATGATTTCTAGCCCCAGTACAAGGGGAGGGCTCATCTCATCTTTGAAGGGGGTGTATGGCTCCCCGCCCTCACTCCCTCCTACTGAAGCAGGGGCATAAGAATGGCTGAGGACCCAAACTCAGTGTCCTCCACACTGAACCATCTTGCACTCATCAGATGCCAGCTTGAGGATATGCTGGCATCCACCTGGTCTGAACTCTGAACTCTGAACTCTGGACTTTGAAACCAAGAACTTTATGATTCTTCTCACAATAAGGACATCTTTCCAGGAACTAAGTATTTTTCTCCCTTCTTTTATTTTTCATACTGGCTATTACTGTTTTAATAATTGTTGATTTTAATAATTGTCTGTATATATTAATTATTTATATTGCTGTGAATAAAAGACTTCCTCCAAGTCATTCACTGTTTTGCTACCCTGCTTATCAGTACACACAGAAATGATCCCGGGTCTCTGAAGATACGCTACTGTTTGTTTGTTGTTGGCTAGACAGAATATCGTGTGTTTAACCGTTTTATTCGCAGGATTAGTCAGTCAGTTAGTGGGCCCCACGGTCCCATGATAACCGCGGTGGTGGCAGTTTACTCTGAACCAGTGGGTAAAGTGGTAATCACCCGTGTTTCACAGGCTTCCTTCTGAGTTGTCTGCGGCTAATTCTTAACGGCTCCTGCGCATTGACTGCGACCAGAGTTCGCACGATCTGTGCGCTGGCACCGTTTAGAAGGCTAAGTGCGGTCAGCCACTAGGGCTCCTGTGACAGTGTTAGGCAGCGGTTGGGACCTGTGTTGTGCTGAAAGTATCTACGATAGCGCTAGCGCTATCGAGAAACGAACTAATTCGTTGGTGTAGCTGGAAGGCAATATATTTTTTATATATACAGAGAGACTGTGTAGCCAGTACCCCTCCCCAAAAGTTTTATTTTATTTGGCATGGAAATGTCCGGGAACTACAAGAAAATGGGCCTGGCAGACCTGCAAAATCTTTGCCAAGAGAGAGGCATTGATGTCGGCCGCAAGAAACAACAGGACCTGGTAACGGAATTGTTTCAATGGGATACCCAGCAACTGCGGGAGCCGGGAGTGTCCGCTGAAGTGGATACCAGCCCATCTGACAATCGAGGGGAACCAGAGACTGAGACTCCTGACCGTACAGAGGTTGTGCATCCTGAGGGCCCTGCATCAACAGTTACGCCGGAGAATGTCAGTGTGGACCCCAATCCCAGAGTTTCTGACAGTACTCGCCCGGAACTGGCCAGTACTGGACTGTCCGTTTGTACTGATCCGCTAATGCAGCAGGCGTTACAAAAGCTGATGGACACTGACCTGGACAAGTACCTGCAGTACATGCGTGAGGAGCGCCAATCTGCAGAAGCGCGGACAGAGCGCCAAATGCGGGAGGAACGGGAGCGGCAAGCTGCTGCTACGGAACGGGAGCTCCAACGACAGCATGAGCTAAACATGGCAAAAGTTCAACAGGCCAGCCGGAGTTCACCGCCCAGCCTCCCTGCTGAAGGAGCTGCAGCACCCGTAAGTGCAAAGTTTAAATTTGCTAATATTGAAAAAGACACAGACATTGACTTGTTTTTGCGGTCTTTTGAAAAAGCATGCCGTCAGTATCGTCTGTCCCAAGACCAGTGGGCCAGACATCTGACACCTTTGCTGCGCTACAAAGCGCTTGATGCCTTCGCAGAATTGCCTGCGGAGAAGGATAATGATTATGCTGCTATAAAAGACGCTATCATTACTAAGTACCAGCTGACGCCAGAAGCCTATCGGAAAAAGTTCAGGGCCTGGCAGAAAAAGCCTTCTGATTCGTACCGAGATGTGGCCAGCAGCTTGCTCACCACACTCCGCCAGTGGACACTAGGCCTCACCAAATGGTCTTATGATGTCCTGGAGGACTTGATAGTCCTGGAACAATTTCTAAACATTTGCCCTGCTGATGTACGCCAGTTTGTGCTAGAACGCAGGCCGGCTTCAGCAACTGTCGCTGCAGACCTTGCTGAGACTTTTGCAACTACCCGGGTGGCTGATACCCGCAGAACTGCCCCGTCCAGCTGGAGAGGAGGTCAGCCCAATACCTCGGCAGACCCTCCTGCCCCTGTGAGCCGTCCGCCACAGAGGCCACCCAGCGCAGCTGCTGCACCCAGGCCTGCAGCGCCTGGAGAGGTCACCTGTCACTACTGCCTGCCAGCCCGGACACATGAAATTCGACTGTCCGGAGCGGAGACAGACACCACCAGCACCTGGATCATCTGCATCACCTGCACCTCACCCACAGCAGAGGCAGCCCGCCAGCGAACCACAGCCTGGATCATCAGATTTTGTCCTGTTTGCCCGCGGAAAGGAAATCCGCGACCGAACCGACCAGCAGCAACTTGTTAGAGTGAACGGCAAAGTTGTCACCGGATTCCGAGACACCGGAGCTGACATCACGTTAGTTCACTCACACCTTGTACCAAAGGAGAGCATCAGCTCCAGCCGATCCCTTGCCCTTACTGGAGTAGAGGGCACCCTTTTCCACATAGCCCACGCAAAAGTGAAGCTGGATTGGGGAGTGGGAGGAGTCCAAGAACGGGTTGTTGGGGTTATGAAGGATCTCCCAGTCCCTGTGTTGCTAGGGACTGATTTGGGCAAGCTTGTGTCCTACTATGAACCTGCCACGACCGCCTTGTCGCTCACGGAAGGAGACGGACTCTCCACCCACCACCAGGTACTTTATACACTTGGGGAGCACCAGGGGGAGGTGGGTTGAATGTGCCCAGTTCAAGGGTACCAGGTTCAATAGTGCCTGCTTCAAAGGCACCTGAGTTTGATGTACAGACTGTCTGTTGTGATGATGCTGTAACTGTACCTGAGTTTACTGTACAACCTGTCTGTAATGAAAAAATGTCTATACCTGTCAATGTCATTACTGCATGCAATGATGATTTGAGTAATGTCCGTCTGTGCCATTCTGACAGTGTACCTGTGCTAGCAGTACCGCGCAGCTGCACTGCTCAGAACCCGAGCTCAGAACAGGTGGAGGGGGTTCCGGCCTCCTCCCCCTCCTCTGACCGCAGGGATGAGACCTTTTAGCCGCTGGCCTCGTGTGACATGAGCCAGTTGGCTGAAACTGACAGCGCCATATTCTCAGCCGCACTACAAAGTGACCCAAGCCTGGAGGTGTTCAGGCAGCAAGCCGCTGAGCCCCTTGCAGACGGGGCCGCTTTCAAGGTGTACTGGGAAGGTGGGAGACTGTACAGTGAGTCTGTACAGCCCCCTACAGGTAGATTCCACGCGAATACCAAGTGGCTTGTGGTCCCGAGTGCGTTCAGGGGACATGTGCTGAAATCCGCACATGGTAATCCTCTGACAGGGCACTCGGGTGTCCGCAAGACACTCGCCGGTATTCGGAACCAGTTTTATTGGCCCCGGATGAACAGGGATGTAGCAAACTACTGCAGGGCATGTGCCGTCTGTCAGGAGCTGGGAAGGTCCAGGGATTCCCGCGGGGTTCCCTTAGGTCCACAGCCACTCAGCAGGGGAACCCTGCGTGGGCTGGCTGTTGACCTAACCAACCCACTGCCCGTTGTCAGCAGTCCCGGCAGACACCACGTCCGACTGCAGTGGCGCAAGCGCCCTGTCCAGAACGGTCCATGTTGGGTCAACCCTGAGGGTAGCAGACCGCGACCGGTCCAGGGGAACCGAGCCACAGGCTCCAATAGGTTTTCCCGCCGTACCGGCAACTCGAGGCCCGTCAGCCAGGTTAGCGGCGCCGCCACACATCTTGCGGATGAGTGGCTGAGCCGCAGACAAGGGGGAGGGCTGTCACGGACGATTGCGGGGACGCAGGCGCGTCCTGGAACCGCCCGTCAAGAAAAGAACGATCGCACTCGATTCCTGCATCGATTGCGCTTCAGATCAATAGAACCAAGATTTGATGCCTAGTATTCCTCTGCCTAGGAACAGCTGGGGGATCTGTCTTAGCTGAAGTGACAGCCTGGGGGGAAGGTGTTAATTAGGACATATTCCCTGGACATATTCCCTGTGGAAGGCACAATTGCCCTTTTGGTTCTGGGAACCAGGTGACACTTAGCTGATCTCATGGAGATGTTAATTAACCAAAGGATGCCTAGGTGCAGCCAAGCAGGCTACGAATCCACGGGAGGTCTTGACACTTTGCTCCCTAGTAAAGATCAAAGGAAAGTCAGCTGTTAGCAGCTAGAACACAACCTCAGTCTCATGGCATAATCCATAACTTCCCAGATCTGTCATATTTCTGGGGTTCCTGAGATGGCAGCTTCGCCAAACGTGGGGGAAGTGTAGCATGAGCCCCGGTGCTGGTTCTGAGGAAGTTTCAGAACATTCTGAGGTAAGGACTGCCAGTTAGGCAGTTTGAAATGCCCTGATGATACCACAGGGGTCCCACCCCTCATGTCTGGTATCAGGGCGCTGGGTAAATCGAGACAGACCTGAAAATGTTAATAAATCTGCCCTGACCTGTACGGTTCTGTGAGATAGAGCCCATATATGGGTAGATATGATTTCTAGCCCCAGTACAAGGGGAGGGCTCATCTCATCTTTGAAGGGGGTGTATGGCTCCCCGCCCTCACTCCCTCCTACTGAAGCAGGGGCATAAGAATGGCTGAGGACCCAAACTCAGTGTCCTCCACACTGAACCATCTTGCACTCATCAGATGCCAGCTTGAGGATATGCTGGCATCCACCTGGTCTGAACTCTGAACTCTGGACTTTGAAACCAAGAACTTTATGATTCTTCTCACAATAAGGACATCTTTCCAGGAACTAAGTATTTTTCTCCCTTCTTTTATTTTTCATACTGGCTATTACTGTTTTAATAATTGTTGATTTTAATAATTGTCTGTATATATTAATTATTTATATTGCTGTGAATAAAAGACTTCCTCCAAGTCATTCACTGTTTCGCTACCCTGCTTATCAGTACACACAGAAATGATCCCGGGTCTCTGAAGATACGCTACTGTTTGTTTGTTGTTGGCTAGACAGAATATCGTGTGTTTAACCGTTTTATTCGCAGGATTAGTCAGTCAGTTAGTGGGCCCCACGGTCCCATGATAACCGCGGTGGTGGCAGTTTACTCTGAACCAGTGGGTGAAGTGGTAATCACCCGTGTCTCACAGGCTTCCTTCTGAGTTGTCTGCGGTTAATTCTTAATGGTTCCTGCGCATTGACTGCGACCAGAGTTCGCACGATCTGTGCGCTGGCACCGTTTAGAAGGCTAAGTGCGGTCAGCCACTAGGGCTCCTGTGACAGAGATCTTCTAGAATAATGCCCACGTCTTGGTGAACGGCTCCTGCAGGAACCATAATGTCTACTAGAATAATATCTCCTAGGAGACCTGCTCCTACTTGGAGAACATCTCTTAGATTGACGCCTCTGGGGCGACTGTCCCTTTTTATCAGACTTCTTGTTATGCTTCTTTGGAGAATCTTTTCTTGATGCTCTCTCTTCTCTTCTAGACTTTGAGCGAGAACGAGGCACATCAGAGGGTTGGCGACTTTTAGACCCAATGCTCCTACTTCCTCCCTCTTGCGGACTGTGGAGACACAAAAAGATATGTTCCCACTAAAAAGATCTGCATTGTATTGCAAGGGAGATAGCTCTCTTTTACCCCATGTGCACAAATATACACTACATAGAACACCCTGGTGCTGAAAAATAATATAACAGTGATATCCTTACCCAAATACCTCTCCTGAGCAATAGAAACCTCCTGCACAGAATCCTCCATTTCTAAAAGAAAACATACACAGGAATAAACATCAAAGAATAATGCATATTACCTGTCCTGCAGAAAAACCTTTTCATACTCCATACCTCCACACCAGGCTAGGGCTTGAGTAATCTGGTCCAGTAAGAAGTCAGGCTGCCAGGTCCTTCCAGAAACCGTTATCTGCAATGCTGCCGAGCGGTACCGCAGCTACCACGCTGCCACCCGCTCTGGCTGCTTCCAGGAATGACGCTTCTCTTGGTGGCCGACCAATCCTAAAAGAAGCAGAAGTCTCGCGAGATTCGTGACGTCATGCCTGAACGAGATTCAGAGAGAGGGAGCGAAGGCTGAAGAAAACCGCTACGGCAGACAGCAACGCCTGCTTCCAGCACCAGGGAGCGGCTCTAAGGGAGGTCCCCCTGCATATCTAAGCCCCTTTAGAGGCCGCAATGCTCGCCGCGGGGCGGGAGAGGCTGAACCCGCCCAAGACTGCCTTAAGAAAGAAACAAAAAGGTAACAAAAGTGGCAGATAAAAAAGTAAAAGCAAGAAGTTTTGAATCAGGATGATACCATTTATTGGCTAACTTAGAGATGGATAAACAGTGAGCTTTTGACTTATAAAAAGCCTTCGTCGGACTGGTTCCTGACCAGAACTGAAAAACACAGCTTATATACACTGACATACAGAGGAGAAACATTCTTCAGCAAACATAAATGTAATTAGATGCCTAAACTGTTACTGAGATGGCTTTCCCAGGCATCCTATCTAAATTGATAAGATCAATAGAATCCTCAACATGACATAAAGCAGACTCTGGTGATGAAGAGACATCGTAAATTCCGAATTCAAATGGTAACTGGCCTGGTTACATGCACCATTAATTCTAAGCTTAAGAGAATTGTGGCATTTAAAGCCAGCACCTGAAAGCAAATAAAATGAATAGTGACAGTGAATTCCATCTTACACAGCATATGGCACAAAAATGAATGAAAAGATAGAAAAATTAAAAGAACTGTGGCATTTAAAACCCATCGTACCAGCACAAGAAGTTGGAGTCCTTGTTTAAACCATCTTGTACAGTTTTGAACCAATGTATAAACTTAGTTTCTTGTGTTAGTCTCATGTTTCCCGATTTGAAGCCACCCATTAATACAGTGACGCGAAAATCGCTTAAACTGTGTCCAGGTAAACAAAAGTGTGTTGGTATTGGGAGATCAGTATAATTTGTAATATCCTTTTTCCTGCTGTTAATAGTGGATCTGTGGTGTGTCATGCGATCCCGCAGTGGTTGACTTGTTTCTCCCACATAAATTACTTTGGGGCATTTTGCACACTTTATCAGGTATACCACATTAGATGAGTCGCAGGAAAAGGTGCCTTGTACTTTGTATTGCTGTTGTGTACCCGGTATTAGTATCCTGTCAGTGGAATGGATGTATTCACAGGTCCCACATGTTTTCCCTCGGCAGGGGAATGTTCCATTCTGTTCTTGCCTATTTAAGGCACTCCTCACTATCATCTGCTTAAGATTGGGTGGCTGTCGGAACGCAAGTAGGGGAGGTTCAGGGAATATCTTTTTCAGTCTCTGATCCTTGTGTAGAACAGGATGAAGTTCTTTTGCAATCTTTCTTAAGATTTCCAAGCGTGGGTTGTAGGTTACTACCAGTGGGACACGGCTCTCTTCCTGGCTCTGCTTGTACTCCAGGAGCTGAGTCCTAGGGATGTTGTTAGCTTTCCTGATTTGGGTCTCAGCCATTAGAGGATTGTATCCCTGTTTTATGAAATTCTTCTTCAGGTAACCCAGGTGTTTGTCTTTGTCATCCTTGTCAGAACAGATCCGATTGCATCTTATTGCCTGGCTGTAAATTATGGAATTCTTTATATGTTTGGGGTGGAAACTGTCATACCTGAGGTATGTGGGACGATCCGTCGGTTTGCGGTACATGGACGTTTGTAAGCTGTTCTCTCTGATGTATATGGTGGTGTCAAGAAAGTTAATCTCCTTGTGAGAGTAGCTCAATTTCAGTTTGATTGTGGGATGGAAAGCATTGAAGTTCCTGTGAAATTGGACAAGATCCTCCTCACTTGCAGACCAGATGATCAAGATGTCGTCGATAAAACGGAAGTAGGCCATGGGTTTTATATGACAAGTATTTAGGTATTCTTCTTCAATCTTTGCCATGAAGAGATTTGCGTACTGCGGTGCAAACCGTGAGCCCATTGCCACTCCCATTTGCTGCAAATAGAGGTCCTCCTCAAAAGTGAAATAATTGTGTGTGAGAACGAATCTCATTAGTCCAGCAATTGAGTTTATAGGTGTGCCCAAACCTTGAAGATATTTGCGACAGGCCGCAATAAAAAAGTAAAAAAGGGAAGAGAAAAAAAAAAAAGCAAACCTGTCCATAAGAGGACAGAAAAAAAGAGAATGGCGGGGGGGTGTTCTTTAATTTATAAGCAAATCTATCCTATGGGGTCAGGGGGCGGAGCCTAACCCAGGAGTATGCCGCCATCTCTGTATCCAGGAAAACCCCTTAAAGGAGTTATCAGGCAAATAAAAGAAAATAAGTGCTACTTACCTAAGGCTTCCTCCAGCCCCAAGCTCCCAGCATGTTCCTCGCCGCAGCTCTCCCTTCAGCCGTTTGCCGCAGCTCCGTCCCGGTCCCCGGCGATGACGTCAGGGCGACCTCCAGGTCGGCCTGTACTGCGCCTGTCCGCTCCGGCCCACGTGGCGGTGATTGACAGCGCCGCTCGCGCAGGCGCAGTACAGGCCGACCTGGAGGTCGCCCTGACGTCATAACCGGGGACCGGGACGGAGCTGCGGCAAACGGCTGAAGGGAGAGCTGCGGCGAGGGACATGCTGGGAGCTTGGGGCTGGAGGAAGCCCCGGGTAAGTAGCACTTATTTTCTTTTATTTGCCTGATAACTCCTTTAAAGAGACACTGAAGCGAAAAAAAAATATAATATAGTGAATTGGTTGTGTACTATGAATAATTACTAGAAGATTAGCAGCAAAGAAAATATTCTCATACTTTTATTTTCAGGTATATAGTGTTTTTTCTAACATTGCATCATTCTATAATATGTGCAGATTACACAACACTCAGCATTCAAAATGAGTCTTTCAGAGCAGTCTGTGAAGTAATGAACTCTCCTCTAGCAGAGGAAAAGTAAATAGTCCAGGAACAGTTGAGATAATAAAAGTCAGATAACAGCCCTCTCCACGACTAACTTAGTCACTTAGTCGGAGAGCTTAATGGCTTGTTTGCATAGAGATAACAACTGGAGTTTCTCAATTCTTCCTGTACTGGAAACAATTACACTGATGTATCTGATCTTAATGTTTTATGTCTTAGCTGTGCTACACATACAAATCATAATATCATCATTTTTTTTTTCGCTTCAGCGTCTCTTTAAACCAGACACTTTTTTTCCATTCAGACCACTGCAGCTTTAACATTTTATTACTCGGTCATACAACCTACAATCTAAATGAATTTTACCTCCTTTTCTTGTCACTAATACAGCTTTCTTTTGATGCTATTTGATTGCTGCTGTGATTTTTAGTTTTTATTATATTCATCAAAAAAGACATTAATTTTGTCAAAAAAATTATTTTTTTTAACTTTCTGTACTGACATTTTTCAAATAAAGTAAAATTTCTATATACATTTTTGTCCAAATTTATTGTGCTACATGTCTTTGATCAATAAATAGACACTTATTGAATTTTTTTTTTTGTTTGGGTAAAAGTTATAGCGTTTACAAACTATGGTGCAAAAAGTGAATTTCCCCAGTTTGAAGCATCTCTGACTTTTCTGAGCACCTGTCATGTTTAATGAGGTGCTAGAATTCCAGGATAGTATAAATACCCCCCAAATGACCCCATTTTGGAAAGAAGACATACCAAAGTATTAACTAAGAGGCATGGTGATTTCATAGAAGATTTTATTCTTTGTCACAAGTTAGCGGAAAATTACACTTTATGACAAAATAAAAAAGTTTCCATTTCTGCTAACTGGTGACAAAAAAAATGAAATCTGCCACGGACTCACCATGCCCCTCTCTGAATACTTTGGGGTGTCTACTTTCCAAAATGGGGTCATTTGTGGGGTGTGTTTGCTGTCCTGACATTTTGGGGGGTGCTAAATTGTAAGCACCCTGTGAGGATCCGCTGGGCTGCCTGCGCAGACAGGCAGCCTTTTGACCACTGTTCAGGTCTGCATTCTGCAGGTCTCTGGAAGAGAGACCTTTTGTCAGTATTGCAGCTTGCTGCTGAGGAATTTGGATACTCCCGTTATGCAAATCCCCTACCTGCTTCCTTTGATGACTGGCAATATAAAGAGCTATGTTTCCCAGAGTCCTTGGCTGGTCATAAGGATTCCTTCCTGTGAAACACTCCTGGAGGAGTGTCAGCCTTACTCTTTGTTTGAAGATCAGCTTAGAGTAATTCCTGAAACTGCGCTAGGCAGGTTTCCCTAGTGCAGTTAGGATTGTGTATCTGTTTTGGTTATCTGTTGCGATTGTCCTGTCCCAGCGGTGGTCGACAGGAAATCGTTCTGTGTGTCTGGGTGCTAACCGGAACAGCGGTTGTTACTGGTAGCCCCTTCTGATCTGTCTTACTTGGATCGCACTAGCCTCTTTTTGCTAGTGCTGTGGATCCTTCTGATCTGCCTCCCTGGATCGCACTAGCCTCTTTTCGCTAGTGCTGTGGATCCTTCTGTTCTGCCTCCCTGGATCGCACTAGCCTCTTTTCGCTAGTGCTGTGGATCCTTCTGTTCTGCCTCCCTGGATCGCACTAGCCTCTTTTCGCTAGTGCTGTGGATTCTTCTGTTTTGCCTCCCTGGATCGCACTAGCCTCTTTTCGCTAGTGCTGTGGATCCTTCTGTTCTGCCTCCCTGGATCGCACTAGCCTCTTTTCGCTAGTGCTGTGGATCCTTCTGTCTCTCGCCTGTTCCTGTTTTCGTGTGTCTGTCTTGTCTGCTACGAATGCTTGTTGGAGGCTCGGTGAGGTAACCGTTAAGCAAGCGCTCGCATCCTCTGTTTTATGTTTGTCTGTCCGTGGTTAGTTAGGCGTGCTTGTCCCTGTTGTGCTTATCACGTGGGGACCGCGCACGAACGCGTGCACTGTTGCGAATGAGTGCGGTGTTCGCGTTCAGCTAGTGTTTGTTGTTTTCCTTGTCTTTCTCTTTGTATAATTTGCTGTGCCTTTGCTACTCTTGTGCTCTGCCTTGCTGTAGCCTTGTGTCACGTCTGGCGATCGCACCTCTCGCGATCGCGTTCCCATTTCATATCTGCTGTTGTGTGTGCACTGTCGCGGGTTGGCGACTAGTTTGGTGCACACACATACAATCTGTCCCTGTGCTCATTCGCAATCGCCTCTCTTGCGATTGCGTTCCTGCCCTTCGTGCAATTCCTGTCTGGCGTGTGTGGCAGGACAGAGGAGCTGTTCCTCTGCACTCCACAGCTCCACCTGTCGACAGGAATTTCCCTCTACAGGTGCATTGCATCTTTTGCTGGGTTCCCGCAAATTATACGCTTGTGGAGGATTTCCGCAGTGTCAGCGCACGTCTTGTGCGCTGATCACGGAGAGAATCCCATAATCGTTACACACCCCTGTAAAGCCTAAAGGTGCTCATAGGACGTTGGGCCCCTTAGCGCACCTAGGCTGCAAAAAAGTGTCACATGTGGTATCGCCGTACTCAGGAGAAATAGTATAATGTGTTTTGGGGTGTATTTTTACACATACCCATGCTGGGTGGGAGAAATATCTCTGTAAATTCGTTTTTTTTTATTTTTTTACACACAATTGTCCGTTTACAGAAATATTTCTCCCACCCAACATGGGTATGTGTAAAAATACACCCCAAAACACATTATACTACTTCTCCTGAGTACCGCGATACCACATGTGTGACACTTTTTTGCTGCCTAGGTGTGCTAAGGGGCCAAAAGTCCTATGAGTACCTTTAGGATTTCACAGGTCATTTTGAGGCATTTGATTTCCAGACTGCTCCTCACGGTTTAGGGCCCCTAAAATGCCAGGGCAGTATAGGAACCCCACAAGTGACCCCATTTTAGAAAGACAACACCCCAAGGTATTCCGTTAGGAGTATGGTGAGTTCATAGAAGATTTTATTTTTTGTCACAAGTTTGCGGAAATTGATTTTTATTGTCTTTTTTCACAAAGTGTCATTTTCCACTAACTTGTGACAAAAAATAAAATCTTCTATGAACTTATCATACACCTAACAGAATACCTTGGGGTGTCTTCTTTCTAAAATGGAGTCACTTGTGGGGTTCCTATACTGCCCTGGAATTTTAGGGGCCCTAAACTGTGAGGAGTAGTCTGGAAATCAATTGCCTCCCACACAAGTCACAGCACACAAGCTGAGTTTTTTTGCAGTGATCAGAAAAAAAAATTCTGTCACTGCGGTGGGGCGGGCTGAACGCAAGTGCAGGCGAACGATCAGGCCTGATCGGTCAAACACTGCGTTTTTAGTGTATCCTAGTGACCCTAATATAGATCTGACTGCGATCAGTAATGATCACTTACAGATACTATATAGTAGCAATGCTGATTAGCGACAGTGATGATACTAATCAGCAACTAATTAGTGACTGCGGTGTGGTGGGCTGGGTGCTAACTGACGCTAACTACCCAACGCAGGACCCTAGCTAAATAACTGGCCTAACTGTTAACACTACTGATACTAAAAAAGTGACACTTTTTACTGATCACTGTTTGTAGATCACTAGGATAGTGACAGGGGGGTGCTCTGGGGGGTTCTGAGGGGGATCTGTGGGTGTGGGTGGGTGATCAGAAGCCCGCAAGGGGCAGATCAGGGGGCCTGATCTGATGGGTAGGAGTACTAGGGGGTGACAGGTGGTGACAGGAGGTGATTGATGGGTGTCTCAGGGGGTGATTAGAGGGGAGGATAGATGCAATAGATACAATCACTGCACTGGGGAGGTAATCGGGGGGGGGGGGGGGGGGGTGAGGGGTCTCTGAGGGTGTGGGCGGGTGTTTGGGTGCCCGCAAGGGGCAGATTAGGGTCTGATCTGATGGGTAGCAGTGACAGGTGGTGACAGGGGGTGATTGATGGGTGATCAGTGGGTGATTAGAGGGGAGAACAGATGTAAACAATGCACTTGGGAGGTGATCTGAGGGCGGGTCTGCGGGCGATCTGAGGGTGTGGGTGGGTGATCAGGTGCCCGCAAGGGGCAGATTAGGGCCTGATCTGATGGGTAGCAGTGACAGGGGGTGATGGGATGATTGATAGGTGATTAGGGTGTGATTAGAGGGGAGAATATATGCAAGCAATGCACTGGCGAGTTGATCAGAGGGGGTCTGAGGGCGATCTAAGGGTGTGGGCGGGTGATTCGGTGCCCGCAAGGGGCAGATTAGGGCCTGATCTGATGGGTAGCAGTGACAGGGGGTGACGGGATGATTGATAGGTGATTAGGGTGTGATTAGAGGGGAGAATATATGCAAGCAATGCACTGGCGAGTTGATCAGAGGGGGTCTGAGGGCGATCTAAGGGTTTGGGCGGGTGATCAGGTGCCCGCAAGGGGCAGGTTCGGGTCTCATCTGATGGGTGGCATTGACAGGTGGTGACAGGGGGTGATTGACAGGTGATCAGTGGGTGATTACAGGGGAGAATAGATGTATACAGTACACAGGGGAGGGGGGGGGGGTCTGGGGAGGATCTGAGGGTGTGGGGGGGGGGGTGATCAGGAGCCCCCAGGGGGCAGTTTAGGACCTAATCTAAAATATAGCGTTGACAGATAGTGACAGGGGGTGATTGATGGGTGATTAGGGGGGTGATTGGGTGCAAACAGTGGTCTGAGGGGGTGATCAGGGGGGGTCTGAGGGGTGCTGTGTGCGATCAGGGGGCAGGATCAGTGTGTGTGTGTGTGTCATTGCTACAAGGACTGCCTCCTCCCCTGGTGGTCGCTCGATTACTGGGACCACCAGCGGAGGAGGCAGCCTGTATAATACACTTTGTATACATAACAAAGTGTATTATACATTACTAACGGCGAGATCGGAGGGTAAACAAGCTGGCGCTGCTAATTGGCCGGTGGGTTGATGTCGTGGGTGGACAGAGCCTAATGCCGGCGCGCACATCCCTGCACACGATTCCTGGCTAATCAGTCCCCCAGGTGCTGCTGCCGATCGGCGTTACGCGGTCCTGGGGAAGCCACTTTGCCGCCGCCCATAGGTAGTGGGCGATCGGCAAGTGGTTAAATGGCTGACACATGCAGACCTTTTTCCAGGCCTCTATGCTTGCATGCTGCATTATGCATATTATAGGGCCGGAGTTAGGACACGTAGAGCTTGATTCACAAAGCGGTGCTAACCCAGTTAGAGACTTTAGGCGTGATAACCATTGCACCACTCTGGTGAAAAGCCAGTTTAGGCGTGATAAGTTTAGGCATGATAAGTTTAGATAAGTTTAGATCGCGTGCAAAGTCCCACACGCAAAGCAGCGCCATTAAACTCTATGCGAAGTGCACCAGACTTTGCTAGCGCAAAACTTTTGTTCAGCTGTGCACTGCGGTGCTAACCCAGTTGGTGCTTAAACTTATCACGCCTAAACTTATCACACCTAAACTTATTATGCCTAAACTTATCACACCTAAACTTATCATGCCTAAACTGAGTTTAGGCGTAGCACCGCTTTGTGAATCAGGCCCAAACAGCCTAATGGTGCCCATACATGGTACAATTTTTTTCATTCAATCTTACCATTTCTATGTAGTACAAGGTTAAATTAAGTGAATATACTGAAAGGATAATTTAGGCAGTTCCCATACATTACATAGAAATGGTAAGATTGGGTGAAAAAAATTGTACCATGTATGGGCATCATAAGACTCACTAGGAACACTTTTCTAAGCGCTTGTGATTTGAAATGTAATGCTATGTGTGTGATCCCACTTGAGGGATGTGATTTTCTAAGAATTCCCATAGAATTACATTAGCGAGAGCTTTACAAATCACAATTGCTTAGAAAAGAGCTGCTAGTTGGTCCTGTGCTTTACAGATTATGTGACTATGTGAAACAATGGTCTCAATTCACTAAGCTTATCTCCTGTCTTTATTAACTCTTCTAGAGTTGTTACCATGGTGATAAGGCATGTAGTATTCAGGAAAAATTTTACCTCAGGCAAACCTAAAGTTAACTCTTCTGTCTTTAAGTTACCTCTTTAATCCTTAAAATAACTCCAGAGTTAAAGACATGCTGTTCATTAACTGCGTGTGAAAATAACTACAGAGGAGGTAACGTAAGGAATGAAGAGATAAGATAACTCTCTTACTGTGTGGAGGTAAGTTTTCTCTTGCCTTATTACCTCCAGCATGATCTTAGTGAATTGAGGCCAATGTATTCTAAAACCTCTGCTTTTTATTTAGCTGTAGGGATAGTGGTTTGTTATTATGCTAGAATGAGTATTTGTGTGTGAGTGTGCACAGGGTTTATTGACTTTGTGGTTTGATTGGGAACACCCCCTTTAGCACCTCCACCTTACTTACTGTAAGTGTTCTCATTAGGGAAATTAGCTTGGACGCAAAATAATGCATTGTTTTGCAAACTTAAACCTCTGCCTTATAATTAGCTGTAGGGATAGTGGTTCCTTATTAGTATGTTTGAAGCAGGAAGCACACTTGGCAGAATCACGTACGTTTTCCAAATAGCAAAAAAGGCCTGTGAAATTACACAAATGTTAGGCCCAGTTCACATCTGCGTTTTTGCCAAAAAGGATCCGTTGAGCGGATACAGTCTCCGCTTCACCGGATACGGATGGCTCAGTCCGTGGCCCGTTCACATAGTGAAAACGGATCTGATCAATGATCGGATCCGTTTTCACTCAGCAAATACATACCTTATCTTCATAGGCAGCCGGCGGTAGAGGCTTCCTCTTCTTCCGCTGTGACTACACAGTGCGTCATGTGATTAGTCACATGACGCGTCATGTAGCCAACCCACCCGGCTGCTGCACCCTCCCCTCACCCCAGAACCCCCCCCCCCCCCCGTCGCTAGATTTGCGTCGGCCCATGCCCGCATCACCCGTGGAACGGTCCGTTTCTTCACTAGTTCAAGAAACGCTCCGTTTCCCATTGCTGCAGTACTTTTGTCCAGATCCGTTCCGCTAGGCAGAACAGTCCGGAAAATTAGGGCCTGCTACATTTTTCAGATCCGGGGACCGGAACGTATCCGTACCAATGGACACATGTGAATGGATCCATAGGTTAACATTGGAACCATTCACATCCGTTCCGTTTGTACAGTATACGTTCCGGAAAAAAACGCAGATGTGAACTGTGAAGATGTTAGTCTATGGGCTGCATAAAAATCACATTGGGAAGCATTTTCCAATGCGGTTGTTTGTGCAATTTAAAATCGCACAGAAAGTTCCTTCTATTGCATACTATATGTAAATTGCATGCGATTCACATGGAATGCTATCACACGTATTGTTGAAGAATATGGTGAAGAAAGATTTGATAGTGTATTTTTTCGTGCTTTGAATATTAGTAATTATTACAAATGCAAAATGGAAACACGCAAAAATGCATCAGAAAGACAAACAGGAAAAAAAACTGAAGAAGATGCACATGGCAGAAAACTCACGGTTTTCCACACACGCAAGTGTGCTCCCAGCCTAAATAAATATCTGTGTGCGAGTGTGCAAAGGGTTAATTGACTTTGCTTCTTTCTAGGCCTGAATGAGAGAATTACAGGATGTGTTGCACTAGTGGAGAAGAGAGATGGAAATCTTTTTTTATGATGCAATTGACTGAATCTCTTGTTGTATTAATGGAAAACGTTCTCACCTGAAGCAAGAGTAGAAAATTGCATTACCTAGAAAACCTAGTTTCATTAACTTTCTCCTCTAAATCTCCATGCGGTCAGGTTCAGTCTCACTGGCCATGGATGAAGTATGTTGTTTTGGTGAAGGTCTGGCGTGACTGGAAGAGGAGTTGAAGTGTTTCTGAGATGGACAGGAGAAGAGGAATCCATGCTTACAATACTGGTTGGCGCTTTGAGTCCGCAAGGAGAAAAGCGCAATATAAATGTTATTTGTCTTGTCTTGGTTCCTGCTTCAGGTGATTTAGCAGACGAAGTAAAACAGTAAAACCCATGTCATAGTGTAAATTATATGGTACTGTAAGATCATCCAGACCTGATAAGTCTTAAAATGGATTTCTGTAAAGGAATGTTGTAAGCTAAAAACTGGATCACAGTGCAATCGAGGGGAGACGTCACAACACTTAGTATGCATGTGATGCATACAGTACATAAAAATATGCTTCACTGCAACTGTAATGTGCTCGTTGTCCGATACCACACACCTTGCCTTGCGTTATGCCAAATGATTGTCACCCCACATTGCTAATGGGCTCATGTGAACATATCATTACAATGTCATGGCATCATTTGCCATGTAATTGTATTGTCCCACGCAACCAAGAAGTGTAAAAAAGTGTACCTTTTGCTTCAAAGGTCTGAAATACCACACACATTCATTTTACTGGCAGATTCAATCAATCTGATCAAATCTGCTAGAAATCTTTGCCTGAACACGCCAGCTCAATTGTAATTTCAATTTTGTTAAATTGCTATGGCGGGTTCATTTTGGAGTGTCAAATAAAAAGCGCGTTATTCTGCCAAGGACATTTGGGCACCACTATGGGCCGTTATGTGAGTGACGGCTATAGGGGCACTCAGTAAGTAACTTGGGCACCGGCAAAAGACTGAGCCCAAATTATGCTAAAAACAGCACTCTATTGCATTTTACCCCCATGTACAATGCCTTGAATGGGGAATAGTAATTAATGACCGCAGGGAAATTTACCACGGCAGTGGGAGACTTTTTTTGGCTTCACCCAGCACCTAAATTCCCCAGTGCCTTTTTTATATTGACCTCCATATGCTTGGATTCAGCATCGTGGTTGAAGATGCCAAAAAAGGAAGTATCGGTTATGATTAGATGTGATTTAAAAGGGTCAGTGGATAAAGTAGGGGAAGTTAGTTTTTTAGTTAGGCTAGGTTTACAGTAGGACATTGCGGTGCTGCGTTATGTCTTATATCTCAGCTCACCACACTGCAATAAGAAGTCTATGCGACGTTCACGTGTTATGGTAACGCATTGCTGAAGTGAGTGATCCTACTGTGAACCTAGCCTAGTACTAAAGGTGTAGCATTAGGAATGTGTTAATATTACAGGGGTAGGTTAGGCAGTAGTTACCAGTTAGTGCTGGTAGAGGTTACGGTAAGGCATTACATAAGGTTGATGTTAAAATTAGGCAGGTTAGGGTTGGATAACGTGAAGGGGATAACGTGGGTGGACAAACGCTCACAACACTCCTGAACACAGTATTGCATTCCTGAAGTACCCGAGTCTCAGCAAGTAGTTTTCAGGTATTTGACCCCCACGCCAAACACATACGATTGGATAGACTTGATTACCTTGTCCACCACTACAGAAATGTTCTCATCTCCTTGGAAACGTAAGGTGACTCCTCTGATGAACAAACCCCATCAGCAATGCTTGCCCAAGTCAAAGAGCCCATGTGACCATCAGTTTAGTGAATGAAAGGATGCTGAGAAAGTTTAGAGACTGGGATGATGCTGAAACCAGTCTGTGTTCGCTTAATTTGAATGTTCTTTCCTGGAAGTTCCAAGGAGTTGTTTTAAGGCCAAGGTGTGTATATTCTTTATTCTGCACATATTAGCTGATATATAGCATCTCAGCCTGGTAGTAGGTACCATGTTTTTGTAACACCTATCTTGTTTCAGTTAGGGATGGTTAATGAGATGCAAATAATTCCGAATTGATGCAAAATTATGCAAATTTGTTATACAAATGTATACAGCTTGAAAATTGACAAATTAAATGAAGCCAAGGTTGGGATTTTGTTTTTAAAGGGGCACTACAGCAAAAAAAATGTAAAATTTAAAATATGTGCAAAAATATACAAAGAAGTACATTTTTTCCAGAGTAAAATGAGCCATAAATTACTTTTCTCCTATGTTGCTGTCACTTACAATAGGTAGTAGAAATCTAAAAAGTGACAGGTTTTGAACTAGTCCATCTCTTCATAGGAGATTCTCAGCAAGGCTTTTATTCTTTATAAAGATATTCCTGAAAAAGGATTTAAAGAGAACCTGTACTGAGTAAAAATATTTAAATTAAACACATGAGGTAACTTCAAATGAACATTACATAGTTACCTTGCCATCAGTTCCTCTCAGAAGCTCACCATTTTCTTCTGACAATAATCCCTTCCAGTTCTGACAATATTTTGTCAGATCTGAAATATATCAGTTGCTGTCAGTAAAATATCAGTTGCTGTCAGTTATAGCTGAGAGGAAAACTGATGTACCAGGTAATGTCCATGTTTCCCTATGGCTCAAGTGGGCGATGTTACAGTTTAACTGTGGGCTGACCAGAAAGCTGTTATGGGTAATGGCCATTTTCAAAATGGAGGACGGAAAATTCCCTTGATCACAGTGAACAAACAGGACGTGGGACAGGAAAAAGACACTGAGGAGTAGACTACATGGAAGGTAAGTATGACTTGTGTATGCTTATTTTGACTTTTAATCTTCAGTTCAGGTTTTCTTTAAACAATGATGCTGGCCAGCTTCCCTGCTCCTCACACAGTTTATTGGCAGTTGGACAGAGCAACTGCCATTCACTAAGTGCTTTTGAAAATAAATATATCCCTGAGAATACCCTATAAAGAGATGGACTAGTCCAAAACCTGTCACTTCTGTCCGATGTCCACTACCTACTGTAAGTGACAGCAACATAGGAGAAAAGTAATTTATGGCTGATTTTACTCTAGAAACCGTACTTATTTGTATATGTTTGCACATATTTTACATTTTTTAGCTGTAGTGCCCCTTTAAGCTGTATATATTTGCATAATCCTGCATCAACTCAATTATTTGAATCATAATCACCATCTCTAGTTTGAGTGGGGATCATAAAAACCTTCATCCAGAAACTAATCATCACCTACATAAGGATCCTGGAAGCCTCTGAAACACTCATTATCTAGCACAATCTAGTGCAAGGCCCTTATTTATCTTCTGACCGCACTTCCAGCAATGGCCGAGCACGTGTGGACCGGCATGCAAAAGCAAGGCCTGCACATGCCCTGTAGATTGAAGCTGCTCATGCACAGATCCTTTACCTCCATGTACAAGTACTTCATTCTTCTAGGCATGCACATACCTTGTTTGCACATGTCCAGTCCTGATGCACTCATTCAGGGCCAGGGGTGCAGCCATAAGAAGTCTATTAGGCCTCATTCACATTGCGTTGCGCTCACACTGAGCGATTTTTTTTTCAAATCACCCTGCTCTGCGTGTTAAGCACTTTAGCAGAGCAATTATTTAAATCACTTCCCGACATCAGTCAGGAAGTGATTACTTTGCGCCTGGGAATCAATAAATACAATGTATTAAAGTGCTGGGGAAATCGCTATACAAAACGCTTTTTTCAAGCGCTTTGCGATTTCCCTATACCTTGGCCCATAATCAATACACTTTTCTCCTAAATTTTCTCCTAGGGGATTATTTTTCATCTTCTGTTTAAAATAATAATACAGTGAAAGTACCAAAAAGTTGGTGAAAAACCCTGTTAGAACTTACCGGTAGCGGTATTTCAACGAATCCTCCAGGATGGCTAAAACATGAGAGGAAGCCTGCTCCACCCCAAAGGAAACACCCCCACAATTATTCAATTAGACAGACCATATAGGTCCTCCTCTGCCATAGTCCCTCAGTAAATATAGAGTACAACCTAGGAGGACCCCATAAAGTAAGAACAATACTACCATACGTATGCATAATAATTAATCTAATATCTCCCAAGATAGGGAGGGAACTAAGGTAGCCATCCTGGAGGATTCGTTGAAATACCGCTACCGGTAAGTTCTAACAGGGTTTTAACAACTCATCCTCCAGGATGGCTAAAACATGAGAGACCAACGAGAAGTCTAATAAAGTTACCTTAGGGAGGGATGATGTTTTGTAGAACTTTTCTCCCAAAAGATAAGTCTTGAGCTGATAGTAGGTCGACTCTATAATGCTTCACAAAAGTCTAATGACTAGACCAGGTTGCCGCTTCACAGATCTGTTCTAAAGAGGCCCCTGATCTTTCAGCCCAGGAGGTAGCCAGGGATCTGGTAGAATGTGCATTCACAGCTTGGGAAATAGACTGTCCTGCCTTGGCATAGGCTAAGGTGATAACCTCTCTAATCCACCTCGCTATAGTACTTTTTGAAACTTGTAACCCTTTCCTTGACCCTGCGAAAGCTACAAACAAGTGATTAGATCTTCTGAAAGGCTTTGAGGCTTCCAGATAGGACAGTAGAATTCTCCTGACATCCAACTTGTTAAATTTTTCCTCTTTTTCATTGGAAGGAGGATCACAAAAGGATGGAATAATAATATCTTGAGATCTATGAAAGGCCGAAGATACTTTAGGGAGGTACGTAGGATCTGTTCTAAAGACTATTCTATCGGGAAACACAGTCATGTATGGGTCCTTTATTGAAAGGGCCTGAATGTCCCCAACCCTACGTGCCGACGTTATGGCGACTAAGAAAGCCGCCTTTAGAGTTAGCCATTTTATCGAAATTGAGTTGAGGGGCTCAAAAGGAGACTCAGTTAAATAATTCAAAACCAAACTTAAGTCCCAGGGAGAAAATAATTTTGACGGGATTGGTCTCGATCTGGATACTGCTTTTAGAAAATCAATAACTGCCTGTTCCTTGGCTAATTTGAAATTAAGAAAAAAGGATAGAGCCGCAACCTGGACTCTTAATGTGCTAGTGGCTAGTCCTAGTTCAACACCATCTTGTAAAAATTCCAAGATACTCGGTATTGTAGTTTCTTTTATGCTTTTTCTTTTCTTCCAAGAAGCAAATACCCTCCAAACTTTACAATAAATTTTACGTGTCGTCAACTTACGGCAATTGACTAACGTAGAAATAACTCTTTTGGAGAATCCTCTTAACTTCAGAGATTCCCCTTCAAGAGCCAGGGCGCTAGGGCAAATTTCTGAGGGTTCGGGTGCAAAGTCTCGGCTTGAGACAAAAGGTCCACCCTGGGAGCTAGAAACAAAGGTCCCTGTATAGAGAGTTAAAGTATTTTCGAAAACCATACTCTCCTCGGCCAGTGGGGGGGGGCCACAAAAATTACTAGAGCTGACTCCCGCTCTATTTTCCACAGGGCTTTCGCTATCAAGTTGAAGGGAGGGAATGCATATAGAAGGTCCTTCGGCCATGGTACCGCTAGAGCATCCAGGTGTGCAAGGTTGGACGAGGGATGAAGTGAAAAGAACGTTTTGACTTTTGCGTTCTGTGGTGACGCGAACAGATCCACTGTCGGCTGTCCCCACTGAGTTACTATCAGGTCGAATACCTGTTTGTTGAGAGACCATTCCGCTTCCGTGCATGGCTCTCTGCTTAGTCGATCTGCTAAAATATTTAGAGAGCCCTTTATATGCACCGCCGAGATCGTTTGCAGATTTATTTCTGCTATCTATAAAATTTGTAGCGCTAAATCCCTTAGATCTTTTGACCTCGTCCCTCCTTGCTTTTGAATGTAAGATACGGTTACCATATTGTCTGATAACACGGTTACATGGCAATTTTGTATGGTCGGGAGAAATCTGAGCAGCGCCAATTTTACTGCCAGGAGCTCCCTGAAGTTGGAAGATTTGACTTGAATATCTGGAGTCCATTGTCCCTGAGCTTGGGCATGCTCTAGATGGGCTCCCCAGCCATCTAGACTGGCGTCCGTATATATCCTCTTCTGAACTGGCGGATTCCATAAGCGACCCTGATTGAGGTTCGTGACCTCCCCCCACCAAAGGAGGGATGAGATCACACAGGGTGGAAGCGAATAGGACTGATCCAGACTCTCCCTGGATTTGTCCCAAACTGTTAGGAACCATTCCTGAAGAATGCGGGAATGAAATTGTGCCCAGACTACCCCCGGGATCGTTGAAGTCATCAAGCCTAACAAAGAAAGAGTCTCCCTCAGGGATACTCTTGGCTGTGCTCTGAAGTCCCGTACTCTGAGAATCAGGCTTAATTGCTTGTCTTCCGGTAACAGAAAAATTTCGTTTATTGAATCCACCCAAAAACCCAGAAACTTCACTTTCTGGGTTGGGATCAACATTGACTTGTCGTAATTCACAAGCCAACCCAGCTGGGAGAGATAATGGATTGTTAGATCTATATGGCTTAAAAGAGTCTGCGTGGAGTCTGCTATCATTAGCAGATCGTCCAAATATGGAATTATTTGGATCTTCTGCAGATGCAAAAAAGATGTTATTTCTGCCATAATTTTCGTAAATATGCGAGGAGCCGAAGAGATCCCAAAGGGAAGGGCTCGGTACTGGTAGTGGTGGATTGTATCCCCCACTCTTACCGCAAATCTCAGGTAGCGTTGATATGCCGGGTGTATCGGTACATGTAGATATGCATCCTGGATATCTAAAGTCGCCATAAAGGCTTCTTTTGGGATCAGATTCCTTATTGAAAAGATGTTCTCCATTCGGAACTTCTTTTCCTGAATGAACGGATTCAATTGTTTGAGATTTAAAATCATTCTGTATTTGCCGGAAGGTTTGCGTATCATGAAAATTCTGGAGTAAAAACCCCTTCTGCATTGGGTAGCCGGAACCCGGGTAGTCACATTCTGCTGCAGGAGTGTACTTATTGAGTCTAGCAGAGCAGATGCTTTTTCCCGGTCCTTGGATAGACCCGTAAGGACAAAGTTTTGGGGAGGACGGGAGGAGAATTCGATTTTGTAACCTGTTTTCAGCAGGTCGAAAATAAACTCGTTTGTGGTAATATTTGTCCACACGTGGCTGAATGATAGGAGTCTCCCCCCGACCGGTTCCCTGTCACTTATTTTCTCTTGGATTTGAGGTGGCTGGTTTGTTAAAGAGAAAGGGAGTTTTTGATTTTGAGGAGTTATATGTCCATCTCTTTTTCTGGGGCTGCGATTTCGCCTCCCTCTGGTTAAACTGTCCTTTGCCTTGAAAGTTTTTACGAAAAGGCCGTTTCTTTCTCTTGTCTGGAAACTTTTTGCCTTTACCCGACGATCTCTCCAGGATATCTTCTAATCCTTTGCCAAATAATTGATCTCCCTCAAACTTCATTACACATAGTTTTTGTTTAGAGACTATGTCACCTTCCCATATATTTAGCCATAGGGCCCGTCTAGCTGTATTGATTAATGCTAGAGCTTTGGCTGCTGATTTTAGGGATTAAGTAGCAGCGTCCGCTAGGAACGCCACCGATCGTGCGATCACCGGAAAAGATTCTAGGATAGTAGCATGAGGCGTACCATCCACTAAATGTTTATTAAGCCCTGCTAGCCACTTATTTAAGTTGCGGGATAGACAAATAGCTGAGATTGCCGGGTTAAAAGAGAAGGAAATAGATTCCCATGCCCTTTTTAATAAATTTTCAGCTTTTTTGTCCATAGGGTTTTTCAGGACCCCTGCGTCCTCAAAAGACAAATCAGTATTCTTAGAATACTGCGATAAAGCAGCATCCAGTCTGGGACATTTCTCCCATAAGGCGATATCTTCCTCTTTAAAGGGAAATCTGCGTTTAAAAGACCTGGGAATATACAGCCTTTTTTCCGGGTCCTCCCACTGCGATATCATTTTTTGAATAGCTGGATGGACCGGAAAGGTTCTACCTTCTGAACTCTCCAACCCAGAATATATATCATCTCTTGCAGATGAGGAGGCTACTGGCTCTGCCAGTTGTTCCGCCTCATAAACTGCTTTAAGTAACTCTGACGTTTCCTCAGCGTTAAAAAGGTATTTGGATAATTTTTTTGGAACGTCTTCTGGGTCAGAATCAGGCCCACTCCTCTCTTCCTCCTCCTCTAAGGAGTCAGCGGAAGAAGAAACCGCATAATCCTGAGGGTTGGGGACCGATGGGTTCCCCCCCCCCCCAGATTAGCCGGAATGTCTAGAGGAGGAGCAGGAGAGGGCAAAGGCTGAACACCTGACGGAACAGGTAGAGTCGGCACCAAGGGTGAGGTTAATTGAGGTACCGCCCACTGAGCCGGAGAAGACATGACTGATCTAAATGTCTTAAATGTGGAGGAAAATTCCTTGCGCATGGATTCCATAAAGTTCATCATAACTACCGAAGGGTCTGGAGGTTTAGGGGTAGATGAAGACTTTATACATTTTTCACACTGTGATTTAGTCCAAGATTTTGGCATTTTTATATTACATTATTTGCAGCGCCTGGACTTGTCAACAGACTTCTGAGGTTGGCCAGGGTCCTCAGGTATTGAAGAGGAAGTCTGTAAAAACACAATAGAGAACAATATTCCTATAAGCCCTGTGATAGCTAAATCTTACATGCAGATTACACAGGAAAATATAGGATAAACCTTGCCCAGCGACCCCCACAGAAAATACAGCAGTTTTCTCTGTGGACAGACTTTTGGCAATGTCTTCCCAAAACCCCAGTCTGTCCACTCTCACCTGTCCTGCCGCTTGTGTGGTAGCGTCCGGAGGTCCGATGGGCTCAGAGGGTAAGGCGTCTGACTGCTCCATGCCTTCCTCTGCAAGCACTGACCGGCATGTAATGGCGCCGGGAACGCTGAATAACTTCCGCCTTATGCGGAATCAGCCGTGCGTCATCACGCTGCCTCCTCCCTCCGTGCACAGTTAAAGTCTCGCGCGTTCGCCTAAGGAGACTCACTCTGCCCGCAGACACGGCCAGCATCAGACCTCCATCCGTGCCGCCGCCACCCATGGACGCACGAGCTCTCTCTGCTACACCACAAGCGAGAAGAGCTCAACACGCAGTTCTGTGCGCTGGAGGGGGAAGGAGGCCTGAAAAGAAAACGTAGGAGACAGGTACTATACTGCCTCAGAGGGTGTCCTTCAGGTGTAGGAAACACACTAAAACTGAGGGACTATGGCAGAGGAGGACCTATATGGTCTGTCTAATTGAATAATTGTGGGGGTGTTTCCTTTGGGGTGGAGCAGGCTTCCTCTCATGTTTTAGCCATCCTGGAGGATGAGTTGTTAAAGTACTGTCAAAAGTATTCAGAGTATTTTCTTGCTTGCTGGTGGCTGTAAAACGCATTTTATTGATACGTAGTGAAAATATCCCCTAAGAAGGAGAAAGGGGAGGGGGGGAATACCTTAGCAGAAAATTTGAATTAAATAAGGGCCACTGCAACTTCTGATCATTTCTCCACATACTCTCCTCCTTTCCAGTATTTAAGCTTTTGTCATAGCTTTTTACCAGGTCACTGTTCCTTAGTTGTAGTAGCATTGTTGTAGTAGCATTACTCTCCTCACCCATGAGGGAGGAATGAGAGGAATATGAGAGGGAGAGAGGGCTGGTGCACACCAAAAGCCGCTAGCGGATCTACAAACACTAGTTTTTGAAGAGGTTTTTCAGAGCGATTCTAGGCTTGTTTAGAGAGATTTTCTAAACATGCCTATCATTTTTGGGGGAGCGTTTGTGTAGCAGTTTTTATATTTTGTTACAGTACAGCTGTATTTGAACACCGCCACCTCGTGTCACATGTCGGGTCTCATGTCAGTCCCGGCCATCCAGCCTGCCTACGACAGCCGCCCGCTGCTATCTTCATACTTTATGCAGGGTGGCCGGACAGACAGTCTGGCTCGCTGCAGAGTGTGCTCACTGGCAGAGGAGGAGAGTGCAGGCTGCAGCTGGCTGCTAGGAGGCATAAATGTATAGCGTGGTAGGGTGCTTTTATCTGCTTGCTCTCACTTCACTGCCCCACAGCCGCCTAAAGAAGTCTCATTTTCTGGTGCCCTAGGCCTTGGGCTATGTAGCCTTGCCAGAAATCCAGCCCAGACTCCAGTCTGAAGCAGGTAATGTGGGCACCACCATAAACTGTAATGTTAATTGCGGCTATTGTTTTATGTGTAATTTGGGTGCCGGCAATAGCCAGAGCCCGAATTACAGCAAGAATAGACAGGTAGGGGGGCGGAGCCGACTATGGAGGAGTGAGGTCGTGTGGCAGTGGAGCTCCTGTCCCCGTGTGCGTTAATCAGCTAACCAGAAGCACAAATCCTTGTAAAAATCACCCTGAGGGGTATGAAGAGAGCTGGGAAGCAATCTGCTGCCGCGGGGTCCCAGAAATATACCACACAGAGGCCGGTGACCCGGTATTTCCAGACCCTGAACTCGAGCGCAGCTTCATCCAAGATGGCGGATCCCGCTGCGCAGGAGGAACAGACGGCCATATCAACCTCTATGAGAGCAGGACCTTCCGCTCTCTGCAACCTGGAGGATATCTGGCGTTACCTCCGCAGTCTACCTACAAAGCAAGATCTAGATGAGCAGACAGAGAGGATTGTCGCGTCCACCAGATCTGAAATAGCGGCGATCCACGCGGACGTCTCAGGCCTGTCGGAGAGGGTCACCGCAACGGAATCCGACATAGTCGCACTGCGGGCTGAGGTCGCATCCCTCAAAGCAGCTGGGGAAAAGCAACTGGCCTCCTCACAGTCCTTCCGCTGGCAACTAGAGGACCTGCAGAACAGAGGGCGCCGAAATAACATTAGGATCCGTGGTGTTCCGGAATCCGTACAAGCAGAGGAAATTATTCCCACGCTCAGCAAAATCTTTAATGGTGTACGGAACCGGCCGGAGGATCAGAGAATCAAATTTGACCGAGCGCATAGAGCCCTGCGCGCTGCCCCCTCGGATCAGGACCCGCCGAGAGACATCATCTGCCGCCTGCACAATTATAAGGAGAAGGAGGAAATAATGGCAGCCGCCCGCGGGAAAGATCACATGGAGTGGCAGGGCTCTCCTATCTCTCTTTTCCAGGATCTGGCGCCCTCCACCCTAGCGCAGCGATGGGCGCTGCGTCCACTCATCAAAGCTCTCCAGCAGGCCGGAGCATCTTACCACTGGGGGTTCCCCTTCCAGCTCGTAGTGCGGAAAGGATCCAAGTCGGCCACTCTACGCCATCCACGTGAACTCCCTGAGTTCTTTGCAGCGATCTCCATGCAGTCGATTGATCTTCCAGAGTGGGACCCGGATTCTTTT
This sequence comes from Hyperolius riggenbachi, assembly GCF_040937935.1. Classification (NCBI taxonomy): domain Eukaryota; kingdom Metazoa; phylum Chordata; class Amphibia; order Anura; family Hyperoliidae; genus Hyperolius; species Hyperolius riggenbachi. Next base: position 369,385,904 of record NC_090648.1, on the reverse strand, counting down.
GACCCCTCTCGCCCGCCGAAAAACCGCAGATCGAAGCGCCAGTAACGTGAGTACTTTGCGGGATTGACTGGTCACCGGTTCCCCTGTTAACTCTGGATCGATTGTTCCCACGAACTTGGGCCTCTGCTTGGCTCTCTCCCCCCCCCCTCGTATTTGACTGCCGCTACCCCTCGACAGACTTGTGGGCTGCCTAAAACTCTGTCAGGACTGTATCTGGCCTGGATCTGCTGTGGGACGAGGCTTGCTGTCCGGACTACTGTAGCCTGCAAAGTCCCCGGAAACTCTCGGCTCACATTTACGACAGGCCTATACACCGGTCTGGGATCTAAAGACTCGTGGACGTGGTGTACCGGGGATGGTGGGGCCTTGTGTCGATGGGCTGTCTCCCCCTGTCCCCTCTGGTACAATGATGGATCCCCGTGCCTCCCTCCCAGTTTGCATTATGGGTACCCGCGCTACATTTCCTGTACTATCTTATGCTCTATTATTATTATTATTTATTATTATTTAGTATTTATATAGCGCCGACATATTACGCAGCGCTGTACAGTGTATATATATATATATAACTGTCCCTCAAAGGAGCTCACAATCTATTCACTGATGCTGTACTAGGTTAACTACTATATACTCACCTCAGTATTCCATTCAGTATCTGTGCTCCTAGGATGAGATGTGCTGCACATATGTACCCTAAATGAGGTTGATGGCCTGGGAGGTGCGGACATAGGGTCCTAGGTCCGGGGGGGTGGGGGGAGGGGGCGGCTGGAGACGGGGGGTCCCGCATCTTGGGGTCTCCACTAGCATAATGGGAGCTAGCTAATTGCCCTCTAGCAGCATAGGGCCCAGGCCTACACAGATCGCAGCGTTACTGGTTTATAATTGCTATAGGATGAGCTCTTACAGAGCATCTAACCTTTATCATATGGGGCTCTTATGGTAGTGGGGGTGGGCACGCGCAGAGTGGGGGGGACGGACGGAGGGCTTTGGTTTAGGTTCGGGCTCTCCTATGTTGGTGAATATAAATACACACTAACGGCTATAAAATGGTTATATTTGCATTGTTACGGTTCTCTCATTTTATGCGCTGAGGATATGCTGTACTATGTTATGCTGGCACACGGGGTTTTGGAGGCAAAGACTTCACTCCTAACCATGGTGTGGACTCTTTTACCCCAGGGCGTTTTGCCACCCCGATCCCGGGAGCCCTTCAGGCCTCCGGAGGTCTTGGATATGTATGTCCATACACAGGCCTATTTGAGGCCTAGTAGCAGGGCGGTATATACGAGTATACCTCCTGTGATTCTTCTGTGGTTTGTTACACAGCTACTCAAAACTTTCTTCTTCTCTGTACCTTCTCCCCTTCTTGTTCTATCTCCCTTTTTCTCTATTGTAAGCGTTTGGCTGGGGCTGGGGTTCGGGTGGTCTGGGGGGCTCTCGGGGCTTTTGCCCTATGCTCAAACAGTCACTTAAGGTGCTATCCCTCAACGCCAGGGGGCTGAACATTCCAGAAAAAAGGTCTGCCACGCTGAACTTGTGGCGCAGGGAACGAGCCAGTTTAATCTGCTTACAGGAAACTCATTTTAAGGGGCCCGCGCCCCCCAAATTATTCAGCAGATATTATAAAACTGCATTTTATAGTATTCCGCAGGACTCCAAAACGAAAGGTACCGCTATCCTCATAGCTAAGGATACCCCATTTACACTTATTGAGGAGTTTGGAGATACATTGGGTCGCTTTAATCTGATTAAGGGCATTCTTTACAATCAAAAGGTGACGATTGGCTCGTTCTATGCTCCCAACTCTCAGCAAGAATCCTTCCTCCAGAACTTTTTATCCAAATTAAGTGCATTTGCTGAGGGCAGCATCATTCTAGGGGGTGACCTGAATGTAGCTCTAGATCCTACCCTTGACTCGTCCTCGCAGAGATCCCCACTCTCTCCTAAAGACTCCTCCGTAGATGTAAAGCTCTTTTACATGACATGCAGCTAGTTGATCTGTGGAGACTTCATAACCCCTCGCAAAGAGACTACACTTTCTTCTCCTTCCCACATAGTTCCTATACTAGGATAGACTATATTTTTGTTTCACACAATCTGCTGTCCTTCTCCGCCTCTCCGGGGATTGGAAATATGACCTTGTCGGACCATGCACCTGTATGGGCCGAATTGGCACTGAGTGAAAGTGGCTCCAGACCCCCCACTTGGCGGATCAATAACTCCTTGATTAAAGACAAAAATTTCGAAAAGCTCAAAAAAGAAATGGAGGCGTTTTTTCAGATAAAATGTGCGTGAGGACACGTCCCCCCTAGTGGTATGGGAGACACAAATGTTTTGTGCGAGGTCTGTTAATAAGAGAAGGAGCTCGCCGCAAGAGGGAAAGAGAAAAAGAGGTACTAGACTCATTGTCTCGAATTAAAGAACTTGAATTAAAGCACAGGGGGGGGGGGATCTGTCCTCAACCACGTTGTCTGCCCTATCTGAGGAGAGGGATCGTCTTAAAGGGACTCCGAGCAGTGCAGAAACTATGGAAAGATGCATATCATTTTAAAGCACTCTTTCTCCTCTTTCCAATGCTATATAAACCACCACCCTTCGTCTTTTAGTTTTCGCTATTTTCGCGATTGAAATTGCCGCGGCCGCGATTTCGATCGCGAAAATAGAGAAAACTAAAAGGTGTAGGGCAACGATTTAGGTGTCGTCAGAAAGAGGAGAAAGAGAGCTTTAAAATGATATCCATCAAGCCATAGTTATATTGTATTACACAGGACGACACTTTCCCCAGTGTCAGCAGCTCCATTCTGCTGAATGCAGCTGCTGACTTTGACAAAAAGTCGCCCTGTGTAATACAATATAACTATGGAAAGATGGATATCATTTTAAAGCTCTCTTTCTCCTCTTTCTGGCGACACCTAAATCGCCGCCCTACTCCTTTTAGTTTTCTCTATTTTCGCGATTGAAATTGCGGCCGCGGCAATTTCAATCGCGAAAATAGCGAAAACTCAGAGGCGTAGGGTGGCGGTTTATATATCATTGGAAAGAGGAGAAAGAGAGCTTTAAAATGATATGCATCTTTCCATAGTTTCTGCACTGCTCGGAGTCCCTTTAAATCTCTACTGTTCCATAAGGCAAAATATGCAGCCGAACGCTGCCGCCGCTCATTTTATGAGTGGGGCAATAAATGCGGGTCCATGCTTGCGAGGGCCTTGAAGTCTCAGCAGTCATCTAATTATATCCCCTGCATGAAGGACAAGTCCTCTAAGCTCCATCATGAGTATAAGGACATATCGAGGATCTTTAAAGAGTATTACTCAGGGTTATACAATCTCCCCCCTCCTACGCCCAACTGCACGACAGCCAATAAGCGCAGCAAAATTGAGTCCTATTTGAGGAACTCTCAAATGCCTCGCCTCTCACTCCCTGAAGTTAAAGAGCTGGAGGAGCCTTTCACGGGGGACGAACTGGGGATGGCCCTCTCTCAGATGCCGGCGGGCAAGGCCCCTGGACCTGACGGATACTCCTCAGAATATTATAAAAAATTTCAGCAGTTACTCTCTCCCCACCTTCTGAAGGCTCTCAACACAATCACAGACACACCTTTAGATCAGAACTGGTTCTCTTCTCAAATGCTGGAATCCCACATCACAGTTATCCATAAAGAGGGGAAAGACCCGGCACAGTGCCAGAGTTACCGACCCATATCCCTACTGAATGTCGACCTAAAACTGTACTCCAAAATGCTGGCTAACAGGCTGGCTCCCTTGCTTCCCAAACTAATCAATTTAGACCAGGTGGGTTTTGTCCCGGGCAGAGAGGCCAGGGACAACACTATCCGCACCCTGGATGTGCTTCACTGGGTGAGGTCCCGGTCCACCCCCACTTTGCTTCTCTCTACCGACGCTGAAAAAGCTTTTGATAGGGTGGACTGGGACTTCATTGAAGGCACCCTACGCCACATAGGCCTGGGTGGAATCATGAGAAAGAGAATACTGGCTTTGTACTCTGGCCCCAACGCCAGGGTCAAGGCTAATGGTATCCTATCCGAAACTTTTAATATACAAAATGGAACCCGACAGGGGTGCCCACTATCTCCACTTATTTTTGCTTTATCCCTTGAACCTTTCCTCTGCACAATCCGCAATAACCCTGATATTAAGGGAGTTGACTTCCCAAGATCCACGCATAAAGTTGCCGCTTACGCGGACGATATGCTTTTTTATCTAACCAACCCGCATATCTCCCTACCCAACCTCCTGCTAGAGTTTCGAACATACGGGCTTTTATCAAACATGTCAATCAATTATGATAAAAGTGAGGCGATGGGGGTGCTCCTCCCGGAACCCCTCAAACTGACAATCCAAAGTAACTTCCCGTTCCGCTGGCCTTCACACCATTTGAAGTATTTGGGGGTCCACATTACCCCTGACCCAAAAGACCTAGTTTCCAGCAACTTCCTTCCGGCGCTGCAGAGAATCAGGCAGGACCTGCAGCGCTGGAACAAATCGCAATTTTCCTGGTTCGGGAGATCGAATATTGTTAAAATGACCATTATGCCACGCCTACTTTATTTCAGACCCTTCCAATCCCAATCCCTGCCACATTTTTCAAAGCAATTACCCAAACTTTCTCCAAATTCATTTGGTTTGGGCGGAAGCCCAGGCTGAAATATCAAATTTTAACGGCACCAAAAGAACTGGGAGGCATGGCTGTTCCCAATCCCCGTCTTTACTGTGCTGCAGCAGTTCTAACCCGTATTATCGACTGGCATAGACATGCTGGTCATAAAAGATGGGTTGGAATGGAAGAAGAAATAAAAGCTGAGATTAAACATATCCCCTGGTCGACACGGTCCTGGCATTCATCGGACCCAGCGGCATCTCTCATTACCCACACAGCCAACATCTTTGCTAAATACAGGCAGATGCCCCTACTCTCCCCATGGCCGACCCCGCTCCTTCCCATATTGGATAACCCGTCCTTTCCTTTGGGCCTCCCTGCCAAGAGCTATTTAGCCTGGCGGGGCAAACATGTGCTCCGAGCTCAACATCTCACCATAGGTGGTAACTGGGTTCCTCTTTAAACACTACGGCAAAACCTGGGCTCTCAAGTTTTGGACGACTGGAGTTGGATCCAATTCAAACATTTTCTCCTGTCACACGGACCCAAAAACAACTTTGATCGACCCCTTACTGTTTGAAAAAGCATGCCAAGGTGAGGGTCAATTAAGAGGCACGGTTTCACTGACATACTCCTTACTGAATGACTCTACCTCCCCATCAGAACCCTTTAGAAACAAGTGGGAACAGGACTTAGGATTCACATTTAGTGATAAGCAGTGGGATAAGGTTTTGGTGTTTGCACACAAATCTCCATCTCTTCCAGGGCTCAGGAGGCCGGCTACAAAATCTTAACAAGATGGTACCTGACACCCCATCGTCTTCATCTTATGTTTCCAAACACCACAAATCTCTGCTGGAGATGTGGACAAGAAGTGGGTACCATATTACATATTTTTTGGTCCTGTGCTAGGCTCTCCCAGTTCTGGACAGATGTAAGAAATACAATGCATGAACTAACAGACTTTCTCCCACCTGATTGCCCAGCGTTCTTCCTGCTACACCATAACACATGGTCCATCAGAAAATATAAAAAAAACACTCACTAGACATTTGGTCAATGCTGCTAGGTGTCTGGTGGCCAAACATTGGAAATCCACTGACCCACCTACAGTGGTGGAATGGCTTAGAGCAGTAGCACAGACACAAAAGATGGAAGAGCTCACTGCCTCCATCCAGGACAGACAGGAACATTATTGGAAGACATGGTTCGGGTGGTTTGAATTTCAAGAGACACAATGCTATCGTTCACTAATGGGTAGGTGACTCACTGGTTAATGGGTATGATCTAGGCCCTCAGGGTTGAACGCTCTCATGATACAGCCTTTTGATCTGTGGCTGATCCATCCTCTACCTGGCGTTGGGGGGAGTACCTTCTCCCTCTCCTTGGGACCCCCACGCGGGCCTGCCTGGGCCTTGGCCGCAGCCATTCCTACTTTCCAATTCCCCCCCTTTTCTTATCACTCTGTCCCTCTGTCTCTCTTTCCTAAGCAGTCTCCCAGGGAAATGATTAACTTGCTGATCTTTTCAACAGTTTTGGGCTTCCTCCCATACTTAACTTGATTTAACCCAAGACGCTTGTCCCGATCCTGCCCAGCGCCTTGCCGGCTCTGCTGGACCCCCGATGGAAGTTTCCTCTGGGCCCGGGGTGTCCGGCTGGCCTGCTATGGGCGCTGACCGGGTGGGAGAGCAGTTTATATTATAGCTATGACTAGAACACTTGGGCTGCCTTTATGCTCCCCCTTACTGTTGACTAACTTGTGCACTTCTTGTTGAATATATGGAGCCGTGCTGGATTACGTCTCCACTTTATTATGTTCATATATGCTATTGGATTGCATAAACCTATTCTAATTCTATCATAGGACTCCCTGTTAAGAGAAACATGTTATTTGCTGACAATCGTCATTGTTTTTGTTCTTTTTTTCTATGTAAAAATAAAAGAATCTTTAAAAAAAAAAAAAAAAAAAAAAAAAAAAGAATAGACAGGTAGTGTTTGGCATAGGGTTTATAGTAGTGGCTTGATTAGGAAGTAGCTAGGGGTAGAATTTGTGCATGTAAAAATGCTTTAGCAGAATATGGGCAGTATTGCCAGTGCCTTTTTCCTACACATGCACTCTAGTCTACTCAAAAGCTTACTTTGCATGCTAAACATTTGAATAGAATGTTTGCAATCATCAAAGTTGCACAAAATTAATCTTTAACCTTTCAAAAATTACAGTATATCGATTGGTTTGGTTTCTTGACTTTAGCAATCAGTATTTCATCAAGGCAAAATGAGGACAACAAAGCTGAGTCTTTGTAACATTAGTCATTATCTTTATTGAAGAAGATCACAGCAGCAATCCAAAACAGCCAATCAGCTCCCACTTCCCGACTGCTGAATTATAGCTAGGCTGCTATGAGTCGATGCACATACTGTATCTGTTGTCTGCCTGTGCACTTCCTATGAAGGTTTGTTAGGATCTGAATCAGTAGTATAGAAAATATAACATTCATTTCTCAAAGAACAATCTTTTATTTTTATAAAAACAAGCAATCCAAGAACTTGAATAAAAGGCACATTCGGATGTGACAATAGCAGCATGTGTTTAGCATTACACACGGAAGAAAAAAAATGCACTGAAATTCTCATTTGAAGATCTTTCAATGTTGGAGTCACTGAACAGGGAATACTGAGAGGACAGAAAGTAGAAGACAAAACAAACTGTACCATGTGCCTAAGCGTTTGCAATTCTTTTCACTGCAGGATATAGAGTAGACGGTCCACAGTGATCTGCTGACACTCTGGAGCCTGGCAGGAAATATAAAGGCTCAAGTATGAAGTTCATAATAGGTTTATAGCACAGAGTGACAATCTGGCACAGCTGATGGAGGAAACACTGTGCCCACATGTGAGGAATGTAGAACAATTAATTTAATACAGAGCTTAAGGCAATTTAGTGAGAAGGCAATAACATTAAGGCAAATCTTCCAGGCCTCCCTGAAAAACAAAACAGAGGTGACATCAGGCATACGCAAGCTTGTCAAGTATTATACAGTAATGGCAATAAATTCTACAATATATGAATTCACGCGATCAAGGAAGCAATAAGTACACAATAAGGTGATAAGGGACAGCACTCCTAGTGAGGAGCGCTGTCATTTATCACCTTATGCTTTCCATTTTCTGGACTTTTGATAGCGAAAACTCTTCAGTGTGAATTGTATAAGTTTGAGGTTCTATTACATATTATTGAGGTTTGTCCGTAAAGTTGGAACATCTGTAAAGGATAGGCGCAGTTTGTTTGTAAATTAATAAGTACACAATACAATCTCTTTATAGGAGCAGGATTAAAGTGCAACTCTGTCCCCGTGCATGACTCGGATTAGAGCCAGTTGAATAGAGGATGAAGGCGTGGCGCATGCTCGATCCACTCCACCTCATCTTTCATGTATGCTTGCATGGCTGTGTACAGCAGTGTCCGGGAGACTTCTAAAGGACACATGCAGGGCCGGTTCTAGACTTTTTGGTGCTCCCCCCCCCCCCCCATTTGGAATGATCGTACAGCACCCGACAATTTACTCTGCTTCATTTAATGTTCTTACATGACATGCTGCAGCTCAACACAATAACACACTGGCTGGCTGTGAATCTGTGACAATAAACTGCTCCCGCTCAGCCACTCAATTTCTCCTCATTCAGGAAAGCAGTGCCACCTCCTCCCTTTTGCTGTGCAAGTCAAGTGAAACCCTGCCCTCCTGCCTCTCCCCTCCTTACTCGCTGTCAGACTCCTCACGCAGCACAACAAGCTGATTTTCCCCCAATGATGACCTCTTCACCTCGCTCTCCTCTTGCTTCTCCTACTCTGTCTGCATGCTGTTAGTGTAAACACAGTATAAACATGCTGCCCCTGTAATCTCTGCACCTGATGCAATATTTCACTTTGCTTCACGAGAGAACCAGCCCTTGACGCACACCCAGAACTCTCCCGGCTGCTTTGCATAGCCATGTGAGTAAATGCACGTATAGGGAATACAGAATGACAAGGCATGGACACAAGAACATTACAGGGAGAAAACAGTCACCACACCAGGAAGGCTCCTGCTGGTCCCCAGTACTCCTTTTCTCTGCAGATACCTTCTCTACATACTGCAGTCACAGTAGTGATGATCCATGCTCTAAAATGTTTACCTCACTCAGTCTTTCTGGTAATTAGCAATGTGGGTAGTTTAGAAGCAGCTTAGCTTTGAATGCCAAGAGTTGGAGTCAAGGAGTCTGAGTAATTTTGGGTACCTGGAGTTGGAGATTTCATAAACTGAGGAGTTGGATTTTTGTACCGACTCCACAGCCCCAGCTGCTCATTTTCCATAGCTTACATGAGTGGACATAGCCTTTCTAGGTAGCAATGTACTTTTAAGCTTAATTTTAGCTTCAGGCTATACACAGCTGATGTAAGTTAACAAATCTATATTCATATTAGTCTTCAGTAATCTGCTTCACAGCAGCAGTCACACTGGTAGAACGACAGGTATCACTGTGCAGTCTTGCTTAAACGTTTTTTTTTTTTGTTACTGAACACATGGGTCTGGACAGAGCCCACATCACTGCGAGTACTGCTGAATAATCGTGTTTCGGATAACTGGGCATCTACTGTGTATGTACATTAAATATGTGTATTTTTTATTTTTAAAGAAATCATAAGCAGTAATTTAATGTAATTTATAACAATCAGAACAAATACAAAAAGTTTTTCAAATTTTCATTTAAGAAGATTAAAATTTTTTACTATGAGCACATTCATTACCTGGATTGTTTCAGTGGAGGGGTGCATCTAAGACCAGTGGTATTTCAAGTAATATATGACGTCTGAACTCAGCTGAGGTCCAAATAACGGATTTACCTGAGCCAGAATAGCAATGAGCCAACTGCATGCAACAGAAAGAGAAATGCATTAGTCAGGACATGCAATCCATTTATTAAAATCAGTCTTAATTTGCTATCCGATCTGTAATTACAATGCAAAGAGATAGGACTCCCGGGCCAACTACTGACTACAACTGCCGGGCTATCTACTGGTTACAAACATCACTCCACAGCAGCCTGTATACTGACCAGCAGCTTTACCATCTCTGTACTGTCCCCTGCATACCTTTCCTGTTTCTGTACATAACCTGTACCGTTCCCCTGCATAAATTTCCTGTTTCTGTACACAACCTGTACCGTTCCCTCGCATACCTTTCCTGTACACAACCAGTACCGTTCCCTGCATACCTTTCCTGTTTCTGTACATAACCTGTACCGTTCCCTGCATGTCTTTCCTGTTTCTGTACATAACCTGTACAGTTCCACTGCATACCTTTCCCGTTTCTGTACATAACCTGTACCGTTCCCTGCATGCCTTTCCTGTTTCTGTACACAACCTGTACCGTTCCCTGCATGCATTTCCTGTACACATCCTGTACCGTTCCCTGCATACCTTTCCTGTTTCTGTACATAACCTGTACCGTTCCAATGCATACCTTTCCCGTTTCTGTACACAACCTGTACCGTTCCCTCGCATACCTGTCCTGTACACAACCTGTACCGTTCCCTGCATACCTTTCCTGTTTCTGTACACAACCTGTACCGTTCCCTGTCATACCTTTCCTGTACACTGGATTTCGACACGTGCTAAAGACAGGTGTAAACCTGGGATTCTACTGTAATACCAGTTTCCTGGCATCTTGATGATCTCTTTGGCTGCAGTAGTGTCTGAATCACACACCTGAAACAAGCATGCAGCTAAACCAGTTAGACTTCAGTCAGAAACCTCTGATCTGCATATCCTTCAGAGTTTACTAGAAGGAGACCCTACTGTATTTAAGAGTAAATAAATATGGCAGCCTCCATACTCCTCTCACTTTAGGATTCCTTTAATGCAAGCCAGAATTATTTGCATATCAACGACCATCTCCACTGCAGATCACCAAGATATAATAATTTAATGTGAACAAAAGAAAAAAAAAATGCAACAAAAAAACCCAAAATAGTACACCGTATACATTCTTCTCTGGTGAACATTCAATTTAAGCAGTACTCATAGCTGGGCATACATCATCCAAATGGGAAAGTGACCATCGACAATGGTAAATATATAGAAGCGGACATCAGTGAAGTACACAGCTGAAGTATCACAGGAAGATTATAAACTGTATTCATAAGAACAGGGCTGTGGAGTCAGGAGTAATTTAGGGTACCTGGAGTCAGAGTCGGTGTTTTCATTAGCTGAAGAGTCGGAGTATGATTTTTGTACCAACTCCAAAGCCCTGCATACAAATGCATGATCCCATCTCCCATAGGCCATCTCCAGGGAAGAATCGAACCAACCTGTGGGAAGGAAAAGCGATACTCACCTCTCCAGGAATGTTATCTCCAATCCTGACCGACTCTTCTCTTTCCAGGTCCCTTGTTCCCAGGACAATGGGGAAGTCTACAATGAGAAGCTCTATATGGCAATATATGGCTCCTTTCGCTCAACATCCAATAATGACCTTGTCCATCCAATCCACCCCCATGCCTTACCATGAAGCAGAGTACTAGTGCCCATCTCAGAAAAGAGCAACGCAGTATCTTCACTTCTGTCATAATGGCACCAGGGGACAAGGGACACAGCAAATCAAGACGAGGAACAGTGGTCACCTGTAAGCAGCTTTTCTGGGAAGAGGAGGGCCGACATTTCTACCCACATCGGTATTTATAGGGGGTGCCTGGAGTAGTTCATTCAATAGCCACTAAAAACAAAAACTCTTTGCAGACCACACAGTAAAACCTGAAAAGCCTACAAGCTGGGCACCTGAAAGATTTCTGCTGCAATATACATATCATAGCATACATATATAATATTTAATTAAATCAGATTGCAAAAAAATAAATAAATAATATATGAGAGATTTAAACTAAAATGAAGTAAAGCTCGTGGTGATGGAAGAAAAACAAACAGCTCTCTCAGGAGGAGCGTGTGCTGCGTTTTGTTTTGTTGCATTGCAGGATTTTAGGGGAAACACAGAGTATGCTAGGAGAGTGTGCAGAGCTGCTGGAAAGTACAAGGTTATATAATGCTGTCCCAGAAATTCCACAAGCTAATGCTGATGAATTCCACAATTCTGTTCAGCTCTAGGAGAAGATGCTGTTATCACTAGTTAGGACTGGTATTCAGCCTTCACTGCATGAAAACAAATACAAGCTTCTGTGTAATGCAGGAGCCTGGTAATGTGCCACAGCAATGTATGAAACCTGGATGTGAGTCAAATACCAGTATAGATGTACTAATGCTCTCTGCACTACAGAACAGAAGCAGAATTCGTTGTAGTCTTTGCGTGTGGTCACTTATACACTATGGAACATTTTAACCACTTGAGGACCGCCCCCAGCCGATGGGCGGCGGCAAACTCCGGGCCCAAACGACCGCAATACGCCCATCGGCGGGGGGCGGCTGCGGGAGTGGCTATGCGGCGATTGCGTCATTCGTGACGCGATCAGCCGCCGGGGACTGGCTCCGCCCACCGTTCGCTGTAACCCGCCGGCCGTTCGGAAGCACCGCCGGGTTACTAGCACCCGTATCGCCGCTGACACATTGTATAATAGGCTTTGTAATGTATACAAAGCCTATTATACTGGCTGCCTCCTGCCCTGGTGGTCCCAGTGTCCGAGGGACCACCAGGGCAGGCTGCAGCCACCCTAGTCTGCACCCAAGCACACTGATTTCCCCCCCCCCCTGCCCCCTGATCGCCCACAGCCCCCCCTCAGACCCCCCCCCCCTGCCCACCCCCAAGACCACTGTTTGCACCCAGTCACCCCCCTAATCACCCATCAATCACTCCCTGTCAACGCTATTTTTTTTTTTAGTCCCTAATCTGCCCTCTACTCCCTCCTGATCACCCCCTTACCCCTCAGAGATTCTCCCCAGACCCCCCCCCCCCCGTGTACTGTATGCATCTATCCCCCCTGATCACCTGTCAATCACCCCCTGTCACTGCTACCCATCGATCAGCCCCTAACCTGCCCCTTGCGGGCAATCTGATCACCCACCCACACCAATAGATCGCCCGCAGATCCGACATCAGATCACCTCCCAAGTGCAGTGTTTACATCTCTTCTCTCCTCTAAACACCCACTAATTACCCATCAATCACCCCCTATCACCACCTGTCACTGTTACCCATCAGATTAGACCCCAATCTGCCCCTTGCGGGCACCCAATCACCCGCCCACACCTCAGAACACCCTCAGACCCCAGCCCTGATCACCTCGCTAGTGCATTGCTTGCATCTATTTCCCCCCTCTAATCACACCTTGAGACACCCATCAATCACCTCCTGTCACCCCCTAGCACACCTACCCATCAGATCAGGCCCTAATTTGCCCCATGTGGGCTCCTGATCACTCGGCCAAACCCTCAGATCCCCCTCAGACCCACTTCCGATCACCTCCCCAGTGCATTGATTGCATCTATTTTCCCCTCTAACCGCCCCCTGAGACACCCATCAATCACCTCCTGTCACCCCCCTAGCACTCCTATCCATCAGATCAGGCCCAAAACATCCTGTTATCTAAGAGGCCACCCTGCTTATGACCGGTTCCACAAAATTTGCCCCCTCATAGACCACCTGTCATCAAAATTTGCAGATGCTTATACCCCTGAACAGTCATTTTGAGACATTTGGTTTCCAGACTACTCACAGTTTTGGGCCCGAAAATGCCAGGGCAGTATAGGAACCCCACAAGTGACCCAATTTTAGAAAGAAGACACCCCAAGGTATTCTGTTAGGTGTATGATGAGTTCATAGAAAATTTTATTTTTTGTCAAAAGTTAGCGGAAATTGGATTTTTATTGTTTTTTTTCACAAGTGTCATTTTTCACTAACTTGTGACAAAAATAAAATCTTCTATGAACTCATCATACCCCCTAACGAATACCTTGGGGTGTCTTCTTTCTAAAATGGAGTCACTTGTGGGGTTCCTATACTGCCCTGGCATTTTAGGGGCCCTAAACCGTGAGGAGTAGTCTAGAAAACAAATGCCTCAAAATGACCTGTGAATAGGACGTTGGGCCCCTTAGCGCACCTAGGCTGCAAAAAAAAAAAAAAAAGTGCCACACATGTGGTATCGCCGTACTCAGAAGAAGTAGTATAATGTAGTTTTGTGGTGTATTTTTACACATACCCATGCTGGGTGGGAGAAATCTCTCTGTAAATGGACAATTGTGTGTAAAAAAAAAAAAAAAATCATAAATGTGTCATTTACAGAGATATTTCTCCCACCCAGCATGGTTATATGTAAAAATACACCACAAAACACATTATACTACTACTTCTGAGTACGGCGATACCACATGTGTGACACTTTTTTGCAGCCCAACTGTGCTAAGGGGCCCAAAGTCCAATGAGTACCTTTAGGATTTCACAGGTCATTTTGAGACATTTGGGTTCAAGACTACTCCTCACGGTTTAGGGCCCCTAAAATGCTAGGGCAGTATAGGAACCCCACAAGTGACCCCATTTTAGAAAGAAGACACCCCAAGGTATTCTGTTAGGTGTATGATGAGTTCATAGAAGATTTTATTTTTTGTCACAAGTTAGCGGAAATTGATATGTATTGTTTTTTTTTTCACAAAGTGTCATTTTCCGCTAACTTGTGACAAAAAAAAAAAAAATCTATGAACTCACCATACTCCTAACAGAATACCTTGGGGTGTCTTCTTTCTAAAATGGGGTCACTTGTGGGGTTCCTATACTGCCCTGGCATTTTAGGGGCCCTAAACCGTGAGCAGTAGTCTAGAATCCAAATGCCTCAAAATGACCTGTGAATAGGACGTTAGGCCCCTTAGCGCACCTAGGTTGCAAAAAAGTGTCACATGTGGTATCGCCATACTCAGAAGAAGTAGTATATTGTGTTTTGGGGTGTATTTTTACACATACCCATGCTGGGTGGGAGAAATCTCTCTGTAAATGGACAGTTGTGTGTAAAAAAAAAAAAAAAAAAACAATTGTCATTTACAGAGATATTTCTCCCACCCAGCATGGGTATGTGTAAAAATACACCCCAAAACACATTATACTACTTCTCCTGAGTACGGCAATACCACATGTGGCACTTTTTTGCACCCCAACTGCGCTAAGGGGCCCAAAATCCAATGAGTACCTTTAAGATTTCACAGGTCATTTTGCAACATTTGGTTTCAAGACTACTCCTCACGGTTTAGGGCCCTTAAAATGCCAGGGCAGTATAGGAACCCCACAAATGACCCCATTTTAGAAAGAAGACACCCCAAGGTATTCCGTTAGGAGTATGGTGAGTTCATAGAAGATTTTATTTTTTGTCACAAGTTAGCGGAAAATGACACTTTGTGAAAAAAAACAATTAAAATCAATTTCCGCTAACTTGTGACCAAAAAAAAAAAAAAAAAAAATTCTATGAACTCACCATCCTCCTAACGAAATACCTTGGGGTGTCTTCTTTCTAAAATGGGGTAATTTGTGGGGTTCCTTTACTGTCCTGGCATTTTAGGGGCCCTAAACCGTGAGGAGTAGTCTTGAAACAAAATTTCTCAAAATGACCTGTGAAATCCTAAAGGTACTCATTGAACTTTGGGCCCCTTAGCGCAGTTAGGGTGCAAAAAAGTGCCACACGTGGTATCGCCGTACTCAGGAGAAGTAGTATAATGTGTTTTGGGGTGTATTTTTCCACATACCCATGCTGAGTGGGAGAAATATCTCTATAAATAGACAATTGTGTGTAAAAAAAATAAAACAATTGTCATTTACGGAGATATTTCTCCCACCCAGCATGGGTATGTGTAAAAATACACCCCAAAACACACGAGTACGGCAATACCACATGTGTGGCACTTTTTTGCAGCCTAACTGCGCTAAGGGGCCCAAAGTCCAATGAGCATCTTTAGGCTTTACAGGGGTGCTTACAATTAGGCACCCCCCAAAATGCCAGGACAGTGAACACACCCCACAAATGACCCCCATTTTGGAAAGTAGACACTTCAAGGTATTCAGAGAGGAGCATAGTGAGTCCGTGGCAGATTTAATTTTTTTTTGTCGCAAGTTAGAAGAAATGGAAACTTTTTTTTTTTTTTTTTTGATGTCTACAAAGTGTCATTTTCCGCTAACTTGTGACAAAAAATAAAATCTTCTATGAACTCACCATGCCTCTCACTGAATTAATTTGGGATGTCTTCTTTCCAAATGGGGTCATTTGGTGGGGTATTTGTACTATCCTGGAATTTTAGCCCCTCATGAAAACCTGACAGGTGCGCAGAAAAGTCAGAGATGCTTGAAAATGGGAAAATTCACTTTTGGCACCATAGTTTGTAAACGCTATAACTTTTTACCCAATCCAATAAATATACCGGTACACTGAATGGTTTTTTTTTTTTATCAAAGACATGTAGCAGAATAACTTTCGCGCTCAAATGTATAGGAAATTTTACTTTATTTGAAAAATGTCAGCACAGCAAGTTAAAAAAGTCATTTTTTTTGCCAAAATTCATGTCTTTTTTGATGAATATAATAAAAACTAAAACTCGCAGCAGCAATCAAATAGCAGCAAAAGAAAGCTGTATTAGTGACAAGAAAAGGAGGTAAAATTCCTTTAGGTGGTAGGTTGTATGACCGAGCAATAAACCGTGAAAGCTGCAGTGGTCTGAATGGAGAAAAAGGCTCTGGTCCTTAAGGGGCGAAAAGACTGTGGTCCTTAAGTGGTTAAATATTAGTTCCCTGTGGGGTCTTAATAGCAAAAGAGTGACATGCAATCCAACAGAAATCAAGACAAAAATGAGTGCCTGGACAAGAGTTATTTCTTAATATACAGTTTGTGTAGAGCTTTCTTTCTATATAAATAGAGGAACTCGGACCCTACAGGCTAAGCAATAAGAACTAGGATGGGGGGGGGGGGGGGGGGGGGGGTTTCCATAGGGATGGTCAATGAGATAAAAAGAATTCCAAGTTGATATTGAAATACTGTGAACACAACAGCGAATTTCAATGTCAAATAATTTTTGTATATGTAATCTGAACAACATGAGCTGAAAACAAAAATGTGTACTGCACGAAAAAGAACCAAGAGCCTCATATACACTGTGTAATTTCTACTAAAAACTAAAAATATTGGGAGAAAACTAAATGTATCCTTTGAGGTGTAACACTACACCTGAAGTCACACCAATGCATTACAAGGATATGCAAATGAACGGTAGGCTCCAGAAACCAATTGCAAAACAGTCCCCTTATCTTTAATGTTCAAAAATATACAATCAAGACTCTTCATCTGTGATAAACATCCAATAATAATAATAATAATAATAATAATAATAATAATAATAATAATAATAAATAATTTCAAGGGAAAAAAAAAAAGCGCTCCAGTGTCCACAATGCAATAAAAGTTATGCAGAGATATATTGCTCTAATGAATGCGCTGCAACTTGGCTGGCAAAATGTAATATGTACCGGTAAATTAATGATGTCCAGTGCAAATCA
Organism: Hyperolius riggenbachi; assembly: GCF_040937935.1. Lineage (NCBI taxonomy): Eukaryota > Metazoa > Chordata > Amphibia > Anura > Hyperoliidae > Hyperolius > Hyperolius riggenbachi. Next base: position 369,368,778 of record NC_090648.1, on the reverse strand, counting down.
CAGTATACTGTGATGTGCGCTTGACATCATTAATTTACATATTCAATAACAGTAATAAGCATAGGCCCATTACAGCTTAAATTGTTACAAAACTTGTGTTTTGGCCAATAACGCCAGCTTGTTCAGGGGCTAGATGGCCCTTCTACAGCCTGTGACGAATCAACGTTTATTCGTCCTAAAAAAGTAGTTAGAGCCTTATAAAATATTCCCTGTCGCCACTATTAACAGGGACAGCAGAGGGAAAGGCTTGGTTTATAAGAAGATCAGGGGAGCCAGGGGTTAATACAGTTTTTGGTTTAAATACACTTTTTTTTTCCCTTCACCAAAGGGCTGGAGAAATCTTTTCATGGTCAATGTGACAATCCAGCCCCGCGATCCCGTCGAGATCTGCTCCCGTTAGCGTACGCAGGAAGTACGGGCGCAGACGGACAACGAGACCAGTTGCTGGATCGTCAGAGGTAAGAAGAAAAGGCGACAGAGCGTGCCAATCCCGTCTAATCTGCTCCCGTTAGCATACGCAGGAAGTACGGTGAACAGACTGACAATAAAGATTGGTCGCGCAGCTGCCGACAATATGTAATGGGACAAACATCCCCAATCCCGTATTACTAGGCCACTGTTGCCATGCAGGTCTCATGCACTAGAGGGCTGCTGGAGGCAATTCACTGTGTGCGTAGTAAACGGTTAAGATTGGTTGGAGGTGCCCATACATGTACAATTTTGATTGTATATACAATCTGTAAACTAAAAATATCGATTTCGCGCTGGAAATCGGATAAATACACTGCCACCACTGTCTGATTGGATGAATGGAGCAGACAGTCTCCAACTAGGGCGAAGAGACCCCAACGCTATCATAAGACGGTAGCCAGCCCAATCACGTTCAACACGCTCAAGTCACCGTTCGGGGAATAAACACTTCCGACGGCTTAAAGACTGTGAGCAATGTGACGTTAAAGAAAGGTTACTGGGTCCCTATATGATGCAATCTCGAATTGTATTTATAATCGAGAAACGAAGTTATCGATTTCGCACAGTAAATCTGGTACTAGCTAATCCTAGAAGGAAGAAACGGTTATTTACAACCTAGCTAGCAAATCAACAATTTATAAGCAAATCATAAAACAATGCGGTAGTATGACTGACTCTTCAGAGGGCAGATTCGTTATAGCAGCAATCAGATGACCAGAACAGGCACAAGACTGAACGATAAAATCGTTAGTTTATTTCTAAACTACATACACACAGCTTATTTTAGAACAGATTGATTGACAGAGAGAAGAGAGGAAAAGAGAACAGAATGTCTTAATATACAGTTCAAATACCGTTATTGGTAGTCCATGCGGCAATCGCAAGTCTTTGGCGAAAGTCCCAAAATGGCGGTTGCCATGCGGCCAACAGGCCTTTGTTAGGAAGTTCCAAGAGGGAGGGTTTGCCCGCGTCCTTGCGGGCTGCCAGGATGTTACTAGGCATCAGATTGAAGGTAAAGGACACAGAGCTTTCTGGGCTCTGTCTGGTTATAGCCCCCACTCCAGCAAGGAGGGGTTAGGGGGCGTGGATCACACACCTCTTTGGAATAGGAGATCCCTGCCCCTCTTCGAGAGACAAAATTTTACCTGAATCATGATAAGTGTGCTCATCTGCACCCCGTACAAGTTGTGTTAAATCTAATAACATTTTTAGGTTTGTCAGAATTTATCAAGAACGTTGATACCAAACTTGGGGAATCAGACCCCTGGGGTATTAGAGGGTTATTTTAAAACAATCTTACGCTAGATCTGGCAGTCCGATTGGTCCGTAAACCTGTCAGAACCAGCGCCCTGTGGAATCCCATAACCTGTGCAGATTTCATGGGCAGGGAGATCTGCTATGTCAGGAATTATGAAGGAAATATGGAGGACATATGAATCTTGGGATTCCTGAGGTCACAGCAGGTTTTCCTAAGGTCATTGAGAAAGCCAGCTGTAGTCTCTAAGTGGCTTCTGCAGGATGTTAGCAGGACCTCCTGTGGCTGCTCTTTTCATGTACGGAGCTGAGGAGCCACCAAGTCGGGGTTAGGCAGTGAAGGTGTGAGATTTCCCTCCTTCTGCCTGGTTGGGGGTCCCTGTGCTGGCAGAAAATCTTTTCAACAGGAGGCTAATTAGCTGACCATGAAAAGATTTCTCCAGCCCTTTGGTGAAGGGAAAAAAAAAGTGTATTTAAACCAAAAACTGTATTAACCCCTGGCTCCCCTGATCTTCTTATAAACCAAGCCTTTCCCTCTGCTGTCCCTGTTAATAGTGGCGACAGGGAATATTTTATAAGGCTCTAACTACTTTTTTAGGACGAATAAACGTTGATTCGTCACACCTCCCCCTTTTAAGAGATTAGCTGGGGAGGAGTCAACAAGACTCTGAGTAAAGCAATCCACTGTCTGCTGGGTCTGGTACGCCACATTCGGAAAGGCTGGGTTGCGCCTGACCTTGGGGGGTTGCCTTTCACCCATGGCATTGGTCAGTGGGTTAGTCAGGAGGCTACAGGGCGTAGCACACATCCTGTAGTATCCCGCCGTTTCCAGAGAGGCCTGTACCTCTGTCATCACAATCTGATCTGCGTCTGGTTCAACGGTCAGATTGTCAGCTGACAGCTGTCCTAGTACCAGGGACGAGTGATCGCAGTGTTGCTCCCAAGTCGGGGGGAACACAGGGATGTCATCCGGGTACGTGACTGTACAACCGTGTTTGCCCTTCAACAGGTCGTTCCAGGCCTGTTGGAAGGTGGCTGGGGTATTCCTCCTACCAAAAGACATCCGCATCGAGGCGTTTAAGTCCAAGGGCAGGGTGAATGTGGATTCCAGGCGCGCCTCTGGCACGGTTGGAATCTGCCAGTATCCGTTGCTCCGATCCATGATAGTCAGGTAGTTGGCGGATGCCAGCCAATCCAACAGATCACCGAGGGGAGTCATGGGATACGCAACAGTTACTGGGATGTCGTCCGGCATCCTATAGGCCTCACAGAACATGGTGGTCTGTGAGCTAGAGGATTTGCGGAGGACAGACATCTGTAACATCTCCTCATACTTCATCTTCACTTTTGCTTGCACCTCCGGAGAGGCGCTGTAGGGGATCTGCCATAAGGGCTTGTGAGTCCCCGGGTCCCTTCTGTGAACTGCTGTATCCTGCCCAGGGTTGCTGCAAATATCTCGCTGTGGGGGGCGCAGTGCGCTTCAGCGAGGCCTTCGGGGAGTACGAGAGGTGGGGGGTGACTTTCACATCATCCGCCAATTCTCGTGTGGGAGCTATCAAGCCTGGCAGGGGACCTGTGTCTTCCTGTTCTAATTGGCCGTGCTCTCCCAGAACTAACTGCGTTCTATCTGAATAGGCTTCTAACAGATCCACATGGACCGTGCTTTCACCTGGGGTGTCAGTTACATGGGGAATGGGTTCACTGGGGTAGTTACCATTCTCCCTGTACACCTGTAGTGGAGCTTCCACTGCTGGCGGCTTAGCGGTCTGGCCACTAAGCGCACGCAGGTTGGAGTCGCTCTGTAGTATCCTCACGGATGTGGGACTACAAGTCTCAGCCAGCTGCCTAGTGTGATCTGAGGTCAGCTGCTGAAAATCAAACTCTCTGGGGTCAGAGCTGACAGGAATGCCTGCAAGCTCTGAGCTCAGGTTACCAACAGTACTGTGTGTGTCTGTCTGCACAGGTATACCACAATAAACATCACCTTTTGGGTAAATCAAAATCACGTCAATATTGACATTGGTCCGGGGGTCAGAGATATCAGGGGAAGTCGAGACTCCTCCAGATAGTCCTGAGTCCGGACTACCGGTGACACTGAAGTTGTCACCCAGCGTACTCTCACAAACATGCACAACATTATCAAAAGCATTTGCATAACATGATATGTCATTTTTAGCATGAGTGTCACCCGCCTGAAAGTCAGAATTGTCAGAGGGAATCCCTGCTGTCAGCTCTGAGTTCATGCGGCTGGCCATAGAGCCTGTAATGGCCAAAGAATGTACAGCGTTTCTATCACAATTATCACCGACACCTGCAATTTCATTAGTAATAACAGGTGCAGAAAGAGATAAAAGACAGTCAGTTGCTGGTACATGTAAATCTGAGGGTACCTCCCGCCCAGCGGCGTTAGGTACAGTAGCCATAGCAGGTAAGGGTTTGACATCTCCCTGTTTTCCCATAGGCTGGTACAGTACCTGGTGGTCAGGGAGTCCTGCTGGGCACTCCTGCATATCAGCAGAAAATTCCGAAGGGCACACAAGCATGCCTAGATCAGTGCCAAGCACAGGAGGAGAGGGAAACTCAGCAACAGCCCACTCTGGAAAACCCACCCCCCATCCGGCCTTCTCGGGGCCTGGGATAACAGGGTTGTGGTGGTTGGGCCTGACTTCAGTCAGGGTGAGGAGCTTTTGTGGGAGAATATCTTCCTCTGTGGCAAGGTCGGAACAGACCAAGGAAACATCTGCTTCTGGAGCACTGGAGCAAAAGATGATCTGGTCGTCCACTGGAGCACTGTGAAGATTTCCGGAACCGTAGAGCATCTCTGACACGCTGACAGGCTGTGCAGAAGGTGATGCAGGTGACGGATCAGGGTTGCTAGCCATCTTCGGGCTAGGGACGGTCGTTCTCTTCCTCTTGGGACAGAAGAACTTTATGTGGCCAGTTGCGCCACAAAGATTACACGTGCGAATGGCAGGTGTGTCAGACTGGGATGCAGCAGTAGCAGCAGCTGCAGGTCTCAGTGGCACAAAGCTCACTGGACCAGGAGGAGCAAATGCAGTAGGCTTACCTCCTTCCAAGTCTTGGGACAGTGTTCTGTGACTGTCCAGCACCAGAGTTCTCTGGCTGTCAGGTACAGGAACCTGATGGTACGCCCTCTCAGAGGTGCGCACAGGAAAGTCTCGTTCCGTGCCCTCTTCCATGGCAGGAAGTTTTGCTGTGGGGGGTCACGGGTAGAGGTTTGCATCTCTCCACCGAAACACATAGTGAAGAGTGCTGATTTGATTGGGTTAGCTGGGCCAACTCCAATTCACGCTGGAGCCGTAGCTCTTCGATCTGGAGATCCCGCTGGCGCAGACACTCTCGGTGCTCCTGGTATCTGCGCAGTTCCTCGCCGGTCAGGTTTGCCAACTCCAATTCACGCTGGAGCCGTAGCTCTTTGTCCTGGAGATCCCACTGGCGCAGTCGCTCTTGGTGCTCTGCTTCACGCTGGAGCATCCGTGCTTCATGCTGGAGCATCTCTGCCTCATGCTGGCGCTGACATTCTTGGAACTCCTGGTACAAGCGCAGATCCTCGCCGGTCAGGTTTGCCAACCACTCCGGGGTTATCAGGACTGCAGGGAATAGAGGCATCAAGCAAGGTGGCGACAAGGATTCCATCTCTGGCGTAATGCCACCAGCTCAGCCTTGTCTGTGCTGCAAGCAGCAATGCCGTGCGATTCGCAGAGGGCTTGCACGTCAGGAACTGACCAATTTTGGTGAAACTGAACTGAATCAGACATTCAGAAGAGAAGAGTATAAGAAAGAATAGGATATAGCAAAGAAAAAGTTAGGAAATGTAGACCAATCTATTGCTATCAATGTGTACCGTTTTGTGCCCAGAACTTCGGTTCTGCAAGACAGGATACTTAGCGACCACTGTCTTATTGTTCTGGTTGCAAAGACTGAGTTTGTCAGATCTTTGCGCTCTGATTTCCCAAAAGCTGGCTATGCCTGGTTTTGGGGTGTGCTATCCCACCGCTGCCACCAATGTGACAATCCAGCCCCGCGATCCCGTCGAGATCTGCTCCCGTTAGCGTACGCAGGAAGTACGGGCGCAGACGGACAACGAGACCGGTTGCTGGATCGTCAGAGGTAAGAAGAAAAGGGCGACAGAGCGTGCCAATCCCGTCTAATCTGCTCCCGTTAGCATACGCAGGAAGTACGGTGAACAGACTGACAATAAAGATTGGTCGCGCAGCTGCCGACAATATGTAATGGGACAAACATCCCCAATCCCGTATTACTAGGCCACTGTTGCCATGCAGGTCTCATGCACTAGAGGCTGCTGGAGGCAAATTCACTGTGTGCGTAGTAAACGGTTAAGATTGGTTGGAGGTGCCCATACATGTACAATTTTGATTGTATATACAATCTGTAAACTAAAAATATCGATTTCGCGCTGGAAATCGGATAAATACACTGCCACCACTGTCTGATTGGATGAATGGAGCAGACAGTCTCCAACTAGGGCGAAGAGACCCCAACGCTATCATAAGACGGTAGCCAGCCCAATCACGTTCAACACGCTCAAGTCACCGTTCGGGGAATAATCACTTCCGACGGCTTAAAGACTGTGAGCAATGTGACGTTAAAGAAAGGTTACTGGGTCCCTATATGATGCAATCTCGAATTGTATTTATAATCGAGAAACGAAGTTATCGATTTCGCACAGTAAATCTGGTACTAGCTAATCCTAGAAGGAAGAAACGGTTATTTACAACCTAGCTAGCAAATCAACAATTTATAAGCAAATCATAAAACAATGCGGTAGTATGACTGACTCTTCAGAGGGCAGATTCGTTATAGCAGCAATCAGATGACCAGAACAGGCACAAGACTGAACGATAAAATCGTTAGTTTATTTCTAAACTACATACACACAGCTTATTTTAGAACAGATTGATTGACAGAGAGAAGAGAGGAAAAGAGAACAGAATGTCTTAATATACAGTTCAAATACCGTTATTGGTAGTCCATGCGGCAATCGCAAGTCTTTGGCGAAAGTCCCAAAATGGCGGTTGCCATGCGGCCAACAGGCCTTTGTTAGGAAGTTCCAAGAGGGAGGGTTTGCCCGCGTCCTTGCGGGCTGCCAGGATGTTACTAGGCATCAGATTGAAGGTAAAGGACACAGAGCTTTCTGGGCTCTGTCTGGTTATAGCCCCCACTCCAGCAAGGAGGGGTTAGGGGGCGTGGATCACACACCTCTTTGGAATAGGAGATCCCTGCCCCTCTTCGAGAGACAAAATTTTACCTGAATCATGATAAGTGTGCTCATCTGCACCCCGTACAAGTTGTGTTAAATCTAATAACATTTTTAGGTTTGTCAGAATTTATCAAGAACGTTGATACCAAACTTGGGGAATCAGACCCCTGGGGTATTAGAGGGTTATTTTAAAACAATCTTACGCTAGATCTGGCAGTCCGATTGGTCCGTAAACCTGTCAGAACCAGCGCCCTGTGGAATCCCATAACCTGTGCAGATTTCATGGGCAGGGAGATCTGCTATGTCAGGAATTATGAAGGAAATATGGAGGACATATGAATCTTGGGATTCCTGAGGTCACAGCAGGTTTTCCTAAGGTCATTGAGAAAGCCAGCTGTAGTCTCTAAGTGGCTTCTGCAGGATGTTAGCAGGACCTCCTGTGGCTGCTCTTTTCATGTACGGAGCTAAGGAGCCACCAAGTCGGGGTTAGGCAGTGAAGGTGTGAGATTTCCCTCCTTCTGCCTGGTTGGGGGTCCCTGTGCTGGCAGAAAATCTTTTCAACAGGAGGCTAATTAGCTGACCATGAAAAGATTTCTCCAGCCCTTTGGTGAAGGGAAAAAAAAAGTGTATTTAAACCAAAAACTGTATTAACCCCTGGCTCCCCTGATCTTCTTATAAACCAAGCCTTTCCCTCTGCTGTCCCTGTTAATAGTGGCGACAGGGAATATTTTATAAGGCTCTAACTACTTTTTTAGGACGAAGAAACGTTGATTCGTCACAAGGCCTATGCGGTTTTTCTTTACGGTACATTTCTTTTAAGTCAGGGCTTGTACACACTTAGGGCTTTTGCCCTTTAAGCGCCGACAATTTTTAAAATCGCCCCCTAAAAGCGATTGTGCAATGATTCCCTATGAGAGTGTTTACATCTGAGTGACTCGTTTCTGATCCGCTCAGTAAAGCGCTGCCTGTACCATTTTCTCAACTTTTTGCTTAATGGAAGGTATAGGGAAATCGCAAAGCGCTTGAAAAAGTGCTTAGTGTATCGATTTCCCCAGCGCTTTTAAGAATAAATACATTGTATTCTTTCCCGGGCCATAAAGAGAAAAATTGCTCTGCAAAAGCGCTTTATACAAAATCACAGTGCGCAGCTAAGTGTCGGGAGGAGAAAAGAAAAACACGGGGGGGGGGGGGGGGAAATCGCAGGCGTTAGTGATTTTGATTTTATATGTGAACAAGCTCTCAAATCTTTCTTAAAGGTGGCCACACATCACTTGATTTTCCACCAAGAGATTAAGTAATACATTTTATTGAACGAACAACAGTTTGGTCGACTAGTGGCCCACACACTGCAAGCGAGATCTGGCATTCTCCTTCACTATTCGAGATGAACGATGTTGTGCCTCTATGCTCCGAAACCAAAAATGTATTCTGTGTCGATCTAAACCATGCAAACATTAGCCGATTATTTTACTATTGACCGATAATTTACACCCTGTGTAATCTAGGAAGTTCAAAAATACAAAAAAGAGGAGACACAGAGAGCCCAATATAGTGTAGTATGTACTGGTGATAGTGTTTGATTCAGTAAGTATATATTTGTATATTCACAAACCAGGGTTACCATCCAGGCAACCACTGCAAGGGCAGGTGGGGGAGATTAGACCTGTCTCCACTCAGGATTAAGATGTTGCTCTCTGTAGATCGGAAGAAAGGGGCAACACCCCTCCACCAAGGATGGATCCAGATAACGTATAAGCAGACAGGGGTGCCAGTAGGATAAAAATTGCTAACAAAAAAAAAAAAAAAAAAAAAGTTAAAAACAGAGGAGGCAGTGGTAGACTTACCTTCTCCAAGTACACACAAAATACTTTTGATAATATTTAACAAAATTGTTTATTTACATACTCCAAAAGTGCTGTGCAACGCATTTCGCAGGCATGCGCAGCTTCATCAGGCAATAAACTGAGCATATATCTATTGCAGGCCTAGTTTAAAGTTTGGCACCTCTAGGCTCTTTTTAGCCTGATGAAGCGGGATATGCCTGCAAAACCCATTGCACAGCACTAGGAGTATGTAAATAAACAATTTTGTTGAATATTAGCAACAGTGTTTTGTATCTACTAGGAGGCAAGTCCACCACTGCATCCTCTGTTTTTAACTTTTTTTTAGCAATTTTTATTTTACTGGTGCCTCTGTCTGCTTATAAGTTAATCTAGTAATAAGTTACAAGACAAAAGGAAAGGCATTCGGTGGAAATTAAATAGGAGGTGCAGAGGTGCTCTATATGCGGTTGACAGGATCTATGGGCACTTTTATTTGGCCTGAAGAAGTGGGTAGGATCTTATATACGAATTGGTCTTCATTGAGGTAAGCCACCTCACACTTTTCATTTTAATGGTTTTAACATTTTATCTTGTGCCGCCACCCCCCTCCCTTTGGGAGGGGTACCACCAACATCTGACCTTATAGGTCATCAGAGTGTGTGTACTTTTCACAAAAGTGCGACCGCTTCCAGTTGATCTGGATACCAGAGTGGAGTTGGAGTTCCACATCTCCACCCTCCTGCTGTGGTCGATTGCCCTTCTGCAACCCACCTATGTGAGTATCATCCAATCACCACCCATCCCTGGCTGAATTTTCGTGATGTACTGCACCATTTAGGCTCCCGTTGTATCTGTTTTTTCCTTTTAGGGTGCAGTCCTTTACACAAACTACCACAATCTATTAAGTTGGTCGATTCAACCAGATATTGGTCAATTTCCACTGATCGAGCAGAATGGAACATAATCCATTCTCCCCAATTAAATGATTAAATCAAATAGTCAATCGTACAGGAAAAATCAAGTAATTTATAAGCACCTCAAGTAGCAGGCTGAAAAAGTACAATGTTGCAAAATACATATGCATTTCCTACAGCCTCTATTTTAGCCTGGACTGCTACGCTAGTTCCCTGTCTGGCCTTTTGAGCTCCTCAGTGTGGCTGGATAGTGTAATGGTTAAGGGCTCTGCCTCTGACACAGGAGACCAGGGTTCAAATATCGGCTCTGCCTGTTCAGCATGCCAGCAGCTTATCAGTAGGAGACTTTGGGCAAGTCTACACGGCTACTGCCTATAGAGCGCGTCCTAGTGGCTGCAGCTCTGGCGCTTTGAGTCCGCCTGGAGAATAGAGCGATATAAATGTTATTTGTCTTTTGTCTTGTCTATATGATGGTTATTAGCCTACCATCTTTATGCCAATTACAGGTCTCCCCTAATGTCAGCGTTCACCTGTTTAGTGATCCAGCAAGTTTGATAATACTTATGCTCAACACACACCATACAATCTTGGTTGTACAGAATTACCAAGTCTATGTAGTATAAGGGCCAACAAATTGAAAATACCTTGAATGATTGATTGGATAAGCTCTTATACTACATGAAAGCGGTAAGATTTAATGTCAATTTGATAAAATCGGATCTCCCGAAAAAATAGAAACCTTTTTTTCATTGGACTGAAAATTCCAATCGAATTTCCCAGTTTCTTTGATTTTTATCGATCTGGAATGCCAGATATTTTTCTTCAATCTTTCTAAAGATTGTATGGTGTGTGTTAGATTGTCAATTAATACACACCCTAGCAATTTTGTCAGAGTTTCCAATCATTTTTATCATAATTTGGGAAAAATTGAACATACCGTATATCCTCGAGTATAAGCCGAGTTTTTGAGGCCAAAAAAGTGGCCCAAAAGTGGGGGTCTCGGCTTATACTCGAGTGCCCACCTCCCCGAGTGCACCTTCCTTCCGCAGAGTGTAAAAAAAAAAAAAAAGCTGAGCAGCGCTAATGGTTGATTAACTTCCCCCTCCCGCTCGCCGCAATGTATACAGTAACCCGCGTGTCCTCCTCCCCGCTATGTGTAAAGTGCTGTAATCCATGTGACAGTCTCTCCCCGGCAGACTGGAGTGTGTTGCCAACCTTGGAATTGTCCTCCGTGTCCCCCGAGTGTCACCATATGCAGCGCAGCTTTGAGTAACTCACAGTGATCCGCGCTGTGTTCGGATGCCTCTTCCTGCCTGTCGCAGGCTCGTTGCTATGACTCAATCACGTGCACCACGTGCGGCGTCATAGCAACGAGCCTGCGACAGGCAGGAAGAGGCATCCGAACACAGCGCGGATCACTGTGAGTTACTCAAAGCTGCGCTGCATATGGTGACACTCGGGGGACACGGAGGACAATTCCAAGGTTGGCAACACACTCCAGTCTGCCGGGGAGAGACTGTCACATGGATTACAGCACTTTACACATAGCGGGGAGGACACGCGGGTTACTGTATACATTGCGGCGAGCGGGAGGGGGAAGTTAATCAACCATTAGCGCTGCTCAGCTTTTTTTTTTTTACACTCTGCGGAAGGAAGGTGCACTCGGGGAGGTGGGCACTCAAGTTAAACATAGCGGGGGAGAGGGGCATGTGGGTTACTGTACACATTGCGGCAAACGGGAAGGGGGCACAGATTACAGTACACATAGCCACGAGCAGGAGGGGAGGGGGGAGTTATGTGATCATTAGTGCTGCTCAGCTTTTTTTCCCTTTTTTTTACACATTGCGGTGGGGGAGTGCAGGGGGGCACGCTGCCATTAGTGATAGCTTTTAACGCAGAACTCAGTACTTTCTCTCTGCTCTATAAGATACGCACCTTAAGATAGTAAAGAAAAACAATTCTTTGTTACAGCTGATACAAAATCCTGCAATACATCTGCAGTGCGTCTACTTCCTGCTTTCATGGAAGCAGACATATTAACATCCTGTGCTTTCAAATGAGCTTATTTACCTTGACAGGTGACACAGGAGAGTTCAAATTACAATTTGTGATTAGACAGATGAGGAGGAGGAATTATTTTTATTATTAATGCTGCTGCATTTCCTACCCTCGGCCTATACTCGGATCAATCATTTTTTCCAGGATTTTTTGGTAAAAGTTGGGGGGTCGGCCTATACTCGAGTCGGCTTATACTCGAGTATATACGGTACGTGTGTGGTACATTGGTTATATTTTTGAAATGTTACAATCTGAAAAATTGATTGCAATTCTTAAATTGAACAGATAAAAAAATAAAAAAAATTGTATGGTGTGTGGCCTCCTTTAGACTGGGCCCTACAGGAGTCGATATTGATATCCGGCCTAATCGAATTTGCTAGATATCGATGACACAAATGATTTTCAAATAATTGATTTTCATGCGTAATCAATTCCATCAATCATGCCAGATGTAAGATTTTACTGGATCGGTGGCAGGTCGGAAACACGTCGTTAGCAGCATTTGATTTCAGGCTGATTGACAGCAGAGGTGCTTCTCTAACCTGTCCACCAACACTTCCTATTATATATTCTCTCTACCACCCAGGCTTCTACCCATCTCTTCACTCCTGGGGAGCTGTGTACTACATGACAAACACTAGAGGCTCCTAGTACTCTTAGTAAGGCACGTGCTGAGTGCTCCTAGTTTTTGGCTCTAATGGCAGGGACACACTGCACCCCGGGAGGGAAGAGAGTGGTGGAGAGAAGACATGGGAGGAAGCGTTGGCAGACAGGCGGGAGAGGCTCTGCTGCCCCTACACTTTCATGCTGGATTTACTTTACAGGAGCCTATGGGCACAAATATCCAGGCACCTTAAACTTTGCCCTCCATGAACCTACAAACCCCCACTGAACCGCAAATGTGTTGGCTGTCCCAGCAGTCACTTCTCCCTTACCCATCATAGATAGCTACAGGTGCCCCTTAGTATTAGGTAGCCAGAGGTACCCGCTGTATTAAAGTAGCTAGAGGTGCCACCAAGTATTAGGTAACTAGAAGAACCTCAGTATTAAGTAGCTAGAGGTGCCCCTGACTGGGGAGATCTTGTCAGTGGAATGCCAAGAGCTGGGCGAGTAACCTCTCATTTACACTCTCATCAGGACTCTGCATAGGTAAGGAGGGAATGAGCTGTCTTTCCATCATAAGGCGCCTGTAGGCACAGGCCTACAGTTCCTTATGGTAAATCCGGCCCGCTGAAATCTATTGAAAATCTATGTATATTGTGTGCGGGGCTTTGATCAAATAGGTCCCTGTCTGGTCAGATAATGATCTGAGAGAGATCTGCTGGCCATATTGGCCAGTGTATGGCCCAGCTTAAATCAACTTATTTTAAGTGCATCTGTCACCGGAAGAATCACAAAAGATTGCTTCATGCAATATTTATCCTACGTGTATATGTGGCGTTAGAAAAGAATGGCTGATTTGAGGAGAGCCCAATCATCCAGTTAATTTGCTTTCTGATAGACTGCCTTTAAGGGGAACCTGAAGAGAGGAATATGGACGCTACTATCGTCATTCCGTTATACGCAATGCAAGTTGCCCAAATTCTGTGCTAATGCTCTGCCTCTATTATTATAAGTCACTGGCCCAGAATAAGCATGCAGATCGAAACCTTTGACTCAGGTCTGGCTCACTGGCTGCATGCTTGTTGCAAGCACGTGACAACACCAAGAGCTCAGCATGACAGCCAGGCAGCCTGCTTTGTTTATATGGGAGTGAAGATGGCAGCCGCTGTATTCCTCTCACTTCAGGTTCCCTTAAGAGCTCTTTTCCACTATGAAATGCAATCGCGTTTCAATTTCCACCATGCTATTGCGCTACTATACTCAGTATAGTAGAGCTCAATCGCATCCAAAACGCGGCAGGATAACTATTACGCTTGGACCAAAATCGCACTAATGGAAATTGCTGCTGCAGTTTCCATCAGTTTATTGTACCTGCGTTTTGCGATCGGAATCAAACCGCTAATCGCAGGGTAGTGGAAAAAAGGCCCTTAGTCCTCTCTCTCTCCAGGCTAGGGGGGGAATCACAGATACAGGTGTCACATAGGCTCTGACAGACAACCACACAACAGCTCTGAGACAAAGTCTGTGTACAGTATACATACACAAGATCACATGGGAGGTACAACAGCCTGTGCTGAACGAGAAACTGTCATGGATTTAAACAAGTCTGCGGAAGACAAAGCCGGAATTTAGCAAGAGAGAACCTGAACCTTCAGTTAGAGCGATTGTGGTCGAAACTGGGCGTTGGTCAGAAGATGGTAGCCACAAATTTACCTCAGCATCACTTAAATACCTTTAATGGGCTGTTTTTACTGCCACACACAAAAAGCGCAAGACTATTTTCTCACAAAGAAAGGCAATGGTGGCATAGGCAAAACAGTGCAGACAAAAGGACACAGATCAATATAAAGCAAGGGAAACAGGTCAGCTCACACTGACTTTACAGGCTGTGCTCATACTTACAACAAATAGCAGCAAACTGCACACGTCACTAGCATTGTGTTGATGACCCTGTAAGAGAAAACAAGATGGCTGTTAAAAGCAAATACTGTAAAGATCGATTATGCATTCAGTAAGATTAGCAGCTCCAAATTACATACACAGCAGAAATTATGTTTGATTGTTTCATGAAATGTCTGTGTGATGGAGATCTAGATGGCAGGTTTCCAACTCCAGTTTATTAAACCACTGACCGAGTACCCAGAATTGCTCCAACTCCACAGCCCTGCCCCCCCCCCCCCCCCCCCCCCAACAGCTACGGCTCAGACGGGAGCCTACTTTGGAGTTCCTGCAGCAAGGTGCTGCTCACTTGTCCTCCACCCTCAACAGAAGGGAACAAGCTGCTCCAGAACCCAAACAGAGCATTACATTAGCAAGAGGTTTTCAGGCTAGGCTCACAGTAGGATGTTGCAGCGCTGCATTATAAAGTCTTATAACGCAGCTTACCACAATGCAATAAAAGTCTATGCGACAATCACACTGCGACATTAGCCTTGCATTGTAACGTGTAGCATTATGGTAACACTGCTGCAGTGTGTCACCTCTAAACGCACACGTTACCAGGTACAGGAAAGCACACTTCATTGCCTGTATGATTTATTATTATTAATAATAATAATAATCATCATATTTAGTAGTTATATAGCGCCGACATCTTCTGCAGTACTGTACAGAGTATATTGTCTTGTCACTAACTGTCTCTCAGAGGGACTCACAATCTAATCCCTACCATAGTCATATGTCTAGTGTAGTGAATGTATCGTAGTCTAGGGCCAATTTTGGGGGAAGCCAATTAACCTATTTGTACGTTTTTGGGGTGTGAGAGGAAACAGAGTACCCAAAGGAAACCCACACGGACACAGGGAGAACATACAAACTCCTTGCAGATGTTGACCTGGCTGGGGATTCGAACCAAGGACCCAGCGCTTGCAAGACGAGAGCGCTAACCACTACACCACCGTGCTGCTTTACTGTACCCATTTTATGTGACGGTAAAAAAGCATTAATCTGCATTACCACTTTTTTTGTAGTGTTGCGTGCATTGCAACTTTACAACGCAATATCCTACTGTGAACCTTGCTTCAAATCACTGCTGCTTAAAGAGTAACAGTCAGGCATAAAATCCAAAATCAATTCTCTATTACAAGCTGTCAAATAAGTAAAAAGGATGCTAACCAGGCAACTCAAAAGTTTAAAATCAATTTTTTTTTTCTTCACCAATACATTATTAGTCCCCATGCCCCTGGCTCTCATCTCGTACACTGGCGCAGAAGAGAAGTTGTAATGCATGCTAATTAAGCCTGATTGGCTGAAGCCTCTGTCCCTCACCTCTGTTACTCTCTGATTGGCCGCCTGTTTTTGGTCGCACTCGCAGCTGCTAGGGTGCAGGAAGAGGGGCCAGAAGCTGTCTTCGCGCCCCCGTCCCTCCTGTTGTGTGCCATGTCCGACCCCTCTCAGCATTCCTGCCACAACCCCCTCGCGCATCTCCTCTCCTCCCCACACTATTACACTGCGAAGGGGAGAGGAATAAAAGCAGTGCACACAGAGTCACAGACATATGGTTCCAGGCGCTGGAGTTCTTGTCCATACCGCCGGCGGTAGTGCAGAGAGTATAGACAGAAACTTCAGAGCCACCATGAGCAAAAGGAGTCTGCTCCTACTGCCTTTATTCTTCTCCGCTAAGCTCTGTGATAGTGCAGGGAGGAGAGGAGATGCGAGCGGGGATGCGGGGGAGGCGGACGCCGAAGCCTGTGAGACCCAAGATGGCCCCTGCCATGAACAGTATTCTCTATTCATTTGATTATATAAAATACACTGAAATCAAAATGTGGGCAGCGCAATACATCTGTTATGCAAGTAGAGCAAGTAATTATCTACTTAAATGTGTTTGTTTTCATGGCATAGTATGGCTAATAGTTGCTCTTTAAACACTTCCTCCTTCTGGGTTGAAGGAGGAAACGTAGTAGTCACGTGACGTGGCTTAGAGTGGGACGGGTTAAAGAAGATGCTTGGAGTGGGACGGGTTAAAGAAGATGCTTGGAGTGGGACGGGTTAAAGAAGATGCCTGCTGGGTACTTTTAACCCCCTCTCGCACACCGGCTCAGGTGCTTTAATTACCTGGATTTCATCCAGTGAACATCCCCCTCAGCCCCACACAGAGCCGGCAGCCCCCTCAGCCCCACACAGAGCCGGCAGCCCCCTCAGCCCCACACAGAGCCGGCAGCCCCCTCAGCCCCACACAGAGCCGGCAGCCCCCTCAGCCCCACACAGAGCCGGCAGCCCCCTCAGCCCCACACAGAGCCGACAGCCTCCTCAGCCCCACACAGAGCTGACAGCCTCCTCAGCCCCACACAGAGCTGACAGCCTCCTCAGCTCCACACAGAGCTGACAGCCTCCTCAGCCCCACACAGAGCTGACAGCCTCCTCAGCCAGCACACTACAGGCCACTCTGATACCATTGCTGCATTAATCTGCCCTGTGCATACACCCAAACAGCCACAAACTTCTCATTAAGAAAATGTGCTTCAAATGGTGAGTACAACAATTCTTATATTGTCGTTTTCTTTCCATTTCCAACACCATGTTAACTGTTACTAGAAAAACGTTAAACGTTTTACATCGAAATTTTGTATGCATGTGTTCCGGCCCTCGAGATTTTTCTTGATTTGAAGTTCGGCCCTCGGGCCAAAAAAGGTTGAGCACCACTGCTTTAACTGACACTCTAGGATTCTTCTTTACCCTATTGAGCATTCTGCGCTGTGCTCTTGCAGTCATCTTTACAGGACAGCCACTCCTATAGAGGGTAGCAGCAGTGGTGAACTTTCTCCACCAACAATTTGTCTTACCGTGAACTGATGAACTGCAAGGCTTTTGGAGATCCTTTTAGAACCCTTTCCAACTTTAAGCAAGTCAACAATTCTTAATTGTAGGTTTTCTGAGAGATCTTTTGTGTGAGGCATTATTCACATCAGGCAATGCTTCCTGGAAAAAAGCAAACCCAAAACTGGTGTGTGTTTTTTTATAGGGCAGGGCAGCTGTAAACAAAAACCTCCAATCTCATCTCATTGATTGGACTTCAGCTGGCTGACACCTCACTCCAATTAGTTCTTAGTCTAGGGCAGGCATGGGCAAACTTGGCCCTCCAGCTGTTACGGAACTACAAGTCCCACAATGCATTTGCCTTTATGAGTCATGACTGTGGATGTCAGACTCCTGCAATGCATTGTGGGACTTGTAGTTCCTTAACAGCTGGAGGGCCAAGTTTGCCCATGCCTGGTTTAGGGGTTCACATACTTTTTCCACCTGCACTGTGAATGTTTACATGGTGTATTCAATAAAAACATGGAAACATGTAATTATTTGTGTGGTATTCGTTTAAGCAGACTGATTGTCTGTTGTGATTTCGATGAAGATCGGATCATATTGTATGACCTATTTGTGCGAAATATAATTCCAAAGGGTTGACATACTTTTTCTTGCTACTGTATGTCCAGTAAAATGTCACTTTGGGACAGGCAGCCGAGAGCTGCTGTACAAATGCTCGACTTGATAACAAACACCTCTGCCGAGTTTTATTTGGCGTGTGTACAGGCTGGGTGCTGGCAACTAATGTGGATGGATCATGTTTGCACATCTGACCTGGCTGTACACAATATAAGCCTAAACAAGGAGTCAGTGTGATGACAGTAAACAAGGGGGACGAGAACCTGCTGAAGCACACAGGATGGATATCACCTGACATATCTGACTATTGTGTATACACTAAACAAGAACAGGCAGCTCAGACTGGCTGATCCAGGGACAGTGCAGCAATAGGGTACTTCAGTTATTTATGACAACAGTATTGTCTATACACAAAACATAGTAAATGCCTGCCACAAGCCTGACACAGACATCAGATAATACTCAAATATATACAGCGCAATCCAACTCCCAGCTTTCTAACCAAGAATACACCAGCCAACATGAAAGTGTGTACTGATATCAGGCATGTTATATCTGAAATGATCATTCATAGTTGTTTTGGCTGCAAGTCTGCTGTGCCCATCAAAAGAAAGGCAACAACCAATTGCTCATGACGAAACTGCAAGCAGATGTTTTAGTTGTCACAAATCTAACATCTGTACTGGGCTTTACCCTTTCCACCACTGAGACCTTCTACAAACTTCTTGCTCTAGTTACCTTCAGCCTTTAGGGGTTACAGCTTATGTACAATACCTACTCACCCAATGCTACAGAATGAAAAGCCTGCCACCTGTATGAAAGACAGCAACCTGTGTATGAGCCATATAGAAATGTCTTCATGTACATCTGCTCCTACTTACCACTGCTACTAAAAGGTGTCTGCTTTGAGTATAATTATACAAGAGCAATTGATAAGCTCCTTACAACCAACTAGGGCTACAGTTTTGTATATAGGCAGGTTCTCTATCTACAGAATGATAAGCCTGCAGGTCATACACAAGGCTACGACCTCTAGTATTTAAAGGAATTGTCAGGCATTTAAAAAAAAAAAAAAAAAAAAAGTTTCACGCAATTCACTGCTTCTTCGTTCCCCCGCTGCCAGCTAGTTTCATTTTTGCCGACCTCGGGGTCCTAAACATTTACGCAATGCACCACTAATGCGTAAAAATGTGTGTGTTAATGTTCATGCACCAGCTGGAATGCGTGCAAATGTACGCGTGGCGGGCCACCAACCCCGAGGTCGGCAAAAACTAAACTAGCTGGCGGCGGGGGACTGGAGCAGCAGTGAGTGACTACGGGGGCACAGGATGGCTGCATGGGGCTGGTAGAAGCCCCAGGTAAGTGAAACTTTTTTTGCCTGACGATTCCTTTAAAAATGTATAAAAAGCAAGGACACAAACAAATGTTCCTCTGCTAGCTAGACCCATTGTTACCCAGCACTAGACAAGGTAAACATGCTACACGTGGGTACAACAGAAATAAGGTTGAATAGGGGAGCGCCCTTCTCTTTTACAAATTTATTTACAGTCAAAGAAATAGACCAGCATTGCTGGCCATGCGACCAGACCAAAATCAAACCGGCTATTATTAGATACTGATTTCATGATATTCTGATATTTTTACACATACTGCCGTGTGAGTGCACCCTCCACTCATGCCTGGCATGACTTTCAGAGCTAGTTTGGTTAAAGTGACCCAACGAGAAAGTCCATCTGGAACAGTTCTCCAATCACTGCAAGAGCTGCAACTTGAAGCTTTCTAATTTGCCAAATAGTGTGGTCGTATTACTAAAAACTGAAACCTAGCAGTTCAAGAGCATGCTGTTCACCCAATCACGTTAGCGGATTTCTCAATGGACTTTGTCGGGCCACCTCAACCATGTAGCGGCAATTTCTGCCCTTGCTTTGTTTCACAAGACTGGGGTCAGAGGAATGCAATGCTAGCCCTCTTGAATGACAGTGTTCAGTTGCGATTTTTGGGACATATTTTAGTGCAAAACAGAATTTAAAAAAAAAAAAAAAAAAAAAAAAAAAAAAAAAAAAAAAAAACTTACAGTGCAGAAATACACCATTTTAAATCTATGAAACTGTTTATATAGTACAGCAAACATAAGTGAAAGACACAATAACACTGGAAGATCTCATCAGTGTGATTGTATTAGCCAGGAGGTCTATGCAATGCACAGACACCCTCACAACAACTGAAGTGAGAGACATATAGAGGCTGCCATATTTATTTCCTTTTAAACAATACTAGTAGCCTGGTCAGATCTGGCAATGTCAGAAACACCTGATCTGCCTGCTTGTTCAGGGTCTATAGCTAAACGTTTTAGATGCAGAGGATCAGCAGGACAGCCAGGCAACTGGTATTTCTTAAAAGCAAATATATAGCCTCCATATCCCTCTAGCTTCAATTATCCTTTAATTAAACTTGGCATAATTGGGGGGTTGGGGGGGGAGAGAGATAGTTAGAAAAGAAGGTAGGCCTGCTGCTGAAAGGAAAGACTTTACCTTCTTACAGGCAGTGTCACTGAACAGGAGGGCCCAGTGACAGAACTAGGAAAGCAGAAGTTAGACCATTTACAGTCATTATTTGACCTTCAGGGGTATAAAAGGTTTAGAAACTGTAAGTGCAGTGTAATATATGTACAGCAATGATAAATTGGAATGTATCATATAGGTAGCATTACAAACTGTGGATAACATCCTGTCTTAATCTACACAACATAGAAATAACCTAACTATAACATTTTACATCACTTACATACTTGCTTAAGATGACAGATAATAGCCATGAGGGCCCTTTTCCACCAGCGCAAACTGAATCGCAAAAACGCAAACCGCTAGCGATTTTACAATCGCTACGGTTTGCTTTTTAACATGGGAATCGCGGTAGGTCATTTCCACTACCGCGATTCGTTTTTGCCGGGACCGCGAACGCGCGGCGGAGCGATAATTGCCACGATTTTGCTATGCAGTGCATAGCATAGCAAAATCGCGGCCGCGAACGTCGGGGAATCGCCGGTTTTGCGATTCAGCAATCGCTAGTGTTCAGCGTGAACGCTAGCGACTGCAGGTGGAAAAGGGCCCTAAGTGTTCTTTCAAGCCATTAAGCTATAATTTGCAGCATAGCATCAGAAATGAAAGCTTCCTTATTGTGCATTTTTAGCTAATAAAAGCATGTCTTATCACTGTGGTCACTTGGGTGTAGCACATGACCACTATCCAGCCTTAACCTCCAACATAAGACTAACGAACCCAAACCTTCCCCTGTCCATGTATTGAACGCGATCCTAGTATATGCTTAGCCCTATTATATACGCCACCTATATATCTAGCCCCATCCTAAACTCCTATATATGAATACCTAACTTATATTATTTCTTAGTGTCTATACCATACCTAGCCCAAAGATGGCCACATTCCAGGAGTGAGGTGGCCAAGGGTGTAGCAAGCACTTCTGTTTTTGTCAATGGGTAGGAACTAGCTCCTTAATCCTGTAATAATTTGTCCACACCTGCCCTAAATCACATCCCTCTTATATCCCAAAGTCCACTCAACTGTTGCTCTGCATTGACCCCGTTTGTGACTGCGCTGCATTTGCGCACTGGACATGCCAATCAGATATGTACTTGTCTGTCTATCCCTGACCTATGACACCTCTCACCCTCCTAAATTATACGAGGATAACCCATCTGACTGTCTCCCTCTCTCTTATAATTTGGCTATACACCTATCAGAAAACGTGTTTGTGAGCTCCAAACACCCTGAAGCAGCTTCGTGCCCTGTCCTCAGCCGCACCAGCAATTACAACGAGGTAAAGAGTGCAAAAGTATGAAGAGCAGCCGTACCCTCGGTTGGGTCCCTTAGGAACGAACCACGGCACCACAGCGCCCACAAAGCCCCAGAAGACGGTCATGACGATGATGGGGACGAGCAGGCCGGGATACGCCATGACGCCAACAGTCCGATCGCCGTACACTAGCTAGAAACGTTCTGCGCTGCGGGAACTCTGCAAAGTGACCGGAGAACTGACTGCATTCAGTCATGTGACTACGCTCCGGCGTCATCATACCGCAGCCACGCCTCTCTGAAGGGTAGGCACGGGGAACTTATAAGAGGAAGTTAGCAGCAAGGCCAGCTCACTTAAGGGGACACGGCCATGTTCTCGGAGACCACGTAACCAAAACGAATAGATTTATATATCCACTGACTATTTGCTGTTTTACATTAAACTAAACCGTTACATTAAACTAAATCAAATTAGTTTACACTTTTAATTTAGATGTAGTTTTGAACTATATGGTTGTTTTCAGTGCTGCTCGGATACCCCTTTTCAAAATCCGGATCCGATTCGGATCTGCATACCCCGCTATCCGATCCGGGTCGGATATCCGAGTTCAAAAATTTCCGATCTGAATCGGATATCCGACCCTAGTATCCGATGGATAGAAAACCAGAAGTGGCCTTTAAATTGCTTCTAAATCGTTTTTTTAGGGTAAATGAGGCATGTAGCATCATTATTTTTTAAAGAGGAACACTAATTGATGATGTGGGAACTTAAAATCCCCCCCCCCCCCCCAAAAAAAATGGCTGTCAATTAACATCAGGACTAGGTTCTAGGAAGCGGTGGTACTGCCGCAGTTGGGGCCTCCCCACAACTTGGACAGCACAGACACCTCCCAAAAAAAAATTACACAGCAATTGTGTTCAGTTAATCGCTATGGCACCTAGTGTTGGTACCACGGCACATGTAAAACGTTAAAAAAGGAGAGGTTCCAGGAAACGGATGTACTGCCGCAGTTGGGGCCTCCCCACAACTTGGACAGCACAGACACCTCCAAAAAAAAATTACACAGCAATTGTGTTCAGTTAATCGCTATGGCACCTAGTGTTGGTACCACGGCACAGGTAAAACATTAAAAAAGGAGAGGTTCCAGGAAGCGGTCCTACTGCCGCAGTTGGGTCCTCCCTACAACTTGGACAGTACAGACACCTCCAAAAAAATTACACAGCAATTGTGTTCAGAGAATAACCATGGCACTAACTTGGTAGTAGCACGGCTGTAAAAAAATTATAACCTGGCTTATGAATGAAGATGGAGCCAGGAGGTTGTGGTGGTAAAGGGTGGTGAGGCAGGCATAGTGATTCCCACTCAGCCACTTCATTTCCCCCTCTTGCCAACAACAGGGGCCAGGAACTCACCAACCGCCCAAGCCTGGTTCATTTTTAAAAAAAAGTCAGTCTGTCCACAGACTGGGAGGACAGACAAGAGCGCTTCTCAGTGACCACGCCACCGGCTGCACTGAAGCACCTTTCTGAAAGCACGCTGGAAGGCAGACAGGACAGCACTTTCAGGGCGTACTGTGCCAGCTCGCTCCAGATATCCAGGTGCTTGACCCAGTAATCCAAGGGGTCCACAGGGGTGTTGGTGTCAAGTCCGCTGTAGGACCCCATGTATTCGGCCACCATCTGGGTCAGGTGCTGGTTCTGGCTTTGAGAGCCGAATGCTGCTGCGGGCACCTCCTCTGTAGGCAGCGGTACTGGCGTGGCGTAGAGCGCCTTTGTCAGAGACAGCAGGTTTGTTGGGCGCCTGCTGCTGCTGGATGCAGGCACCTGCTGCTGGATGTAGGCACCTGTTGCTGTGCTTGCTGGACTGTGAAAGCAGGGGGGGGTGGGAGGCTGGGGGAAGGCTTCCTCCAAGCGCCGAACCAGAATCTGCTGCAAGTCCCTCATTTGGCGCACAGGGTCTCCTCCTACAGGCAGGAACTGAGCCAGCTTCCCCTTCAGCCATGGGTCCAGCATCAGGGTAATCCATATGTCCTCCCGAGCACGCATCTGCTTCACCCTTGGGTCTTTGCACAGGCACTGCAGCATGTGCGCTGTCATGGGGAAGAGGGCTGCCATCTCTGCTGACACATACTCATCTTCATCACCCCCAGTGCTGTCCTCCTCCTCTGATTCATAATCCTCCTCTTGCTCTCTCCACCCCGCACCACTGCAGCTGCACTGCGCTGTGCCCCCTCCTCTTCAAGTTCAGGGACCTCCAAGTCCTCAACCTCCTCCTCCTGCCGCACAGAGGTGAACTGTGCAGGTGGCTGCTGCTCCTGCTGGATCAATGCTTCCTCTCCCACTTCCAGCAGAGCATCGAGGGCCTTTTCCAGCATGCACACCATTGTCACCCACTCACACAGCGATGCATGGTCCCGGCTGACCATGTTGGTGGCCTCCAGGAAGGGTGCCAGCACCAAGCACACCAGCTGCATTTTTCCCCACTCAGCAGGGCGGATGATGTCCAGGAGGTGGGTGGTGCCGGTCCTGGACAAGTTGGCCTCCATGGTGGCTTTGACCAGGTAGTGGTTGACAGCCCGCCTCTGTTCAGCCAGACGTTCCAACATTGCCAGGGTGGAATTCCAGTGTGTTGGAACGTCTATGATGAGCCGGTGCTGTGGGAGGTTCAGCTCCAGCTGCATAGCTTCCAGGGACGCTGTGGCACCACCTGAGCGGCAAAAATGACCTACAGTTTCCTTGCCGCTCCCAAAAGAGTGTCCATCCCCTGGTAGGTGTGCAGGAATTTCTGCACCACCAGGTTCAGGACGTGGGCCAGACGGGATGTGGGTGAGGTTTCCCCGGTGGATGGCGGCCACCAGGTTTGCCCCATTGTCGGCCACCACCTCTCTGATTTTCAGGCCTCTGGGGGACAGCCAACTCCTCTCCTGCTCTCGGAGCTTGGCCAGGATATTGTCTGGCGACAGTCTATTCTTCCCCAGGGTGACCATCTGCAGCAGCCTTTAGCAGTGGCGGGCCTTCACGCTGCGGGCCTGTTTGGCGGAGGATGGAACCGGATCAGAGGTGGAACCTGCTGCACTTCCCCTGACTCTGTTGCGGGGTGGCACCACCCACTGGGATGATGATGCTGCTCTCACCCCCTTGAAGGAGGAAGTGTTTGACCGGCGCATGCGACGCTTGAAGCGCATCCTGGGAGGCGACACGTACGGACCAATGAAGACGTCATTTAGGTAAGATTGACCCCCGCACAGCTTTACTGGGAGATATCCGGATAGAACTATCCGGGTATCTCCCGAATTCGGATTTGAGCAAGCATGCTAACTAGCAGGCAGCTGCTGCAGCTCAATGTCTGACTGACTGACACTAACAAATTACACAGACTAGCTAACTACAACACAATATAACAGTAGTGTAGTGAAGGTGTTTATGTGTAAAAACGCTGGGTTTATCACTGAGATAATGCACTTGCTTAGTCAAACACACTGGAGTTGTCTCTCAGTGGCAGTCACAAAGCAAGGACGAGTTTCTCATCATGTCCCCCCTCCTTATATACAGGAGGGACTGGCCAAGGTTCCCCTCTGTGATTGGTTGCTTGGGCTTAGGCCGGGAGCCCTCTGATTGGCTCAATGACGTCATGGACGTCACCTCCATGGTAACAGTACCCGGATCCGGATATCCGCATGATATCCGCGGATATCCGGGTATGCGACCAAATATCCGCGGGTTGCCATCCGGATTTGGGCCCAGGTATCCGGAATCCGAATCTGGTCGGATAGCTGAAAGATGTTCGGATATCAATCCTGATGAGCAGCACCTGTTGTTTTTAACACTTATAAGCCCACGACAGAAATATTCTATATTTATATGTATTATCTTATGATATTATTACTAGAACTAAAGGTGCCCACTAATGATACAATTTTTTTTACCCCTTCTGTGTAATATGAGGGACTGCCTAAAATTTCCATTCAAAGTATATACACACAGTTTACCCTTCTACTAAATTGATTTGGTAAGACTGTACTATTTTTTTCCCCCCTAATTTTGCCTACATACAGATCCCTGGTGTCTAGTATCCCGCAACCCCCATATAACTTCCTTGGTGCCTTGTGCTTCCCCCTTCCTAATATAGTTTCATTGGTGGTGTTGGTGGCCCTACTCCCTCCCCAACATAGGTCCCTGGAGGTATTAGAGCCAGCCCCTTCCCAGTTTAGGTGTTAGTGCCCCCTTACTCCCATATAGCTTCCCTGGTGGTGTTAGCATCCCAAGGGCTCATTCACACTATGTGCTGCGCCGTCAGTTTTGACGAAACGCACATTGTGCACATCCATAGACTTTCATATTATCATTCACACTACAGGTGTGTGTTCCCATGCGTTATGATGTAACGCATCTGGGGACATTTTATCGCACAACGCATACATTACCAGATGAGTACAGCTGCCGACGTCTGTTCTTAGCACACCCCGACATGCATTCCGTGCGTTGACCGTGCAATGGCAATGCATGCACAAAATCGTGTTCGTGCATGCGTTATGTAGTGTAAATGAGCCCTTAGCTTCACCAGCTCCAAACTTCCATCCCATAACACTCAGCAAAATCTCTGACTTAAAGGAATACTGTAGGGGGTCGGGGGCAGGGCCGGGCCGAGGCATAGGCTGGAGAGGCTCCAGCCTCAGGGCGCAGTGTAGGAGGGGGCGCAGAATTCATTCAGCTGTCATTCCTAATTGTGTTTAAAGCAGAAAGAAAGAAGAAAAGGGGATACATGGCAGTGACTGCAAGCCATATAACTAGATATTAAGGTGTTGGGGAGGTTGTGGGCCCTGTGGCGCCTCTTAGTCTAATAGCAATCAGTGTGTGATGGCTGGGGTGGAGGGATGGAGGGGCGCACTTTGGTGTCTCAGCCTTGGGTGCTGGAGGACCTTGTCCCGGCTCTGGTCGGGGGGAAATGAGTTGAACTTACCCGGGGCTTCTAATGGTTCCCCGCAGACAACCTGTGCCCGCACAGCCACTCACCGATGCTCCGGCCCCGCCTCCGGTTCACTTCTGGAATTTCCTACTTTAAAGTCGAAAAACCACTGCGCCTGCGTTGCACAGTATGGTCTGTGCCTGCACAGTATGCTCCTGGTGACATCAGCGAGAGCGAGGACACAGCAACGCAGGCGCAGTGGTTTTCCGACTATAAAGTCGGAAATTCCAGAAGTGACCCGGAGGTGGGGCCGGAGCATCGGTGAGTGGCTGCGCGGGCACAGGATGTCTGCGGGGGACCATTAGAAGCCCTGGGTAAGTTCAACTCATTTTCCCCCGACCCCCTACAGTAGTCCTTTAAAGCGGACCTAAACTCAGAACCTCCTCTTTGCTCTAAAAGATAAGAAACAACATAATAACCTTTAGGTTAGGTGCACACTTAGTAGAAACGCAAGCCATGCGGAAAACACAGAGTTTTTGCCGCTAGAGGAAGTCTATGGGCCGCATGAAAAAAATGCCTATAAAAACACATATGCTTTTTGTATGCGTGCGTTTTTAAAAACGCTGGTTTTGTTGCATGATGTTCAAAAACGCATAAAAAAGCACATAATGAAAGTCAATGGGAACGCAATGCGACCTTTCACTAACTACTGAGATTCTGCAGGTTACTAACTGGTTTCATGGAAGCACAGAAAAAGTTAACTTCCTGTGTTTACATTTAGCCTATCTGAACTGCACAGATCAGACAGAGATAGCAGCTCAAATTATAGTGGCTCATTATATTTGCAAATAAGGGTGAATTAGGCTGTTATCTCTAACTATATGTAAATTATAATACACACAGGGTGGGCTTCTCTGTGTTTTCCTTCTCTCCTGTGGAAGAGTTTAGGTCCGCTTTAGGGCCTGTTCAGACTGTCAGCGTTTGTAGAACGCATATGAATTCAAAGAAACACAAGTTGAAAAACGCATGCATTTTCTTGCGTTCGAATGCGTTTTCTATTGCGTTTTGCACACACACGTGACCCAGGAAGAAAAAAAAGAATTATGGGAACCGCAGAGGAAAACGTACGCTAAAAACGCAATAGTACGCGTTTTTGATATGCGTCCATAGACTTTCATTGCGTCCGTTTCTATGCGTGACGCACACAAAACTGCGTGCAGCAATGCGGATGAGAAACGTATGCGTCTCATACGCATACATGTGAACGAGGCCATTAGAAAACATTAGTAGCCGTTTCTATGCGGAAAGTCTTCCTGTACGCGTTCTGGAAAAACGGCTAGGAACGCACATAGTCTGAACAGGCCCTAAAGTGAGCTGGCTTGTATCTCTTGCCAATGCAGTCACTATGATGACTTTCATCCCTGCTGGTCAGCAGACTTCAGGTCAGAGGTCATGCTGGACATTATGAACTTCGCTACAGACAAACCCATTCTGCAGAAAAATCCATCCCCACTGGCAAGTTGACTTTGGGTCAGAGGTGGAAATTGGAACCCTCTTCTAATAATCTGGTCCTTAGATGTGTGCCCTCTCTCACAAGTATCCCTTACTTATTACCAGAAATAGTTCATGTGTACCTGAATTAACCTACATGATAAAAGTGTATACAGTGTCAGGAACCGGCCTGCGGCATGCCTGCGTATACGGTTCCCGACTGCGGGTTTGACCAGATCAAGCGGGGAGCAGCCTTATTCGAGCTACAAACAAGGCTTTGACCCCTCAAAAGTTCCTTACTGCCACCACTAGCGGTTTGCTAGACACGTCCACTCGGCTGTCGGGTGCTCAGCACGCAATCCACGTTTTCGTATTCGGGTCAGCTTTGCGCTTTAGGCCGAATACGGGAACAGTTGCAATCTTACACTGTAGTGAAGCAAAACCACTAACAGTCGTTCCGAACGATACTGTTAGCTACTCTGCTGTCGAGCTACTCGCACTGGCGTTTTCGTACGTTGGGTCAGCTGCGCACTTTAGGCCAACGTATGACAAACGCCCCCACACACAATGCAATTACAATCTCATACGGTAGGGTTACTCAAACGTACAATTAGGCATGGATTTATACACAGTTGCACTTCAGTCTCTTCTAGTCTATGAGTGTTGGTTTAGTACAGCAGAAGTCAAACTTATTTAAATAACGATTTAATATTCCAGTAAAACGTGGAACAATGCAGAACTTAATATATACAAAAGATGTACAAAAAAACAAAGTAAAAAAAGTTACAAAGATAAAAGTTACAAAAATACACACAAGGATATTTGCATAAAATAAAAATGGGATATAACGTTACCGCGTAGGTTAGAAAGTGGTTTGGCGGGAGAACGCCGTTCCGATTCGCTTTTTATACTGTAAGATACGCCCAGAGGCTGCAACTTCCTTGGGGAGGGGATGAACTAGTTTTAAAAGTGTATTTCGCAGCCGATCAAAGGTGGGGACTTGACTGCTCTTGGCATAATAAGCCATTTCCTGGCCAGAGGCAGTTTCTTGCCACAAGACTAACGCAATTTCCCCGTTTGTGACATCACGGTCTGCCAAGCCACTTGTCACATCTGGGCTAGGTGTGACATGTAAATTTCAAGGTTTTTCCTGTCTCAGTTTTAAGGTCATCAAAAAGGACTTCTCCCACACCAGGTGACCATTGATTAAGGCTTCCTCAACCTTCCAGCAGGCCTGTCATATGTAAATGTCAAACATTCCTGTCCACTTTGAACTTGGCAGACTCACTTAGTCGGATATTGTTTTGACCAACAGGCAGCCGTCTACATTAATACAAAAGATCAAAGCAATGCCCCACATTTGCAGGGTGGCAGACAAAAGGGAACCTAATTACCTGTTTCTGGCTGTCCAGAGGAACTGCATGCTAATGTCGGTCTATTGACACACACACACAATCACATTAACCGTTTCCTGGGGCCAGGTGGCACCTTCAAGAGCCAGACTAGCTTTTAGCAGACATAGTAGACAGAAAAATGACAGAAATATGTTCCTGTATTCCATAACATCATCAGCACCCCAATATATCACCACATACAGTATACAGTGTCGCCAAGCATAAATATAACTAGTAGTGTTAATGGTGGCACCTCCCTCCCAAATATAGCTTCCTTGGTGGAGTTAGTGCACCATCCTTCTCTGGTCCTCTGCCGAGCTCCTCCAGCTAAGTCTATGCAGAATATTAGGGGCAGCTGGGCATTGTGTAATAGTAAATGTAAGGAAGGGAGAACAGGGAAGGGTAGAAAAGGGCAAAGGGTATGGAAGGGCCACTGGATAGGAAAGGTTAGAGAATGGGCACATGACAGGGGAGGGGTGTAGGCTGTGTTCCTTTTTTCTTACTCTCATTGTAAGAGTTAAACTTCCAGGCTTCCGAATAACTGTTTCTCTCCAGACTTCAGTTGGACTGTAAGTAAAGCTTCGTATACATGCTAGATGATTCTTAACCGAGGCAGCAATTTCACTTCAGCTGTCTGTATGAACTAGCCCTAACCATCTAAAGTGGATGCCGCGTGATACACAGGGAACAATTAATTGTCATAACATGTTCATGGGCTAAAGGTGGTGTGAATCGTAATCTTTATTTATATTTAGAGAACAAATAGCAGTTTCTAATGCAGCAACCAAAGCAAGGGATGGGAAGAGAAAGGATAGGGTAAGGGCACAGGGTAGGAAATGTTAGAGAAGGGGTACAGGATGGTAGGACAGGAAAAGAAGGGGCCACAGGGGAGAATAAGGAAGAGTGCATAACGTAGAGTAAGGAAGGGAAACAGAGTAGGGTAGAGACTATAGGGTTGGATATGAAGGGAACACGGTATGGATGTAGAGTAGGAAAGTGGAACATGGCAAGGTAGAGGGAATTGGGTAGGGAAGGGGCACAAGGTATACTAGGAAGAGGTACAGGGAATGGGTGTAGAGTAGGGAAGGTGCATAACATAAAAGCAAGGAAGGGATAACCGGGTAGGGAGGGGCACAGAATAGGGAAGAAGTCACGAAGGTGGACTGCGCTCAGGGTATGGAAGGGTGACTGGATAGGAAAGGATAGAGAAAAGGCACTGGATTGGAAAGAGGTGTAGGCAGAGCCGGATCATCCATAAGGCAAACCTACGCAGTTGCTGGGGGGCTGAAGAGAGACTAGGGGCCTGGTTCACACTAGTCCCCACCATATTTTACAAAATAAGCAATGTGTCCATCAAAGGTGGGCCCATTGTTGGTACTTGCTTAGGGCCTCATTTCACAATGATCCTTTTCTGGGTGTAGGGTGAACAAAGGGGCACAGAGCAGGAAAGAGAAGGGACACAGTATAAAGTACGGAGAAGGGGCATAGGGTAGGAGAGGGATACAGCACAGGATAGAGTAGTAAATGGTACCAGAGTAGGGTAGGGAAGGGACTTTATCTTAACCACTTGCCGACCGCGCACTCATAACGCGCGTCGGCAAAGTGGTAGCTGCAGGACCAGCGACGCAGTACTGCGTCGCCAGCTGCAGGCTAATTAATCAGGAAGCAGCCGCTCGCGCGAGCGGCTGCTTCCTGTCAATTCACGGCGGGGGGCTCCGTGAATAGCCTGCGGGCCGCCGATGGCGGCTCGCAGGCTAAATGTAAACACAAGCGGAAATAATCCGCTTTGTTTACATTGTACGGCGCTGCTGCGCAGCAGCGCCGTAAGGCAGATCGGCGATCCCCGGCCAATCAGCGGCCGGGGATCGCCGCCATGTGACAGGGGACGTCCTGTCACTGGCTGCACAGGACGGATAGCGTCCTGTGCAGCCCCGATCACCGGGGATGACAGGTAGGAGAGGGAGGGGGGGAATTTCGCCGCGGAGGGGGGCTTTGAGGTGCCCCCCCGCAACATGCCAGCCAAGAGGAGCGATCAGACCCCCCCTGCACACCATCCCCATAGGGGGGAAAAAAGGGGGGCGATCTGATCGCTCTGCGTGCTGCCTGATCTGTGCTGGGGGCTGCAGAGCCCACCCAGCACAGATCACAGAATACTGCGCTGGTCCTTAAGGGGGGGTAAAGGGTGGGTCCTCAAGTGGTTAAAGGTGTGGCAGCATGATGGATGTGGCTTTGGATTATTATTATTTATTTATTGTATTTATAAAGCGCCAACATATTACGCAGCGGTGCACAATAGATAAATGGGTTAACATACAAGGTAGAACATACAGGAAACTCACAACAAAACAAGATCATGCAAATGATTTGATAACAATAGTGTCATAGGTCATGGATGGGACTACCACTTTACCATGGTATAATGAAATGATGGTGAGTAATGAGGAGGAAGCGAGAGAAGTAGATAGAGAGGAAAAAAATGGGCTGATACACCCCATGCATTTCTGCCAGGCCCATTCCCGAGAACAGTCCCTGACTCAGCTGTGTTTTCTGATTTAGCCAATAACACAGTGAACTTTCCTTAACCTGCATTTTATATCCTCTGATCTCCATCTTTTCCATCTCTGTGCATCTCTCAGACTTTAGTACACCTGTCATGTGGGAAGTAAGTAGGTTGCTATCACTGACATACTTCTGAAAATGCCACTTCCCTAGTTATGCTGAGCCTCCGCTTGTAACACATTCTGCATTGGAGAAATTAAAATCTCACTGATCATAATACAGTAACATTTGTAAAGCACTTTTCTCCCATAGGATTCTAAACTAGTTTCTAATAATTGTAATAATTTTAAGTTGAAACTAATTTTATGTTAATTGTATTCAAATTAATGCAGCTTGGAACAAGGGTAATTAAAATCGTCAGCTGCATAAACTAACATAACATTTGAGGAACGCATGCTGCATGCATTTTTCCCCCAGAACGCGCGGCTGTCCCATTCACTTTCATTCACTTTCAGTGAATGGGATCAGCCACGCAACGCATACAAACACGGATGGCGTGCGTTTGTACACGTTGCGTTCCGAATGCACGGCCGTCCGCGTTTGGTAATGTGAACAAAGCCTTAGTCTTATGGTCCGGAGAGTCCAGTGGCGTAGCTAAGGAGCTGTGGGCCCCGATGCAAGTTTTACATTGAGGCCCCCCAAACACTCTATACACAACAATTGATACGGCGCACCAAAACCTGCCAATGGCAACTACAGTATCAGAGGTGCAAGAAAAGGATGGGGAACAGTGTGTTAATGATTATCACTATTCATAGTATCTGTAGAAGTGATTATTATGAGCACAGGACCAATAGAAAGGTAATACTGTAGTTGAGGCAGGGCCCCTCTGGCCCAAGGGCCCCGATGCAGTCGCTACCTCTGCACCCCCTATTGCTACGCCCCTGGGAGAGTCTTATGGAGCGAAAAATACAGTCATTCTAAATTGGCAGATATATGCAAATGTTACTGCAAATCTATGCAGCTTGAGTATGCACCAGGGAAATGCTTTTACTGCAGGATTTGATTAGTCCATTCTACAACAGATTTCATACTTGAATACTTGGATCATAATAATTAGCATAATTCTCAATCATCTCAAATTTATTTGCACTTAAATAACAATCTTACTGTAACACCCGCAGTAATGGCGGCTGCGGACACTCAGGGTGTTTCCGCAGCCGCCTTGCCTTCATGTTCAGGGACCTCGCCCGTGCCTCTGGCGTCTAGTACGCCGAGGACGGGTCTGACGTTTGCACATAGAGTTGGCGTAGCGCGCGCGCGCGGAGACAGGACCTTTATGCAGGGAGGAGGCGTGTCAGCTGACCGGCCGGTCGGCTGACGTCAGAGGAGGCTCACGGCGCTCCGGATTGGTTGATTGTTGTGGGTGTGGCGGTGGGGTCTCCTCTGCTTCATAAGCCTTCTCTGTTCACTCGCAACTGGTCTGCTGTTGCGAATACTTATGTGCTAGCGCTCAGACCTTAGATAGTGTCCGGTGTGCTTTGATCTGGGAGGAAACCAGGGATTTCACACAAGACTAGGGTTGTATACTGTTATTGATATTCTGTGTATGACTCTTGCTACCCTCTGACTCTGCTCTTGCTTATCGTTCCTGTACATCTGCCTATCTGACTCTGTTGCTGAACCCTGCCTGATATCTTACTATTCTCTTGCCTGTTGATTCTGTACTGTGCCTGCCCATTTGTTACTGATCCTAGCCTGTCTGACCTTTCTACTCACCAGTGAGCCCTTGTCACTGGTGAGGTGCTCTACTGATAGTACCCACCAGCTCCTCTGGTAAGGTGAAGCCAGACTATCAGTTATTGTGTCCTGATAGTACCCACCAGCTCCTCTGGTGAGGTTTAGTCAAACTATCAGTTATTGTGTTCTGATAGTACCCACCAGCTCCTCTGGTGAGGTTAAGCCAAACTATCAGTTACTGTGTTCTAATAGTACCCACCAGCTCCTCTGGTGAGGTTAAGCCAAACTAATCAGTTACTGTGTTCTAATAGTACCCACCAGCTCTTCTGGTGAGGTTAAGTCTAATTACTCAGTTACACTGTTCTATAAGTACCCACCAGCTCCTCTGGTGAGGTTTAGATACTATTCTGTTACTGTTGCACCAAGCACTACATACCTCGTTCCTTACCAGCTATACTTGTATTATTGGTGATACTGCAGATCACCACATAATCAGGTATAACGTCTGTATTATTGGTGATTCTGGAGATCACACATGATCAGACATCTGTGTTGCTACACCAATCGTTACACTTACTAATTTGGACTTTGGTACATGTAGATTTGGGCAAGACATTTAATAAACACAACACAAGCTTAGCTGGCACTGAAGTGTAGCTTCTCAAAAAAAAAAAAAAAAAAAAAAACAGCTGTCATTCTAAGGGTTAAAAGGAAATATGTTATCCTTCATATCCCTTTCACTTCAGGTGTGCTTTAAATTATGAAGGCTTTGCAGCACTGTGGACAGGAGAGCTGTAACATCTTTTTAGAGACAGAATTTCAATATTTACCATCTAGCTAAAGACCTGGAGGCTTTCCCTGCTTGATTTTTTTTTTAGCTCTGAAATTGCAGATGCTAAGTTTTTCCATCAATTCCAAAGTTGCTTTTAGCAAATATTGACTTGTATGATGAAAAAAAGAAAACAGAAAAGCATTTTTTAGGTCAACCTTGGCCATAAAGTCGAAAATTTCTGTTTTGCAGGCATGTTGCTGGTTTCATCTATATATCCTGAAGGAAGATAATTTCCCAGAACTATTTAATCTGGTGACACTGATCACTGATCCATGGCCCACTTATCTTTTTGGAATTACAGTCAGGCCCAGAAATAGTGAGACATCGACACAATTCTAACATTTTGGCTCTATACACAACCACAATGGATTTGAAATGAAACAAACACAATAGTGCTTTAGCTGCAAACTGTCAGCTTTAATTTGAGAGTATTTACATCCAAATCAGGGGAACGGTGTAGAAGGGCCCTTTTCCACTAGCAATCGCTAGCGTTCACGCTGAACGCTAGCGATTGCTGAATCGCAATTAGCGGCGATTCCCCGACGTTCGCGGCCGCGATTTTGCTATGCTATGCACTGCATAGCAAAATCGCGGCAAAAGTCGCTCCGCGGCGCGATCGCGATCAAGTAAAAAACGAATCGCGGTAGTGGAAATTACCTACCGCGATTCCTATGTTAAAAAGCAAACCGTAGCGATTGTAAAATCGCTAGCGGTTTGCGGTTTTGCGATTCAGCCAGCGCAAACGCGCTGGTGGAAAAGGGCCCTAAGGGAGCAAAAGTAATGGGACAATTGGCTTCTCAGCTGTTCCATGGCCAGGTGTGTGTTAATCCCTCATTATCACAATTACAATGAGCAGATACAAGGTCCAGAGTTAATTTTAAGTGTGCTATTTGCATTTGGAATCTGTTGCTGCCAACTCTCAAGATGAGATCCAAAGAGCTGTCACTATCAGTGAAGCAAGCCGTCATTAGGCTGAAAAAAACAATCAAACAAACCCATCGGAGAGATAGCAAAAACATTAGGCGTGGCCAAAACAACTGATTGGAACATTCTTAAAAAGAAGGAACGCACCAGTGAGCTCAGCAACACCATAAGACCATGGAAAACAACTGTGGTGGATGACTGAAAAATTATTTCCCTGGTGAAGAAAACAGCCTTCACAACAGTTGACCAGATCAAGAACACTCTCCAGGAGGTCGGTGTATGTATGTCAAAGTCAATAATCAAGGGAAGACTTCATCAGAATGAATACAGAGGGTTCACCACAAGATGTAAACCATTGGTGAGCCTCAGAAACAAGAAGGCCAGATTAGAGGTTGCCAAACTAAAATAGAAAAGCCTTCACAGTTCTGGAACAACATCCTATGGTGTATTTGGAGTAATGGCAGCAGGTTGGCACTACAGTGCACTGTTAGACAATTAGCTGGGCAAGGATGGCTTAAAGGACCACTGTCCCGAAATTCTTAAAATTTAAAATAAATCTAAACATATACAGATAAGAAGTGCAATCCTCCCAGAGTAAAATGAGCCATACATTACTTTTCTCCTTTGTTGCTGTCACTTACAAGGAGTAGTAGAAATCAGACAGAACTGACAGGGTTTGGACTAACCCATCTCCTCATGGGGAATTCTCAGGGTTTTCTTTATTTTCAAAAGCACTTCGTGAATGGTAGTTGCTGCGTCCAACTGCCAAAAAAAGTGTACGGTGAGCAGGGAAGCTGGCCAGCATCTTTGTATAAATCTTTTTCAGAGAAAGAATAAAGGCCATGCTGAGAATCCCCTATAGAGATATGGGCGAGCCCAAAACCTGTCGGTAATGCCAGATCTCTACTACTTACTGTAAGTGACAGCAACATGGGAGAGAAGTAATTTATGGCTTATTTTACTCTAAAACAAACGTACTTCTTATTTGTATGTGTTTATATATATTTTCAATTTTAAGATTTTCGCGACAGTGGTCTTTTAACTGTGCTTCATCTCCTGGGAAATGTGCGTAGTGTGCGCTAGTGTACATGAGATAGCAACATGTCATAGGAAGTGGAAAATGCTGGCACTGCTGCAAAACACTTGTTTATTTTTCAAAACTTGCTGTTACATGATGAGTAAAACCGCACAGTCCATAAACTGGATAAAAGGTGAACATACCGGTGAAAGGAGGTGGCAGAATAGATGACGTTGGGTGCTGGGTACAAACGCCTGATGGTCGTTTCGCGAACTCAAGCACGCCTACGGAGGCTTCCCAGTGCTAGAGTGCACGGAATGGCCATCAGGTGTCTGTACCCAACACCCACCATCATCTATTGTGCCACCTCTCCTTTCACCGGTATGTTCACCTTTTATCCAGTTTATGTACTGTGCGTTTTTTTTCATCATGTAACAGCAAGTTTATAATAACAAATGTTTTGCAGCAGTGCCAGCATCTTCCACTTCTTATGACATGTTGACAACATCCTATGGACAGATGAGACCAAGATCAACTTGTACCAGAGTGATGGGAAGAGAAAGGTATGGAGAAGGAAAGGAACTGCTCATGATCCTAAGCATACCACCTCATCACCAGTGAAGCATGGTAGTGTCATGGCGTGGGCATGTATGGCTGTCGATGGAACTGGTTCTCTTGTATTTATTAAAGAGGAACTGTCAGCCATACTATCTCAGGAAAAAAAAAAACACTACTACTTACATAACATATGTATTGCACTGTCCACGTTTTGATCTTAGTGATTTTCTACAGTAAAAAAAGATAAAATCCTTCTTAGCAGTTCCCATTTTAACTGTGGCTATTTTTAATCCAATCCTGATGGCATTTCCTCCCTTGTGATGCCCATACACAGTACAATTTTTTTTATTTTTTTTTATTAGATAATTTTGTTCGATTATTTCTTTAGGTCAAATATAATTTTTTTTTGTAACATGTCCGATCGGATTTTTATTGAAAAAATGGGATAATCGTTTTCTTGATCGAAAAAAAAGATTCTTTTAAAGAGAACCCGAGGTGGGTTTGAAGAATATTATCTGCATACAGAGGCTGGATCTGCTTATACAGCCCAGCCTTTGTTGCTATCCCAAACCCCCCTAAGGTCCCCCTGCACTCTGCAATCCCTCATAAATCACAGCCATGCTGCTGACAAACAGCTTGTCAGAGCTGGCTGTGTTTATCTCTATAGTGTCAGTTTGCTGCTCTCCCCGCCTCCTGCAGAACTCCAGTCTGCATCCCTTCCCTCCCTGCTGATTGGAGGGAAGAGACGGGGGCAGGGACCGGAGCTATGCAGGAGGCGGGGGAGCAGCTGAGACTGACACTACAGATGTAAACACAGCCTCACAGCACGGCTGTGATTTATGAGGGATTGCAGAGTGCAGGGGGACCTTAGTGGGGTTTGGGATAGCAACAGAGGCTGAGCTGTATAGGCAGATCCAGCCTCTGTATGCAGATAACATTCTTTAAACACACCTCGGGTTCTCTTTAAACTTTTTTGATTAGATTGTTTTGGTTGAATAATCAGGAAAACTGAACTTTTTTTTTGTACCGTGTATGGGCACCTTAATTCTCTCCTACCTGATTGTGTATGCATTGCCCGCCCTCCACTATAGAAAGTGCATGGTCTCAGAATGAGAATAGTGGCCATTTAGAAAGGAAAAGAGGTGTGGGAGGGGAAAACAGGAGGGAAAGAGGCTTCAGCCAATCAGGCTGCATTAGACAAGTCTGAGGGAAAAGTAGAGAAACTAAAAAGGACAACCCAGCATGCCCTGCAACTTCCTTTGTGCGTACCAAATTTTGTGTGTACTAAATAAGAGTCAGGTAAACTGGGGAATGATCTTTTATCAACAAGAAAATAAATAGTGAATTAACTTTTGGATTGCCTGGTTAGCATCCTTATTACGGGGCCCATACACCTAACGATTTTCCCGATGATATACAGCCGTTTCGATCACAGTGATCGAAACGGCTGTGAAATCGCCGCGCTCACCGCTGACAGAATGATCGATTTCCGTCCGAAATCGATCGTTCCCGTCGATTCCCGTCAACCCATCCATGCGGAAGATTATTCTCGGTCGCCGGCGGGTCGGGAGTGCGTCGTTAGCGGCGTTCGAATGCCCGACGACCGACACAATACAGCGGTAATACATTACCTGCTTCAGCAGGCGCCAGTCCCCTGGTCGTCTTCTCTGCTTCGGGCTCCAGACCGTTTCTTCTCCGCTTCGGGCTCCAGAGCTACACAGAACTTCCTGTGCTGGCAGGAAGTTTAAACAGTAGAGCGCCCTCTACTGTTTAAACTTCTCCTGGACAGGAAGTTCAGTAGCCGGAGCGGAGAAGAAGACAGCTGAGACCCGTGCCGTCCGGAACAGGTAATGTATGCGAGGGGGGGGGAGGGGGGGGGGCGGCAGCAGCTGCAGCTCCACAGATTGTGATCGGTTTCAGGCTGAAATCGATTCACAATCTGTTTGCAGTAAAGGTGGCCATACGATCCCTCTCTGATCAGATTCGATCAGAGAGGGATCTATCTGTTGGTCGAATCTGATGGCAAATCGACCAGTGTATGGCCACCTTTACTTGTTTATCAGATAAAAATAAAGAATTGATTTTTAATTTTATGCCCAACAGTTACACTTTAACCACTTGAGGACCACAGTCTTTTCGCCCCTTAAGGACCAGAGCCTTTTTCTCCATTCAGACCACTGCAGCTTTCACGGTTTATTGCTCGGTCATACAACCTACCACCTAAAGGAATTTTACCTCCTTTTCTTGTCACTAATACAGCTTTCTTTTGCTGCTATTTGATTGCTGCTGCGAGTTTTAGTTTTTATTATATTCATCAAAAAAGACATGAATTTTGGCAAAAAAATGACTTTTTTAACTTGCTGTGCTGACATTTTTCAAATAAAGTAAAATTTCCTATACATTTGAGCGCAAAAGTTATTCTGCTACATGTCTTTGATAAAAAAAAAACCATTCAGTGTATATTTATTGGATTGGGTAAAAGTTATAACGTTTACAAACTATGGTGCCAAAAGTGAATTTTCCCATTTTCAAGCATCTCTGACTTTTCTGCGCCCCTGTCAGACTCACTATGCTCCTCTCTGAATACCTTGAAGTGTCTACTTTCCAAAATGGGGTCATTTGTGGGGTGTGTTCACTGTCCTCGCATTTTGGGGGGTGCCTAATT
This sequence comes from Hyperolius riggenbachi, assembly GCF_040937935.1. NCBI lineage: Eukaryota > Metazoa > Chordata > Amphibia > Anura > Hyperoliidae > Hyperolius > Hyperolius riggenbachi. The sequence goes on along the minus strand of NC_090648.1, from coordinate 369,329,192 downwards.
GTAAGCACCCCTGTAAAGCCTAAAGATGCTCATTGGACTTTTGGCCCCTTAGCGCAGTTAGGCTGCAAAAAAGTGCCACACATGTGGTATTGCCGTACTCAGGAGAAGTAGTATAATGTGTTTTGGGGTGTATTTTTACACATACCCATGCTGGGTGGGAGAAATATCTCCGTAAATGACAATTGTTTAATTTTTTTTACACACAATTGTCTATTTATAGAGATATTTCTCCCACTCAGCATGGGTATGTGGAAAAATACACCCCAAAACACATTATACTACTTCTCCTGAGTACGGCGATACCACATGTGTGGCACTTTTTTGCACCCTAACTGCGCTAAGGGGCCCAAAGTTCAATGAGTACCTTTAGGATTTCACAGGTCATTTTGAGAAATTTCGTTTCAAGACTACTCCTCACGGTTTAGGGCCCCTAAAATGCCAGGACAGTATAGGAACCCCACAAATTACCCCATTTTAGAAAGAAGACACCCCAAGGTATTCCGTTAGGAGGATGGTGAGTTCATAGAAGATTTTTTTTTTTGTCACAAGTTAGCGGAAATTGATTTTAATTTTTTTTTTTCACAAAGTGTCATTTTCCGCTAACTTGTGACAAAAAATAAAATCTTCTATGAACTCACCATACTCCTAACGGAATACCTTGGGGTGTCTTCTTTCTAAAATGGGGTCATTTGTGGGGTTCCTATACTGCCCTGGCATTTTAGGGGCCCTAAACCGTGAGGAGTAGTCTTGAAACCAAATGTCGCAAAATGACCTGTGAAATCCTAAAGGTACTCATTGGACTTTGGGCCCCTTAGCACAGTTAGGCTGCAAAAAGTGTCACACATGTGGTATCGCCGTACTCAGAAGAAGTAGTATAATGTGTTTTGTGGTGTATTTTTACATATAACCATGCTGGGTGGGAGAAATATCTCTGTAAATGACACATTTTTGATTTTTTTTACACACAATTGTCCATTTACAGAGAGATTTCTCCCACCCAGCATGGGTATGTGTAAAAATACACCACAAAACATATTATACTACTTCTCCTGAGTATGGCGATACCACATGTGTGACACTTTTTTGCAGCCTAGGTGCGCTAAGGGGCCCAATGTCCTATTCACAGGTCATTTTGAGGCATTTGTTTTCTAGACTACTCCTCACGGTTTAGGGCCCCTAAAATGCCAGGGCAGTATAGGAACCCCACAAGTGACCCCATTTTAGAAAGAAGACACCCCAAGGTATTCCATTAGGGGTATGGTGAGTTCATAGAAGATTTTATTTTTTGTCACAAGTTAGTGAAAAATGACACTTTGTGAAAAAAACAATAAAAATCCAATTTCCGTTAACTTTTGACAAAAAATAAAATCTTCTATGAACTCATCATACACCTAACAGAATACCTTGGGGTGTCTTCTTTCTAAAATGGGGTCACTTGTGGGGTTCCTATACTGCCCTGGCATTTTACGGGCCCAAAACTGTGAGTAGTCTGGAAACCAAATTTCTCAAAATGACTGTTCAGGGGTATAAGCATCTGCAAATTTTGATGACAGGTGGTCTATGAGGGGGCAAATTTTGTGGAACCGGTCATAAGCAGGGTGGCCTCTTAGATGACAGGATGTTTTGGGCCTGATCTGATGGATAGGAGTGCTAGGGGGGTGACAGGAGGTGATTGATGGGTGTCTCAGGGGGCGGTTAGAGGGGAAAATAGATGCAATCAATGCACTGGGGAGGTGATCGGAAGGGGGTCTGAGGGGGATCTGAGGGTTTGGCCGAGTGATCAGGAGCCCACACAGGGCAAATTAGGGCCTGATCTGATGGGTAGGTGTGCTAGGGGGTGACAGGAGGTGATTGATGGGTGTCTCAAGGTGTGATTAGAGGGGGGAAATAGATGCAAGCAATGCACTAGCGAGGTGATCAGGGCTGGGGTCTGAGGACGTTCTGAGGTGTGGGCGGGTGATTGGGTGCCCGCAAGGGGCAGATTAGGGTCTAATCTGTTGGGTAACAGTGACAGGTGGTGATAGGGGGTGATTGATGGGTAATTAGTGGGTGTTTAGAGGAGAGAAGAGATGTAAACACTGCACTTGGGAGGTGATCTGATGTCGGATCTGCGGGCGATCTATTGGTGTGGGTGGGTGATCAGATTGCCCGCAAGGGGCAGGTTAGGGGCTGATTGATGGGTGGCAGTGACAGGGGGTGATTGATGGGTGGCAGTGACAGGGGGTGATTGATAGGTGATTGACAGGTGATCAGTGGGTTATTACAGGGAATAACAGATGTAAATATTGCACTGGCGAATTGATAAGGGGGGGTCTGAGGGCAATCTGAGCGTGTGGGCGGGTGATTGGGTGCCCGCAAGGGGCAGATTAGGGTCTAATCTGATGGGTAACAGTGACAGGTGGTGATAGGGGGTGGTTGATGGGTAATTAGTGGGTGTTTAGAGGAGAGAAGAGATGTAAACACTGCACTTGGGAGGTGATCTGATGTCGGATCTGCGGGCGATCTATTGGTGTGGGTGGGTGATCAGATTGCCCGCAAGGGGCAGGTTAGGGGCTGATTGATGGGTGGCAGTGACAGGGGGTGATTGATGGGTGGCAGTGACAGGGGGTGATTGATAGGTGATTGACAGGTGATCAATGGGGTTATTACAGGGAATAACAGATGTAAATATTGCACTGGCGAATTGATAAGGGGGGGTCTGAGGGCAATCTGAGCGTGTGGGCGGGTGATTGGGTGCCCGCAAGGGGTAGATTAGGGTCTAATCTGATGGGTAACAGTGACAGGTGGTGATAGGGGGTGATTGATGGGTGATTGATGGGTAATTAGTGGGTGTTTAGAGGAGAGAAGAGATGTAAACACTGCACTTGGGAGGTGATCTGATGTCGGATCTGCGGGCGATCTATTGGTGTGGGTGGGTGATCAGATTGCCCGCAAGGGGCAGGTTAGGGGCTGATTGATGGGTAGCAGTGACAGGGGGTGATTGACGGGTGATTGACGGGTGATTGACGGGTGATTGACGGGTGATTGACAGGTGATCAGGGGGGATAGATGCATATAGTACACGGGGGGGGGTCCTGGGGGGGGGGGGTCTGGGGAGAATCTGAGGGGTGGGGGGGTGATCAGGAGGGGGCAGTGGGCAGGGGGGGGGGGGATAAAAAAAAAATAGCGTTGACAGATAGTGACAGGGAGTGATTGATGGGTGATTAGGGGGGTGACTGGGTGCAAACAGTGGTCTGGGGGGTGGGCAGGGGGGAGGTCTGAGGGGTGCTGTGGGCGATCAGGGGGCAGGGGGGGAAATCAGTGTGCTTGGGTGCAGACTAGGGTGGCTGCAGCCTGCCCTGGTGGTCCCTCGGACACTGGGACCACCAGGGCAGGAGGCAGCCAGTATAATAGGCTTTGTATACATTCAAAAGCCTATTATACTATGTACATGCGGCGATCCGGGTGCTAGTAACCCGCCGGCGCTTCCGAACGGCCGGCGGGTTACTACGAGCGGTGGGCGGAGCGAGTCCCCGGCGGCTGATCGCGTCACGAATGACGCGTTCGCCGCATAGCCACTCCCGCAGCCGCCCCCGCCGATGGGCGTATTGCGGTCGTTTGGGCCCAAACTTTGCCGCCGCCCATCGGCTGGGGGCGGTCCTCAAGTGGTTAATGATGCTGACAAAAGCTGCAGGATGAATTCAGAAGTGTTTCGGTGAATTGTGTCTGCTCATATTCAACCAAATGCTTCACAACTCATTGGACGGAGCTTCACAGTGCAGATGGACAATGACCCAAAGCATACTGCAAAAGCAATCAAAGAGTTTTTGAAGGGAAAGAAGTGGAATGTTATGCAATGGCCAAGTCAACCACCTGACCTGAATCTGATTGAGCATGCATTTCACTTGCTGAAGACAAATCTGAAGGGAAAATTCCCCAAGAAGTATATATTGCCATGAAGAGTAAAAATTGACTAAACAAATAAGGAGAGGAGATCTAGGTAACTACTACATAGGCCAGAGGTTCTCAAACTGGGTGCCGCGGCACCCTGGTGCGCCGTGAACTCATCCCAGGGGTGCCGCAGCTGCCCTCCCAGTACTGTTCTAATCTTCTGCAGTACTTCAAAGTCCTGCCCTGCACGTAGTGATGGGTCGTTCGCGAACGAGCCGGCTCTAAGAGCCGGCTCTTTGCTGCGAACGAGAGGAGCCGATGCTCAATTGAAAAAGAGCCGATGCCTTAGCCGCCCCCACACAGCTCTAATTTGCTATGTAATAAAGGGCGCTGAGGCATGTTGGGAGATGTATCCTCCTCTTGCAGCTTGTAGGAGTGTATGGGGCGGAGCAGAGCAGTAGCAGGAGGGATTGCCCCAGTCAGCGAAGCAGTCTGGAGTTGTCATGGAGAAGGGGGCGGGGCTTTTACTCCGATTCTGAGTGGTGTCCAGTGATATTTAATGGAGAGCCGATTGAGAGCCGTAAGAGCCGGCTCTTTAATGGGAGCCGATTCAGAAGAGCCGATTCTCCGAGAAGAGCCGGAATTCCCATCACTACCTGCACGGTACTATCACAGACGCACGCTGGCTGTGTCTGCGTGCAGAGCTAGTGAGAGAGAATCCCTACCCCGCCCCCTGTACTTTGTTTGACAGCACAGTGGGAGGCAAGGGGGAGAGGATTTAATTCACAATGCCTGGCTATCCGAGTAGCCCCGCCTCCTCATGGAGAACAGCTAGTGATGCGAGGCGGGAGTGTACGAATAGAGAGAGGATCTAATAGCGCCACTAGCCTTCTCTTCACCAGGCCAGGGACTGCAGAGCCAGAGAGTAAGCATGTGCAACGTAGAATGTGTGTGACAAGTGAGATAATGCATTCTCCTCACTGTCAGCCCACGCTGTCTGCCCTCCCCCCACATCCTCAGTACAACACAATTTCTGCCTGCTGCTCTGCTCCTAGCACCCTCACACTCTGCTCCTAGCACCCTCACACTCTGCCCCACTCTGCTCCTAGCTCCCTCACACTCTGCTCCTAGCACCCTCACACTCTGCTCCTAGCTCCCTCACACTCTGCTTCTAGCACCCTCACACTCTGCTCCTAGCACCCCTCACCCTCTGCTCCTAGCACATTCACACTCTGCTCCTAGCACCCCTCACCCTCTGCTCCTAGCACATTCACACTCTGCTCCTAGCTCCCTCACACTCTGCTCCTAGCACCCTCACACTCTGCTCCACTCTGCTCCTAGCTCCCTCACACTCTGCTCCTAGCACCCCTCACCCTCTGCTCCTAGCACATTCACACTCTGCTCCTAGCTCCCTCACACTCTGCTCCTAGCACCCTCACACTCTGCTCCACTCTGCTCCTAGCTCCCTCACACTCTGCTTCTAGCACCCTCACACTCTGCTCCTAGCACCCCTCACCCTCTGCTCCTAGCACCCCCCACCCTCTGCTCCTAGCACATTCACACTCTGCTCCTAGCTCCCTCACACTCTGCTCCTAGCACCCCTCACCCTCTGCTCCTAGCACATTCACACTCTGCTCCTAGCACCCTCACACTCTGCTCCTAGCACCCCTCACCTTGTTCCACTCTGCTCCTAGCACCCTCACACTCTGCTCCTAGCACCCTCACACTCTTCTCCTAGCACCCCTCACCCTGCTCTTTTCTCTCCAGCACCCTTAGTGCATTTCTTAGAGGGGAACTCCTAAGTATGTTATACTCATACCTCATTATTTTTTGTATTTGAAAGGGGAAGTGCTGCATAATTTTATCTATGAATTTAGGGGATAGTCTGCCTCATTATGCTTGGGGATTTAAGGTAGGACTCTCCCCTCTAAATCCTCAAACATGATTAATCAGAAACCCTTCCATAAATCCCTAAGCATATTAAGGCAGAGTCCTCCTTTAACTTGCAAACCTAAATCAGGCAGAGTCTGGAGGGTATGTTGCTTTCCTAAAGAAAGGCAGGGGTGTTAAAAGGAGGTAATCGTCTGCCTAAAAGGGGTTATTGCCCATCTAAATGGGGCTACTGCCTACCTAAAGAGGTATGTTGCCTAACTAAAGGGGAACACTGACCACCTGGTAGGGACACTAAAGGGGACCACTAGAGGTGTAACATGGATGAAGCCTATCTAAAGGGGGACATTTCCTAACTTAAGCTTTTCATTACATTATGTAAAGTGAAAAACAAGTTAATGTATTTCACATGAAATCGATTATGCGTTGCAAGGATGCATGTATACTAGTGCTGTACGCAGGGAGGAGGAGGCGGAGATTGGAGGACAAACTGCGCTGGATGCAGGCTGGAAGGTGATTATGTAGGGTACAGAACGCAAGGGAAAAAGCGGGGCAGAAGGGTGTAAGAAGAGGTATATTGCAGATACATAGGCTCAAGAGGGTACACATTTAGTGACAGGTGGAGCAAACAGAGGGGATACAGAGTCACAAGGGGTTAAAACCTGAGACGCAGGGTGCAGAAAAACCATATACTCACGCTCTCTTCTCTTCTCACAATTCTCAGTTGTCCTGCTTGCCGTGTACTGCTTGATGCATCATCCATGATTATTCTATAAAACAACATACACATAAAAAAAAAAAAGAATTAGGTTTCATTAGATTATTAAAATATAGTAATATTTTATTGGAAAAATATTTTAAAACTGACCCCAAGTATTGGTTACATATGTAGCTGCCCACAAGTATATGTAAAAGTTGGTAGGTGAACCCCAGTACAGGTTAAATAGGTAGCTGCCCCTCAGTTTAGGTTACATTACGTTGGTGAACCAATTATCGGTTAGATAGGTAAATGCTCCCATTATAGGTTACATAGGTAACGGACCCCCAGTATAGTTAACACAGGTAGTTGACCAACAGTGTAGGTTAGATAGATAGCTGTCCCCCAGTATAAGTTAGATTTGGTAGGTGCCCACCAAGATGTATTAGAAAGGTAGCTGCACCACAAGTACGGGTAAAATTAGGTAGGTGTCCCCCATTATAGATTATATGGGTAGCTACCTCACAGTATAGGTTAGATTAGGTAGGTGCCCTAAAGTATTAATTAGATGGGTAACTGAACCACAATTTATGTTAGTTTAGGTAGGTTCCCCACATTATAGTTTAGATAGGTAGGTGCCCTACCCCCTTTAAAGGTTAGATTAGGTGCCCCCCAGTATAGATTATATGGGTAGCTGCCCCCCTAGTATAGGTTAGATTAGGTAGGTGCCCCAAAGTATAGATTAGATGGTTAGCTGAACCACAGTATATGTTAGTTTAGGTAGGTTCCCCACACTACAGTTTAGATAGGTAGGTGCCGCCCCCCCCATTAAAGGTTTGATTAGGTGCCCCTCAGTAAAGATTAGATGGGTATCTGCCCCCCAGTATAGGTTAGATTAGATAGGTGCCACAAAGTACATTAGATGGGTAGCTGCCCCACAGTATAGGTTAGATTAGATAGGTGCCCCCCAGTATAGATTAGATGGGTAGCTGCCCTCAAGTATAGGTTAGATTAGGTAGGTGCCCCACAGTATAGTTCAGATAGATAAGTGCCCCCCATTATAGGTTAGATTAGGTAGGTGCCCCCCCATTATAGATTAGATAGGTGACCCCCAGTACAGGTTAGATTAGATAGGTGCCCCCCAGTATAGATTAGATGGGTAGCTGCCCCCAAATATAGGTTAGATTAGGTAGGTGCCCCAAAGTATAGATAGGTAGGTAGGTGCCCGGTTATAGGTTAGATTAGGTAGGTGCCCCAAAGTATAGATTAGATGGTTAGCTGAACCACAGTATATGTTAGTTTAGGTAGGTTCCCCACACTACAGTTTAGATAGGTAGTTGCCGCCCCCCCCCCCATTAAAGGTTAGATTAGGTGCCCCTCAGTATAGATTAGATGGGTATCTGCCCCCCAGTATAGGTTAGATTAGATAGGTGCCACAAAGTACATTAGATGGGTAGCTGCCCCACAGTATAGGTTAGATTAGATAGGTGCCCCCCAGTATAGATTAGATGGGTAGCTGCCCCCAAATATAGGTTAGATTAGGTAGGTGCCCCAAAGTATAGATAGGTAGGTGCACGGTTATAGGTTAGATTAGGTAGGTGCCCCCCCCCCATTATAGATTAGATAGGTGACCCCCAGTACAGGTTAGATTAGATAGGTGCCCCCCAGTATAGATTAGATGGGTAGCTGCCCCCAAATATAGGTTAGATTAGGTAGGTGCCCCAAAGTATAGATAGGTAGGTGCCCGGTTATAGGTTAGATTAGGTAGATGACCCCCATTATAGGTTAGCTTAGGTAGGTGCCCCCCATTATAGATTAGATAGGTAGGTAGGTAGGTAGGTGACCCCCAGTACAGGTTAGATTAGATAGGTGCCCCAAAGTATATGGGTAGCTGCCCCACAGTATTAGGTAGGTAAACAAGTACTTAGGTAGGTGGTATGGTGTGGTGTTCTCCCCCCCGCCCCACACGCATAATAGACTGGGGAAGTCACCCGCGGGGAGGGCAGCCTGACCTCTCCCTCCCTCCCTATCTCCCCGAGCAGCCGTCCAAGTTCCCCTCTTCCAGACTGCAGATCGAGAGCGCAGGGAAGCCCTATACCTAGCTACTCACCTCCCTGGAGCCAATCGCCGCCGGTCTTCTCCTCTCCGCATAGCCGCTGATACCAGCGGCTATGCGGAGAGGAGAAGACCGGCGGCGATTGGCTCCAGGGAGGTGAGTAGCTAGGTATAGCGCTTCCCTGCGCTCTCGATCTGCAGTCTGGAAGAGGGGAACTTGGACGGCTGCTCGGGGAGATAGGGAGGGAGGGAGAGGTCGGGCTGCCCTCCCCGCGGTGGGGATATAACATGCAATATTTTTTTTACCTTATAATGCCTGCTGGATCAGGGAATGATGCGCTGCAGCAGTGCTCAATCCAACTGCGCGAGCACGAGAAGACGTTCTGCGCGTGCCTGTTAATGACGTCCTCTCGTGCACAGCGCAATAGGGAAGTTCTCAAATCTTCTGTACTGCCCGATGCCCCGGAAGTAGATGAGGGGCTGGCCGCCATGTTGGATTCCGGAGATACCGAAAAAACCGGCAGAATGGGGGTGGAGAGCAGCGACATCTGCGGATTCTACTAAAGGCTACAAAGGGGATACGGTACATATATTTTGTGTGGGGGGTTGGATTAGGGTTACAGTATTCCTTTAAGGGGGGACACTGCCTGCCTAACTGGGATGCTATGTAACTAGAGGGGGAATATTTCATATGGTGTTTGTAATACATATAGTTGGGCAATATTTGATGCAAAATATGGCAACCATAATTATTTTTGCTAAGGGGTGCCTTGAAAAAATTTCCGAGTCATCAAGGATGCCTTGACCCGGAAAAGTTTGAGAACCACTGACATAGGCTAAAGCCTTCGTACACAGGCTAGATGGAACCTGGCCAAATGGCACAGATGAGAGTGTATTGTTCTCCACCTTACCACTCTCACCGGAAGCCATTGCACCGCGTGCCACACAGTTGTCCCTCCTCCACAGGAACACTACACGTCACTCTGCACTGTCACTCTAGCTGTCAGGTCCTGATAATGGACAATAGTAGTTAGTTAGGTCCATAAATATTTGGATAGAGACAACTTTTTTTTTCTAATTTTAGTTTTGTACATGAACACAATGAATGTTAATGGGCAACTGAAGCAAGAGGGATATGGACGCTGCCATATTTATTTCCTTCTAAGCAATACCAGTTGCCTGGCTATCCTGCTAATCCTCTACCTCTAATACTTTTAGCCATAAACCCTGAACAAGCATGCAGCAGATCAGGTGTTTCTGGTGTTGTTAGATCTTAAAGATTAGCTTCATGCTTGCATGTTTCTGGCATTATTCAGACACTACTGCATCTTAATAGACCAGCAGCACTGCCAGACAACTGGTATTGTATTAAAGGAAATAAATATGGCAGCCGCCATATATTTCTCACTTCAGTTATCCTTTAAAGCAAAAAAGTGGAAAATTCTTGAATGGCCAAGTCAGTCATCTGATGTTAACCCAATTAAAGGACAACTGTAGGGAGAGGTATGTGGAGGCTGCCATATTTACAGGATATTCTCAAAAAATTAGCATATTGTGATAAAGTTCATTATTTTCTGTAATGTACTGATAAACATTAGACTTTAATATATTTTAGATTCAAATACACACAACTGAAGTAGTTCAAGCCTTTTATTGTTTTAATATTGATGATTTTGGCATACAGCTCATGAAAACCCAAATTTCCTATCTCAAAAAATTAGCATATTTCATCCGACCAATAAAAGAAAAGTGTTTTTAAAACAAAAAAAGTCAACCTTCAAATAATTATGTTCAGTTATGCACTCAATACTTGGTCGGGAATCCTTTTGCAGAAATGACTGCTTCAATGCGGCGTGGCATGGAGGAAGTCAGCCTGTGGCACTGCTCAGGTGTTATGGAGGCCCAGGATGCTTCGATAGCGGCCTTAAGCTCATCCAGAGTGTTGGGTCTTGCGTCTCTCAACTTTTTCTTCACAATATCCCACAGATTATCTATGGGGTTCAGGTCAGGAGAGTTGGCAGGCCAATTGAGCACAGTAATACCATGGCCACGCCGCATTGAAGCAGTCATTTCTGCAAAAGGATTCCCGACCAAGTATTGAGTGCATAACTGAACATAATTATTTGAAGGTTGACTTTTTTGTTTTAAAAACACTTTTCTTTTATTGGTCGGATGAAATATGCTAATTTTTTGAGATAGGAAATTTGGGTTTTCATGAGCTGTATGCCAAAATCATCAATATTAAAACAATAAAAGGCTTGAACTACTTCAGTTGTGTGTATTTGAATCTAAAATATATGAAAGTCTAATGTTTATCAGTACATTACAGAAAATAATGAACTTTATCACAATATGCTAATTTTTTGAGAAGATCCTGTATTTCCTTTTAAGCAATACCAGTTGTCTGGCTATGCTCATAACCCTCTGCCTCTAATGCATTTAGCCATAGACCTTGAACAAGCATGCAGCATATCAGGTGTTTCTGACATTATTGTCAGATATGACAGGATTAGCTGCATGCTTGTTTCTGGTGTTTTTCAGACTCTACAGCAGCCACATAGGTGATCTGGGCTACCAGGCAACTGGTATTGTTTAAAAGGAAATAAATATGGCTGCCACCATGCTACAGTAACCACAGAAACTGAACAAGCATGTAGATCAGATGTTTGACTGCATTTGCTGCATGCTCATTCTCACAGCTATCTCATTCCACAGCTATCCACATCCCTCATCCCTGCCCTAACATCACTGTTTAACCTATCCCTCTCCTCCGGAATTTTTCCTTCCTCACTCAAGAGGGCTGTTGTAACACCACTACTTAAAAAACCATCTCTAGACCCCACCCAACTTGCTAACTACCGCCCAGTGTCACTTCTTCCATTTGCATCTAAATTACTTGAACGCCACATCCATGCTGAACTAAGTCAGTATTTATCTGCAAATTCCTTGCTCGATCAGTTCCAATCTGGCTTCCGGCCAAACCACTCCACAGAAACAGCACTCACCAAAGTAGCTAATGATCTCCTCACAGCTAAATCCAAAGGCTATTATTCCATACTCATCCTTCTAGATCTGTCATCAGCATTCGACACTGTCGACCACACTCTACTACTACAGATCCTTTCATCTATAGGAATAAAGGACCTCTCTCTCTCCTGGATATCTTCCTACCTGTCTGGAAGGTCTTTCACTGTTTCTTATTCAGATCAGGCCTCCTCTTCACATCCGCTGTCTGTAGGGGTACCTCAAGGCTCTGTCCTCGGTCCCCTCCTCTTCTCCATCTACATGCACGGTCTTGGTAACTTAATCAGCTCATTCGGTTTCCAATACCACCTATATGCAGACGATACACAACTGTACCTCTCGGCCCCAGACCTTAACTCCCTCCTCACACGGGTTCCCGACTGCCTGTCCGCTATCTCCTCTTTCATGTCCTCTCGCTTCTTAAAACTCAATATGAATAAAACTGAACTAATAGTCTTTCCACCATCCCTGTCCACCCCTTTGCCTGATATTACAATAAATGTTAACAACACGTCTATAACATCAGTTCCCAAAGCACGGTGCCTGGGGGTAATATTTGATTCTTCTCTCTCATTTACTCCTCACATTAACTCCCTAACCAGCTCCTGCCATTTCCAACTGAAAAACATAGCACGTATCCGACCTTTTCTCTCCAATGACACAACCAAAATGTTAGTACATGCTCTTATTATATCTCGATTGGACTATTGCAATATATTGCTTGGTGGACTTCCAACTAACCGACTAACACCGCTCAATTCTGTACTGAACTCTGCTGCTCGACTCATTCATCTCTCCTCTCGCTCTTCCTCTGCTGACCCTCTCTGTCAAGCTCTTCACTGGCTACCAATTAATGAGAGGATTCAGTTCAAACTCTTAACCATAACCTACAAAGCTCTCCACAATCTCTCTCCCCTGTATATCTCCTCACTAGTCTCCAGATACCAACCCAACCGCAATCTCAGATCTGCACACGAGCTTCTTCTATCCTCTTCTACAATTACCTCCTCACATTCACGTGTACAAGACTTCTCACGTGCCTCACCCCTCCTCTGGAATGCCCTTCCACAACACATCCGCCACTCTCCCACCTTTGAAATCTTTAAACGCTCCCTCAAAACCCACCTTTTCCGACAAGCATATTCTCTAGCTTAGGCCATGCACCCACTAAATAACCTAATTACGCACTGCCTGTACATATACTGTATACTTCCCCCACCTCTTGTTTCCACCCCATTCCTTTAGATTGTAAGCTCGCAAGGGCAGGGCTCTCACCCTTTTGTGTCATGGAATGTTATTAATTCAATTGCTTGCACACTGTTAGAAATTTATACATTTTAGTCATCCTGTTAAATCAAATTGTAATCAGCAGTGCTGTATCTTGTATCAGTGTTCATATTTTCATGTATATCATTGTCTGTATCATTATGTATCCCTTGTTTGTTTTCTTACATTGTACAGCGCCACGGAATATGTTGGCGCTTTATAAATAAATAAATAATAATAATAATAATGCTGGTTTCAGGTGTGTGACTCATTAATGATCCATGAAAGATCAGCAGGATGCCAGGCAACTAGTATTGTTTAAAAGGAAGTAATTATGGCAGCCCTCATATCCCTCTACGCACAGTTGTCCTTTAACAACTAGAAGCATTTAGCCCTAAAGATAAATGATTTTGCAGTACTGTCAAAAAGGGCAGCAGTCACAAAGCTTTACAGCATCCGGTAATGCAGAAGACAGCTGATTTTACCCAGCATTTCGTGGAATGCTAATGTACTAATGCCGATATCGCATGGCAAGCTGAAATTTACAAGTAGTGAGGAAAATTACCAATTTGTGCGGTAAACACCTCAAATGCCAGCAAATGTCAATTCACAAAGATCTGAGCATGCCTAGAGGGATGTTTGCTGATTACTGTCAACTCTCAGGTGTCAAAAACCATCCTCCGCAATGCTTCAGAGTGGATATCTCATGATTGGCATGAGCAGAGAGCCAATAATAACAGCCCCCGGTCTCCTGCAAGCCCCTGTCTACTTGCTGATAGGATCCAAAGCCTTCTTGGGAGGAACAAACTTTTCTACCCCCCAGGAAGTGGAGGACAGAAAACGGAACAAAAGGTTTCCCCCTGCAGCCCTTCAGGCATTTAAAGGGACTCCGAGCACCTCTCATGGGCATGCCTTTAAGACTCCGACCAGTACTGCAAAGTACTTAAAGATGCATACCGTTCTGTAGCTTGTGCTCTCCTATTTCATTTGATGCCTGAATACACCAGATAGTTTTTGTTCGATTTTAATTTAAAAGTCACGGCTGCCATCTTGGCTATGTTATAACTTCTGGGTCACTCCTGTCTTCTCAGTTAGAGAAGTGCACCACTGAATGAAGCAGGAAGAGGTAGTGACACGCATGGCCATTGCAAGAGGCTCCGAGTCCAGAGGGGTCATAGAACGACCTTGTTGAAAGTTGTCTGTCTTAAAGGGAAGGTTCAAGCAAAATAAAAAAATGAGTTTCACTTACCTGGGGCTTCTACCAGCCCCATGCAGCCATCCTATGCCCTCGTAGTCACTCACTGCTGCTCCAGTCCCCCGCTGGCAGCTTGCCAACCTCGAAAGGTCGGCGGGCCGCATTGCGTACATTTTTACGCATTCCCGCTAGTGCAGGAACATTAACACATACATTTTTATGCATTACTGGTTCAATGCGTAAAAATGTATGTGTTAATGTTCCTGCACTAGCGGGAATGCGTAAAAATGTACGCAATGCGGCCCGCCGACCTCCGAGGTCGGCAAGCTGCCAGCGGGGGACTGGAGCAGCAGTGACTGACTACGAGGGCACAGGATGGCTGCATGGGGCTGGTAGAAGCCCAAGGTAAGTGAAACTCATTTTTTTATTTTGCTTGGACCTTCCCTTTAAAGGCATTCCTATGAGAGGTGCTCGGAGTCCCTTTAACCCTTCAGTTTCCTGTTTGAAGATGCAGAGGAGCAAGTGGGGAAACCATTTATGCATGGTATTTTTAATGCTTCTTGGAGTTCATCTAAGCTGTGTCAATAAAATAAAATGTTAAGAAAGACTGATGGACAGATTCAGAGGGAGCAGAGGATCCATAGCAAACATGTAAGGATGTTGGGGATGCCTTTTACTATTGAAATGCCATCACTGCACGGAACATGTAACAAAACAAAGACAATCCCACTCTTCTGCTGTTAGCGAACAGATTTAATGGATTGAAGCCCATTTTTTCGGTAAATTACCAATCTTCTACCGCACCTGGGAAAACCTTTGTGAATTGGGGGGAAAAAAGTAAAATAGGCCTAGTGCACACCGAGCGGTTTTGCTAACATTTTCTAAAACGCTGCCGCTTCTGAAAAAACTTGGCTAATGTATCTCAATGGGATGGTGCACACCAGTGGTTTGAGGTTTTTAGCAAACCGCAAACGTGGCTCCTGCAGCATTTTTGCAGTTTGCAGATACGTTTCTGCCTCAATGTAAAGTATAGGAAAAGGTTAAATGGCTCTGAAAAACGCTAGATCAGAGCGGTTTTCCAGGTGTTTTTGTTACAGAAGCTGTTCAGTAACAGTTTTACTGTAACAATATATGAAATTTGCTACACAGAAACGCTAGGCATGTTTAGAAAACCTCTCTAAACATGCCTAGAATCGCTCTGAAAATGTGCTTCAAAAAACCTCTAGCGTTTTGTAGATCTGCTAGAGGTTTTTGATGTGCACTGGGCCATAATGAATGCTGTGTTTTTCATAGCAGATTTGTTTTTTTTTCAATCAGCCCTTTGTGAATGCTGCCCATAGTGCCTTTCTTGCAATTACTATCCAGCACAAAGATGTGCTCACATCCATGGACTACATCTCCTACCATACACTAAAGTGTGCAACTTCAAAAGCGAAAAATGTGGCTGCTGCTCCTTGGAGATTATGGCAGATCCCATAGGGACAGTAAAGATGGGTAAAGTAATGACACTCAACCTGACCCCAGGTACTCAGTTGCATTTAACTGCAGATACTGGTGAGTGGTGGACTTCTGTAAGACAATCTGCCCCACTGTATTTAACCCAGGACCTGCTTCAGCCTTCATGAGTAAATTCAGGCCTCTTTCAGATGGACGACTGAACTGTCCACTTGCCGAGCAGATCTGTCACCCATGCAAATTAAATGCAGCTGAATTGCATCGCTTGTAACACCATACGGGTCAAACACTGAAAACGCAGTGGTTTTATAGGGCAGCGGAGGAACGAGACATGCTTAGTCTGAGCTTGGCTGTGGCCATGCTCAGATTTGACCCCATGCGGGGGCTGTCTTTCCAATGCTGGTAAAAAGCACTAGCAAGTGCCCAGCCCGTGCAGGAGAGCAGCTGACAGGTGCTGAATTCACCAGGGGCATAACAGAGCCTGGCTTATGCATACAGGTTTGGAGTGGAAAGGCTTGGTTTTAGGATAAAAGCTTGTTGATTACAGTTAGTTATTTGGGTTGAAAAAAGATATAGAAAAAAAAAATCTGTGCAAAATCCACACCTATAGTAATTGTTGGCTTTCATTCTGTGCAACACCAGATACTGCTTGGCAATGGGCTGTTCTGCACCAGGGCGGTGGAGTCTGAGGTTTCATAAACTGAGGAGTCAGATGATTTTTGTACCAACTCCACAGCCCTGTTCTGCACTTCCCTATACTATGCAAGGTCAGCCTCTAAGGCCTCGATTCACTAACCGGTGCTACCTCAATTAGCACGTCTTAAAGGAGTTATCAGGGCAAATCAATGAAAAAGCGTGGCGCTGTCAATCACCGCCACGTGGGCCGGAGCGAACTGCGCAGGCTCCGGCCCACGTGGCGGTGATTGACAGCGCAGTACAGAGCGACCTGGAGGTCGCTCTGCCGTCATCGCCGGGGACCGGGTCGGAGCTCCGGCGAACTTCAGAGCTGCGGCGAGGGAGGTCCTGGGAGCTTGGGGCTGGAGGAAGCCCCCGGTAAGTACCACGCTTTTTCATTGATTTGCCCTGATAACTCCTTTAAAGAGACTCTGAAGCGAGAATAAATCTTGCTTCAGAGCTCATAGTTAGCGTGTGCCCCTGCTAAACCGCCGCTATAGCGCCGCTAAATGGGGGTCCCTTCACCCCCAAACCCCCCACTGCGACACTTGGTCGCAGACTTGGTCGTTCCTGGAGGCAGGGCTAACGGCTGCAGCCCTGCCTCCAGTCACGGCTGTCAGCGGCGCATCGCCGCCTCTCCCCTGCCCCTCTCAGTGAAGGAAGACTGAGAGGGACGGGGGAGAGGCGGAGTTACACGCTGACTAACCGCCGCAGCCCTGCCCCAACCAGGAAGCACTCCCCCGCATTACAGAGGGGATTTGGGGGATCAGGGACCCCCGTTAAGCCACGGGATAGTGGCGTTTTAGCAGGGGCACACGTGCCCCTGCTATCTATGAGGTCTGAAGCGAGATTTATTCTCGCTTCAGACTCTCTTTAAGGCTTTGGACGTGCAAACTAGGGTGCTAAGTAGTTTGCACGGGCAAAGCTGTTAGTGATCGCGCATTATCTGATACGCCCGAAAGATCGCACCGTTCGCGCGCAAAATAGCTGTTCAGGCTATTTTGCATGCGGACGGTGCAACCTTTAGCGCGCACCGGTATGACGTTTTGGGCGCAGCACTAAACGCTTGTGTGCATATTAGTGCGTGAAGGGGCTGTTTTCGTGTCCTAAGTGCCTTTTCACTGGCGTGCTAACACTTAGCACCCTTCAGTGAATCGAGGCCTAAAATGGCTCTTACTAAAGAGGTTCAATATTTCCTGCTACACCAACGCAAACAAGCACCAGTTTTATGAATGAATGTGAAAAAATAAATGCAATGTAAAATTTTAAATGATGCTCATAATGGTCAGCGTACCTGCTTAGTTTTAGTAGTTTTCTATATTTTATCTCAATCGCACAGTGGCAACGTGGGCACTGTGAACAGCCCATTGATTTTTCATTACGGTGCGGTGGGGCTGCGTTACAGGCTGCACTCACGTGCGCCTGTAACATCTTAATGTGAAAGCAGCCTAAGTCATAGACTTTGTCTTCGTTCACATCATATGCGTTTCCGTGTGCATTTGGAAGCACGCATGACGTGGTAACATGCAAGAAAGGCAGAAAGGTATAGATAGCCCTTCTGCTGTTCACATCAAATGCACTACGCTGCAGTATTATGCACTTGCATACTGCTACATGCATTCTGCCCACAAGCGCAGATGGCGTGCAATCATATGCACTGCATTCCGATTGCACAGCCATCTGCGCTGCATAGATGTGAATGAGGCCTAAAACTAGTCTTTGGTAAGAGTACTTGTAAAAGGTACAGACCTGAACAAAGAACATCTATCAGGCCCTAGGCAATGTAACTGTGGGTACATGTAAGAGTGATGTGCAGGTACTCTGCAGGAGAATGAGGGGATTCTTCCTCTATTACACATTCTTCATGTACAATCTGAACCAGGTTTATGGGTGATAGGCAACACCTCTGTGTTCAATGTGCACAAAATTCTCAGTGGATTCCCTGCAGCTCTGTGGGGAGTGCATATGTATAGTACTACTGTGTAACTTAAAGTAAACCCGAGACAGATGAAAGTTTTATACATACCCGGGGCTTCCTCAAGCCCCCTTTAGGCTAATCAGTCCCTCGCTGTCCTCCTCCGCCACCTGGATCTTCTGCTATGGGTCCAGGCACTTGAATCAGGCAGTGCGCATGCACAAAATCCGGCCAGGAACATACTACACCTGTGCAGCACTATTGCGCAGATGCAGAACACTCATGGCTTCGGAAGCGGCACGTGGTTAGACTGCGCTGACTGGCTGAATTACCGGGACTCATAGCAGAAGATCCAGGTGGTGGAAGAGCACAGCGAGGGACTGATTAGCCATAAGGGGGCTGGAGGAAGCCCCAGGTATGTATAAAACTTCTTTTAATCCATCTCAGGTACCCTTTAATGCGTAGTCACCAAACCAAATTTAAACATATCAAATTATTTGATTTCATGAGCAAGAGTGCATAAATCGGCATCAACGCAGAATTATTTACATCTCATTGACCATCTCTATTAGTGACACAGCTACACATCAGGCATTATTCTTACAGCATAGGTGTTATTTAGTATATACAAGAGATTCCTGTGCACATATTATATACAGTCACAATCAGATATGTATATCTGACTTTAAAAATACAGGGACTGCTTTACTGAAGCAGCACAAGTAACTATTTTTGATTGGTTTATTTCATTTTTGCGGGCTAAGCACAGCTATTACTGTATATATAATTTATGATGACTACTATCTGAGAATTAGAATATTTTATTTTCTATTTTAATTACAGTTAAAATTCATTAGGAGTCGGTGCATTTTTTCCCCCCAACGCCAGGTACAAAAATTGCTCCGACTCCACAGCACTGTACTTAACACTATCCATCCATCCCTATAAAAACTGGCAATGATTAATCAGCAACAGGGGTGTTACTAGACCCTCTTATCCCCATGGCTTGTGCACTGGGTCTCCCGTAACCACAGTTAAAGGACAACTGAAGTGAGAGGGATAGGGAGGCTGCCATATTTCCTTTTAAATAATACCAGTTGCCTGACAACCCTGTTGAGCTACTTGGTTGCAGTAGGGTCTGGATAACACCAGAAACAAGCATGCAGCTAGTCTTGTCAGATCTGAAAATGTCAAAAACAGCTGATCTGCCTATGCTTGTTCGGGGTCTACAACTAAAAGTATAATCCCAAGTATACACGATACAATTTTCTGGCAGTGCCAGACCGATTTATTCCAACATGTACAATCTGAATTTCGATCGATTTTCATTCAAGTTTATGGAAAAATCAATCGAAATTCAGATCGGACATGTTGGAAAAAAAATGACCTGGCAGGTAAATGTCAGAAAATTGCATTGTTTGTACCTAGCATTCGAGGCGGAGGATCAGCAGGATAGCCAGACAACTGGTACTGTTTGAGAGGAAATATGGCAGCCTCCATAACACCAAGTGGGGCTTTAGAAGAATATTTTTCTGACTGCTGCCAACAAGCTTCTTCTCGCCTGTCACTACCATCCCCATCACTAGACAAAGTTGCCAACACCAGCATTCCAGAAAGTACCATCATTTTCAATCTCAAGTAAATACTGGGAAACTTTATTGTAGCAGACACATCTGGAACAGGTAAGGACCTATGATGGGGACAATAGTGCTGGGGGATTAAAGCAAACCTGACACAGTAGGTAACACAAAAGTCAACACCCGGTAGAGGTAATATCCTCCAGAGGCTTCCCACATCCTCCTCGAGACCACCGCTGGGACCCTGTGGAGGTTAGAGGCTGTGCACCCACCAGTGATAAAGCATGGGCGCACGTTGCAGGACGCTTATCAGAAGCACGGAGTTGCTCGGGCTTGGCTTTTCCCGCTGAACCCGCGTGGCTCCGTGCTTCTGCACAGGCCGTTCTGCACTGTACCCCAATACTCGTTCACAGACGTGCGCATTTTTCAACAAGCCATTGTCAAAGAGATTTGGTATGTCCCCACATTGGATCGGTGGTGGAGAGAGGGATTATCTAAAGGCTTCTCTCTACTGAGGCAAGTATATAAATTGGACACTGTTTTCCCAAGCACACTTATGGTTACGATAAAAGAAATACAGAGAACCCAATATAGTGTAGTATGCAAAACAAGGGGTTGGAAATGAAAAGTATATAATGTATATACTCACAAACGTGGGTTACCGCCTAGGTAACCACTGTATAGGCAGGTGAGATTAGACCTGTCCTCACTCAGGATTAAAAGTCGCTCTCTGTAGATAAGGAAAAATGGGGATCAACCCCTCCACCAGGGGTGGATATTGATAATGTAAGAGCGAACAGAGGCGCCAGCAGGATAAAAGGTTCTAAAAGGCTTAAAATCCCTGGTGGTGGACTCGCCTCCCTGAAGCAGACAAGATACCGTCAGTTTTATGACAACAGGTTTATTAATATACTCCAAAACAAACAGTGCAACAAATAGGAGTACACAGTATAGTCTCAAGGTCACGAATAGCACCTCACTATACTGTGTACTCCTATCTGTTTATTGCCTGAGGAAGCGGGAACAGTATCTTGTCTGCTTCGGGGATGAGAGTCCACCACCACCTCCTCCTGAGGGATTTTAAGCCTTTTAGAACCTTTTATCCTGCTGGCGCCTCTGTTGACTCTTACACTTATGGTTAGTTCACCTTAGAACAGGGGCTACAGCATAAAGCCTTTGCGTCTTCCACATATAAACGACTCCTATTGTTTGGCTCAGGCTTCGCTTTTTAACCACACTAGCTGTAATTTACCCTAGTGTGCCCAGGATATTAGCATGCCCCGGGCTCACCAGTGTCCGATCCTCAAAAGCACAATTCATGTAGTGCTTGTACAATGTAACGGCTGTCATTTCACATTTCTGCTCAAACAGCATTCAGGGCTGAACCAAAAAGCTAGAATGGGAAATATACTTTCAGAAAGCCAGTAAAATCAATGTAAATGTTAAATACATTTTGTTTAAAAATATATTTTTACACAGTTATTAAAAAGGTCCTTCAGCAAGTTCCAAAGAAAGAAGCCACACTTTGTAGAAAGTGAACAGTTTGTTTTATTGATTAGATTACTCCTGCATCTTCTCAATGGTTTCCTCCTTGTATTTGCCCTTCTCTTTGCCAACCTGGCGAGACTTGGCCTTGCGTTCCAGGATCTTCTTGCGATCCTTGTCAAGCTTTAGCCTGGTAATCACCACCTATGGAGAAGCGAAACAGAGTTTTTAAACATGTAAAGAGTCAGTAGTGTTTCAATAAAATGGGCATGTACTAAAATTGGCTAACAAGCTGATCGTAAAAACATTAAAATCTTGTTTTAGCATAGTATAATTTGAGTCCCAGCAAAATGAAAGTCATTTGGGGTGGTGAAGTTCTGCAATACTATGTAGAGTAAATATGTAAGCCTATCAAATGTTGGTAAACAGATACTACTGCCCTAGTGCAGATACCACAAGCAAGGCACATACCGTATTTTCCGCCGTATAAGCTCCAGAATATAAGACGCACCTAGGTTTAGTGGGTATGAAACCAAGGAAAACCAATACACTAAAACTAGTATGTCTATATTCCAGGAGCATCTTTTGGATGTTCTCCCTCCAATTAATGTCCTCCAGTGTCCTCTGCTTCCTGTGTGGTCTGCTCCCCATGTACTGTAATCTGTGTAGCGGCATCTATGTAACATTGTGCATGCGTCCCTGGCTCCCTGTGAGGTCCGCCTCCTGTTGCTCCCCTTCCCGCTTGTGTGCGTGCTCCCCCCAGAGTCAGCACTGCGGTAGTCTTACTACTCCAGCCGCTTCTCCAGGAATGTAGACCTACTAATGACCCATATTGCAGAAGCCATCACTAGGAGCGACAAGAGGAGACCAGGTCTGCAATCCCAGAGAGCGGCTGGAGTAGTAAGACTGCCACTATGCTGACACGGCGGGGAGCGCACACACAAGCGGGAAGGGGAGCAACAGGAGGTGGATCGCACGGGGAGCCAGGGACATATATGGGCTGCACATGTTACATACATGCGGCTACACAAATTACAGTACATGGGGAGCGAACCACACAGGGAGCAAATGCATGGAATCCTCGACATGGAGGCGGTTCGTATGTCAGGGATTCCATAAGTATACAGCAGCAGGAGGGGACAGGGATAGTGTTAGGCTTAGGGTAGCAGGAGGGGTTAGTTTTAGAAGTAGCTAGAGCAGGGCTACAGCCCACAGACCAAATCCAGCTCAGTGTTTTGAACCCAGCGCCAATAGATGGCAGCATTCCTCTCCTCCCTCCTGAGTTGCGATCTGTGCTTAATACCGTAATATTTTTAACTCGATCACAGCTTCCAGCATCAATCTTCACAGCAGCGTCATGTGAGCAGTCACATGCCAGATTGTCACATGATGCTGCAGCGGCCCTGGAGAGTTCTGCTGGAAGTTGCAATTGGGTAAGTTAAACCTGTTGCACGCCGCTCACAGCTCTGCATAGAGGGAGGAGAATAATGGGTCACACAACTACAAAAGTTTGCCCACCCCGAGCTAGAGGGAGGCTTAGTGTTTGGAGTATGTAGAGGGAAAGTTCGTGAAAGAAGTAGATAATGGAAAGCAATACTAGAATATCAGTAGTATCATTTTTCCTAGCGCCCATTTCCAACTTACATACCACAGTATATATGAAACCAACATTTACTCTTTAGATCCTCCTCTGCATGCTCAAGAAACTCCTATTCCTAGGTAGTTTGTACAGAAGGCTTCACTTCGGACTTTCGCTAACCTTTAACCACTTGAGGACCAGAGGTTTATTCCCCCCTAGTGACCAGGCCATTTTTTACAATTCGGCAATTCACAACTTTCACGGTTTATTGCTCGGTCATACTGTGTTTCCCCCGAAAATAAGACAATGTCATAAGTTTTTTTATTTTTTTTCCCAAAATATGTGCTAGGTCTTATTTTCGGGGGATGTCATATTTTTGCCACCTCTCCCTGCTGTGAAATGTACAGTACTGATCAGGCACCAGCCCTGTCATTCCGGCACACAGCTGATACTTTATGTCTGCCAGGATGACATGACTGTTGCCTTATCAGCACTGCATCACTCTGTCCCCGCTGCTGGCCGCATTGTGTCTGGTAGTCAAAGTGACAGCAGTACCTGGTGTGCATGTGTATTCAGCGGCATACTGCAAGCGTTCCCGATTCATTGCATTGGCACACGCTCCTCACATGCCAGGCTGCATCTCATGTAAACCAAAGGTATGCCCACCTCCTTCAGCCGTCCACTGCGAGTCTGTTGAGGCAGTTTCTTATTGGAGCTGATAGTCTTGGAGTGGGACCAAGGCTCCATTACTGGACCAATCACTGCGTTCGCTGGTAGAAGCGAGTGCAATGCTTGGCCCCACCACCGAGACTATCAGCTCCAATGAGAAACAGCCTCAAGCTGGACAGGCGAAAGAGGTTGAAGGAGGTGGACGTACCTTGGATTCACAGGCGATGCAGCCTGGCATGTGAGGAGCGTGTGCCTATGCAATGATTCAGGGGCGCTAGCGGTATGACGCTGAATACAGATGTACACCACGTACTGCTGTCACTGACTACCAGACACAATGCAGCCAGCAAACACTAGTTGTGACGGAGCACCTCCTGCAGGATCACTGTAAAAGAGTGACTTGGGGCGGAATGTGGGCTGCCGCTAGGTCTCATTTCCAGGGTAGGGCTTATATTTTGAGGGTGCTTGAAGCTTCAGATAGGGCTTATTTTCAGGGGATTTCTTATTTTAGGGGAAAGACTGTACAACTTGGCACTCAAATGAATTTTAACCCCTTTTCTTCCCCACTAATAGAGCTTTCTTTTGCTGGTATTTGATTGCCGCTGCAATTTATAATTTTTTTTAATAAAAAAAAAATAAAAACCAAAAAAAAACACCTATCTTTGTATCTCGCTTCAAAGCTCATAGTTAGCAGGGGCACCGCCGCTATAGCGCCGCTAAACGGGGGTCCCTTGACCCCCAAACCCCCCACTGCGACACTTGGTCGCAGACTTGGTCGTTCCTGGAGGCTGGGCTAACGGCTGCAGCCCTGCCTCCAGTCGCGTCTGTCAGCAGCGCATCGCCGCCTCTCCCCCGCCCCTCTCAGTGAAGGAAGACTGAGAGGGGCGGGGGAGAGGCGGAGATACGCGCGTGGGGCAGGGCTGCGGCGGTTAGCCCTGCCCCAACCAGGAAGCGCTCCCCCGCATTACGGAGGGGATTTGGGGGGGGGGGGGGGGAATCAGGGACCCCCGTTAAGCCACAGGATAGCGGCGGTTTAGCAGGCTAACTCTGAGGTCTGAAGCAAGATTTATTCTCGCTTCAGACTCTCTTTAAAGGACATGCCAAAAATTATAAAATTTTAAAACACCTGAATAAAAATAAAATATAAGATTTCAGTAACAGCATAAACAAAAGGAAGCAGTAGTTTGTATATCTGTTATAGAAGTGTACAAGTCACAAGGCAGACAGACACCACTCCATCAGATCGATTTATGTACCTCCCTGTTAAAACCTTCCATACAAAAAGTATGTAAGGAAGGTCTCAGTAGGAGGAGAATGCTGCAGTATATCCATGCATGACCAGAGTGCCGAAGCAGGTCATTTCAGCATACAAGCTCACTGCACCTGACCCAGGCATTGCCATAGACGTAGTATTATGTCTATAGCAGCACAGAGGGATTGTCCGTGTAATTTGGGACATCAGCTATAGCCGGTACGCTAAATTACTTTTCCCTCCAAGTTGCTAAGACTCGGAAGAGGAATACTATTTAATGCTGCCCGGAATTTCAGTGACAGCAAAGTGAGCCGGCTTGCCCAGACCCCAACTGACCGGGCAGCCGGATAATACGTAATGCAGAATGCTTCTGGCCGCTGTGCACAGCCATTTGGGATCACAACAGAAAGGACAGATGGGAGCATGAACACAGAGAAGAGGCTGTCAAAGTTAAGTGGCCACCGAGTTAATGGGGCCACTGTAGAACCCCCAGGTATGGCCAAGCACTTACATTTATTCATTGTTCAGGTACCTGTCGAATGTGTTTATCTGTCCATGGGTAAAATGCTCTCTTAAGGGTCCTTTTCCACTAGAGCGATTGTGATTGCTGAATCACAAAATCGCAAATCGCTAGTGATTTTTAAATCGCTAGGGTTGTTACTTTATCATAGAAATCATGAGAAGTATTTTTCACTACAGAGATTCGATTTGGAAATCGCAAATCGCAAACGCTTGCTGGAGCGATTTTTACAATGATAATGCAATGAAAATCGCAAATCGCAATCGCATAACAGAATTAATGAAAAATCGCAATCGCAATCACTGGCGTTTGTGATTGCTAGTGGAAAAGGGCCCTAAATCACAGTGGCATAATGGTTAGCGCTCTTGCCTTGCAGCACTGGGTCCACGGTTCAAATACCAGCCAGGGCACTATCTGCATGGAGGTTGTATGTTCAAGTTTCTGTGTGGGTTTCCCCTGGTACTATGGTTTCCTTCCATACCCCAAAAACATACCCTAAGTTAATTGGCTTCCCGCTAAATTAGCCCTAGACTACGATACATACATAGACATATGACTATGGTAGGGATTAGAGTGTGAGCCCCTCTGAGGGAAAGTTAATTAACAAAAGGGTGGCACCCTTTTCTCACCAGTACAGTGTTCTCCCCAGGCTCTTTTAGCCGGGTGCTCCACCTGGCTAGTTTCGGTGAGCACCTGGCTGTCATCGGCTCACCTCCTTCTCTGCTGTAAGCAGAGTTGTGCAGAAAAGCACCGGCCCTGCATTCTCTCATCTCTCCCCACCTGGCTACTTTTTCATGCCACCCGGTTGGAAAAAAATTCTGGGTGGGGGGGGGGGGGGGGGCTGGTCGGTTGGGGAACACTGCAGTACACTGATTTTTGGACAATCGCAGACATGCTGCATTTCTCCTGCATTTGCAATTGGCCTATAAATGATTTTTCATTAACTACATGGCATATAACTGTAGCAAATAAGCTCAGTGTAAACAGTTAAAATCACATTTGCAAAGCCAATTACAATTTTCAGTGGAAAGGAGCCCTTACACAAGTTATTACACTGTGCATCACTTGCTACAGGACAGGTTGTTACAAATTTCAAATTTTAGCAAGGGCTGGAGCCCACCAGAAATCGCAATCTAAATAATTTACCGGTAAGAGCTTTTGAAGCCATTTTTGCAGTATTTGCCTGCAAATTCCAATTAATGCTAGTGACAGTATTTCAATAACATTATTGGCTCATGTGACGCAATTTACCATGGCCAAAAGACTGTCAAAACGGAGCTACTAGACACATGCAACTTTTGCAGGGGTGAAGAACTCTACTCTCAAAGCATGGCTTTTAGCATCAATATATTGTATTATCTCACAAAAGGACATGCTAGTGTAGATGTCAGGATTGGCTGACAGCTCAGCTTTAACGGCTTGATGACCGCGTCCCGCCGATGGGCGGGGTCGCCCAACACCGACCGGCGTAAAGTCCTGGGGCTCCAGTTTGCAGGAGATTGCGCGCATCTCCTGCTTGGTAGGCGGAGCGCTTAGAGACTGTGTACAGCGCTGTACTGGGCACAGCCGTGTGAGTGTCTGCGGTGATCGGCTGTCGTAGGCTGAAACCTATGACAGCTGATCAAGGGGATTGGCTGGCGGTGGGAGGGGGGTGTGAGGGAGGTAGGACATAAAATAATAAATAAATAAAAAAAATACATTTGTACTGAGGACCAAAAGTCTGAAACGGGCTGTTTACATGTGGGGTTTGATATGGCTGTGTAACATTTAAAGCTATAGCCTTGCTATACACCAGCGGTTCTGGATGCTTGCTTGGCTTACCAAGGGCGAAAAGGGATAATTTGCATATTCAGTAGTAGTGCATTGTGGGTAACCACAAATGTTCACTTATAGCTGAATTATTGCAGATTTCCTCCTGTTTTAAGAAGGCAAATACACCAAGCTTTGCTTCTTTTAGGAGGGCTTTTTGGTCCCTTTTATCCCCCTATACATTCAGAGTAGTTTGGGTTAGTAACAAACAAACAAAAAAAAAAACATTGGGGGAGCGATCAGACCCCACCAGCAGGGAGCTGTGTGGGTGAAGAGAAGGGGGGGCGCTGGGGAATCACTTGTGTGCTGTATTGTGCGGCCCTGCAGCTTGGGCTTAAAGCTGCAGTGGCCCATTTAAAAAAAAATGGCCTAGACCTTAGGGGGGGGGTAAAGCCTGTGGTCCTGAGGAGGTTAAAGTGGAGAGCTGTGTAATATGCTGGAGCTTTATAAATACAATAAATAAAATAAAGTGCAAAATCTATGGCTGCAAAGCCAAAAGCATCAAACGATTCACTAAGAAACTGAACGCACCTTGCTGGGATGAATACCAACATGGACAGTGGTGCCGTTGGCCTTCTCTCTCTGCACACGCTCAATGTAGATGACGTATTTTTTTCTGTACACCTGGACGACTTTGCCAATTTGTTGGCCTTTGTAGTGTCCACGGACAACCTAGAGAAGCAAAGCACTGTCAGTAAAAGGTTGTAGTAACAGCAGAAACAAAGTAAGAGGCAGGCAGTTTGTATCTGTTAAAGAGGTGTACAAGTCACAAGGCACAGACACCGCTCCATATCAGATAGATTTATGTACCTCCCTGTTAAAACCCTCCATACAAAGGGTATGTAAGGAAAGTCTCAGTAGGAGAAAAGTGCTTCAATCTTCCACAACAGTACATCCTGCTTATATACAAGTTTGTTATCCTGTTTAAGTAACTGTCCTGTTCTACATGCGCAGGTGGATTGCAAACTGGAACCAAAACTGCATACTAATAATTAGGAGTAGCAACTAACCTTCTGTCTCCCTTGGCTACAGATAGATGTATGTGCTTTCCCAAAGCCTTGCAAGAACTCCTGAAGACACAGTATGTCAATAGAGGACATTGGTGGATGGAGCACATGGAAATAGCACCGGGAAGGCTCTATGGTATCCAGAGTCTTGCCTCTCCATAGCTAATTAACTGACCACAATTGTGACAGCCCAAAACTTAAATGTGTTCCATCACGCATGTGAAAAGTCACACAAGATGTGGCTAACTTTTACAGCTGTAGGGAACCCAGAAACCACCCAATGGGGCTACTTACAGACACAGGTGCCCAAAAAATTGGAGCAAAACTGAAGTGACTAAACCAAGCAGTCACAATCCACTGTCACTGCTGAAGTATGACTGGCTTCTTCTGAGCATCTGCACCGGTTTTTTTTTTATATAATAATTGCATAAAACATAGCACGGGCTCTACATACCTGTACTTCATCATCCTTGCGGATGGGCATAGAGCGGACATTGTACTTCTGCCTCAGCTCCTTAGAGAGAGGAGAGGACATGATCTTTCTCCGAACATGTGAGGGGGCATTGAAGTGCCTCTTGCGGTTCTTGCTGCGGTCGGAAGAAACAAATGGACTGAACTTCATTGTGCCTAAAGAAAAATACACAGGGATCATTAATGCGATCACACTTTTTTTATGGCATTCTGCAAAATGTTTAACGTCTATTTGTAGTTTTGTTGTCTAGTAATATAAGCACTTGTGTGTCACAATAGCTTTGGTGTCTGCCAAAGCCCTGGCCAAGCAGCCATTAAAAAAAGCTTTCAGTATTAGGCTCCTTTCATACTTACTGCGTCACGGTACTTTCCCCACTGCAACTCGTAGCAGTGGCCATTAATGTCTGCAACATACCACAGTACCCACAGTGCATTGTGATGTAATATATAATAAATATTCCAGGTGCGACAGAAGTAACGCACAGTATACTGTGTGTTACCCTGCGATTCTTAGAAGTTTCATGTCAATTTTTTGTATGGTCGCACCGTAGCTAAGCTATAATGCACGTTGCGACTAAGCTAGGCTGTTGCAGTGCAATCATCCAATAAACGCTGGACAATTGCAACACTATAGTATAGTGTTAGGCTGCTTACACACTAAGACGTTACAGGCGCACGTTAGTGCGCCTGTAACGCTCCCCCAACGCACAGCAATGTAACACAAGTGGGCTGTTCACACAGCCCACGTTGCGTTACATGTAACGCTGCACGTTCTCCGGAAAGTGCAGCATGCTACGGCGTTACAGCGGCTATAGCCGCGTTAGACTGTTTGCACATGCGCAGTGGGGGGCGGAGAAGAGACGGGGAGAGCCAGCTACAGTAGCCGCGCACATGGCTACTTAATATTCACTGCACTGGCGGCCGCTGATTGGCCGGCGGGACCACGTAATGCGGAGTGTCTAGCTCCGCATCACGTGGTCCCGCTGGCCAATCAGCGCCACTCTGGGAGACATTATAGGAATCGAGCCGCCTAACGCGGCTCACTCTACCGTCCTCACTTGCAGCACCATACGTTGTGTTAGGTGCACGTTATGCGACCTTAACGTAGCACCTAACGCAATGTCTTGGTGTGGACTTCCAGGTGTTTTAATGAACATAATTCTCCATGCATATTTTCACATGCAATCTGATCCAGCGTTTAGATTAGCAATGTTATATAAGCATCTTTGGATAAGCTACATTTTTTCTCCCATTATACAGAGTCCTAAAGTGCTATACTCCTAAAATCCTGTTTAGGAGTATAGCATGAAAACACAGATGTTAGGCAGCCAATAAAAATCAATGAGCGCTTTCACATCTTATGTGCAATATTGCCAAAAGAGGAAAACCCGCTCACAGCCTGCAGCATTTTATCACACACTGTATGCATTAATTTTAAGTATTAAAAAACATTTCCATTAAGCAATTCTAGTTGCCTGGCATCCTGCGGATCCGACTTAGGGTTACCACTAAGGAGGTTAAGCTACTGTCTACCTGAGGTGATTAGGTAGGAAACCCCATAGGAAAATTCCACTAACGTGTTTTGGTAGCTGTTGCATCAGTTCTCCAAAGACAGCATTCTCTAGAACTTCAATGTTTCAGGCAGGTTTTAATAATGACTATGCCCATACTATTCAGCCAATTACAATACTTCACACTGTTGAGTGTGCTGTGAGAAATGGGCACTAGTCAGTACAGTTCTCCAATCACAGTACCCTCTACAGCAGGGCTTTTCAACTTTTTCACTAATTGTACCACTTTCCCCTGAAAATTTTCAAGTACCACCAGTGTGACTGCGCAGTCGAGCAGACCTGATCTGGCTCAGTTGCATCTGCCAGAGCCCGAGCAGAGAGCTGTTACTGCGCATGCGCGAATGCCTACAAGGAGATCTTTGGGGATCCTAGCTCTGGATTCCCTCTGCTGAGGAGGAAGGTGGAAGCCTCTTTAAGATCCAGAGGTTTTCCCCGCCAGAGCTAAATAACCCCCAGGGGCACTGTTTTTTTTTTTCCTTACAGGGTACACTTACAGCTTTTCTTACAGGTACAACTGCCGGGTTACCGCTGATGTGAGGTACACTCAGATCAGTGGTAACCTGGCAGCAGTGAAGAGACAGCCAGGGGAACTGTGCACAGTGATGGCGCGTATACTTCAAATACAAAAAAAATATAAATATAAATTGAGATATGTAGTTTTGTTCAGTAAGGTCATACCCACTTTCATATTTATCTCACTGTGTTTTGTTCATACTTTAAATACAAGTGAGCAGTGATGTCACTTCCTGTATTTGAAGTATATGTGCCATCAATGTGCACCGTTCGCCTGGCTGATCTGAGGTCTGAAGTATTGAGGCAGCACAGTAAGGAGCAAGTGAAGGGGAGTGAACTTTGAGGAGACAGGACCAGGACAAGTGGCAGGCAAACCTGTCCTGTACCACCTGGGCAACAGCAGAGTAGCACCGGTGGTATGCGTACCACAGGTTGAAAAGCCCTGCTCTACAGCACAAGGGTTTTGACTGGCCAAATAGCGTGGGTGTAGTTTACTACAACCTATTGGAAACCTGCAGTTGGAGAGGGTGAATTCCCTCAATCACAAAAGCAGAATTTCCCTATGAGGTTTCCTGCTGGGTCAGCTGAAGAAGAGTAGAACCTAAGTTTAAATGTACACAATAGGAATGAACTTTTGCTACATGAACAAGCATTCTTTAAAAGAGGAGTTTTTCATAATTTGTAATAGTTTTTAGCAAATTTGTTGGAGCTGTTCTCATGTTTGTTCCTGAAACAAACAGGGTGCTACTTTACTGTAGGCGACGCAGCAGAAAACCGCATAGGGAAATTCAGCTAACGCGATTGGGTGAACGGCATCCTGTCAAACTGCTAGGTTTCCAATAGCTTGTAGTAAACCATGCCCACACTATCTGGCCAATCACAACGCTTTGTGCTGTGATCGGAGTACTGTTCCCTATGTTTCATGCTGGCTCCTGTAGACTAGCGTAAAGTCCCCTGGCAGTTAAAGTGGTACGTAGCGCATTGCTGAGCTGTCATCCAATTTGCATAAGAGTACATAGGACCTATGTCATAGGTGACTGATCAAATTGGATCAGACATAACCTACTACCTGTTAGCTCAGTGTGCGACTGTCCTACCCTGAACTATCTATTGAAGCAAGACTTTCCACTGACTTCCGCATATGAAGCACATACCTGCACTCAACCTACATGACCAAAAGTAGTGACATTTTAGTAAAGGAGAAATCTCCCATACGTTCGTTATTGAAAATTCTGTGCCATTGGAAGACTGGTATACATTATGCTTGGTTTATTCGTTGCAAAGCCTATAGATACAATGTTAGGCTTTATCATTCAATACTATTGAGCCATATGCACCTCAAAAACGAAGACAAACTGGGTTGTATATGGTCTATAGTGATATCCAGCATGACAAGCTTGCACAGGCAGAACAGAGGAGTCCGAACGGATAGGGAGACGCTGCAGACGCATGTTCGGCACACAGCTCCTCTGCAATGGGAACATGCAGCAGCCTGGTCCCCCAAGAACAGAACCCATCAGAATGCCTGTTTACCGGGCAGCACCAGAGGAGAGGGGAGCTCCCGCAATCCCCGGATACTGAGGCTCCTTATATGCGCTTCTTCCCCAATATAAGCCTCTACAGCACCGGCGCATTCTCGCCTATCTGTTCCCGACCTAAACCCGGGGAAACTTGACACCACGGGACGGGATGCCACCAGATTACACTCTACCCGGTCCTGGAGCTCCTTACCTAGCCGCACAGTCCACTATGGCCGCCGGAAAAGAGAACTAGCAGCCACTTCCGCTCACATTAGACGGCTGAGCTCTTCCCGCGAGATTGCATTTACTATGAGCATAGAGCAGCGAAGTAGTTGGGACATAGAGCCGCCCAGTGGCGCCAAGTAGTACTGCATGACTGATGTACTCACAGATGTAGATATAATAGTCTTTTTTTTCTATAATTTGATTTATGAATCCGAAAAGTGAAGAACTTTGAAATGTAGGTTTTAAAGTTGATGTTACACAGCATAGACCTAATTAAGATATTCTGATTCCAATAAAGAGTGAGTTTCAGCCCTGAATCGTTTAGCTACATTGGGCTCTATTCTCAATAATTTACCGTATGCGGAAATGCACTTGCGGTAAATTCTCGACTGAAAAAAAAAACATCTTGATACTCACAAATGTTTATGCATGAAATTTACTACATGCGTAAAATTTTACGCATGAATTACCCGCATGCGGTAAAAATGCAGTAAAAGTCCGCAAAAGTCGGTAGTTTCCGCAAAAAAAAATCAAAATTCACAAAAAAAGAGGCGCCTTATTCCTGACTTAACTACCGAATTTTTATCACCTACAAGTACTTGGTGATATATTTCGCTTCCCATTGACATAAATGGAGTCTGGAGCCTTGAGTGCTGTGTTTGCTGAACTTTTTTTTTTTTTTCTGGATACGTTTTTTTATGCAACTTTTTTTTTCCGCATGGTTTCTGCATGTTTACTATGTAATTACACATGTATCCCAAAAAATTTTACGCATTGTTCCCGCATGTGGGAAACATGCAGAACATTTTTAGTGAATGTGGAAAAAATGCGGAATTTATCACATACGGTAATATAGCGGTTAAAAAAATCTCTTACCGCATGTGTGATTGAGAATAAAGCCCAATGACTTTTCCTGGGTGTTCGGATGCTGCTTGTTGTCCCCAGTCCTCCCAGTGTTTCAGCATCTGGTACTGTTCTTAGGGATGCTGAGCCACATCAAAGCAGCATAACTCTCCATTCCAGTAGGTACATAGATAAAACTATTAAGGGGAGGGGTTGGGGGTTTGATAATTGAGAATCAATTGTTTTGTTTGACTGACACTTTGAAAAAAAACCTAATCAATGCATTACAGGTGTGATCAGTTTTGTCCCCAATTATCAAAATTGATCAAAAATAGAGAAAATAGTGAAATGCATAGATAAATGCTGGGAGGGGGGTTATGGGGTGGTGGGAATTACAGCTGCCAGAATCCCCCCTCAGACCAGGGCCAGTGCTGTGTCTGGGAACAGGCACAAGTTGAGGCACCAGAATGTGTGCAGGCATCCTGCAGCTCACAGCGACGCCCCATGGAGCAGCAGCATGTGTACAGAGCATGGAGCAGCAGCGTATGTACAGAGCATGAAGCAGCAGCGTGTGTACAGAGCATGGAACAGCAGCGTGTGTACAGAGCATGGAGCAGCAGCGTGTGTACAGAGTATGGAGCAGGAGCGTGTGTACAGAGCATGGAGCAGGAGCGTGTGTACAGAGCATGGAGCAGGAGCGTGTGTACAGAGCATGGAGCAGGAGCGTGTGTACAGAGCATGGAGCAGGAGCGTGTGTACAGAGCATGGAGCAGCAGTGTGTGTACAGAGAATGGAGCAGGAGCGTGTGTACAGAGCATGGAGCAACAGCGTGTGCACAGAGCATGGAGCAGCATCGTGTGTACAGAGCATGGATCAGGAACATGTGTACAGAGCATGAAGCAGGAGCGTGTGTACAGAGCATGGAGCAGCTCTGGGGAACTTAACAGTCAGGTATAAGCACAGCCCTGTGCCCTGCTGTGTGATGCTTCACTTTCCCCTTCATTACCAGTGTCAGCTGTCCTCATTATTATCTGTATCCAAACTGCTCCTGATCACACCCCTTGTCGGTGGGGAAATTGCATTATGTGTACCCAGCATGATGTCTCACCATATTATTATACTGTATTGTGTGTGGCTGAGGGTGACCATTCAGGAATCCCCCCCTTTGAAAATCCTGAGTTTGCCCCAGAAATGCAATCACATTTCTCAACTGGACAAAATAAAACATTACAATTTTCCATAAAACCGATTGTTTTTATGAAAAATTGGGAAAATCAAACATTTTCAATGTATCGTGTGTGGCAATATTCATTCTAGATTTATTGATTAGGGTTGGGTTAGGATCAGGCCCGGATTTACCTCATAGGAGCCTATAGGCACAGATGTAGTGGTGCCTTAGACTTCACGCTCCATGAACCTACAGACCCCACCAAACCACACTGCAAGTCCGCTGGCTGTCCTAGGTGTCACTTCTCCCTTACTTCCCTTCCTATCGTTATGATAATCGCTATGTGTGCAGCATTCACCAGAAAAGAATCGCTATGTGAACAGCATTCACCAGTAAATAATCATTATGTGCGCAGTATTCACCAGAAAATAATTGCTATGTACGCAGCATTCACCAGAAAAAAATCGTTATGAGCGCAGCATTCACCAGAAAATAATCGATATGTGCACAGCATTCACCAGAAAATAAACCTGTACAAAAAAAAAAAAAATTCACTCATCTGGCCAGCCTCTGACGTGCAGCTCCCCGACGATCCTCCTGCAGCCAGTTTCTCCCGCGCTGACAGGCAGAGCAGGGCTACGGGAAGATGGCGCCCGAAGCCCTGTACTGGAGACACAAAAAGTCTTCAGTGCAGGACTTCGGCAGCCATCTTCCCGTAGCCCTGCTCTGCCTACGGGAGGCAGTCTGCGGGGATTTCAACACCTGGGGGGCCAGTCCCGCGGGCCCCTCGTTCGCCTCTTCAGGAGCCAGGCCCGGTCGCGACGGCAACCTTTGCGACCACAGGCCCTACGCCCATGCCCCCTACATTCTTCAAAGCACAAAACACACACACACACCTCTCTCACAAGCCCCCCTACATTCCAGAAAGCACAAAACACAAACACACCTCTCTCACAAGCCCCCCTACACTACAGAAAGCACAAAACACACACCCCCACACCTCTCCCATAAGCCCCCCTACACTCCAGAAAGCACAAATCACTGACACACACCTCTCTTACAAGCCCCCTACATTCCAGAAATCACAAAACACACACACACTCACAAACAAGCCCTCCTACAGTACACTCCAGAAACTACAACAGCATCTCACTGCACTACAAACACACACCCCCTGTACACACACTATATATATATATATATACAGTGGCGTAGCAATGGGGAGAGCAGCCATAGCGGTGCTACGGGGCCCCGCGGCAGCCCTAAGTCACAGGGGGCCCGCAGCTGCCTGAGAGTACTTTTTATTTTTTTAATTTTTTTTATTATACTGCCGTGCCGTGCCGGGCCCCCCCCCCCTCCTTTTACGAGCGGCGGCGGGAGGTGCGGCATATTCAGCAGGCTCCGGCGGGGGTAATCAGCCGCTAGAGGTCCAGCTGCCTCCGGGCTACTGTCTCCTCTGTATGCCGCGCGCACTGCTTCCTGGTTTATTGCGCGCGGCATACAGAGGAGACACCGTAGCCTGGAGGCAGCTGGACCTCTAGCGGCTGATTACCCCGCCGGAGCCTGCTGAATATGCCGCACTTCCCGCCGCCGCTCGTAAAAGGAGGGGGGACTCCAGACCCCAGGTGAGGCAGGGGGGGATAGGAGTCGGGCCCCTACCCTACTAGCCACCCACCCGCCTAATTAGCCACCCACCCAGCTGCCTAATTAGCCACCCAACCAGCCGCCTAATTACCCACCCACCCAGCTGACTACTTACCAGCACCCACCCAGCTGCCTAATTACCCACCCACCCAATTACACACCCAGCTGCCTAATTACCCACCCAGCTGCCTAATTACCCACCCAGCTGCCTAATTACCCACCCACCCAGCTGCCTAATTACCCACCCACCCAGCTGCCTAATTACCCACCCACCCAGCTGCCTAATTACCCACCCACCCAGCTGCCTAATTACCCACTCACCAAGCTGCCTAATTACCCACCCACCCAGCTGCCTAATTACCAGCACAAAGCCCACCCACCCAGCTGCCTAATTACCCACCCAGCCATCAGCTGCCTAATTATCCACCCACCCACCCAGCTGCCTAATTACCAGCACAAAGCCCACCCACCCAGCTGCCTAATTACCCACCCAGCCATCAGCTGCCTAATTATCCACCCACCCACCCAGCTGCCTAATTATCCACCCACCCACCTGCCTAATCACCCACCCACCCATCCAGCTGCCTAACCACCCACCCACCTACCCACCCATCCAGCTGCCTAACCACCCACCCACCCACCCAGCTGCCTAATTACCAGCACAAAGCCCACCCACCCAGCTGCCTAATTACCCACCCAGCCATCAGCTGCCTAATTATCCACCCAGCTGCCTAATTATCCACCCACCCACCTGCCTAATCACCCACCCACCCATCCAGCTGCCTAACCACCCACCCACCCAACTACCCACCCATCCAGCTGCCTAACCGCCCACCCAGCAACCCACCCAGCTGCCTAACCGCCCACCCAGCCACCCACCCCGCTGCCTAACCGACCCACCCAGCCCTAACCGACCACCCAGCTGCCTAACTGCCCAAGGCTGCCTAACCGGAGCCGCCTAACCGCCCACCCGGCTGCCTAACCGAGGCTACCTAACTGCCCACCCTCCCACCCAGCTACCTAACTGCCCACCCAGCTATCTAACTGCCCACCCAGCTACCTAACTGCCCACCCAGCTACCTAACTGCCCACCCTTCCACCCAGCTACCTAACTGCCTACCCTGCCACCCAGCGACCTATCTGCCTACCCTTCCACCCAGCTACCTAATTGCCTACCCTGCCACACAGCTAGCTATCTGCCTACCCTGTCACACAGCTACCTAACTGCCTACCCTGCCACCCAGCTACCTATCTGCCTACCCTTCTACCTAACTGCCTACCCATCTACTTATCTGCCTGCCCTGCCACATAGCTATCTATCTGCCTACCCTGCCACCTAGCTACCTATCTGCCTACCTGGCTACCTAACTGCCTACCCTCCCACCCAGCTACCTAACTGCCTACCCAGTGCAGTGCCTGCACTGCAAAAAGCGTGCCAGCCTGCCCAACCACCCTCCCTCCAGGTAATTAATGTTATCCCACTATAGACCTGGCTACATATACTGCATTTTGTGGGGAAATCTGGCGACAATCTGATTGCATTTTGTTGGTGAAATTTTGCCACAATCTGATTGCATTTTGTCGGGAAATCTGGCGATAATCTGATTGCATTTTATGGGGAAATCTGCAGACAATCTGGTTGCATTTTGTAGGAAAATCTGCCGACAATCTGGTTGCATTTTTTTGGGAAATCTGATGCCAATCTGGTTGCATTTTTTTGGGAAATCTGCTGCCAATTTGGTTGCATTTTTTGGGGGAAATTTGCTGCCAATCTGGTTGCAATTTTTGGGTAAATCTGCCAACAATCTGGTTGCATTTTGTGGGGAAATCTGCCGACAATCTGGTTGCATATTGTGTGGAAATCTGCCGACAATCTGGTTGCGTTTTGTGGGGAAATCTGCCAACAATCTGGTTGCATATTGTGTGGAAATCTGCCAACAATCTGGTTGCATATTGTGTGGAAATCTGCCGACAATCTGGTTGCATATTGTGTGGAAATCTGCCGACAATCTGGTTGCGTTTTGTGGGGAAATCAGATTTCCCCACAAAATGTTTGGGTGGGAGGTCCGAGGTCTGTGGGGTTGGAAGGTGGTGGGGGGGGGGGGGGCATAATTTTTTTTTGCTATGGGGCCCAGTCATTTCTAGCTACGCCCCTGTATATATATATATATATATATATATATATATATATATATATACATATATACATACATATATATATATATACATATATACATATATACATACACACACACACACACACACACACACACACACAAGCCCCCCTACATTCCAGAAACCACAAAACACCTCTCTCTCACATACCCTTCCCTCCCTCCCTCTCTCTCTCTCACACACACAAGCCCCCAACAATAGTGGGTGCCATGTGAGTGCTAATTGGTACAGGGAGCCATGTGAGTGTTGGACATGAGTGAGTAGGGAGTGCCATGTGTGGTCTGGATGTGTGCCATGGGAGAGTACTGTGTCTCATATGGGTTCGGACCAAGGATGGGTACTGGGTGCTATTTGGGTGCTGGCCATGGATGGGTACTAGCCTAGGTGCATATCATGGCTTTGGAACTTGGTGACATGTGAGTACTGTGCTATGTGGGTATTGATTATTGGTATGTGGGTCTTAGGTGCAAATACTGAGTGCCAAGTGGGTACTGGGAGTGAGTACATGGTGACATATGGGTGATGGGTGCTGGCTAGTGGGATATTTGTTGTCATGTAGGTGCTAAAGGCAGATGCTGGGTGCCATGTGGGTTCTGGGTGCTGGCACAGGGTGTCATGTGGATTCTGGCTGTATGGGTGTGTATCAACCATCATGTAGGTGTTGATTGCAGGTACTCAGTCCCTTTTGAGTTCTGGGTGCAAGTACTGGATGTCATATGTGAGTGCTTGGTGTGGGTGCTGGGCACCAAGTGGAGGCTTAGTGCAACTGGAACTACTGCAGATGAAACATGTGGGTGTTGGGTGCAGGTACTGGGTATCATATAGGTGCAAATACTTGGTGCCATGCCTGCACTGGGTGCTAGCTCTGGGTGGGTGTTGTGTGTCACGTGGGTTCTGAGTGCAGGTACATCGGGTGCTAGTACTGGTTATGTGAGTGGGTGCCATGTGGTGGCTGTGTGCAGGTATGAGTAGTGAGTGACATGTCAGAGCTGGGTGCAAGTACTGTGCCATGTAGGTGTGAGTACTGGGTGCCAGCTATAGGGTGAAGGGGTGCAGGTATTGGGTGTCATGTGGCTGTTTGATGCAAGTACTAAGTGCCATATTGAGGCCGGATGTGAGTATTGGGTGCAGGGTGCTTGGTGCAAGTACTGGGTGCTTGCTATAGTGGGGATTACTGGTTGAGTGTAATGTGGGTGCTGAATATTGGTGGGATTGCTGTGGGTGCAGGGGGTGGGAGGTCACTGTGGGTACTGCTATGAATGGCATAGTTGCTGCTAGGAGAGGTCGAGGTCAGTGTGGTTGATGGGGGAAGGGTAGGTCACTGTGGGTGCTGGGGGGAGAAGTAACTGTGGGTACTGTGGAAAGTAGAGGTCAGTATGGGTGCTGGAGGAAAGGGAGTAGGTCACTGTGGGTCCTTTGGGGGAGATCACTGTGGGTCTCGGGAGGCAGAGGTCAGTGTGGGTGCTGGGGGAAGGGTAGGCCACTGTGGGTGCTGGGAGAAGTCAGTGTGGTTACTGGAGGAAGGAGTGGATGCTGGGTGTTGGGAGAAGCCACTGTGGGCGCTGGCAATGGGAGAGGTCACTGTAGGTGCTGCTTTTGGGATGGGAGGTCCCTGTGGGTGCTGCAGGGGACAGGAGGGTAGCCACTGGGGGAGGGAAAAATCACTGTGGGTGCTGGGGGAGGGATAGGTCAGTGTGGGTGCTAGGGTAGGCAGGATCACTGCTAGAGCTTGGGAGGGAGAGGTCACTGTGGGTGCTAGGTGGAGGGAGAGGTCACTGTGGGTGCTGGGGGAGGGAGAGGTCACTATGAGTCCTAGGTGTAGGGAGAGGTCACTGTGGGTGCTGGGGAGGGAGAGGTCACTATGAGTCCTAGGTGTAGGGAGAGGTCACTGTGGGTGCTAGATGGAGGGAGAAGTCACTGTGGGTGCTGGGGGAGGGAGAGGTCACTATGGGTCCCAGGTGGAGGGAGAGGTCACTGTGGGTGCTAGGTGGAGGAAGAGGTCACTGTGGCTGCTGGGTAAGATAGAGGTCACTGTGGGTGCTAGGTGGAGGGAGAGGTCTCTATGGGTGCTAGATGGAGGGGGAGGTCCCTGTGGGTGCTGGGGAGGGAGAGGTCAGTATGGGTCCTAGGTGGAGGGAGAGGTCACTGTGAGTGCTAGGGAAGGGAGTGGTCACTGGGTACTAGGTGGAGGGAGAGGTCACTATGGGTGCTGGGGGAGGTAGAAGTCAGTATGGGTCCTAGGTGAAGGGAGAGGTTAGTATGCCACACTAGGATTCCTGTCTGGGCCTCTTCACTTGAAAGTGTCCCAGGCAGGGGCGGAGCTTCCAACGGGTGGGCGGGGCTTATCGCGGTCGGGGCGGAGCTTATTTTGCGCGGCGAGAGGGGCCTTTTTTGAAGATTTTAAAAAGGGGGGTGCCTGGGCACCCAGAGCACCCCCCTGTGCACGTGCCTGCCCCCATGCACTCCACAGTTGCCAGTCAGTGTGCACCCTCACGCTGTTACCTGACTTCCTGGCGCCTGCAGCTGCATACACGCTCTACTTCCTTTAACTGTTTCCCCTTCCACCCCATGACGTATGCAGCCAATTAGGAGGGGGATCGGGGATCAAAGCAGCGAGCGGCGCCGACATTGCTAAGGCGACCAGTGACGCTGCAGGGAGGTGAATGGGACATGATCGGGGAACACCTTGTTTAACTGACATTCATCTGCAGATCAGACAATCATCTGCAGATCTGAAAATCCATCCTGGTGGATCTGATCTGCAGATGAATGTCTGTTAAACAAGGTGTGTATGATGATCTGCAGATATCATAGACTATCAATGCATTTTGCAGGAACGGATCTTTTGCAGGAACAGATCTTTTGCAGATACTGATCTTTTGAATGTCTACAGCATCTGTGTGTGCAGCATCTTGCAAAGATTTTTTTCTGATGGGGAGTTCAGCTCCATAGAATAGACTGTGTAGGTATGGCTCTCATACTACATGGAAGGGGGTAAAATTGGTCTGTAATCTTTCATTTTCCAAAGACTATAGTCTGATGTGTGTATGAGCCTTTAGTTATACAGTTTCACATTTTTTTCAGTTTATTCATAAATTTAAATCAACAAATATATGTTCTAGGCTTTTATTTACATGCAGAATGTCTATCAGGCTTTTATTCTAACGTATTTTGGTGAGTTATGATGTAAGAATTGGATGCCTAAAATGCTTGGGAAAAAAATGTACCGCTTTTGACTCATAACTCCAGACAGAAATGCACCGCCAGGGCGGTTAAACCTGGGTGGGACTTGATAGGTCCATTTTCAAGCTGCATATATTTGCTTAAAAATGTACATATTCCTGCATGAACTTGGAAATATTTATTTTATTTATTTATTGTATTTATAAAGCGCCAACATATTACGCAGCACTGATTATTTGCATCTCATTGATTGATCATCCCTACTAGATACTTAGCTGCACTATGCTCATAGTAGTAATACTGCATTACTGATGTCCTCGCAAAGATGGCGTTATGTGGTGGGTAGCAGCTTTTTC
Organism: Hyperolius riggenbachi; assembly: GCF_040937935.1. NCBI lineage: Eukaryota > Metazoa > Chordata > Amphibia > Anura > Hyperoliidae > Hyperolius > Hyperolius riggenbachi. The sequence continues at coordinate 369,287,583 of NC_090648.1, read as the reverse complement.
TTTTATGTTTTATGAATCCCGAGGGCATTGAAGTGGCACTTTCTAGAGGCAACGAACTGATAAGGGTCCTGTAAAAATTAAGGGTCTCTGTACTGTTGTTCTAATGACTGCATGTGCCCACCACACAGATAAGGTTATGACTAAGGACTAGTGCAGTCTGAAACATGCACTGCCTTGCAGCTTGTGGATGGCAGCTGTATTTCACCTGACCTTCAATTGTATAAAAATATAGATCCCAGAGCACTATTACACTGCTGCCCATAATTATTGCTGAAATTAATTAATGCTGAAATGTCCACTGGTGCCCAAGGCCAAGTTTCTCTGCAAACTGCCTGATGTTGTCATTGAGAATCCTCATGTATTGGTCTTTCTTCATGGTGTGATTAGGTTTCCTGGTCCATTGGCTGAAAAACACCGCCAAAGCATTAGGTTCCCATCACCACGTTTGACAGTGGGGATGGTGTTCTTTGGGTTGAAGGCTTCTCCTTTTTTACGCCAAATGAAGAAAACATCATTGCGACTAAACAATTCAATTTTGTTTCATCTGACCAGAACACAGAAGTCGTCTTCTTTGTCCAGATGAGCATTTGCAAAGGCCAAGTGAGATTTTGTGTGCCTTATCTGGAGAAGTGGCGTCCTCCTTGGTCTGCATCCGTGGAACCCAGCAGTGTGCAGTGTCCGTTGGATTGTCTGCCTTGAGACATTGCCACCAGCACAGCCCAGATTGACCAGGATGAACTTGGTGGTGATCCTTGGATTCTTTTTCACCTCTCTCACAATCCTCCTGGCCAGCACAGGTGTCACGTTTGGCTTCCGACCACGTCCTCTGAGATTTCCCACAGTGCGGAACATCTTGTATTTTTTAATAATACTTTACACTGTAGCCACTGGAAACTTGAAAACATTTAGAAATGGCCTTGTCGTCCTTTCCTGACTTCTGAGCAGACACAAGTCCTCACTGAGCTCCTTTGTCTCAGCCATGACAGTCCACAAACCAACTGCAGAGAGCTGCTGTTTTTCACCTGTTGAGTTGATTAAAACAGCTATTCCCCGTTAATCAGGGTAATTAGGATGCTTTAGAACAGCTTGGACTATTTGGAATGGTATAGAACTTTGGGTTTTCCCACAGACTGTGTGTAAGGATCCGCTCAGCTGGCTGCACAGGCAGACAGCTGTTTGACCATTACTTGTGTCTGAGGGATGCAGGTCTCTGGATAAGAGACCTGGCTTTGTCTTGCAAGTTCCAGGCCTGTTCTGCTGCTGAGGGATTTGCATACATTGGTTATGCAAACAACCTACCTGCCTCCTGTGATGACTGGCACTATAAAAAGCTATGTTTCCCAGAGTCCTTTGCTGGTCATTCCTTCTGGGTTTGTTGAAACACTCCTAGAGTGTCAGCCATGCTATTTCTTGTCGAAGTTATCTTAGAGTAATTCCTGGGACTGCACTAGGCAGCTTCCCTAGTGCAGTTAGATTGCATATCTGTTTTGTCTGTCTGTTGCGATTGTCCTGTCCCAGCGGTTGTCGACAGGAAATCGTTCTGTTTGTCTGGGTGCTAACCGGGGCAGCGGTTGCTACCGGTAGTCCCTTCTGATCTGTCTTGCTTGGATCGCACTAGTCTTGCGCTAGCGCTGTGGATCCTTCTGTTCTGTTTTCCTGGATCGCACTAGCCTCTAGCGGTAGTGCTGTGGATCCTTCTGTTCTGTTTTCCTGGATCGCACTAGCCTCTAGCGGTAGTGCTGTGGATCCTTCTGATCTGTCTTGCCTGGATCGCACTCGCTCTGACGGAAAGAGCAGTGGAGCTTTCCTCTCGTATTCCTGTTTTCCGTTTGTCTGTCTTGTCTGATACGAATGCTTGCTGTAGGCTCGGTGAGGTAACCGCTAAGCAAGCACTCACGTTCTTTGTTTCATGTTTGTCTGTCGGTGGTTAGTTAGGCGTGCTTGTCTCTGTTGTGCTTAACACGCGGAGACCGCGCTGTAAACGCGTTCTCTGTTGCGAATGAGTGCAGTGTTCGCGTTTAGTTAGCGTTTGTTATTTTCGTTGTTTTCTCATTGTTGTTTGCTGTGCCTTTGCTCCTCTCGTGCCCTGTCCTTTTTCTGTCTGGTGTCTCTTGGCAATCGCTATTCTCTGCGATTGCGTTCTTGCTTTGGTTTCTGCTGATGCGTTTCACCGTCGCTGGGTCGCAACTAGATTGGTGGATACACATTCATCCTATATCTGTGCTCTTTCTCTTTAAGGGCTGTTCAGCCCTGCGTGTCTTAGATCTGTACAATCCCCATCTGGCATCTGTGGCCGTGCAGCGATTGTGCTCGTCTGCACTCCACAACGCCATCTGCCGGTGGGAATTGCCCTCTGCTGGTGCATTGCACCTAGCCTGGGTTCCCTTAATTATACGCTTGTGGGGTTTTTTCGTTGTGTCAGTGCGTATCTTGTGCGCTGACCACGAAAACGATTCCACAATCGTTACACTGGGACAGTTTGTGCAGGGTATGAATAACTTTGGACTGAACACTTTTTGCTTAAATGTAAATAAAGGCTGAGAAATGTTTTTTTCCACAATAATGCCTCTTGTACATCATCTTATTATCTTTTGGGAGATTTTGGGAGACACCTATGTCATTTCACGTCAAAAAATAACTTGCTGGTTGAATAAAAGTAACTTTAAGTCAAAATTTGCCGGGGGTATGAATAGTCATGGGCAGCACTGTATAATGTCCTAATGTGACGCATGTCCAACAAAATGATGTGTTAAAGTACCCCAGAACTCAGAGGGGTTTTGAATGTTGTCAGCTCTGTTTTGTGGATGGTGCGGTGACATATGTATTAAAAAGGTATAACCCGTGTTTCCCCGAAAATAAGACACTGTCTTATATTAATTTTTGCTCCAAAAGATGTGTTAAGGTTTATTTTCAGAGGATGTCTTATTTTGGGGGGGAAACACTGGTAGTTTTCCTATACAAAATGTATATATTGCATGCCATGCTGAAACACAAGTAGCATACACAGAGTCTGTGGTTTGCAGTCTATTTCTTGCAGGCAGAGAACTCTGTCAGGCTCACCAGAGCTATGATAGGATAAGCGGTGTGTCCTGGGAAGAGGTGAAGTGCTGCTGATGCTTATCACGACAGATCAGGAGGGCTGGCTCCAACAGAAACACAAATTGCCTGACACATATACAGGACTGTAGAATTCAAATTATACTTCTGCTCTCCTGTATCCAGGCTTTGTATTGAGCGTGACTTGCTGGTGTCATGTGGGCTGCTGCTAAGGCTTACATTCGGGGGATGTCTTATATTTCAAGCATGCTAGGAATTCCTGCTAGGTCTTATTCTCAGGGGATGTCTTACTTTAGGGGAAACACGGTACTTTTACAAGACTATTTCTCCTACATAACAGACACCCCGAACAAATGTCACCCTGTGACAGATGCCAGTGACAGTGCCCCATGTCAGACTCCAGTAAGAGACAGCAACCCCATGACAATTCCCAGTAACAGACATCCAGCACATGACAAGCCCATACAAGACTGCAACCAATGATCGTCCCCCAGTTTGGGGTGACAGGACTTGCTCTTCTGGACAGTCTTCCCAGACAACATGCATGCTATCCACACTGTGCTCCGCCCTCCAGTGCCTGAACCACATACTCACCGATCGCTTAATAGAGAAAGGTGGGAGACGCTGTGATAGAGGAGTGCCAGGACAAAGTGTCGTCACTTGACACCGACCACTGACAATTTATTTCCCCAAATAAGAAAGCCAAGATCTCTGACTACAGGCTGCACCCCAGCAGCTATTCTGGGCTATGAATGGCAGAGCATGGGTTGTACCCTGTGCCCCCAATCATCTGGAGCCCAGGGCACAAGCTATGTCTGCCATACCCTAGATACATCTCAGACAGGTGATCGCTTATTGATGGCTCCAATCAGAACTACAACAGTTTAAAGGGACTTTCAGTCTGAAGAACATTGGGGTGCCCATCCTTCTCACATGTATAGAAGTAGACATGACAATGTACAGTATAGTTACAATATACAATGCATACAGTTTATGGATAAAGTCATAAGTATTTATATTTACATTTCTTGACTCTGCATCTATTTATAGTGCATGGATTTGTATTCAAAATTGTTGTGTTGTGTATACAGAAAAAGCAGTATGCTGCTATGTACAGTAATAAAGTAACAATTGTAATGGATTCAGACAAGTAATGACCTGTACACACACTGGATTGATGTCACCTGATGGGGATCGGGACCTGATCTCTCGGACGGCAGGCTGTACAGACGACTTTAGCCAACTTTAATATAGTGTGTGTATAGGGCTTCACAGACATAGTGTAATGATCCGCTCAGCTGGCTGCACAGGCAGACAGCTGTTTGACTATTCCTCTAGTCTGTGGGCTGCAGGTCTCTGGAGGAGAGACCTGTCTTTTCTTTGCAAGTTCCAGACCTGTTCTGCTGCTAAGGGATATGCATAAATTTGTTATGCAATTCACCTAGCTGCCTCCTTTGAAGGCTGGCAGTATAAAAGCCATGTTTTCCCAGAATCCTTTGCTGGTCATCCTTTCATGGTTTGTTACTGAGAAACACTCCTTGAGTGTCAGCCTTCCCTGTTGGATTGTTAAAGTTATCTTAGAGTAATTCTGGGGACTGCACTAGGCAGCTTCTCTAGTGCAGTTAGCTTGCTTATCTGTTTTGTCTGTGTTGCCTCTCTGCTGCGATTGTCCTGTCGCCAGCGGTGGTCGACAGGAAATCGTTCTGTCTGTCTGGGGGTGCTGACCAGAGCAGCGGTTGCTACTGGTAGCCCCTTCTGTTCATCTGTCTTGCTTGGATCGCACTAGCCTCTTGCGGTAGCGGCTGTGGATCCTTCTGATCTGCTTTCTTGGAGTATAGCTGGAGCAGCGGTTGCTACCGGCTACCTCATCTGTCTGTCTTGCTTGGATCGCACTAGCCCCTAGCGGTAGCGGCTGTGGATCCTTCTGATCTGTGATCCTGTCCCTGAACCCGGATCGCACTTGCTTTGGCGGAAAGAGCAGTGGATCTTTCCTGAACCCGGATCGCACTCGCTCTGGCGGAAAGAGCAGTGGATCTTTCCTATCCTGTCCCTGAACCCGAATTGCACTCGCTCTGGCGGAAGAGTGGTGGATCGTATCTCTCATATTCCTGTTTCCCGTTCGTCTGTCTTGTCTGATATGAACGCTTGCTGTAGGCTCGGTGAGGTAACCGTTTAGCAAGCGTTCACGTTCTCTCTTTTTCGTGTTTGTCTGTTATTGGTTAGTCAGGGTGGCGTGCTTGTCTCTGTTGCGCTTTTCGCGCGGAGACCACGCCGTAAATGCGTTCGCTGTTGCGAATGAGTGCAGTGTTCGCGTTTAGCTAGCGTGTGTTGTTTTCGTTATTTCTCATTGTTGTTTGCTGTGCCTTTGCTCCTCTCGTGCTCTGTCCTTTTCTGTCTGGTGTCTCTTGGCAATCGCCATTCTCTGCGATTGCGTTCTTGCTTTTGTTTCTGCTGATGTGTGTTCACTGTCGCTGAGTGGTGACTAGATTGGTGTACACATATTCATCCTGTATCTGTGCTCTTTCTCTTTAAGGGCTGTTCAGCCCTGCATTGTCTTAGATCTGTACAATTCCCAACTGGCATCTGTGGCTGTGCAGAGGCTGTGCTCGTCTGCACTCCACAGCGCCATATGCCGGTGGGAATTTCCCTCTGCTGGTGCATTGCACCTAGCCTGGGTTCATCTAATTATACGCTTGTGGAGGGTGTTCGCTGTGTCAGTGCGCATCTTGTGCGCTGACCACGAAAACGATTCCGCAAACGTTACACATAGTGTATACAATCCGGAAAATGCAAGTCAATTAACTGTTGCAGCCGCTCACACAAATTCTAGTGGCATGCAGAGCTCGTAATGCTGTGTGTAGAGATAATAGATCATTTACCCCAAGCACAGTTAGGCCCCATTTACACTTATTCAGTTGGTACGCGTTAGTGTGCGTTAGTAGGTGTTGGTACGCATTTTTTCCATAGCTCTGCATTGTGAAAAAGATTTTAGTTAAAGCGCACTAAGTGTGAACCGCGCCATGGGAAAATATGGGCATTACTTTGAAAATCAGTTTTCTTTCAGTTATTACTGAGAGCAACTGATTAAGTGTAAAAGGGCCATTACAGTTAGTGAGGCTCAAAGTGTACCAACATACCCCCTTTGTCAAGGTAGACATGCTTGCCTTTGTTTTGCCTTGTACATATCGTAGTAAGCACTCTGCACTCCACTGCAACTTTGTGTGGCCAGCAGACGCTGCCTTTCACTTCTATACAGCTGACTTACATTTCCTGAGTTGTATACATTGTGTCTGTTATGGTCTGCATCAATTACTACTTTATTACTGTATGTAGCAGTTTGCAAACTACGTTTTTTTTTTTTTTTGTATACACAACAGTTTTGAATACAAATCAATTTGGCATGCAAATGGTGGTCTTTTATCCATTTTTCCAGAGTTGTGTCTAGATCATTTACTTCTATTGTACTTGGTCCACAGTGCATAAAGTCAAATCAAATGACATGATCTGATTAAAGACAGTTAACTTCTCCTCCCGCCTCCTAAGCCCAGTAATAGCCCCTGGCTGTCACTACTTGTATGCCACTGGTAATACTCTTCATAATTTGACTATGCATGTTGTACCTTTTGCTGAGATTTTAAGGGTGCAGTACATTATTGTTACAGTAGGGGGCGTGCTTGTTCTGTTAAACTGAAAAAAGCTTTGTCTTGTTATTCATTTCCAATAGTTTGTGTTAAGGTGTGTGTTTGCATTTGCATTGCAGTGGAAACAACATTATATGAAATTATTGTACCAGTTTTATTTGTTATTAAGCATTATTTAAAAAAAACCCCCTTAAATGGCCTTAATTTAAAAAAATAAAAATAGTAAATACATGTCTTATTATTATCGCTTTATAAAGTGCCAACATATTCCGTGGTGCTGTACAAAGTAAGAAACAAAACATGGGGTAGAAATAATACAGATAATGGTATACACCAATATACAAAATACAGAATTGGTACAAAATATAGAATCGCTACAAAGTACAGAATTGATAATAACAGTGACATAATTAATATGAACTGTCAACTGTGAACTTCTGATCATACAATGCTATAAGTTACCTGATCCTTCAGGCCAGTTTTAAACCTCTGGAAAGCGTTGCAATGCACCACCCCCTCACATCACACCGCAACAGCAAATCAAGACTCAAAATGACCCTGCGTCAGAGTGTGCGGCAAATCTGATACTTCTGGCGCGATGCAGAAAGTGTACTGGGCCCCATACACTTTCTTTGTTGTTGCATTACCCTGCGTGCCGAAAGGGTAATGCACTGCAAAAAAAAAAAGTGTATATGTGTAAATGGGGCCTAAAGTGTACCTGAGGTGAAAATAATGAAAAAAAATAGATACTTACCTAAGAAGAGGGAAATGTTTGCATCATGCAAAGGCTTCCTGGCCCCCACCATTCGCCCCCCTCTTCAGGCCTGAGTACAGCCATACTGCGCCTGTGTGAGTTTGGAAACCAGGATTTGGAAAGAAGGCTTTGCCTATCAGAACGTATAGAGGACTAGCAATGCATTTACTCAGCGCTGCGTAATATGTTGGCGCTTTATAATTTTTTCTAAGGTGATATTAAAATTTAACTGCCTTTTTAATGGTCCAGGTCATGCCCATTGCAGTTTAAAAACTTTTATTCAAAGGACAACTGAGGTGAGTGGGATAAGGAGGTGCCATCTTTATTTCCTTTTAAACAATGCAAGTTACCTGGCTATCCTGCTGATCCTCTGCCTCTAATACTCTAAGCCATAGACACAGGGCCGCCATAAGGGGGGAGACAACTACTATACACCTATAATACTAGCTTCCCAATTGCTGGCCTGGCTAACTTTTACTGAAGCCCCCCTACACATAGCTGAGGATATGGGTACCTTGCTAAGGCAAACCTATTTGGATTATTATACTGGGGGAGTCCTGTATCTAGCTAGCCTATACTGGGGACACCAATACCTTGCTAACTTATACTGGGCGACACCAGTACCTAGCTAGCCTATACTGGGCGACACCAGTACCTAGCTAGCCTATGAGGGGAGGGGGGCAGGCCTGATGATGTGTGAGGGGCCCAAAAATTTATGATGGCGGCCCTGCATATACCCTGAACAAGCATGCAGCAGATCAGATGTTTATGATATTATTGCAAGATCTGACAAGATTAGCTACATGCTTGCTTCTGGTGTGATTCAGACACTACAGCAGCCAAATAGATTAGCAGGACAGCCAGGCAACTGGTATTGTTTAAAAGGAAATAAATATGGCTGCCTCCATATACTTCTCACTTCAGTTGTCCTTTAAAGCGCAATTTCAGACAAAAATATTGTCTTGCAGTGGAAAGCACTTTTTTTATTTTCAAATTTATTTTTTTATTGGCACTTGTTCAGACAATTACAACATAATAAGTTACCAGTAGAATTTTTTTTACATCAAACATTCAGTAAAAAATGGAAAACACATTTTGAGCTTTTATTGCTCTCTTTGTCTTGGAATATGTTGGTGCTTAATAAATCAATAGTAATAATAATTTATCTCCACCAGTAAGAACGTTTTTCTCAGACAAGAAGTATAGTACTTTTTCTTTCCTGCTGAATGTAACCATGGTCAGCAGACAACACTCCTCACAGGAAACTGGCGCCATCTGCTGTATAGTTTGAAATATTGAAAGATAATTGCTGGAGGATGAATCTACTTATTTATTGTCCGTTTAAAAACAGAGCAAGAATTGAGTACAGTTTTTTATGCTGTGTATACAGTACATATGTACGAACCGTTGGGTCAGTTCACATTATATGCATTTTAACTGAAAGCTTTTCACAATGCTGCTATGGAGCAACTAATCAGTTAAAATCAGGGGTCTAGTCCTGGGAAAAGAAGTGAGTGGACTCACTTGTAGAGTTGGGCCGAACCTCCGACTTTAGGTTCGCGAACCGGGTTCGCGAACTTCCGCGGAACGTTCGGTTCGCGGAAAAGTTCGCGAACCGCAATAGACTTCAATGGGGAGGCGAACTTTGGAAAAAAAATTCTGCTGGCCACAAAAGTGATGGAAAAGATGTTTCAAGGGGTCTAACACCTGGAGGGGGGCATGGCGGAGTGGGATACACGCCAAAAGTCCCCGGGAAAAATCTGGATTTGACGCAAAGCAGCGTTTTAAGGGCAGAAATCACATTGAATGCTAAATGACAGGCCTAAAGTGCTTTAAAACATCTTGCATGTGTATACATCAATCAGGTAGTGTAATTAAGGTACTGCTCCACTCTGACACACCAAACTCACCGTGTAACGCACCGCAAACAGCTGTTTGTGTAGTGACGGCCGTGTTGGACTGGTGCGCACCATGGCGAGAGTGCAGGTTTTGGTGGCTTTACAGCCCATATGGTCGCCTGGCTGATGTAGCTGAATGACAGAACAGTGACTGTCCAGCTGATCAAATTTGGTCTGACCACAATGAAGCAACGACCTTATTATATTTTGTGTGCCCCCCGAGACACTCATCTAGGCGCCGGTCATTGCTTCATTGTGATACGCAAGCCCCTTCACCACGGCAAGGTAATGATCACGAAGGGGAATGGGCGCATGTACATGCCTTTTCTTTTGTTGTTGCAGCTGCCCGCAGTGCAGCCAGAAAAATTAGGCAGTCATGTACACGCACCAGAAAAATTATTACAGCGGCCGCTGTTAGCAGCGGCCTAAAAAATTCAGCAATCCGCCTGGAGTCCCGGACCCTGTTGGTGGTGGCGGAGAAGGTAGTCAAGCGGCCTGCAGGCAGACATGCTGTGTGGAGGGACTGGGAGCGACTTAGTCTTCTTGGGGCAGGCCAGGCAGCCAGTCACACGGCGTGCAGGCAGAGATGCTGTGTGTGCGGAGACTGATTTAGTCTTGGGGCGGGCAGCAGCCCTCCGGGATCCATGCCTCATTCATTTTGATAAAGGTGAGGTACTTAACACTTTTGTGACTTAGACGACTTCTCTTCTCAGTGACAATGCCTCCAGCTGCGCTGAAGGTCCTTTCTGACAGGACGCTTGCGGCCGGGCAGGAGAGAAGTTGGATGGCAAATTGGGACAGCTCTGGCCACAGGTCAAGCCTGCGCACCCAGTAGTTCAAGGGTTCCTCATCGCTGTTCACAGCAGTGTCTACATCCACACTTCAGGCCAGGTAGTCGGCTACCTGCCGTTCCAGGCGTTGGTGGAGGGTGGATCCGGAAGGGCTACGGCGAGGCGTTGGACTAAAGAACGTCCGCATGTCCGACATCACCATGAGATCGCTGGAGCGTCCTTTCTTTGACTGCGTGGACACGGGAGGAGGATTAGTGGCAGTAGTACCTTGCTGGCGTTGTGCTGTCACATCACCCTTAAAGGCATTGTAAAGCATAGTTGACAGCTGGTTCTGCATGTGCTGCATCCTTTCCACCTTCAGGTGAGTTGGTAACAGGTTCGCCACTTTGTGCCTGTACCGAGGGTCTAGTAGTGTGGCCACCCAGTACAGCTTATTCCCCTTGAGGTTTTTTATACGGGGGTCCCTCAACAGTCAGGACAGCATAAAAGACGACATCTGCACAAAGTCGGATCCAGTACCCTCCATCTCCTCTTGCTCTTCCTCAGTGACGTCACGTAAGTCAACCTCCTCCCCCCAGCCGCGAACAATACCACGGGAAGGTTGAGCAGCACAAGCCCCCTGCGACGCCTGCTGCGGTTGTTCTCCTGCCGCCGTCCCCTCCTCCTCCCCCAAAGAAACACCTTGCTCATCATCCTCTGAGTCTGACTCGTCTTCTGTACACGACTTCTCTACTTCCTCCTCCTCCCCCCTCTGTGCTGCCGCAGGTGTTGAGGAAACAGCTGGGTCTGATGAAAATTGGTCCCATGCCTGTTCCTGCCGTAACGGTTCCTGGTCACGTTCATTCGCAGCTTCATCCGCCACTCTACGCACAGCACGCGCCAAGAAGTAAGCGTAGGGAATTAAGTCGCTGATGGTGCCCTCACTGCGGCTCACCAGGTTGGTCACCTCCTCAAACGGCCGCATGAGCCTGCATGCATTTTTCATCAGTGTCCAGTTGTCGGGCCAGAACATCCCCATCTTCCCAGACTGTTTCATTCTACTGTAGTTGTAGAGGTACTGGGTGACGGCTTTCTTCTGTTCTAGCAGGCGGGAGAACATGAGCAGGGTCGAATTCCAGCGAGTCGGGCTATCGCAAATCAGGCGTCTCACCGGCATGTTGTTTTTCCGCTGAATTTCCGCAACGCGTGCCATGGCTGTGTAAGACCGCCTCAAATGCCTGGCCTGCTTCAGGACATCCGCTAAGCCAGGGTACTTTGCCACAAATCTTTGAACAACTAGATTCATGACATGTGCCATGCAGGGTATGTGTGTCAGCTTCCCCATATGCAAAGCGGCAAGCAGATTGCTGCTGTTGTCGCACACCACGTTGCCTATCTCCAGGTGGTGCGGGGTCAGCCACTCATCCACCTGTTTCTTAAGAGCAGCCAGGAGAGCTGCTCCAGTGTGACTCTCCGCTTTGAGACAAGACATGTCTAAGATGGCGTGACACCGTCGTACCTGGCATGCAGCATAGGCCCTGCGGAGCTGGGGCTGTGTAGCTGGAGAGGTGAACTGCCACTCAGCCAAGGAGGAGGAGGACAGCGAAGAGCATATAGCAGGAGGAGAGGAGGTGGCAGGAGGCCTGCCTGCAAGCCGTGGAGGTGTCACAATTTGGTCCGCTGCGCCCTGCTTGCCATCGTTCACCACCAGGTTGACCCAATGGGCTGTGTACGTAATGTAGCGGCCCTGCCCGTGCTTGGCAGACCAGGCATCCGTGGTCAGGTGGACCCTTGACCCAACGCTCTTCGCAAGAGATGACACCACTTGCCTCTCAACTTCACGGTGCAGTTTGGGTATGGCCTTTCTCGAAAAATAAGTGCGGCCTGGCATCTTCCACTGCGGTGTTCCGATGGCCACAAATTTACGGAAGGCCTCAGAGTCCACCAGCCGGTATGGTAACAGCTGGCGAGCTAACAGTTCCGCCACGCCAGCTGTCAGATGCCGGGCAAGGGGGTGACTGGCCGAAATTGGCTTCTTCCGCTCAAACATTTCCTTCACGGACACCTGACTGCTGCTGTGGGCAGAGGAGCAGGAAGCGCTCAAGGGCAGAGGCGGAGTGGAGGAGGGTGCCTGTGAAGGTGGAAGGGAGAAAGCGGCAGAAGCAGATGATGCACCTGAAGGAGGAAGAGGAGAAGGAGGGTGACTTTTCTTTTGTGTGCTGCTGCTGCTTTTGCTCAGGTGGCCATCCCATTGCTGTTTGTGCCTTTTCTCCAGGTGCCTTCGTAAGGCACTTGTCCCTACGTGAGTGTTGGCCTTTCCACGGCTCAATTTTTGTTGGCAGAGCGAACAGATGGCTTTGGTCCGATCTGAGGCACACACATTAAAACATTTCCACACCGCTGAGCCACCCTGGGATGTGGGCACTATGGGGACCTCAGCAGCTGATGCTGAAGGGCAAGTTGGCTGGCTGTACATAGGTGGCGATACATGGTGCCGGACACTTCCACCAGCTGTTTCTGACGAAGAGCTGCCCCAGCTTCTTTCAGCAACTTCTCTCCTCCTACTACTCTCTGACTCCCCCTCTGAACTGTCCCCCTCTTCATCTGCTCTAGTGGGAACATACAGAGGATCCCTATCATCGTCATCATTGTAATCATCCTGCCCAGCTTCGCTTGCCTCAGAAAAATCCAAACATGCACCATCAGTAGGTCCTTCATCCTCCTTACACGTTACATCCATAGTGTTGCCGCGTAACTCAGACATATGAGCTGGTGAAAATTCATCTGGCTGTAACAACAATGGCTGTGCATCAGTGATTTCAACACTAAATAATTCTTGTGAAGTGTCAAATGCAGCGGAAGTGGTGCTAGTAGTAGCGCTGGTGGCTGAGCAAGATGAGGTGTTCTGTGTCGCTAAACACTCAACCACGTCCTGACAATCTTGGGAGGTGATGGGACGTGCCTTCTTCCGAGCACTGTACTGTGGGCCAGGTCCACACGAAATTACATTTACACGACCTCGCGCAGACCTGCCGGGTGGCCTTCCTCTGGCTCTGGCACTACCTCTTCCTCTACCTGTTTTGTCCATATCGGGTATGCACGGAGTGGTATATCACACTGCGTGCACTCACGTAGGTAGGTGGGTTCACTTAACTGCACAGGTATGCGCACTGATGCGGTGGGTTCACTGAACAGAACAGGTATACAGTGGCGGGTTCACTGAACAGTACAGGTATACAGTGGCGGGTTCACTGAACACAACAGGTATGCAGTGGCGGGTCCACTGAACACAACAGGTATGCAGTGGCGGGTCCACTGAACAGGTATACAGTGGCGGGTTCACTGAACAGAACAGGTATACAGTGGCGGGTTCACTGAACACAACAGGTATGCAGTGGCGGGTTCACTGAACAGGTATACAGTGGCGGGTTCACTGAACAGAACAGGTATACAGTGGCGGGTTCACTGAACACAACAGGTATGCAGTGGCGGGTTCACTGAACAGAACAGGTATACAGTGGCGGGTTCACTGAACAGTACAGGTATACAGTGGCGGGTTCACTGAACACAACAGGTATGCAGTGGCGGGTTCACTGAACAGAACAGGTATACAGTGGCGGGTTCACTGAACACAACAGGTATGCAGTGGCGGGTTCACTGAACAGGTATACAGTGGCGGGTTCACTGAACAGAACAGGTATGCAGTGGCGGGTCCACTGAACAGAACAGGTATGCAGTGGTGGGTTCACAGAACAGGTATGCAGTGGCAGGTTCACTGAACACAACAGGTATGCAGTGGCGGGTTCACTGAACAGGTATACAGTGGCGGGTCCACTGAACAGAACAGGTATGCAGTGGCAGGTTCACTGAACACAACAGGTATGCAGTGGCGGGTTCACTGAACAGGTATACAGTGGCGGGTCCACTAAACACAACAGGTATGCAGTGGCGGGTCCACTGAACACAACAGGTTTGCAGTGGCGGGTTCACTGAACAGAACAGGTATACAGTGGCGGGTTCACTGAACAGAACAGGTATACAGTGGCGGGTTCACTGAACACAACAGGTATGCAGTGGCGGGTTCACTGAACAGGTATACAGTGGCGGGTTCACTGAACAGAACAGGTATACAGTGGCGGGTCCACTGAACAGAACAGGTAGGCAGTGGCGGGTTCACAGAACAGGTATGCAGTGGCAGGTTCACTGAACACAACAGGTATGCAGTGGCAGGTTCACTGAACACAACAGGTATGCAGTGGTGGGTTCACTGAACAGGTATACAGTGGCGGGTTCACTGAACAGAACAGGTATGCAGTGGCGGGTTCACTGAACACAACAGGTATGCAGTGGTGGGTTCACTGAACAGGTATGCAGTGGTGGGTTTACAGAACAGGTATGCAGTGGTGGGTTCACAGAACAGGTATGCAGTGGCAGGTTCACTGAACAGGTATGCAGTGGTGGGTTCACTGAACAGGTATGCAGTGGTGGGTTCACTGAACAGGTATGCAGTGGTGGGTTCACAGTACAGGTATGCAGTGGTGGGTTCACAGAACAGGTATGCAGTGGCGGGTTTACAGAACAGGTATGCAGTGGCGGGTTCACTGAACACAACAGGTATGCAGTGGCGGGTTCACTGAACAGGTATACAGTGGCGGGTCCACTGAACAGAACAGGTATGCAGTGGCGGGTCCACTGAACACAACAGGTATGCAGTGGCGGGTCCACTGAACAGGTATACAGTGGCGGGTTCACTGAACAGAACAGGTATACAGTGGCGGGTTCACTGAACACAACAGGTATGCAGTGGCGGGTTCACTGAACAGAACAGGTATACAGTGGCGGGTTCACTGAACACAACAGGTATGCAGTGGCGGGTTCACTGAACAGGTATGCAGTGGTGGGTTCACAGTACAGGTATGCAGTGGTGGGTTCACAGAACAGGTATGCAGTGGCGGGTTCACAGAACAGGTATGCAGTGGCGGGTTCACTGAACACAACAGGTATGCAGTGGCGGGTTCACTGAACAGGTATACAGTGGCGGGTCCACTGAACAGAACAGGTATGCAGTGGCGGGTTCACTGAACACAACAGGTATGCAGTGGTGGGTTCACTGAACAGGTATGCAGTGGCGGGTTCACTGAACACAACAGGTATGCAGTGGTGGGTTCACTGAACAGGTATGCAGTGGTGGGTTAACTGAACAGGTATGCAGTGGTGGGTTCACAGAACAGGTATGCAGTGGTGGGTTCACAGAACAGGTATGCAGTGGCAGGTTCACTGAACAGGTATACAGTGGCGGGTTCACTGAACAGAACAGGTATACAGTGGCGGGTCCACTGAACAGAACAGGTATGCAGTGGCGGGTTCACAGAACAGGTATGCAGTGGCAGGTTTACTGAACACAACAGGTATGCAGTGGCGGGTTCACTGAACAGGTATACAGTGGCGGGTCCACTGAACAGAACAGGTATGCAGTGGCAGGTTCACTGAACACAACAGGTATGCAGTGGCGGGTTCACTGAACAGGTATACAGTGGCGGGTTCACTGAACAGAACAGGTATGCAGTGGCGGGTTCACTGAACACAACAGGTATGCAGTGGTGGGTTCACTGAACAGGTATGCAGTGGTGGGTTCACATAACAGGTATGCAGTGGTGGGTTCACAGAACAGGTATGCAGTGGCAGGTTCACTGAACAGGTATGCAGTGGCGGGTTCACTGAACAGGTATGCAGTGGTGGGTTCACTGAACAGGTATGCAGTGGTGGGTTCACAGTACAGGTATGCAGTGGTGGGTTCACAGAACAGGTATGCAGTGGCAGGTTCACAGAACAGGTATGCAGTGGCGGGTTCACAGAACAGGTATGCAGTGGCGGGTTCACTGAACACAACAGGTATGCAGTGGCGGGTTCACTGAACAGGTATACAGTGGCGGGTCCACTGAACAGAACAGGTATGCAGTGGCGGGTTCACTGAACACAACAGGTATGCAGTGGTGGGTTCACTAAACAGGTATGCAGTGGTGGGTTCACTGAACAGGTATGCAGTGGTGGGTTCACAGAACAGGTATGCAGTGGTGGGTTCACAGAACAGGTATGCAGTGGCAGGTTCACTGAACAGGTATGCAGTGGTGGGTTCAATGAACAGGTATGCAGTGGTGGGTTCACAGTACAGGTATGCAGTGGTGGGTTCACAGAACAGGTATGCAGCCAGGAACAAGCTAAGCCTAACTAATCTTTCCCTATGAGAGACCGTCTGCAGCAGCTCGCCCTACTCTCACTAATGCAGGCACACGAGTGACCGTAATGGCCGCCGCTGCCTGCCTTATATAAGGGGAGTGGGGCTCCAGGGGCTAGTGTAGCCTAATTGGCTACACTGGGCCTGCTGACTGTGATGTAGAGGGTCAAAGTTGACCCTCCATGGTGCATTATGGGGCGAACCGAACTTCCGCAAACGTTCGCCTGCGGGACGCGAACGCGAACCACGGAAGTTCGCATGGAACCGTTCGCAGGCGAACCGTTCGGCCCAACTCTACTCACTTGGAGAACTCGCGCGGCGCACCAAAAAATTGGCGTGGTCAAGCACACCGCGGGCGTGGTCATGGGTGGGGCCAAATATACATTACCTTAGCAGTGATGTAAAAGGTCTGCCGAGGAAGTTTGAGCTCTGCCGTAGTGTATCCCCCAAAAATAGATATAATCTGACAACATTTCACCAAAAAGACACGTAATCTGGTAGAAGTTCCTCCAAAACACAGATAATATGGCAGTGGTTCCCCCAAAATAGACAATGTGGCAGCAGCAGTTCCACCAACATACACATAATTTGGAAGCAGTTCCCCAAAATACGCGAAACCTGGCAGCGGATCACCCAAAATACACGTAACACCCTAAGGACATATAATCTGGCAGTAGTGGTCCCCCAAACATACACAAGCAGCAGTTCCCCAAAATACACGTAATCTGGCAGCAGCCGTTCCCCTAACATACACATAATCTGGCAGCTGTTCCCCAAAATACATAACAGCGGTTCCACAAAAATGCAGATAATCTGACAGCAGTTCCCCCAAAATAGGTATCTCCAGGTAGCCAGGTCTATAGGTGTCCCCAGTATAAGTAGCCATGAGTATAGTAGTCCCCAGTATATGTAGCCAGAGGTATAGTTGCCTAGTATATGTAGCCAGGGGTATATGTGCCCAGTATATGTAGTCAGTGGGATATGTCCCCAGTATATGTAGTCAGGGGTATATGTGCCCAGTATATATAGCCAGGGGTATATGTGCCCAGTATATATAGCCAGTGGGATATGTGCCCAGTATATATAGCCAGTGGGATATGTGCCCAGTATATATAGCCAGTGAGATATGTGCCCAGTATATATAGGCAGAGGTATATGTGCCCAGTATATGTAGGCAGGGGTATATGTGCCCAGTATATGTAGGCAGGGGTATATGTGCCCAGTATATGCAGCCAGGGGTATATGTGCCCAGTATATGTAGGCAGGGGTATATGTGCCCAGTATATGTAGCCAGGGGTATATGTGCCCAGTATATGTAGTCAGGGGTATATGTGCCCAGTATATATAGCCAGGGGTATATGTGCCCAGTATATATAGGCAGGGGTATATGTGCCCAGTATATATAGCCAGTGGGATATGTGCCCAGTATATATAGCCAGTGGGATATGTGCCCAGTATATATAGCCAGTGGGATATGTGCCCAGTATATATAGGCAGAGGTATATGTGCCCAGTATATGTAGGCAGGGGTATATGTGCCCAGTATATGTAGGCAGGGGTATATGTGCCCAGTATATGCAGCCAGGGGTATATGTGCCCAGTATATGTAGGCAGGGGTATATGTGCCCAGTATATGTAGCCAGGGGTATATGTGCCCAGTGTATGTAGCCAGGGGTATATGTGCCCAGTATATGTAGGCAGGGGTATATGTGCCCAGTATATGTAGGCAGGGGTATATGTGCCCAGTATATGTAGTCAGGAGTATATGTGTCCAGTATATGTAGTCAGGTGTATATATGCCCAGTATATGTAGGCAGGGGTATATGTGCCCAGTATATGTAGCCAGGGGTATATGTGCCCAGTATATGTAGCCAGGGGTATATGTGCCCAGTATATGTAGCCAGGGGTATATGTGCCCAGTATATGTAGGCATGGGGTATATGTGCCCAGTATATGTAGGCATGGGGTATATGTGCCCAGTATATATAGCCAGTGGGATATGTGCCCAGTATATATAGCCAGTGGGATATGTGCCCAGTATATATAGGCAGAGGTATATGTGCCCAGTATATGTAGCCAGTGGGATATGTGCCCAGTATATGTAGGCAGGGGTATATGTGCCCAGTATATGCAGCCAGGGGTATATGTGCCCAGTATATGTAGGCAGGGGTATATGTCCCCAGTATATGTAGGCAGGGGTATATGTGCCCAGTATATGTAGCCAGGGGTATATGTGCCCAGTATATGTAGGCATGGGGTATATGTGCCCAGTATATGTAGGCATGGGGTATATGTGCCCAGTATATGTAGGCATGGGGTATATGTGCCCAGTATATATAGCCAGTGGGATATGTGCCCAGTATATATAGCCAGTGGGATATGTGCCCAGTATATATAGGCAGAGGTATATGTGCCCAGTATATGTAGCCAGTGGGATATGTGCCCAGTATATGTAGGCAGGGGTATATGTGCCCAGTATATGCAGCCAGGGGTATATGTGCCCAGTATATGTAGGCAGGGGTATATGTCCCCAGTATATGTAGGCAGGGGTATATGTGCCCAGTATATGTAGCTAGGGGTATATGTGCCCAGTATATGTAGGCAGGGGTATATGTGCCCAGTATATGTAGTCAGGGGTATAGTAGTCCCCAGTATAAGTAGCCAGGGGTAGATGTGCCCAGTATATGTAGCCAGGGGTAGATGTGCCCAGTATATGTAGCTAGGGGTATATGTGCCCAGTATATGTAGGCATGGGGTATATGTGCCCAGTATATGTAGGCATGGGGTATATGTGCCCAGTATATGTAGGCAGGGGTATATGTGCCCAGTATATGTAGCCAGGGGTATATGTACCCAGTATATGTAGGCAGGGGTATATGTGCCCAGTATATGTAGCCAGTGGTATATGTGCCCAGTATATGTAGCCAGGGGTATATGTGCCCAGTATATGTAGGCAGGGGGTATATGTGCCCAGTATATGTAGGCAGGGGGTATATGTGCCCAGTATATGTAGGCAGGGGGTATATGTGCCCAGTATATGTAGCTAGGGGTATATATGCCCAGTATATGTAGGCAGGCGGTATATGTGCCCAGTATATGTAGCCAGGGGTATATGTGCCCAGTATATGTAGTCAGGGGGTATATGTGCCCAGTATATGTAGGCAGGGGTATATGTGCCCAGGTAGCCAGGTGTGCCCCCAGCAGGAGTGGAGCAGCGCAGAGAAAGAGAGCTATGGGGACAGCGAGGATGGGCGGACATCTCCCCCCATCCCTCACCTTCGTGCTCCCCTTCCTGCCTCTCGCCTCCAGTGTTTTGAAGTGTCTGGCCCAGCGGCGAAAGTGGGCGGAGACTTACCGCGTTCAAGTCACAAGGGACGCTCCGCTCTGTGTGCGGCTAGTCTGGTCTTCTAGCCGCACACAGAGCAGAGCGTCCCTTGCGGCCGGAGGAAGGCGGAAAGTCTCCGCCCACTTTCGCCGCCGGGCCCGACACTTCAAAACACTGGAGGGGAGAGGCAGGAAGGGGAGCACGAAGGTGAGGGATGGGGGGGGGGGGGAGATGTCCGCCCATCCCCGCTGTCCCCATAGCTCTCCTTCTCTGCTCTGCTCCCCTCCACACAAGCCAGGGTGAACGGCGTCCACGTTGTAGAAAAAGTGGGTGGACGCCGTTCAGCTGCGTCCATGCAGGACTCGACCCCTGGTTAAAATTTTTAACCAGGGGTCGAGTCCTGCGTGGATGCGGGTGAATGGCGTCCACCCACTTAAAATGTATCAGTTTTTCACTGTTCAGTGTGAAAGAGGCATTTCCTATCAGTGCCAGAACCTCTCAGCAGCCCTGTCACGTAAAAAGCTGCCTCAGTGCCTTTCCATTTGCTAGCAAAAACAGATTTGGGGGCGCAGAAGATGAGCACTGACGTTTAGTCTTATACTATTTTTTTTTATTCTGGTTGAACTTCGCCAGCCTGGAGCATGGGGGACACCCCACATGCACAGGAGGCCTGACCACCCCCGCTTCCTGCTGGGCCTCCCACGTGGAAGAGATCCTCAGGCTGAGCTCCAGAGAGGGTCTTCACCAGCCACAGCCTCCACCAGCCGCAGCCCCCAGCCTGCTCGGCCACCCAGGGTCTACCCCCTGCCACTGCTGCGGACCATGTCAGCCTGCAACACCACCCACCACCCAGCCCTGAAGATCAGCGATCATCCAGTACCACCACCCAGCCGTGAAGATCCGCGGCCCACCTGGCGATTTCCCACAGGGATGGACACTACTCGGACTGACTGACTGTAACCTGTAGCCCAAAAAGGACTCTGCCTCTGTCTCTCTCCCTGCCTTGGCTCTTTTTCTTCTTCACTCTCTCTCTAGCTATCCCTTCTCTATTTCTCTCTCTCTCTTTCTCTCTCTCTCTCTATACACTCTCTTCCAGGACACACTGCGGGGATCTGGGACTGCTGTGGAGCTGAGCGAGCGCCACCGGTAGACGGCAGGCTGCTCCCCTCAGATAGCACTCCACATTTCCCCACGCGTCCCTCACTAGATTAAGTGCTGTATGTATATATAGGTATATTGCTTACTTGTATTACTGTACCTGATTGTATGTGTTGGTTTGCATGTATGTGTTTGTACCATCTCCGACCCTGTTGAGCCAAAAATAATTCTGGGTACAACTTGTACTTGGCGAAATAAATATGATTCTGATTCTGACTTGATGGGTGAATGTCTTTTTTCAACCAAACTAACTATGTAACTATGTAGTCACAACAGTTTGTTCAATATTATACTAAATAACAACAAAAATACTTAAAGGGAACCTTAACTGAACGGGGGGTAAAGAGTTTCACTTACCTGGGGCTATTACCAGCCCCCTGCAGCAGTCCTGTGCCCTCGGCGCCGCTCTGGAATCCTCTGGTCCCCCGCTGTCACTTAGTTTCGTTTTTGACGACTCACCAGTCGCCGGCCGCCATGCGTATTATTGGACGCATTCACCAATGCAATTAGCGCTATTGCGGACCGCAATGCGTACAAAAATACGCGTTGCCGCATTCCGCACGCGTAGATATGCGGCAATGCGTATTTTTGTACGCGTTGCGGTCCGCAATAGCGCTAATTGCATTGGTGAATGCGTCCAATAATACGCATGGTGGCCGGCGACTGGTGAGTCGTCAAAAACGAAACTAAGTGACAGCGGGGGACCAGAGGATTCCAGAGCGGCTCTGAGGGCACAGGACTGCTGCAGGGGGCTGGTAATAGCCCCAGGTAAGTGAAACTCTTTACCCCCCGTTCAGTTAAGGTTCCCTTTAATAATAAGAACAGTATTACATATTTTGTACATGAAGACTTTGTATGTATGAAACGTTGTACCTCCAGTCTTTTGTAAGTAAGAAATTGCCTGTATACCCCAATGTGACAATGGGACATTTAAAGAGAGAATGAAGTCTCACAAAATACCTTTTTTTTTTTTAAATCCTCTTTAAAGGGGAACTGAAGTGAGAGATATACGGAGGCTGCCATATTTATTTCCTTTTAATCAATACCAGTTGCCTGGCAGCCATGCTGGTCTATTTCACTGCAGTAGAGTTTGAATAACACCAGAAACAAGCATGCAGCTAGTCTTTTCACATCTGACAATAATGTCAGAAACACCCGATCTGCTGCATGCTTGTTCAGGGGCTATGGCTAAAAGTATTAGAGGCAGAGGATCAGCAGGAGAGCCAGACAACTGGTATTGCTTAGATGGAAATAAATATGGCAGCCTCCAAATCCCTCTCACTTCAGTTGTCCTTTAACCATCCTAAGAGAAAAATCAGGAGAAAAGTTAACAAATACCTGAAGTGAGTAAAAGAAAATGTTAGATACATCCCTCAGTAGAGAGAAACATCTGGATAGTCCAGAGGCTTCTCTGATCTTCCTATGCTCTTCCGTTCCTGAGCTGGGACCCTCTGAAAATTTATATCAACAGTGAATATAATTAATAGTGAATATTTCTCTCGGCTCTGCTCTCCCTCCATGTACAAGCGTGGCTACACTGTGCAAGTGCAAAGTACGTTATGCATCTGTGCAGTAGCAAGGAGCCGCTCATGCATGGATTTTTACTTCATGCACGAGTAGCTCTGTTCTACTGCACAGGCGCGAACCTTACTGGGCTGGCGCCTGTGCACTGCAGTGGCGCTTGTACATGAAGGGGAGAGCCACTCCAAAGAAGAGGGGCCCTGATGAGCAGCAGAAGGATTGATGAGGATTGGGGAAGCCACTGGAACACGAGCAACTTTTTTTTTCCAGTTCAGATTTGCTGCAACCACTTAATCCTATAAAGGAAGTAGTAAGAATATAGGGAAACTAAAAATAATAATTAAAAAAACAGGATACCAGGTTTACCAGGATAGTGCTTATGTTGCCATCTAGTGGTGGAAAGTAAAATTACAAATTACATTTTTAATAAAGAATTCCAAAGACAACTCCTAATGCATAGAATCACCCACAAAAGGCCTACTTTGTGATGGAAAAAACAATAAATAGATCATTTAGGTATGATCAGTTGTGATAAAGTTATTGGCGAATGAATGGAGCAATGACAGGGAAAAATTGCTTCCTTCCTTGAGGTGTAAACACCTGTAGGCTGAAATGGTTAACTTCTTAATGACTGCCTCACGCCAATGGGCAAGACCGGCTAACGCCAATTGGCGTCAAGTCCTGGGGCGGGGATTTGCAGGAGATCACGCGCGCTGATGCACACGCATCTCCGCATGAATGACAGAGCCTTGCTCCGCCATCAGTCTCCCAGCGGCGATCGCCTCTTGGAGACTGTTAGACGGCAAAACCGCCGTCTAATAAGTCAGTACAGCGCTGCGATCTGAAGCAGCGCTGTACAGGAGACAGTCGTGTCACTCGGCTGTCCCCTCCAGAGTTAGTAAAGCGATCCACTGTGATAGGCTGAAGCCTATCACAGCCGATCGCGCTGATAGGCTGATGGGGGGAGGGAGGGAGGGAGGGAGGGAGGGACTGGGAGAGAAAAAAAAAGTAAATTTATATATATAAAAAAAATTCTCTTCCATCCATATGCAGTAGCTGCATTTTCCATGCCCATTTTCCCCTTAGCGCAGCAGCTGCTCTTGGTCATGACCTATACAGCTGTAGCAGAAATCTGGTGCTACAGGTAATTCACCCATCCTTAAAGTAGACTGTAAAGAAATATGTTCATAATACTAATGGCAAGACCACTCCTAGCTCCATAACATTTCCAGCAGTAGTACATGAAAATGGAAGAAGCTTCACAGAGGAAAAGGTAGAAAATTCTCCCACAGGGGTAAATTGGGCACTTGCTTTGGGGCCGGCACCAAGCTCCTTAGATTAACAGTGGCAGTGTACCCATTTTAACGATTATGACGTTGGATCACTGTATCAGATAGAAATCTAGGTGCCAGACTGAACTTCAGCCAGGAGCACCAGGTCTCCATTGTGTACTTTATGGGGGCCTGTTTGGGTAAAAGTGAGTGTATGTTGGGGAGGTTGTAGGATTTGGGGATATTAGGAAAATAACAAAGCATGGAATTCCTCTTTAAGAGACAACCAGCATTTTGTAAAAACAGACTAGCAATGTCAACCTTCATTATATCACATTATTGGTTTCCTTTAATAGAAGCCATGCCACTCCTTTTTTGGATTTCGGTAGGATGGGGGGGATTAGGATGTTATCAAGTGAGAAAACCCACAGCCAATTTGTAGGCATTAATGGAGGGACACGTCACCCTTCTCTGGGCGTGATATTATCAGGCCAGAATGACCACAGCTCATTTCTCCAGCAGTGAAGCATCTCCAGCTGTGCTCTATCACTTGTGCATGCCAGAATATCACAAAAGAATCCATGCTGTTTAGTCTTGCACATTTTTCTTTGCTGACCCAAGATGAGGAGGATTGGCTTTGACAGGCACTTGCACATTTATCTGATGTGTAATTCAGAAGTTGGAGCAGAAAAGCAAAGTGTGGGGCTGTCAGTGCTGCATTGCTTCATGCTACTTTCTCCAGAATGATGAGCAACCAAATACGTTCGCTGACTTCAAATTCCAGCGCAGTGAAAGAACTTCTTACAGTTGTCAAAAAGAAGGTGTAAATGATGAAATAAGATTTCAAAGCAGCATTCCTTTAGCTTGCTGTAGTTTCCTTGGTTTCTTATGGAGCTCTTGGAGATGGTCCTAGTTCTGTACCAGAAGACAACTTTACTGAGGCCACAAGTATCATCTTAGGGTACTTATATTTATAAATAGTAAAATACTTTTTTTCACAGTATTTTAAAATTATTCAGTCAATGTTTGCCCTTTATAAACCTTACCTCACCCCTGATTTACACTTCTAAAATTATGACAGTTTCTGGCATCTTTACTGCTGGCAATGTGTATAGGCCTCTTTTCAATGGGCAGGTGAACTGTGTGCTCAGCAAGCCGTTGTCAGGCAGCAGTGAACAGTTACCAGGCAGAAGCAAGCATTTGTGAGCGTTTGAGAGGCATTTCGCTTCCTATCAGCTGCTCGTGGAAAAGAGGCCTAACTGCTGCTATTTTACCCTCTTGGCCAGGTGAGCTCTCTATACAGGTCATTCTCAAAAAATTAGCATATTGTGATAAAGTTCATTATTTTCTGTAATGTACTGATAAACATTAGACTTTCATATATTTTAGATTCATTACGCACAACTGAAGTAGTTCAAGCCTTTTATTTTTTTTTTAATATTGATGATTCCAAAAACATACGGATAAGTTAATTGGCTCCCCCTAAAAAATTGGCCCTAGACTACAGTACTTACACTACATAATATAGACATATGGCAATGGTAGGGATTAGATTGTGAGCTCCTTTGAGGGACAGTTAGTGACAATATATATATATATATATATATATATATATATATATATATATACAGTGTACAGCGCTGCGTAATATGTCGGCGCTATATAAATACTAAATAATAATAATAATAATAATAATAATACAGCTCATGAAAACCCAAAATTCCCATCTCAAAAAATTAGCATATTTCATCCGACCAATAAAAGAAAAGTGTTTTTAAAACAAAAAAAAGTCAACCTTCAAATAATTATGTTCAGTTATGCACTCAATACTTGGTCGGGAATCCTTTTGCAGAAATGGCTGCTTCAATGCGGCGTGGCATAGAGGCAATCAGCCTGTGGCACTGATCAGGTGTTATGGAGGCCCAGGATGCTTCGATAGCAACCTTAAGCTCATCCAAAGTGTTGGGTCTTGCGTCTCTCAACTCTTTCTTCACAATATCCCACAGATTCTCTATGGGGTTCAGGTATGGAGAGTTGGCAGGCCAATTGAGCACAGTAATACCATGGCCAGTAAACCATTTACCAGTGGTTTTGGCACTGTGAGCAGGTGCCAGGTCGTGCTGAAAAATGAAATCTTCATCTCTATAAAGCTTTTCAGCAGATGGAAGCATGAAGTTCTCCAAAATCTCCTGATAGCTAGCTGCATTGACCCTGCCCTTGATAAAACACAGTGGACCAACACCAGCAGCTGACATGGCACACCAGACCATCACTGACTGTGGGTACTTGACACTGGACTTCAGGCATTTTGGCATTTCTCTCTCCCCAGTCTTCCTCCAGGCTCTGGCACCTTGATTTCAGAATGACATGCAAAAGTTGCTTTCATCCGAAAAAAGTACTTTGGACCACTGAGCAACATGTTTCTGGTTCAAAAGTGGCTTGACCTGGGGAATGCGGCACCTGTAGCCCATTTCCTGCACACGCCTGTACACGGTGGTTCTGGATGTTTCTACCTCAGACTCAGTCCACTGTTTCCGACGGTCCCCCAAGGTCTGGAATCGGTCCTTCTCCACAATCTTCCTCAGAGTTCAGTCACCTCTTCTCGTTGTGCAGCGTTTTCTGCCACACTTTTTCCTTCCCACAGACTTCCCACTGAGGTGCCTTGATACAGCACTCTGGGAACAGCCTATTCGTTCAGAAATTTCTTTCAGTGTCTTATCCTCTTGCTTGAGGGTGTCAATGATGGCCTTCTGGACAGCAGTCAGGTCGGCAGTCTTACCCATGATTGTGGTTTTGAGTAATGAACCAGGCTGGGAGTTATAAAAAGCCTCAGGAATCTTTTGCAGGTGTTTAGAGTTAATTAGTTGATTCAGATGATTAGGTTAATAGCTCGTTTATAGAACCTTTTCATGATATGCATTTTTTTGAGATATTAATTTTGGGTTTTCATGAGCTGTATGCAAAAATAATCAATATTAAAACAATAAAAGGCTTGAACTACTTTAGTTGTGTGTAATGAATCTAAAATATATGAAAGTCTAATGTTTATCAGTACATTACAGAAAATAATGAACTTTATCACAATATGCACATTTTTTGAGAAGGACCTGTATATTCTGCTATATGTAGATATAGGAAGCGATTCTACTGCTGAAACCAGGAAAACTAAGGTGCAAATGGGTACCCTGAATAATTTTGTATGATCTGCTATGTGTCAGCAATGTGTTCCTTTAAGCACTGTACAGGCATATTATACTCTTTGTGGGCATGTAGAATGACAGTCTTCCAGCCAGTAATGGTTCATGCACATTCAGCTTGTGGCACATATAATCCTATAGAGAGGGAAGGGAGGGTATAAGGTGTGTGGAGGCATCTTGCAGTGTATAGGGTAAAAAAATTATATGACAAACTCCCATTTTTGACAAGTGCAGAACATAAGGTATTACGATTATTCAAACATGAGGTACATAATAATAATAATAATAATAATAATAATAATAATACAGACAAGGGTGTACACCAATATACAAAATAAAGAACTGGTCATTACAGTGACAAAAGTAACATGATGAATAAAATGTATATCAAATGTATAACAAATTTCAAGACTCAGAGTAATAGGATTGTGGGGGGGGGGGGGGGGTGTTATTGTACAATATTCATACTTAGAGGTAGTGTGTTGTTAGGTTATCTAGTAAGGAGTATAACTTGGCCGGAAGTGAAAGGGGGAAATGTCCTAAGGTAGAGCGTATGCTTGGTGGTAAAAGTGAGTTTTGAGGGAAAGTTTAAGGTTGGAGAGTGGCGGATGTGTTGTGGAAGAGGATTCCAGAGGGGGGGTGAAACACATGAGAAATCTTGTTTACGTGAATGCAAGAAGGTGATTATAGAGGAGGATGAAAGAAAGTCATGTGCAGATATGAGATTGCGATTGGGTTGGTATCTGGAAACTAGTGGGGAGATATACAGGGGAGAGACATTGTAGAGAGCTTTGTAGGTTAGGGTTAAGAGTTTGAAATGGATCGCCTTGTTGTAAGGATTCCTCCTGTGGCGTGTTCTGTCCATTGCAGTGGAGCCGCAAACGGACAGTTCTGGCTTGTCAACCTGCATTCGGTTGTGTATTCGCAATGAGGCACATTGTCATTTGCAATTGCTCTGCAGTTCTGGGCAACTCAGAATGCTGTCATTATTCTACCAATTGCTTACTACAGATGAGCTGCAGCCAGGTAGCCCTAGATTTCCTGCATGCATGTTGTTACATGGTACTGCATGCATTTGTTATTCTAGTCTTTCAGCTAGCAAATGGTAATCAAGCCAGTTCAGGATTGAATGATTACCATTCAGCTGTGTGGAGATTTGCGTGCTTGCATCCATTGGCTGATGCCAGCATAAAAGTCTGCCTTTCCTTTTAGACATCGCCCATCATAGTTTCAGCTCTGTCTAAGCTGTTACTGGGTCCTTTGATATTGTAAAATATATTCCTAGTCTTGTTACTTTCTAGTTCAGTTTACTTGTGGAGCTACGATTATATATTTCCCACGGGGACATATATACGTACTCCCTTCTAGTGCCGAGAATTTGTACTATTTGTATTGCCTAGTTAGTTCACTGTATTACTCCAGTCCAGATTTAGCTAGTCTCTTTGCTTAGGTTATATATTGGTTCATCACCAATATATACATATTCTAGTCAGCGTTTGTTATTTTCCTATGGTAATATATCAGTGCCGCTGATATATACGTACTCGAACTGTTGATATCCTGCGTTCAGCTAGTCAGTTTTAGCACGCTTCGGTAGGTTGCGCTTTGAGTGATCACCCGTGCTTAGCTAGCATAGTCCTTGCGAGGTAGCCATTGCTTCGGTTGCTATTGGCTACCTCACTCCTGTATGTCTCGTATCTGTTTGAAGGTTTGCTATCGCAAGAGCAGCGCAACATCGCACTGCACTGCCATTGCGTCTTATCAGAAGCCCAGAGCTGCAGTTGTTCTGGGCAGCCTGTGTAGCCTCTTCTATTATCCAGCTCTTAGCCTTGTTGTGCTGGGTGGTCAGAAACTATGACCCCCCAGCATTTCACTTGTTAATTGGCAGACAATTAAGAGATTGACAGAGAGGAGAAGCAGAGGAAGACCAAGAAGAAATATGAATGAGGAGAGAAGCAGAGTTCAGTACAGATTGGAGCGGTGTCAGTCTGTTAGTTGGTAGTCCACAAAGCTTCCTCTATAATAATCTCCCTGTGTCGCTGCGTCTAGCTGTCCCTGTGTCCCTGTTACTTGCTACTGCACATACGTGCAGTACGGACAGCTGGACAGGACCAGGGAGCGAGGCGGGTGAGCGAGGTGGGCGGGTGCGCGACGGGTGCATGCGTGCGGACTGGCGGTAGAAAAATTACCTAGAGCTCGGCTTGGGTCTACTAGTTGTATTATAATAGATCAAACAAGATATTATAAGAGCATGTACTAACATTTTAGCTAAGTCGGGAAAAGGAAAGATGCACAATATGTTTTTGAGTTGGAGATGACAGGAGCTGGTTAGGGAGTGAATGTGAGGAATAAATGAGAGAGAGGAGTCAGATATTACACCTTAGCATCGTGCTTTGGCAGCTGAAGTTATAGGAGTGTTATTATGCCTGTTCATTCATTAGAATGGCAGCCATGGCAGCCAAACCCTTATTGTGGTTAAAATCAGTTGGGAAGGGATTATGGTAGTATGCTGTGGCTGAATGGAGTAATGGTTAAGAGCTCTGCCTCTGACACAGGAGACCTGGGTTCAAATCTCAGCTCTGCCTGTTCAGTAAGCCAGCACCTATTCAGCAGGAGACCTTGGGCAAGTCTCCCTAACACTGCTACTGCCTATAGGGCGCGTCCTTGTGGCTGCAGCTCTGGCACTTTGAGTCCGCCAGGAGAAAAGCGCGATATAAATGTTTTGTGTTTGTTTGTTTTGTTTGTAGTATTGATAAAGCTACAGCAAACTATAGTATTTGTGGAATTATATGTTAGCGTTAAAATAAACCGGAAGTGAGAGGATACAGTAATGTTTTAAAAATACCAGTTGTTAAGCCATCATGTTGTCATCTTGGAGTCTGACGTATGTGAGTCAGGCACCTGGAACAAGCATGCAGCCTGATGTATGTATGGGTCCAGCATGCTGGATTCAGTGAGGGCATGAAGTATCCAGAATGGGAATGCTGATACTCTCAAGCTTTGGGTATGAAACAGATCTTGTTTGCTCATAGATTGCCAAACCCTAATAAGATTCCCTAATCGTTTAATTATCATCTAATACCTATCCCTGACATACCCTGCGCGATAAACACCATCCTTCCTAATCTATAGCTACACAATCACTGACTAACACTCTCCTTCCCAGTCTTCCCTCCACCACCAAATCCACAGCTTGTCTGCCAAAACATGTCATGTAGCATGTGGCAGCCAATTATATTTTTGTTTAAAGACAAAGACAAACACTTGTATAGCGCTTTTCTCCTGGCGGACTCAAAGCGCCAGAGCTGCAGCCACTAGGACACGCTCTATAGGCAGTAGCAGTGTTAGGGAGACTTGCACAAGGTCTCCTACTGAATAGGTGCTGGCTTGCTGAACAGGCAGAGCAGAGATTGGAACCCTGGTCTCCCATGTCAGAGGCAGAGCCCTTAACCATTACACTATCCAGACCAGCGGCGTCAGCCTCACTGATGCTGAAATGGTTGTGTTTAGCACAAACCCAAATCAACCAGCACTGAATTGACCTGCTTCATGTAGCTAGAGAAGTCAGAGCATCTGGTCTGCATACTTTATCTGGGTACAGTCGTGCAGGTCAGGAACTATGGAATGTAGTATGAGTGTGAGAGGTGATCACTACCATCATAGCACCAATAAAGATCTAATACAGAGGTTGAAGGAGGGTCCTTCTGGTCCAGGGATCCCTGTGCAGTTGTAACCTCTGCATCCCCTATTGCTACACCACTGTCTAAGTCAGTGATTTACAAAAAATGAAATGCAGGAGAAGCTAGTGATAGCACCTCCCATATTCCAATAATTTCAGGTTTCTTTTAGGCTACGTTTCCACTATAGCGTTACATTTTCGCCTGCAAAAAATCGTCTAAGATTTTTCTGATTGGTGAAAATTCGCATGTAAATTTGTATGCGTTTTTATGCGAATTTTCTTATGCGGAAATTCGCATTAGTTAAATATACATAATCTGCCTAGTAACAGCTTAGTCATGACTGCTGGCAACTTCCTGTAACCATGGATCTAATGCGAATTTTCGCGTAATAACGCGAAAATTCGCATTGCCTATATAAAGCATTGTACGCGAATCGTACGCGATGTCCGAAAATCTGATGCAGGACCTCAGATTTTTTCACGCTTACGAACGCTAACGAAAATTCGCATAGAGTGGAAACGGCTACATTGACTAACATTAGTTACAAAATCTATGCGAATTTTCTGACCAAAAAAAACTGACACAAAACGCACAAGTGGAAACATAGCCTTAAAGTTGTAATATACTGTTGTAATATAATAATTCAACAAATAAAATTGTTTAAAATGTTAAAAGGCCTTATTCGAGACATTTTCTTAATGTATTTGACAGGGTACTGTTTAAGGCTTCTTTCACATTACGTAATGCGTGCACGAACCCGATTTTGTGCATGTGTTATGACCTGTGGCACGACGTCGTGGTGGTAGTTCTAATTCACCCGACGGGAAACCGCTGCGGCTGGACGATTAAAAGCTTCCAGATGCGTTACAACGTGATGCTCTTGAACACTTTGTCTTATGTGTCAAATAGACTTTCATGTTACCTTTGTAACTGCATCCTAGGAGCGATCCATCAAAATGCACAGATCAGCTCCTAGTGTGAAAGAGCCCTTAGGTCTATTGTACATTATCAAACGCATGCACAAACCAATTTCGTGCATGCGTTAATGACCTGTGGTGTGACGTCGCGAAGTTGTGTTGCGACGCTGATTAGCAGCAGTAGCTCTAATTCCTAGGTTCTCAACGTGTGGTACGGGTACCCCAAGGGGTACTTCTGATAGTTCCAGGGGGTACCATTTTTGTTGCAGTGATATACCAAGCTGCTTAGTTCTACTGTTAACTTAAGCAGTGGGAACCACACCATGTGGGTGCTGAAATGAGATGCGGAAGCCACGCCTTCCAACTATAGACTGACAGCAATGATTGGAAGGGAGGAGAGTCTGCATATTTTATTTTGTCTAAAATTGTACCATATATGGTAAATGTATTCAGAGAAAATTACATTAATGTTCTTATATTTACATCTAGTTAAACTGGGGCCCTGATCACAAAGGCAGTAATTATAGCCCTATTTTATAATACTGGCATGTCACCTCAGTACAGTATAAGCTGCTAGCTCTTGCTTACAGCAGTAAACTAGTTACAGGATGTTTGAAACATGCCTAGTCTTTCTTCCTTTCTTGTTCATCTGCATTGCTTATCTTCCTTATGTAGATGCTATCAGAACATCTGCAAACAACGTGTACAGGATAACAGACCAGAGATATGGAATTTTAAAGTGTAAACAATGTAAGTCACATGCCAGTATTTTAAAACATAGCCTAAATTGGTAAAGCAAGTATGAAGCATGTTGCTTTGGTGTTCGGCAGCAGGCGCCAAGCACTGTAACCCGGGGGAGCCACTATAGCACTAGTACTATACTACGCCCCCCATGAGTAATTCGGGGATCGCCAGACCCCGAATAACTTTTTCCTCTCACCAGCGGCATATATATCCATACGCATGCATGTATACTGCATATTAATCAGAGCCTTATTTTACAAAGATTACCCACAATAAAGTGTATTAACACTTTTTAAAAAGCACTTGCATTTACCTAGTGGATTTCCACTGCATAAAAAGCAGCATTAACAACTGGCAACCACTAGGACCTCCTAGGAAAACTCAGTACTGGCTCAGGTGGCTATATAAAATGGTAACAACAATAACAGTAACATTTCTATAGCACTTTTCTCCCGTAGGACTCAAAGCGCTTAAAATGGTGATTCATTGTTGCCCATCTCTTCATTACAAGACTTGTCACACCTAACCTGATGGTCCAAAAGCAGTTAACACAGCTACAGAGACGTGCCTAACATATCCCTCCTCTCCCTACCTCTGAACTTCATAGCAACTGCAGCTATGGACTGTACATTAATCTCATCTTTCACTTGTTGATATAGGGGCCTGATGCACAAAGCCATGGTAAAATTACTGTGGACAGGTAACGCACGGCAATTTTACCAGTGCTGATGAAAACGGGGCAACACGTGCTACACTATTTGCACAACAGGCATTACCATAGCAACGCGCACATAACCCAAGTAACATGCCTAACACTGATAGGGTAGCATGCGTTCCCCCTGCCTTTAATACTGGTAAAATTGCTGTGCTCTAACTGCACACGACAATTTTACTGCTGCTTCATGTTCCAGGCATAAGTACCGCTCTGCATAGAGAACACTTAATGTAGGTAGGGGGAAGGTTTCTGCATTATTGTGAATTTTGAATAGAAAAGATTATGCAGAATGAGATACATAGTGATTTTTTTGATTCATGTTAATGCTGCTGTGCAGACAGGTACTGGCATTCTGCAGTGATATGACAAGCGATATAGGGAAAGGAGAGGTTAGTCTGAGATATGCAAGTTAAATTACACAAAAAGGATACTATGTGTGGCAGATAAAAGCAGAAGGCTGTTACTTTCTGTATGACCCTTGTAGTTTGAGATAGCTCACTAGGTCACATGTTCTGGAAGATGGTGCCTTAATTGGCAGTCCTGGCTACAGGACTCTGGCCTTTTCTTGCTTTTCTTCCCTTTTCTCTCCCAATTCACCCGGTTTTCCCCCTAAAGGTGTGCAGTGTGGTCTGGTATAGCCTGGGACGCTGGTGCATGTCGTGGGGGTTCTGGACCTGGAGTTTTTTCCGCCTTGCCGCTGTCTGGGTCTGTTGTCTGTGCAGGTACAGGCAGAGTGGAGTCCACCGCTACTGCCCAGGAGGTCGGGGCTCCACTGAGGTGAGAAGACACCATGCTGATTGTGGAGATATATTGAGGTGCTGATGATATTAAGGATAACAGGAACATATTTCCTTCATTTTTTGACTGTAACATATGGGATTGTCTGTTAGCCAGTCTTCCTGGAATTCCGTATAAAGTGTAAATTACCTATCATTGTCTGCTTCTAATGAGGAAACCCTTAATTAGACAGTTGCTGTGAAGCCTATACAGGTGGTCAGACCATGTTGTCTGAATAATGCCTCAGATGTGTATTGGGCTTGGGAGTAATTGGTCACCTGGCCAGAGTAAACTGAAGTCTGTCTAATGTAATTCTGTATGTAGATGTCCATTACCTCTGCCCCATTGTCCAGCAGGGGAAACTGTGTCTACTGCTAATTACCTGCCAATTGAGGAAGAATAGGCTGGTCGGCATGGCTTTTGAGTCTGGTGTCAGCCATTGGGACAAGGCAAGCCTGCTAGAGTCTTGGGGGCAGGGGGAAGCTGACACCTGAATGTTTGAAATGTATTTGACAGCCTACTGGAAATTATTGAAGAGGTGAAGTCCTTTTGATACCATTTTCTACCTGTGGAAATTGAATTATTGGTGGAGTTGAAAAGCCTCATTTAACAATCTCTTGATGTAAAGACATTGTAACCTGGGGAAATTGGGCTAAGGAAGTCTTTTGTTGGGTGTGTGGACTATAGTGGATGTTGGATCTCTGTAAATCCAATTATGACTGAGGATGTAATTAAATCCAGCTTCCCCCCCGTCCACACAGGCTTACAGCCTCGAGGCGAATATTTCATTATAAAAACCAGGGGACAGCTACCTCAAAGCAGTTCTCTTCTGACGGTAGTGGCAGCCGGTCTCCTGGCCCAAGCTAGTGAACTCCTGGTCTAGCCAGACTGTGTCCGTCCACACCAAAGTCCACGATTCTTCTATCGGGATCCCTTTATTTTGGTAAGCAAAATCGCTTTGTGTGTTATCTTTGTACATTTTATCTTGTAACTATTTTTACTTTGTTTTTTTGTAATCTTTTTGTATATATTCAGTTTTGCACTGTTCTATATTTTTCTAGAATATTAAATTATTATTTAATAAGTTTGACTTCTGCCGTACTAAACTAACCCTCATAGCCTAGAAGAGACTGAAGTGTAACCGTGTATAAGTTCATGCCTAATTGTACGCTTGAGCAACACTACCGTATGAAATTGTAATTGCATTGTGTGTGGGGGCGTTTGTCATACGTTGGCCTAAGCGCGCAGCTGACCCAACGTACGAACAACGCCAGTGCGAGTAGCGACAGCAGAGTGGCTAACAGTATCGTTCGGAACGACTGTTAGTGGGTCTTTGCTTCACGACAGTGTAAGATTGCAACTGTGTGTGTGTGTGGGTGCGTGGCGTTCCCGTATTTGGCCTAAGCGCAAAGCTGACCCAAATACGAAAACGCGGAGTGCGCGCTGAGGACTCGACAGCAGAGTGGAAGTGTCTAGCGAACAGCTAGTGGTGGCAGTGAGAAGTGTTTGAGGGGTTCCAGCCTTGTTTGTAGCTTAAATAAGGCTGTTCCCCGCTTAATCTGGTCAAACCCGCAGTCGGGAACCGTATACGCAGGCGTGCCGCGGGCCGGTTCCTGACATAATTGGCTGGCAGTGGTGGCATCGTTTAGTACATTAGTACGCAGTTTAGCTCGCTATTCTGAGTACTAAAGGCTGGAAGCTTGCTAGAAGCAACTAGCCTACAGAAGTCTACTCAGTGCAGAAACTATATACGTTTTTTTTTTTGTTCAAAGATACACACTTGGTGTTTTGCTTTCCCTTCCCCCCTTTTTTCTTTTTATTTTTTGCAACACGATGGCTCAGAAAGCATCCAGCTATGCAAGGCAAAACAAAGAGATACTACTCAACCTGTGTGAGCACAAAGGCATCGAGACGGTGAGCGGCCAGACTAAGGAGCAGTTAGTTCGTGCGCTCGAGGAGTATGATGAGGCAGAGCGAGCCCGTGCTTCAACGTCAGCGGATGCAGCTCACGACACGCCAGAGGAGGAATCGCTCCCGCCACAGAATGCGAGTGGAGACGATGTCCTGGATGATCCACCGAACACGGAGATGCCATCTCTGGAAGCTGATCTACAGCTACTGAACTCGGCTGATCCTGAACTGCGCCTAAAGCTAATCCTACTGCACCGACAGGCAGAGGAGGGGAGAGCTGAACGGCGACGCCAGGCCGAGAGTGAAAGACGCCGGGCGGAGGAGGGAAGAGCTGAACGGCAACACCAGCTGGAGCTGGCTAAACTTCAGCAGCAGAACCGGTCTGCTGGACCCGCAGAACGCGAAGGTGAGCGAGTCCACAGAATCCCCCTGGATAAGTTCCCCGCTATGGACAAGGACTCTGACATAGACACTTTCCTACAGGGGTTTGAAAGGACTTGTCGGCAGTATGGGGTGCCCCGTGAGCAGTGGGCAAGATACCTCACACCAGGGCTGAGAGGCAAGGCCCTGGAGGCATTTGTGAGTCTCCCCCAGGAGGAAGAAACAGACTTTGAGGCAATTAAGAAAGCCATCATTGCGCGATACCACCTCACGCCAGAGGTGTATCGCAAACGTTTCAGGACAGTGCAGCGAGGTCCTAATGACAGCTACCTGGATCATGCTTGCAACCTGCGCACTGCCTTCCAGCAGTGGCTAAAAGGACTGTCAGTTAAAACCGTGGATGCCCTGCAGGAGCTGATGATAAAAGACCAGTTCCTACACACCTGTCCTGTTGAGGTCCGGCTGTTTGTGCTGGATCGAGAACCAAAGACAGTGGATGAGGCTGCGGAAATGGCCGATGCCTACACCGCCCATAGAGCACCTGAGTCCCGGAGGACTACTACGCCCAGCTGGAGAGGAGAACAGATTGCTAAACCTGTTTCACCCAGCACCCAGAGGAGGCAAGCACCGCTGTCTCCTGGATTCAAGCAACCTGACACTCGGAAATGCTTTGTATGTGACAGGGTGGGTCATATCAGCACGACTTGCCCAGAGAGGAAGAGGGAGGCCCCAAAATCCAGTGAGGCCTCAAACGCCAGTGAAGTCCCAACGGCTTTGTGTGCTACCAGGAATGCCACTGGCTATGCAGAGAATCTGCAGCTTGTCACGGTTGGGGGTACAGTTGCCACTGGGCTGAGAGACACTGGAGCAGAAGTGACTCTCATACATCCCCAGCTTGTGAACCCGGAGCAGTACATACCTGGGAAAATGATTGCTGTCCGAGGAATTGGGGGTGTCACCCCAGCCATACCCACCGCCTTGGTCCACCTGAATTGGGGGGCCGGCAGCGGATTGAGAGAAGTTGGGGTAACAGACAAAATCCCTACCAACGTTTTGCTGGGTACTGACCTGGGACGGTTAGTGGCCCGGTATGAGCCTAATCCAAACCCTGTGGGGCCTGCATCCCCAGCAGAAGTTCAGGACTCGTGCAAGGTACTGTTTGATAATGCTGTGCAAGTAGGGAGTGCTAGTGAGGCCCCAGGGGCTATGGACTGTTTGCTAGGAGCCAGCCCTAGTGATTCTCCAGTGCCTAGGCCTGGAGTGGGACATGTTGATCCGGAGAATGCAGAAACTGATGATGTCCTTTATGACGCATGGACTATCGAGGCGATCGATGCAAGAACTAGTGATGCTACTTGTGAAGTGCTGGGTAGCACTGGGTATAATGCAGCAGATAATGTTGATGTGGAATGTAATGTTCTAAATGTCAATATGTGTAAGATGGATAATGCTGATGTCATATGTGTTGTGCTACATAATGCTGTGTGTCAGGTGGACACTCCGTCGGCTGCAGGAGTAACCAGCCGGGCTCGCTGGGCTGCAGCAGATGGATTGCCCACTGAAGGGGCAGACGGCACCAGGCCAGATCTTTCCCCTTCAGATGTTTTTAAGACCAAATGTGATGTGATTCATGATGTGTATAATGTGGGCACTCCCTCAGCTGCAGTGGTAACCCGCAGTGCTAGCGGGTCTACAGCAGAGGGACTGTCCACCGAAGTGGCAAATGTTGCTGGGTCAGCCACATCCAATTCGGAACCTGGCCCGGAGGGCCCAGGAGCCTCTCCGTTTGCAGCCTTCCTGGAATGTGTGACAGGCAGCACTGAGCTCTCTGGGGCGGTTCGATTTGACAGCAGCCTGGAAGAGCTCAGGGGGCTAGCCAGCAGGTCACCAGCTGGGAGGGGCGGGCTGAGAGGGTCCTGGGAAGTTATTCCCTCTGAGCTGTCTGAAGTGGAGGAGACAGACCGGCAGATAATCGTTCCCCAAAGGGACCGAGAGATAGGTCCTGCCACTATAGAGAGAGTGCGTGTAGCGACTGTGGGGACCCTTCCCCAGATGCAGCACTGTCTTTATGGTCACGAATTCACGGTCGTCACTGACACGCATTCCCCTGGTTGGTTACGTCAGGTTGCCAAGGGCAACGACACATTGCAGCAACCTGACCTAGCTTTCCAGTCGTGTAGCTTGGAGCTAACTGACAGGTGGGGAACCCTCCTGAGGATGCTAAAGGGTTTCCCCACCCGGCCAGGCCGTCAATGTAGGCTTTGGCAGGATGATTCGTTAGAATCACCTGCCAGCGCTATCGGGAAGGGGAGCAATCATGGGAATGCTGATGGGCTGTCCCGTCAAGCAGAACCAACAGTGTAGGTGCTGGCAGGATGATCTGGGAAGATCATCTGCCTTGCACCAAGTTAACGGCGGAGGTGTGGAGATATATTGAGGTGCTGATGATATTAAGGATAACAGGAACATATTTCCTTCATTTTTTGACTGTAACATATGGGATTGTCTGTTAGCCAGTCTTCCTGGAATTCCGTATAAAGTGTAAATTACCTATCATTGTCTGCTTCTAATGAGGAAACCCTTAATTAGACAGTTGCTGTGAAGCCTATACAGGTGGTCAGACCATGTTGTCTGAATAATGCCTCAGATGTGTATTGGGCTTGGGAGTAATTGGTCACCTGGCCAGAGTAAACTGAAGTCTGTCTAATGTAATTCTGTATGTAGATGTCCATTACCTCTGCCCCATTGTCCAGCAGGGGAAACTGTGTCTACTGCTAATTACCTGCCAATTGAGGAAGAATAGGCTGGTCGGCATGGCTTTTGAGTCTGGTGTCAGCCATTGGGACAAGGCAAGCCTGCTAGAGTCTTGGGGGCAGGGGGAAGCTGACACCTGAATGTTTGAAATGTATTTGACAGCCTACTGGAAATTATTGAAGAGGTGAAGTCCTTTTGATACCATTTTCTACCTGTGGAAATTGAATTATTGGTGGAGTTGAAAAGCCTCATTTAACAATCTCTTGATGTAAAGACATTGTAACCTGGGGAAATTGGGCTAAGGAAGTCTTTTGTTGGGTGTGTGGACTATAGTGGATGTTGGATCTCTGTAAATCCAATTATGACTGAGGATGTAATTAAATCCAGCTTCCCCCCCGTCCACACAGGCTTACAGCCTCGAGGCGAATATTTCATTATAAAAACCAGGGGACAGCTACCTCAAAGCAGTTCTCTTCTGACGGTAGTGGCAGCCGGTCTCCTGGCCCAAGCTAGTGAACTCCTGGTCTAGCCAGACTGTGTCCGTCCACACCAAAGTCCACGATTCTTCTATCGGGATCCCTTTATTTTGGTAAGCAAAATCGCTTTGTGTGTTATCTTTGTACATTTTATCTTGTAACTATTTTTACTTTGTTTTTTTGTAATCTTTTTGTATATATTCAGTTTTGCACTGTTCTATATTTTTCTAGAATATTAAATTATTATTTAATAAGTTTGACTTCTGCCGTACTAAACTAACCCTCATAGCCTAGAAGAGACTGAAGTGTAACCGTGTATAAGTTCATGCCTAATTGTACGCTTGAGCAACACTACCGTATGAAATTGTAATTGCATTGTGTGTGGGGGCGTTTGTCATACGTTGGCCTAAGCGCGCAGCTGACCCAACGTACGAACAACGCCAGTGCGAGTAGCGACAGCAGAGTGGCTAACAGTATCGTTCGGAACGACTGTTAGTGGGTCTTTGCTTCACGACAGTGTAAGATTGCAACTGTGTGTGTGTGTGGGTGCGTGGCGTTCCCGTATTTGGCCTAAGCGCAAAGCTGACCCAAATACGAAAACGCGGAGTGCGCGCTGAGGACTCGACAGCAGAGTGGAAGTGTCTAGCGAACAGCTAGTGGTGGCAGTGAGAAGTGTTTGAGGGGTTCCAGCCTTGTTTGTAGCTTAAATAAGGCTGTTCCCCGCTTAATCTGGTCAAACCCGCAGTCGGGAACCGTATACGCAGGCGTGCCGCGGGCCGGTTCCTGACACTGATCAGGACACCTTTGGCCTCTCTGAATGCCGGCTCCATTCATCCATAGGCTGCTACTGCTCCACCGCACCAGGGACACATTTGGTTTAGCCCCTCCATGATGCCAGCCGCTGTTTCGGAAATAAGGGCCGCTGCGGCTGGACGCTTCTGTGACAGCCAGATTATCTTGTCCAGCCCTGCCGAATGCTGCCTAGTAGTCAGTACCAACCATAGAAATAAACACTACTTGCACTTTTTGAACTGGAACACCTTGGCCAGCACTACCATACGTCAGCAATCGGGATCCTAAGCGGCGTCAGCCATCACTACAGGTTTCTTTCATGAAGAACTTGGCTATCACTGCTGAACCTTCGCCTCCCTCTGCCCCCTCCCCCCTTGTCTCCTTAGGGATGATAGATGATGCAAAGTGTGACTAGTTGCGCCATTGTATGGCAGCCTCGGTTCTTGGCTTTCGGACATTCCAGTAGGAGCTAAAACCAATTCTGGGTGCAACCACCCCCTTTGTACTTGGCTAAATAAATGATTCCGATTCTGACATTTAACACCAGAAAAAGTACGGCACTCTGGACTAAGTTCAAGAAAAAAGGCTTCACAACAGTATTTATCACTCTATTCTGTCTGTGGTTGTGAATTTGTGTTTTGTTTAAGGATGATGAATGTAATTATAGACCTGTTGAGCTTGTGAAATTCTTAGAACAAGTGACTACTGTACTTGCTGGCGTCATTCATGGAAATAAATTACCTGTTTGTATACTGTCAATGTTTGAAATCATCACCAATTGTTCAATGGAAAATCTCACAGTAGGTTATGTTTGTATTACTAAGTGCAAAGAAGATATCAATGATATTATCTTCTGCTGTCAAATAGTGGATGCTTGAAGGCTTGATCTGAGCACAATCTAGAGGACTAAATAATAGGTGTATACAGTATAACTGGTGTATATTTGAATGGTAAAGTGGACCTGAACTCAGAACTTCCTCTTTGCTCTAAAAGATACGCAACAGCATAGTAACTAACCTTTAACATTTCTTTGTTACAACTCATACAAATCCTTCAACAAATCTGCAGTGTGTTTACTGGGGGGGGGGGGGGGGGAGTGTGAGTAAGTTAGTAGTGCATGCTACAGCAGTAGTGTGCCTACTTTGAAAATGTTACTTGCGCTGCCACACTAAGCTTTGCTGCTTGAGCAAGTTAGCTTAGTGACTCAACCCCTACTGATTTGTCTGTGAGCCAGATGCAGCCATCAAAAGAGCCACATCTGGCTCCCGAGCCATAGGTTCCCTACCCCTGGGTTACATGAAGTAAAATATAAGCAGTGACACCGCTGTCACTGCTTATGTTTTACTTTATGTAACCAATAAAACAGTATGGTCTCTACTTGGTGGTGCCTGTCCTGCACTGAATTCATGATTGCAGTTTCAGAGGCGTGGAGACCGACAACTTGGGCACACATCTCCTTGCGCATGGGTGCTTTTCCAACAATTTGTTGCCCTTACATGTGTCTGTTTCTGCTACAGAAAGGTCTGATTGGGTCTTTCTAGCCTTGCTTCTATGTAAATCGTTAGGTGGTCTGAGAGTGAAGACAAACATTGAATGCATACACACATCCAATTTGACCACCTCCCTGTATTATGAGGGCCAACAGATGTTGAATACCATAAAAAGATTGTACAGGTAAGCTTTTTTACTACTTGACACAGGGCCAGATTTACCATAAGGCATTGTAGGCACGTGCCTACAGGCGCCTGATGATGGAAAGGCGGCTCACTCCCCTCCCCAAGTGCCTCCCCCTCCTGCCTTACCTATGGGGAGTGTAAATCAGAGATTACTCAACCAGGTCTCTGCATTTCATTGACCAGATCTCCCTTCATTTGGGGACACCTATAGCTACTTACTGTGGATAGCGCTGGCTACATAATGCTAGGGGTAGCTGTAGCTCCCTATGAAGGGCAAGTGAAGTAACAAAGAAGTGACAGCTGGGCCAGCCAGCACACTTGCAGTGAGGTTTGGGGAGGGGGTGTTTGTAGGTTCATGGAGGGCGGAGTCTAAGGTGCCAGGACATCTGTGCCTATAGGCTCCAGTGATGTAAATCCGGGCCTGACTTGACAGTAGTATAATTGGTCAATCATTGGCTAATTAAAATTGGATCTTTGTATGCACCCTAAAGCCTGGTACACACATCCAACTTTAATTGGCCAATTCAACCACTGCTAGGTAGTATGAGATCTTACCTTTACAATTTGTTCATAGTATTCAGAATCTGTTGGCCCTTATACTACATGGAGGTGGTAAAATTGGGCAATCATTGGCCATTCTTGTCACTTTCATGTAGCATGAGGTCCAACATATTTTAAAAACTATAATGCATGATCCAACAGTTTGTGTTCAGATTGGGAAACAATCAAATCAAAAATCAGAAATAGTTCACAAATACAATAAAATGGCTTTATTGAACATACCAGGTTACAGAGCTCTGTGACTTGTCTTGTTTAATAAAGCCATTTTATGGAATGCGCAACTGTATTGTGTTCGTGATATTGAGGATTATGGACTCCAAGCTCAGCACTACTGTTGCTTCCCACAGAAAATGGCACTATAAATAGCATATGAAATAGTGACCTACAGCAGTGGAGGGGACACTTAACTGGTTTCTGTAGTTGAAGCTGAAGAGATGGATAAAGAATGCAAAATGTGAGTTTTCATTAGGGTTATCCACCTAGAAGTGTGACTTGCTGGGTGCGCCCCTAGTGGCTGCAACTCTCAAGCACATTCAGTCTGACAGGAAAAAAAAAGCGCTAAAATTAGGAATAAAGAAGATGGTTTGGTTAGAATATTGGTTTAAAGTTAGGTCAGAAAGGAGGTTTTCACTTAGTTGGAGTGATAAAAGCTAGGAATTAGGAAGGAAGGTTTTTTTTTTTTTACCGAAGTTGAGGTAGGCTGAGGTAGACAAGGTCATCTTCAGCCAGAGGTCTAGACAGGTTGCAGTCAGGCAAGGCCAAGTTCAGGCATAGTTTGAAGTAGACGGCTAACATGCACAGTCCAGGTAGAAGCAAGCGTCAGCAGTGGGCCCAGGAGAAACAAAACAAACATGAAGAATCTCCAAGGATATTACCTTTAAAGTCACATACTTGGAAAGAAAATGAAGTCTGACTCAGTCCTATTGCACTTGTGATGATGACCTCTAAACCATCCACAGATGTTCTGAGGAGGGGCAATGACTAACTGTACTCATGAAAGTGACCCTATTCTAACATTTACTCACTTTAGCAACAAAATGTTCCATCCTTGGTGATACACAAATATTGCAGACATTGATGAAATATTCACTCCAAATGAAATATACAGTTAAAAAATATTTTATTCAAAGTTTACAAAAACTAAAATTCAGTAACAGAAAAAAAATCAACAGACTAATTGCACGAAGCTCTGCATTTCCCAGTTCCAACTTATTATTATTCCCTTCATTATTTATTATAAAGCAAAAATAAAACAAAATATTATTTAAAGGACCACTGACAACATATTTTATGAAGATAAATTGCTTTTGACAGTTTTGACTTTAGTGGTCGATTAGATATGTAAAGGATTCACTGATCAAGCAGGGACTATGATATGAGCGCTGTTAAAACAGCGCAGGAGATTTGGGCGCAGTCGGCGCCACCATAGGCCATAATAGGCATTACAGCTATAGCTGCACTCAGTAAGTAATTTGAGTGCAGTCAAAAGATGGAGCTCAAATTACATTTGAAACACTGTAATTTGGCCGCCAGCAATAGTTGGATGCCAAATTACATCATTCCCCACCATCCACAGTGACCTGGAGGGGGAATAGTAATTAACGCCGCCAGGACTTGTGCAGGAGCAGGGTAAGCCGCATATCGGCTTTATCCTGTGCCCAAAACTCCCAGAAGCTATTTCATGGGTATGCCTATGATAATGCCCATCAAATAATACTTAGTGATCAGGCAGAGCTTATACCCATCGCTATTCTACCCACTGCCCAGAAGCAAAGAGAAACTTACA
The DNA here is from genome assembly GCF_040937935.1 of Hyperolius riggenbachi. Classification (NCBI taxonomy): domain Eukaryota; kingdom Metazoa; phylum Chordata; class Amphibia; order Anura; family Hyperoliidae; genus Hyperolius; species Hyperolius riggenbachi. The sequence continues at coordinate 369,243,587 of NC_090648.1, read as the reverse complement.
TTCAAAGGTCCACCAAAACATAAAGAGAGTTGAATTACATAAAAGCATCACAAATATCCTTCTCAACGACTCTTTATGGAAGAATTTTCAAACCATAAAGAAATTAAAGTATTACATTCATGCGACTTCTCTGTGCAGCTTGCTGTTTCAAGTTGGTAACTTTGTTAAACAAAGAATAGCACCAAAATCTAATTTCCTACTAGAAAGCCGACTGTGTAAAATGACCATGTTGATTCTGACAATTTAATTTCTACTCATAATCTCATGAAAACGTATTTACATAACTTCTGCTTTCACTAGTTTTGAAAATTATGTTAAGCGAGGTTTCAAAATTTAACTCCAGTCACAGAAAATGAGACCGCGCTGATTTCAATATTATCAGGCCTGAATTTAAAGGTCCATTAAATACGGTTTTGATTACAGGCTGCAGCTATTGTTCTCAACGCAAGGTACAAGTGTTTAGTGCACTCCTGTCTTACTCCTGCTTGCATAGTGTCTTAAAGAAACTGGTGAGAGGTCTGCCCTTCTAGCTTTGCCAGAAATCTCATCTGAGCAATTTTATGTATTCATCTTGACATACAGAGAGCGCTATAGAGGAATAATTATCAAAGATAATGTAGGTCAGGTCGCCAAAGCTAAGTGAATTTGTGGTGATTTTATACCTTCCAAAAACATGCAATATGATGTTTTGGAATCACACAGGGCCCCTTCATCAAGGCACAAGTTCAGGATTGGCCATCTTACCACAATGCACCATACACTTACTTCAACAGCATAGTGGACACTGTTTAGCCACCATCAGATGCGATGGGGAAGGTCCATTCACCCTTATATTAAAGAACCTGAAAACGCATTGGCACTTTACCTTAGGTGAGATGAGCAGATCATACCTACCCTATACTTGTGTTACTAATAAAAAAAATTGTGAATACACACAAATGTGTGTAGAGGCCCGTCACAAGAACAAAGTAAAGTAAACATTTTACTGGTTAAAAGCAGGTAAAGGGAAGGTTTTCAGGCATTTTATTTCTTTACAGATACTGTCCATCAAACTTTGTCTAGTGAACAATATCACTTTACCAATTTTTTACTCTCACTGGCTTCTGATGTTATACTACGCTTACACTACAGTTTAGCAGACTGCCTCAGAGACATAAATAGAGAAAGCATTACCTTCTTTTCCTGCAGTCATGGCTCTTCAGCTAACATATGAGGGACCAAATTGAAGTCTACCTGTTAAACTGATGGATGACAGCTCTGGGAACTGTGCAGTAGAATTGGCTGTGCCACGTCATTACTGCATAAGACATCTAACATTGATCCTAAATATAAGGTCCCTCTCTGTCAAGATGTCCCTTTATGAGGCCACAGGAGGAGAGCAGCCCTGTGTGTCCATTAGATTGCCAGTCTACAATTAAAAATCATCCACTTAATTCAGCATTAGGCGACTTCAGATTCGATGAAAAGACCACCAGCTTTATTTCTAATGCCACTGAGCTTCTAGATATAAAGCCCAATTACAGAAGAGTTCACTAATTTGGTCTTGATTATTGTGGAGAGGGTTACATGGAGATTGGTATGGTTCTCTCGATTTCCTCATTTTCCTGGGACCTCCATGCAACTTTGTGACTTTACTATAAATGCTGAATTTCCCAGGGACAGGAATATGGGACACAGCAATACAATCCATCCGTTTCCCACTCTCAATTGACAATCTCCATAACTTCCTGTCCAGACAGGAAAAAAACTCTCAGAGAATGAGGCAAGACAGAAAAAAAAACTCTGCAACACTAAAATATTTTGTGCCCCTGAAATTGGGCTTCCAGCAAGTAAAACTAGGTCATACAGCAGCAGGTATAGGCTGTGCTGCCAATCTATTGAGGGACTGAGTGATAAGCCTCTTAAGGAAATTACAGGATTGCTTCTTCTGTGGCTCATCACTGCTGTAATTCACCCACTGTTAGCAATCCTGATCTCTGAAGCAAATGAATGTTGCAATGGCATCCGGAAATAAATTCACCAGATATGTAACCCTAGGACACCACAATAATGGTATTATATATACACACAATGCGTGTAATAAGCTTTGTTAATACTTCATAATATATGTGAAAGCTTGCAAGCCGTAGTCCTACATCACTGTAACTAACTTAACTATGAACCATAGTTTATTTATTTCTCAACACAGCATACTTTAAAAAGAATCGGTCACAAACTAAAACATATTCAAAGTTTGATTAAAGGTGACCATACATCTACCGATTTTGAGGCCAATTGACCATCAGATTGAATAACTATTATTGAATCGAATGAGAATCAGTGCCACATTAAGCATGCCTGATCAACAACCCGACCAAATTGGGGACAGAATCAGTTGAATGCATCCATCCAGCAAGCTGGAAAATCCCAGGCAGACGTGGTTGATCGGGTGAGCAGCGATGATGGCGTGCAATATCAGGGCAAGCAATCTCCATTTAATCAGAGAGGGGTCTGTATCTTGGGCGATCTGCCCATACATCTCTAAATGTATGGCCACCTTTATTTACTTCATGCTAGGTCTGGGGTAGTGAAGCTAGGCCTAATAACTGAGTCACAGCCTGGGTACTCACTTACATGGGCACAGGAGTCATTGCAAGGCTGTGACACACACACAGCTTTTTTGCTTGTAAAGTAATCCTGTATTTTACTTAGGTTAGTGGTCCTTTAAATCAGTGCTGCCAAACCCAGTCCTTGCAAGCCATGATCCTCCCACAGAACTCTCAGGAATTCCGGGATTAAAAGATATAGAGGTTATGGTGCCTATCCATGATACAATCTTGATTGTCAATCTGAACCATTCTATGTAATATGAGAAACTGCCTAAAGTATCTGTTCATAGTGCATCCACTCAGTTCTATTACATAGATGTGGTAAGATTGTCCAATCAGGATTGTATAATTAGAGGGCACCTTAATGCCCACTACACACCATGCAATTTCCTGTCAGATCAATGGGTCGAATTGATAATTTCCAACAGGTATTATCTGATTTGGGATAGTTTTTCTGATATATTTTCTGATCACTCTTGTACAAAATCAATCAGAAAAACGTCCAGAAACCTGTTGAAAATGATTGATTGAAATTGCATGGTATGTACCAGGCATAAAGGCACGTACACACGCCATACTGTAGCAAACGAAGGGTCCGCCAGACCCTCCTGCTGGGCGGACGTTCTGCCGACAGTAGCAGTCCGCTGTAGATCTGTCAGAAACAGTCTTATCAGTCTGCCAACAGCGTGTACACACGTGCTACTGTCGGCAGAACGTCCGCTCAGTGGGAGGGTCTGACGAACCCTTTGTTTGCTACAGTATGGCGTGTGTACATGCCTTAAGACTAAGTTCTAAACAATTTTTTATCTGTAATAAAATCTTGACCTTTATTCAACCCTCAAGGACTGGTAGACAAGCCAGCTTTATATTATGTACATTTGTCAGTATATTATAAAAATTTGGAAGAAAACAAAAAATACTGAGTTTTGCAGAACAACTCCATCCGAAACAGATTTCCAGTTGAGAGCAGCGGAGTTCACATACTATATGTATAAAGCTGACCAGGCCCCTGGGAGGGATGTCACCAGCCACCATGGTCACCAGCCTCAGTTCATCTTCCCTGTACTCCGAAAGAGGATGTAGTCTCTATACTGCACAAAGCACAGAAAGGAATGGAGTAAGAACTTGTTCAAGCCTCATACAGACCATAAATGATTGTCTTGTAGTAATATGAATGGATCAGGTGGGCCTAACATTTGTACAGGCGTCCCATGTCCTGTACTGTCATCCCTGCTCTGAGGAATAGTAGCACTTTACCTTGTTGGATTTCATTTCAGCAGATTTCACCAGCTCCTCATTTCAGTTCCGTAGCCATAGATGCTGCCTACTGGAGCTGAATGCACATGTCTGTATGGAGATCAATGAGCATACCTGCAGACAATCACAGGGCAATGCTTCAGTCTCGTACACACATATAAATTCCTAGCAGAGGCAGTCCCCAGTCCATGCCCTGCCCCCGATGCATCAACAAGAGATATGGACAGGCAGATTGTCTCAGCAGCCTATCACTCTCCTCCTTACCCTGCCCACTCTGCCATGCGGTCCACCATCATCTCTCCGCCCCCTCCCATAGCAATAGCAGGCTAGCGCTGCATCTGTACAGAACTTATCCCTGATCTGTTGCCCGAGGGATTGAGTCCCGATCCTGGTGGGTGACAGATTGTGCATGTATATGCACTGTTACCTACAGGCGGTACCCTGGTAACAACTCACAGCTGTGTGTCTCAATCAATCACAGCTACACTGAATTTTTGAGGAGCAATGAAGACTCACCCGATGACTAATCCTAGCCCCACGGTGCCCAAAATGGATCCATTGGTTTTGGGTGGAGTTGTAGGTCAGCAAACTCATTCCATCAAGCAATAACTTCAAACACCACAAACACACCCTGTGTTTATAAAAATATCTAGAAGCAACAATAAGCCACGGAGCGGTCTCACCCGGGGAAGTAACTTTGTGACTGGTGTTGGAGAACACTCTGACTCTGTTACAGCTAAGAGGTAGTTAACACACAATATAGCTCAATTTCCTTCATCAATACAGACGGTCTAGAACAGGCATGGGCAAACTCAGCCCTCCAGCTGTTACGGAACTACAAGTCCCACAATGCATTTGCCTTTATGAGTCATGACTGTGACTGTCAGACACCTGCAATGCATTGTGGGACTTGTAGTTACTTAACAGCTGGAGGGCAAAGTTTGCCCATGCCTGGTCTAGAATGATGAACTGCGAAAATGCAGAGAACTCAGTTATATCTAGAATAACACACTTAACACAAACATTCCTAAGTAAACTATTTGGGGATCTTTCCAGAACAAGAAAAAATGACAACAATAACATAGAAGTCACATCTGATCCATTCTCTTTCCACAGTGTGTGAAGTGCTTGGTGGAAAAAGCAGACTAGCCTTTGTGAAAGAATAGGAAATAGCAAAAGGTCATTTTATTCTGATGCAGCAATTACTAGCAGGTGGAACACTGAAGGCTCTTATTGTAAGTCATGCACTCGGTCCAGTGACACACCTTGCAGCGAGCTTTCCAACATCACTGAAGACTTCTCATGCCACCTCCTCCATTGTCCTCATGTGTTGGCTTAAAGGACACCTGACCTGAGAGGGATATGGAGGCTGCCATATTTAGTTCCTTTGAAATAATACCAGTTGCCTGGCATCCTGCTGATCTCTTTGGCAGCAATAGTGTCTGACTTGCACACATGAAACAAGCATGTGGCAAATCCAGTCAGACTTCAGTCAGAGCATCTAATCTGCATGCTTGTTCGGGGTCTATGGCTAAAAGTATAAGAGGCAGAGGATCAGCAGGACAGCCAGGCAATGTGTATTATTTAAAAGGCCATAACATACATATGGCAGTCTCCATATCCCTCTAAGGTCAGTTGTCCTTTAAGTAGAGAAAATACTACATCTGTATCGTGTATACAGTCAATGGAATCAGATTAAAATCAGAAGATCTGATCTGCTATCTTTTACCTGGAGGCAGTGGGACAGCTCAATAATTAGCCAATGCCTTTTTAAAGACTAGCACTTTTTAAAAGGAAGGCAATGGCACCTTCTATCTTCTTGTTACTTCTAGTTTCCTTTAAGTTACAGGATCACAAATTAAAAAATGCATTGTTAAAGTTCTGCTTTAGGGTGTCTGACAGACTCTTGATTCATTCACTAGAGGAACAAAGGCTAAGCTAAATACCCCTCAGCTATAGCGGTAGAACAGTGCTGATTAATACAGGCAATTGGCCACTGAGCAAGGCATTGGTGCAAATGCTGTCACAGTGTAACCTCAATTAGTACTGCAGACCCGGCTCACTGCTTGGGAAGTACTTTAAATACTTTTTTAAAATTGTCTACATTTCTATTTTCTGTTATCGAAACTGAATCATCAAATGTCTACTTCTCTTGCCATTTAGAGAAGAAGGTATTACTTGGAGAAAATGTTGGCTTAGCTATGATGGAAAGCAGCGCAGGTGCCTTGGGACCAGAGGAGCAGAGATGGCAGTCTTGCTGGTATTGTCAGTAGTGCAGATCTCTTGGTATGCTCGGTGCAGGTGAGTGCAGCCTATAAAGTGGCACCTTCACCCTGAGGTTAAATCATTAGCCAGTACCACCACAAAAATGCTTGCTGTATGATTGTTTGCAAAGCTAACCAGTGCCAGGCTTGTGGCAGGAACTGGCCTCATTGACAAAAACTGGAGTTTACAGCTTTAATAATGCTACGATATTGTAAAGTGCCACTAAATGCCAGGAATCACTTGTAATGCTGAAAAGCCTTTACAGGGAGTACTATATATCGCAACGCCACCTGGTGACTCGTTTTCATGTCGATATATGGTAATACCAATATTTTACTATCAACTTACCCCATCCCCTTATTTTCACACTAACCAACCTCCTAATGTCTAACATTAAGCCTACTATCCATAGTACTAGCAGATTGGCTAGTAAAAATACAGTAGCCCATCGGCTAGTGATAGCTGATGGGTTGAGGAACTACTAGCCAATCGGCTAATACAGAGCACCCAACTCAACCCAATATAATATTGCAGGCTATTACACAACTGCCGAACCCAGCACCCAATTCACCCATCTCCTTATGCTTACCTCCTTCCTACCCATCAGTTTAATCATCCTAGAGATTTCCTTTAATTAGACTAGATTAATAAAAAAAAAAAAATCTAATGTTGAATTGTGATATGAAAATAACATGCAATTACCAAGTTGTGGACTTATGTTGGGCAATGTGACATGGCTTTCAGAAAGCAAGCCAATGACTTCATAAACAGGGCACTCGCTCATATGCTATGAGCCGTTTTTGGCAGTTATGACGGACCTGTTGAAAGACAGGCTCAGCTCTGTTTGCTCTTAGCAAGTTATACTTGGCTTCCGGAGGATGGAATGTTTTAAGACAAGCTGAGCCATTCAAGTGAAGCTACAGTTCGTCCTGTAGTGTTGGCAGGTGTCTGCAACAAGGCTCTGTTTAGTAAATATGAACGCTGGTGCCTTTATAGAGATGTAATCAGATACATAGAGCTATAGATAGACCAACTGACAAGCAGCAAGCTGGCCCCTAATATAGGATATAGCTACAATGAAAGTGATCCTACCCTAATCCATGTATCGGTTACCAATAGGATGCACTTAGGATGCCTTCTAAGGAGAGTCCGGAATAAACCTGTAGCTATACTTTACTGAGGTCAGCCCATGTTTGTATGAATAGATGCTGCAAAGACCCATCATCCTGTCAAGATCTGCCCACCTAGATCTATAAAAGCAGCAAATAAATTAGGTGCTGCTATGCTTCTCTTAATCTGTGCCACACAGTAACACAAAAACTTATCGTGGGTAATAAAACATATATTCTGCATGAATTAAACAGGGCAGGTCGCTAAAACCACTCCAATCCTAGGTCGGGAGCAGGACACCAGCAAGCCATATGTATTGTAGAAGAGAAGAATCCCGCTGCACTGGCCGTGGATTAAAAGTCCAATTTTTATTAAGCAATGTAGACAAACTGTATAAAACAGCTCACGCATATAGGAGCTACCTCATGGCTCCTTAATCAATAGCTCATGATTAAGGAGCCATGAGTTAGCTCCGATACGCGTGAGCTGTTTTATGCGGTTTGTCTACATTGCTTAATAAAAATTGGAATTTTAATCCACGGCAAGTGCAGCAGGATTCCTCTCTTCTATGATATATTCTGCATGTTGAAGCAGATATAACTTGTCATAATAGCACAGTGAGGGCTATTTTTTTAACAGTATACTGCAATGTAACTAGGCAACTATAGGTTATCATTTACAGGTAACAGAAAGTCAATATAGCTGAAAAGCTAGGTACAAATGTGGGCAGACACTTGGTCAGCAATATAGAGTGTGTACAGTGTCCCCTCACATTAGCTTGTTTTCCCCATTAACTTCTAAATAGAAGGAATAGGTTTCTCAGCAAAGAGCACAGTAGCACATTCATACACTGAATTGGGGGTGGGGGCTAGGGGTCCTGCAGACTCCTAGTGCTGGGCCCTCTGGAAGTTTGTGTCCATGCTAGTTCACAGATGGGTGTGCAGCTGCGTGCTCCGCTAGACAAAGCTCTTGTCAATGAGGCACCGAGGGTCCCAGTGTTGATCAGTGGAGGCAAAGAGGACGCTTCTGGATTATCCAGAGGCTTAACTCTACTGAGGTAAGTAGTCATTTGGGGCATGATTTTGCCTTCAGGTTCACTTTACAGCATATCTGTACTTTGCATCATAAACATCATAAAAACAGTTATAAACTAACATCTAATGAATCATCCACATATACTGTATTACTAATGTAACTCCTGTATAAAAAAAAAATATGGGAATGGGAAAACCCTGGAACCCCATTATTATTATCAAACATTTGCAGCACAAAGAGCCATCTGCCTTTTTCCCCGATACCCTGATACCAACAGACACTACACCAACTAAAAGCAGCTTATTATATGCCGACTACTATGCCACTTAGCAAGCCTGGATGCAGCTTCTTGAACTGAGCCTCAGATTCATTCCCCGGAAACACTGCAGCCAATACTATATGTATCCTTCATCAAACTTACAAAAATATCTAGTGTAAACCCATCATTCCCTCAGATTTCCCAATTATTAGCAACATGGAATAAGGAGCTATTCCATTACTTATACACCACATCCGTTCTAGAGGACTAGCCTTTGGAAAAGTCAGTCGTACGACAGGATCCCTTCCAATCAGTTGCAAATGCAAGCTTTTGTGAAGTTCATTAGCCAAGCAGCAGCTCTCATTGCTGAACAAAAATCAACTAGACCCACCTCCTCCCTCTGCTGCTGAGTTCAACTCTTTGGGGGCATCACTGCAGCTCAGCAGATTGCAATCATTACAAGACTGCTATAAATACAGTGCTGAATAGAAACTTCTGACCTTTAAAAACAGCAGCAGAAAATTGTCTGGCAGGGAAACACTTGCCCCCTCTCTTACTATCTCATGGTGGTGGTGATGGAATAGGGGTAGGAGTTTGGACAGCATTCTCTCCAGTAACTGCACTGTTGTCTTTAGAGAAAATATAAGAACCAACTAGCCAGGTAACTTTAATCTGATGCAAGAAAAACGCACAAAACACTGTGCATGCTAATTAACGCAAATGTACTGAACTATCATATGTTTACAAAAAAATAAAATAGAGGCTGACCTTATGCTCTAACATCCAATAGCAACACTGTCCTAATTTTGTAATGTAATCCTAACATAGAACTAATAAGAACACCTAGATAAATACTCAGACATCTGGGGGGAGGGGGGGGGGGACGACATCATATTTGCAGTTGGTAAACAGTAGGAAAGGTGAATGATCTCTCTTAAAGTGTAACTGAACCAAATTTGTAATTCCAAATGAAATAATAGAAGGTGATCCTATAGGCACAAGCAGGGCCGGTTCTCTCATGAAGCAAGGCGAAACATTTGCATCAGGCGCAGCCAGTGTGTTATTGTGTTGAGCTACAGCATGTCATTTGAGAACATTAAATGAAGCAGAGTAAATTGTCGGGTGCTGTACGATCATTGCAAATCGGGGAGTGGGAGCATCCTCACAAGTTTGCCTCAGGCAGCAAAAAGTATAGAACCAGCCCTGGGCAGAAGGAGAAGGTGAACTCACACATGGGCAGTTAAAATGCGCTTGTTCATGGCCATGGGTGATTTTGTTGTAGTGTCATTAAAAAGTGCTGTAACAGGAGTCCACAGAGACTATTACACCACCCATTGTTGTAGTGTCATTAAAAAGTGCTGTAACAGGAGTCCACAGAGACTATTACACCTCCCATATTTTTTTCTGAATTCAAAATTTGGTTCATGATTGCCTTATTATGGAATGATTAAGTATTACCAATAATAGACTACTGAAATTGAACTTGAGAAACCTTTGGAATAATGGATATGGCACTGATAAATATATCTCAAGTCCGATTATATAATGCTGTTAGTAGGAACAGTCATTCATCCTTAATCCTGCATTATGCACATTGTACTAGATTTGGCAACCACAAATATCCATCCTACATATTACTGTATATGATCTTTCCAGTAGGATTACAAACCTCACAGTTTTACCAAAATTCATCATATAGGAATTAAGTGAATTGTTAAAAGTGACAAGTGTGCTAAAATGGCACCGCAAGATCTTCTCTTTACATGATCTTTGGACCAAACTTTCTGACAAATAAAATACCTGTAAGATACGATGAACACTCAGCATCATCACAATACAAAACTCAGTAAACTCAATCTCTAAGCACATAGATCAACTGTAACAGATCTGGATTTCAGAATTCACTTTTTCCTAAGCTGCAGTTATCTTGGCACCACAACAATACAGCATCTACAGCTAGCTGACAAAGAGAACGTCTGATCTGTGCAGAGTGTATGCAGTGAAAGCACGTTGGTGTCAGTGACATTTCACACTGCAGACATTAGCCATTGGATAGAATGTGGAAGAAGCCAATGCAGACGTTCTTCTAAAATGCTGCCTGCCAGATGCTCTGATTCTTCTGCCTTTAGAGCAAACCTGAAGCAAAAATAAACTTAAGAGATAATGGATTGTATGTGTAGTACAGCAAAAGCCCCATCTACATGATACGATTCTTTGTGTGATTCGATTATGATTCTATTTACGATCTGAATAATCCGACATGTTCGATCGGGATTGGATTGGATTCAATTTGATTTGCCATTGTTTTGCAATGGCAAATCAAATTGAATCTAATTGAATCCTGATCAGACGTGTCGGATTTAATCGGATCGTAAATAGAATCGTAATCGAATCGCACAAAGAATCATATCGTGTACATTAAGCTTAAGAAATAGAACATTAAAAGCAAAGAAAAGAGTCTCATTATTTTCCAGTACAGGAAGAGTTTAAAAAAACTTCAGTTATCTATGCAAAAGAGCTTCTCTGAGCTATTTGACCCACTAGGTCTAATACAGTGCTGTTTTCTGAAGCACTTATCTTAAGCTGTCTCTCACTGTTCTTTGCTGTTTAAGGTTTTACTGCAGTAAAGTTCAAAGGGCCATTACTTCTTTGGTTTATAGTTTAAAAGGCAGAATTTGCTTTAAAACTGCAACTGTGACAGAATAATGCAATGTTATTAAAATAAAAAGCTATATAACTGAAAATAAAAATATGAGACTTTTCTTTGCTACTAAGGTTTTATTCCTTATCCGTACTACATGTACAATTCATTACATCATAAGTTTTTTCCGCTTCAGCTTTAATAATTTCTGAATAACTAGCCCAAAACAAGAATGCAGATTGAGTGTTCCAACACCACGTGATTGCTGAAAGTACACAGCTCAGTTATAGAAACCCCAAAAAGTCAGGAAAACAAGCTGGAAAATGGTGTATTCAAAGTGCAATACAGATGGCAACCTCCACATACTCCGCTTAGTATAGATTTCTATTGAAGTTACTCTGTTGGCTTTGATGAACCAGAACCCTAACCTGCAGGCAGCATTGCTTCACCCTAATGGACCTTACAAGCACAAGATTGGTGGCTCTGGTCTAACAGTAGAGTGCTGGAGTACAGAGCACCAGCAGTGAGGGGGAATCCAGGCAATGTGCACTGGGAAATGTATGCAAATTACATTACTCAGCTAGAGAAAATACTTTATGCTCATACACTTCCCAGGGAACGTTGCCTGAAGTCCTGCAGTGTGGTCCATCCAACCATATAAGTTCCTGTTTTTCTGTAATTCCCCTGCAGATGACTGTTAGCTTGAGGTGTACACAGAGTTAGTGCTTACCTCTTTTAGGAAACCCTCTCCCAGGACTCCAGAAGATGCCTGTGATTATTACAGGATCAGTCAGCAGCTGTAACGTGGTATCAAATTCTATATTTACACACTACTCCTCATTCAAACGCTTGTATCATTTAACTAGGATCAATAATCCAAGCGTAACTAGGATCAATATTCCAAGCTTGTCTATGTCAGATCTCCAACTAGTAGCCATTTATAATATTAAATATTCAAAAAAGATTTTTTTTAGGGTCTGCATAGATTTACTGACATAAAATCCATTGATTGTAAAAGGCTGACGCATGTCTTAAATCTGCTGATGCTGGAACATGGTCTATACATAATGCAGGTTGAGATACCCTGGCCAGTCTTACTTTAGGTCTATGTAGTCCCTTTGGAAAAAGGGCACGCATGGCTGTGTCTGCAGGGAAAGATCTGTGACACAGCTATAAAGTGCTTTGGGATCCAGGTTGTAAGGCATTACCTGGAGCACCATAGTGTAACAATGTCACTTCTACATTTCACTTGTGTAACAGGTACTAATGCTTACAGATAGCTGAGGTGGTTAATTTGAGCCCATATTACGCATCCCTGTGGTCCTCATGTAGGCAGGACAGCCACAACTCTTTGATCTCCTGCACATCAGCAGTGCTACAATTGATTGCAGCTGTGAAGATTGGACATGACTGGGAAGAGCTCAGCTGAAATAGATTTATCATAAAGCTGGCCACTAACGATCCAATCTCTAGCGAAAAATCGTTCGAGCGATCAGAAATTCTGATCGGATTGGTTGTAAATAATCCCAGTTGATGGGCACGATCGATAATGAACGATTATAAAAACAATCGTCCGATTGAATTTTCGTCGAACCAAAATTTAGATTTTCTTGTTGATCGTGATAGATAGGAACCAATGATTGGATAGTTGAAGGTGTAGTGAACGATTTTTCGTCCGATCAAAATTTCTGATCGCTCGGACGATTTTTCGCTAGAAATTGGACCGTTAGTGGCCACCTTAAGGTAGGAAGCCTCAGATTCTGAGCCATTAGGACTTAAGCTTGTATCAGTCTAAGTTGAGGGCAGTGGTATCTACACATGTTCACTACAACTACTGATGACAAGGAAGGGATAATTTGTAAGCATAGCTACTTCCATCTGAAGTTTTATATACAGTGGCTTGCAAAAGTATACGGCCCCCATGACATTTTCCACATTTTGTCACATTACTGCCACAAACATGATTCAATTTCATTGGAATTCCACGTGAAAGACCAATACAAAGTGGTGTACACGTGAGAAGTGGAACGAAAATCATACATTATTCCACACATTTTTTAAGAAATAAATAACTGCAAACTGGGGTGTGCATAATTATTCAGCCCCCTTTGGTCTGAGTGCAGTCAGTTGCCCATAGACATTGTCTGATGAGTGCTAATGACTAAATAGAGTGCACCTGTGTGTAATCTAATGTCAGTACAAACACAGCTGCTCTGTGACGGCCTCAGAGGTTGTCTAAGAGAATATTGGGAGCAACAACACCATGAAGTCCAAAGAACACACCAGACAGCTCAGGGATAAAGTTATTGAGAAATTCAAAGCAGGCTTAGGCTACAAAAAGATTTCCAAAGCCTTGAACATCCCACGGAGCACTATTCAAGCGATCGATCATTCAGAAATGGAAGGAGTATGGCACAACTGTAAACCTACCAAGATAAGGCCGTCCACCTAAACTCACAGGCCGAACAAGAAGAGCGCTGTACACCACTTCTCACGTGTACACCACTTTGTATTGGTCTTTCACGTGGAATTCCAATAAAATTGATTCATGTTTGTGGCAATAATATGAAAAAATGTGGAAAACTTCAAGGGGGCCGAATACTTTTGCAAGCCACTGTAAAGGCATGTTTTTTCCTACCAGATTGCTTTTAAAAGTGGCCATACACAGTTCAACTTCTCATTTTCTTACCCCCAATTTTATAGATGGATGAAGTAGCATTTTCTGCTATGCCCAATCAACTATTTTATCAAGAATGGTACAAATTTTTTCAAGGCTAGTTTTAGTTCATTTTTCTACATGATCACTTTTGTAAAAATGAAACAATGGAGTTGTATCGTGTATGGTCAACTTATCGGGGATGTCCGCGCAGAGAAAAAAAATCTGTAGTTCCTGATGCTAAATCCCTCTTTTCCACATTTTAGTTGCATCACCAGCAATAAATTGGGCCAACTGTAGGAATGTCACCTCTGGTTGCACAGTCTTACCAGCAGCTTACACAGTGTCATATTTTATACACTGACGTGCTTAGGAAGTTGTGAAGTGATCCTCTAAGACCAGGCATTTTTCAGACAGGTTTCCCTGTGGAAATTCTGTACCTGCCAGAAAGGTTAGCTTGCTGTATGAAATATGGCACTTTTTCAACTGAAAAGTAATTAGAAGAGGTCTTAAGCAAGAACTCAGGTCAAGCACACTGCAGGAGGAAGTTCTATACTTGGTTCCTCCTGCCAAGCCAGGATTTTAGTTCTGGACATTACAGGGCAGAATAGAAAGATGCAGCTCTGGAAAAGCATGGGCTGTTGCTATAGTTGCTTTTAGTCTCAGAAACATCTCTGGCAATGGAGAGAACACAGAGGATCTTTTCTGATTGCCCTTCATAAGCAGAAGGCATAGAAAGCTAAATCTGGCCTCCTGCTCTCAGAACTAATGGCCTGCAGTCAAGCAAGAAATGTAACTGCATTAGTCCTGGCCCCTTGTTTGGAGTTCCATAATATGTTCTTAAATCTCTGGCATTCCTAATTCTGAGAGAAGAACCAATATTGCAAAACATGAAGCCTAGTTGCTCTAAAAGAAACTAGTCCTATCAAGAGCAGACATGTAGTTTTACATTGTATGTCGCTAGTTCCTAATTCATTTACAGGCTATTCTTGGTTCATTACACAAAATAGCTGACTCAGCTGTATGTTCAAGCTAGGTTCACATATAAATAACAGTTCTAATGTAACGTCTACTATGTAAGAAATATCTGCAGGAAAGTGTATGTACTCTTCAGATAATGGCTAATAATCTCTAAACTGGCACTTTGGCACAGTATTGTCTTATGTGCCTGATTTATTAAGTTTCTCCCGAATGAGAGAGCAAACGAGAACACAAGTTATCATGCAAACCTGGCCTGCATTTATTAAAAGCTGTAAGCAAATTCTGCCATCCACATTTGGGCCCCATCAGCCAGTTGCTGAATGGTTAGTTGACAAGCAACTGGGCAGCTGCAGTCAGACAACATAAATGAATACCAGGTCTGCAGAATTACATGAATCTAAAAACAGGAGATGCTTAGTAAATCAGGCCTAGTATATCCAGCATACATTGTACATTTATGTCTTTGTTACAATAATAAAAACTGCAATTTCCAAATGAGTCGATACTCTTTCAGAGTCCTTCACTCTTCTTCATGGTATCTGGACTGTAATGAGGACAGAAGGCTTCCTAGTGTATTTTCCCCAGCTGGATCTTCTTCCAGGCTTCAGAAGCAGTGAAGATACAAGAGTCCAATATTCCAGCTACTGTGAATGTTCCTCCAATGATGGCACAAACCTGCAATAAAAAGTCAATGATCAATAAACATGAGAGGCAACAGAAAAGGACTATACCAACTAAAAGTTTTTTAGTGGAATATACTAACATTTAAAACCAGGTATTACAATTTGGAAAGAACAAACATGGGCTATAAAAGTAAACATGTTCTAAAAGGGGCTTGGTCAAACCCAGCTGATGTGCCGCAAGTCCCAGAATGCTTTGCACTTTTGTATCAGACAGGTTTACTACCCTTCTCCTATACCCACCAGTATTTATATTTGGTCTGTTTACAAAAACATTAGTTCCTTCCCCAGGGCAACAGCTGTTTCGGGAGCCAAGCTCAGACACGTAAAATATGTGGCAAGATTAATTTTGGTCACTCTATTCTAATTTGGTAGCTGAAATTATCTGTTCCTTCACATATGTGTCTGGGGACAGAATCAGCCACAAATAGAGTCTGCCCAGTAGGAGGAAAACTATTTGAACTCCTTAATGTATATCAGTATATAATGAAAAGTTTTAACAGTTAGATATTTTCTTACTATACAAGTGGAATCATACAAGTGACTAGTGAGGAACAAAACATTCTCTTTACAGGCTAATCTCCAGAGATCCAGGAAGGGAATTAACCTAACCCTATCAAAACCTCAAGATGCTGGTTAATTAACAAGATGCCAGCTAATTAATCAGCAGCTGCTAGCTTCAATGGCATACATTTCCTTCCCTTCCTGAGTAGTGCTGAGCACAAATTTCGCATAATCGTAAATTTGCATCATGATTCTCAATTATGATGCAAAATTTCAGGAAAAATCTTAATTTAATTTGTAACCACAATCAGGAACCGTAATTTCGCAATTTTACTTAATTTTCACGCAATTTTTTGCCGGCTTTAGCGGTTAGTAGCTAAGCCCCCATTACATGCTACTGTCACCAACATTGCTACTTATGTTAAGGGCAAAAGTAGGGATAAGTTAAGAAAAAAAAAATTCAAAAAAGATAGTTTTTGAGAAAATCGATTTAAAAAATGCAATTTTTTTTTTCAAACTGTCATTTTTCAGAGTTTGAAAAAAAAAAATCCTTTGCATGTTTAAAATAGAGAGTTTCTCAAAAACGGCACAATCTTTTTTCAAAATAGTTTTGTTTTTTCCTTGTTTCCACTCTTCCCATTAACATACGTAGCATGCATAGGGGGATTTGCTATTAACCTCTAAAGTCTGCACAAAATGACACAAAATGACATGTAATTTGGAATGGATTACCGAAAATCAATTGACTTTCCAAATCGTAATTATGTATGGCCGTAAGTGCGAAAAATGACGCAAAATTTCTCGTAATTAGCAAATTACGATCATCACTATTCCTGAGTCAGTAGACTTCTGAATGTTAAGATATTTTTTAACCCTATAAGTGTAAATTTGAAGCAGACAGACGCTCCCGGACTTCTGCACATACTAAACTTTAATTCCCTTTACCCCACCCCCACAACACCCAAAACCCACCAATTTAAGCAACATTCAGTCTGGCTGTGCATTCAGTCATTATTACTCCCTCCGAGGAATCAGCCATTACCTCCTGGTCACATATAGAGGATTTTTTGGTTTAATAGATTATTGTTTTTGTTTTTTAAATACAAAAATAATAAAAAGTATTACAAATCTTAACAGTAATACATCTGTCATTTCACCACAATGTAACCTCACACAAAAATATGGCATTGCACTCTGTCTTCGTTTGAATGAACAAACGTTCATAATGCAAGAAAAGTTTATAAATAAGCTGTTGGTGTTGTAAGGGCCCGTTTCCACTGTAGCGTTACGTTTTCGCCTGCAAAAAATCGTATAAGATTTTTCTGATTGGTGAAAATTCGCATGTAAATTTGTATGCGTTTTTATGCGAATTTTCGTACGTGAAAATTCGCATTAGTTACATATGCATAATCTGCCTAGTAACAGCTTAGTCATGACTGCTGACAACTTCCTGTAACCATGGATCCAATGCGAATTTTTGGGCAAGTAACGCGAAAATTCGCATTGCCTATACAAAGCATTGTACGCGAATCGTACGCGATGTCCGAAAAAATGATACAGGACCTCAGATTTTTTCACGCGTACGAACGCTAACGAAAATTCGCATAGAGTGGAAACAGCTGCATTGACTAACATTAGTTTTAAAATCTATGCGAATTTTCTGAGCAGAAAAACTGACACAAAACGCACAAGTGGAAACCTAGCCTAACCTGCACAAATTTGTTGTGTTGTTCCTATAGCAAGGCCTATCTGAACTCATAAGGAAATCATTTGAGTCCCACGAATGATGCTTTTGAAAATAGTGGATAACAGCCAGAAGGTTAAGTTGTTGGAAACGAGAGAATGGGAGAAGAAATTCAGAGAAGAGGGTGGGAAAGGAGAGGGTAGGGATCAACTTCAAGGGAGGTGGGAGATAATTTCCCCAATGCAGTTGTACATGGACAAATGTGTTGCTATGTACTTTACCTAAACAGAGAATGCCGTTTACCTAAACAGAGAATGATCAGATATGATGGAATCAGTTTGTAACGATAAATAGGTCGAAACCTATTACTGCCTCAGTATGAGTCCACTGCATAGTGCCACATTCTCATTGGCCAGCTAAAGTGGATTGATAACAATGCATAGCCAATTTAGTTCAAATTCAATTTATTGAGTAGTAGCAGCAAGCAAGAGCAGTATAGTTAAGCAGCAGACGTTCAGAAGGAATTGCAAGAACCAGTTCAATTGGTGTCCAGCAATGATGAACAGCCAGGAAGCAAAGTAGTGCAGAATTTGCAAGAATGCATGCATACTGTATAATGGCAACAGTTGCTAACCCACCAATCCAGGCAGATATCACCTCCACAGCACCAAAGATCATGGCACAAGGTCAGTACCCAACAACAGCAATGGGGCAACAGCGTTTGTTGGAGTCAATGAGAAGTCTGCACCTAAAGTGTCTTAAAGAGGAACTCCAGTGAAAATAATGTAATAAAAAAGTGTTTCATTTTTACAATAATTATGTATAAATGATTTAGTCAGTGTTTGCCCATTGTAAAATCTTTTAAATCCCTGATTTACATTCTGACATTACATGGTGACATTTGCACTGCTGGAAGGTGATGTAGCTGCTGCATGCTTTTTTGGCAGTTGGAAACAGCTGTAAACCGCTATTTCCCACAATGCAACAAGGTTCACAGACCGGAAACTGCCAGGAGTACCACAGTCCTCAGAATTTCTTGTGGGAGGTTTCACCACAATATCTGTAATACAGCGCCCCCTGATGGTCTGTTTGTGAAAAGGAATAGACTTCTCATGTAAAAGGGGGTATCAACTACTGATTGGGATAAAGTTGAATTCTTGGTCGGAGTTAATATTTAATATTTTTATTACATAGCTGGAAGCACCTGAGTTCAGGAAGTTGGCTTCAGGCTCTGGGGAAGGTGCTACTTCTAAAACTGGCTACACATGTAAGGGACAAGTACTCAGGCTGTACAAAAGCATCATTAACTTGAGTTCTCTTCCTATAGAGGGGCCAAAAATGGCAGAAGGAGCGGCGAACAGAGCAGACTAGAAGAGGAAAAGAAGCTCTTGGCCAGCGCTCACCCAACTGCTGGCCCAATCATGGTGCCCTTGTTCTCACTATAGAATCTAGAACCGTCATATGTGTGAAAGCTGCTACTTAGACTGCAGGGAGGAAAGGCACAGACTGAATCACTCAGAGGATTGCAATCCATAATAATGTCAATCTGAGGTGTCACAGGAAGTGGCCAGTGTCAGGTACTTTAAAAGTGATTTATCACCAAATCCAGACGCTTATACACAGACAAAAATAAAGCTCTGTAACCAAGTGTGGCCGGAGTTGGGCTTTAATGTGTATTAGCATGTTAGCAGGAAAACGCGTAGCAATCCCAAAATATGAATAAAGCTGGTGATGCACACAGAATCACATAAACCCCGCAGAGGCCAAAATAAAAGATGATCTGTGGCAAGGTCATTGCGGGCTGATCACATGAGGAATTAATCATTACTATGTGCCCAATGAACACACAGAGTACTAGCTGTGCCATGGGACCAGGGCTGCCAGCCCAGAGCTGAGGAAACACTGACTGTGTTGTAGAAAAACAGAACACTGACTCACCAATGAAAATAAGTATTTGCAGGACATTGAAAACGAGAAAGTGCTAATACTTAAACTGAATGAACAGCTGGAAAAATCTCCTCAGAGTCACAAGCTGCAGGTTTCTGACATCTAATGGCTATCTGTAAGGGGATAACTGCTATGTACACAAGTACAAGTTACATGGAGGGAAGTGGCAACCAGCAATTAAAGGAATACTGTAGGGGGTCGGGGGAAAATTAGTTGAACTTACCCGGGGCTTCTAATGGTCCCTTGCAGACATCCTGTGCCCGCGCAGCCACTCACCGATGCTCCGGCCCCACCTGCGGTTCACTTTTGGAATTTCAGACTTTAAAGTCTGAAAACTACTGCGCCTGCGTTGTCGTGTCCTCGGTTCCTCTGATGTCACCAGGAGCGTACTGTGCAGGCACAGACCATTCTAGGAGGTTGGGGGTCATAGTGGGCAGTGCCATGCGCAGTGGGTTACAGGGGGTGGGGGATACTGGGGTGCAGCGGCATAGCTGCATAGTTGCCCCAGTATAGGGAGTTTAGTTGCCCCAGTATGGCTAGTATAGTTACCCCAGTATAGCTAGCATAGTGCCCCAGTATGGGTGGTATAGTGCCCCAGTATAGCTAGTATAGTGCCCAGTATGGGTAGGTAGTGCCCCAGTATAGCTAGTATAGTGCCCCAGTATAAGTAGGTAGTGCACCAGTATAGCGCCCAGTATGGGTAGGCAGTGCCCCAGTATAGCTAGAATAGTGCCCAGTATGGGTAGGTAGTGCCCCAGTATAGCTAGTATAGCCAGTATAGTGCCCCAGTATAGTTCCCAGTATAGCTAGTATAGTGCCCAGTATGGGTAGGTAGTGCCCCAGTAAAGCGCCCAGTATGGGTAGGTAGTGCCCCAGTATAGCTACCCCGCCTCCCGCTGCTGTTTCCTTAGCTGGCGGCCGCTTCTTCTCTTACATTCCCCTCTCATGCGTGTGTTATTGTGCTTCACAGCAGCGCGTCTCCCGGCTGCTGTGATGAGAAGGGGAGCAGGACAGCGGGTTCCTGTAGCGGCGATGGGTATCGCCGTTACCAGGAGAACCGCACTCCTGCTTCTGCCTCATCACAGCAGCCGGGAGACTCGCTGCTGTGAAGCACAATAACACACGCATGAGAGGGGAATGTAAGAGAAGAAGCGGCCGCCAGCTAAGGAAACAGCAGCGGCGGCTGCGGGGGTGGGGTGGAGAAACGGATCCGCGGCCCAGCTGCAAACGCCCCATGGACCGGCAGTGGGCCGCAGACCGGGGGTTGGGGACCCCTGATTTAAAGGACCCCTTAAGCGATAGGGTTGTGGAAGCTGACATATTTCCTTTTAAGCAATACCAGTTGCCTGGCAGTCCTGCTGATCCTCTGATTCTAATACTTTTAGCCATAGATCCTGAACAAACATATGCAGATCAGGGGCTCTGACTGAAGTTTTACTGGAATAGCTGCATGCTTTTTTCAGGTGTGTGATTGCGATACTACTGATGCCAAAGGGATCAGCAAAAAAGCCAGGCAAAGAAACTGTTAAGATTGAACTTCATCCTAATCAGTAGCTGCTACCCCCTTTCCCATGAGAAATCTTCACCTTTTCTCGAACGGATCATCAGGGAACTGTGTATGGCTGATATTGTGTTGAAACCCCTCCCACAGTGTAATGTCAGGACCAAGGTGCTGACATCACCCTGTGGGAGTCTTGTTGCATTGTGGGAAATAACAGCTGTTTTCAACTGCCAAAAAAGCAAGCAACAGCTACTTCCACTGACATCACCTGCCAGCAGTAAAAATGTCACCATATGATAAATGTCTGAAAGTAAATCAGGGAGAGAAAAGATTGTAAAATGGGCAAACACTAAATCGTGTATACATAATTATTGTAAAAATTAAGCACTTTTGTTCAATACGTTATCACTGGAGTTTCTCTTTAAGTCTATTGGCCCTGATTCAGTAAACTGCTGTAAGACTGCCATGTGCAGGTGCCTTAGGACAAGTTTACTGTCACTACAGCTGACAGCAAAGCACAAGTTGCCTTTATTAGTACAGCCCGCATCAGGCCCATTGCGCTAGAATTTTTTAGCAACCTTTGAATAGGTAAAGACCCTACTAATAGAATTTATGATATGTATATTCGTCTCCCCCAAAGTAAAGGGATAATGTTCTTTCCCTTGTAGAAAAATTAGAAAGACTAGATACCTAGTTGTCTGTTCTGCTAATCGTTTTCCAAATTAGGAAAAGGCTTCCCTTTCAAAGCCAAACGGCCCACACTAGTTGAAGTGCCTCTTGCCCATCTCTTCTGCACAGTGATGTAGTGGATGGCACTGTCGCTTTGCAATGCTAGAGTCCCAGGTTCAGTTACTGACCTGAACACTATCTGTGTGTAGTTTGTATATTCTCCATGTTTTTCTCCAGGCACTTAGGTTTCCTTTCACATCCCATATCATGGTAGCCTAGCTGGCTTAAAGAGAACCCGAGGTGGGTTTGAAGAATATTATCTGCATACAGAGGCTGGATCTGCCTATACAGCCCAGCCTCTGTTGCTATCCCAAACCCCCCTAAGGTCCCCCTGCACTCTGCAATCCCTCATAAATCACAGCCACGCTGCTGACAAACAGCTTGTCAGAGCTGACTGTGTTTATCTCTATAGTGTCAGTCTGCTGCTCTCCCCGCCTCCTGCAGAACTCCGGTCCCTGCATGCATCCCTTCCCTCCCTGCTGATTGGAGGGAAGGGACGGGGGCAGGGACCGGAGCTATGCAGGAGGCGGGGGAGCAGCTGAGACTGACACTACAGATGTAAACACAGCCTCACAGCACGGCTGTGATTTATGAGGGATTGCAGAGTGCAGTGGGACCTTAGTGGGGTTTGGGATAGCAACAGAGGCTGGGCTGTATAGGCAGATCCAGCCTCTGTATGCAGATAACATTCTTTAAACACACCTCAGGTTCTCTTTAAGGTGATTGTGTTAGAGCCGAATACGTTGTTTAGAGCGCAGGAGATTTGGGCACAGCCGGGGCCACCATAGACCATAAGAGGAATTACGGCTATAGCAGCGCACAGAAAGTAAATTTGGCGCCGTCAGAAGACGTAGCTGAAGTTACTTTTAAAACACTGTAATTCGGCCGCCAGCAATAGCTGAAAGCCGAATTACATAATTCCCTACCATCCACATGGACCTGGAGGAGGAGTAGTAATTAACGCCGCTGGAACTTGTGCAGGGGCAGAGTAAGCAGTTTATTGGCTGTATCCTGCACCCAAGTCTACTGGTGGCGATTTCACTTGTGCGCGTTAGAGCAGGTTACTAGTACAACTAGTACAGGCTTTTGTTGTTTTTTTTAAGCCAAAGTCCTATTCTGCATCGCTGGTCCAGACTGCGAGCTGTCCAACCTCTTCCCCACCATCAGCCATTTTTAGGCATGCCAAGATCTTTTATTAATTAAACATAAAAAGAGTAAAAGATTCCAGAGGAAAATGTTTAAGGAGCCTTGGCATGCGATTTCTCTAACTCCGATAGCAATAGTACAATAACGGTAGGCACAGTCATATCTGGTCTCCAGCTACAGAGCTCTTAGGCTTCTCAGGGCTCTGAGTCACAAAAGATAAAACGTCTACAGAAACATTCTTAGTAAAGGCTCGTGGTGGAGTAGGAATGTGTTTTTGCTACAACACTCCTAAAATGCCTTTGCATGCCAAGATACAATGAAGGATTCCTCCTGGCACAATTTTCCCCAAAGGGGCCTACCCCAAACCACATTATTGGCACCACTTAATTTTAGAAAGACAGCTGTCACTAAAATCCATCAGCCCACACAGAATACCAGGAGGTGCCCCAATCTGGCAACACGTCATATGCTTGGAATACGGTTCTAGAATCCCTCATTATCCTTAAATAAGACGGCTGGACCAAAATAGAGTTTTCATTACAGTTGACATCTGAGCTTAGTAGAAGAACCACTAATAAGCTGGCATTTGGGCCATCCACCTATGCTGCAAGAATTCCAATTTCCTGACAGCAAACTCAATTTCATTGAGGTTACCAGGATGATAAACCTAAATGAAAAGCTAAATCTACTGTTGAAATAGCGTACATGTGGAATGCCTCATCTTCTGAATATAATTCTGTGGTTCTGGTGGAACCTGACACAGTAGTCAGCAGACTGACCTGACATTTTTCATGGTTAAGCAGCAAACACATACAGGTCAGGACATACTGACTAAACAATGAAGGGCATCAGTTCACCTATTAGTCATCACTACTACCTGTCCTACCCTAAGAAAGCACCTACTGTCATGCTGGCAACACAATTCATGATTTTTCTGACATTTACAACTGGATCTTGCATGGATGCAATTATTTTACTGAATTATTTTATGGTATTATCTAAATTTTAATAAGTGTAACCGATATAAGCCATGCCGTACGGTACTCTTCCTGCCGCCTGACTGCTGCTGTTAAAAGGGAAGCAAAAGATAGCTTTGGGTCCTACTATATACTAGCCATTTTAAAATGATATTCAATAAGAATGTATTGTATCATTTTGGTTGCCTGGCTAGCAAGCTCTTCGCTTAAAGGACACACTCGCGCATGGCTTGTATTTGCCAAAAAGTTTGCAGGTAATGTAAAACCATTATTACCCAAATTAACTTTTAACTTAGACAAGTGCGGAAAAATAAATTGAGCTCCCAGAGTGCTCTGGGGACAAAGGGCAAATTGCATCATTGCCTTGGCAGATTATCACTGAGAGGGTGGAGCTACATACAAATATCCTGTTATATATAGCTATATGAAGTGCTTTTGCTGCTGAAACTAAGATAAATAAGGTAAAAATGGGTATCCTCTATAATGTAGTAGGATCTGCTATGGTTTTACACAAGCTCCCTAGGGCATGCTTCATTAGTTAGATTTCAACACACTTCAAGTGCACTTTAAAAATTACAGGAAACTTAGTTTTTATTTCCATTTCCTATTGATATTGTAGCTATCTCAAGGTTCTAAAATCTGTAAAGTTAAAGTCGTGTTCATCAAGATGTTACATTTCCCTTTTTTGTAATATTTCCGTCATTCTATTCTCAGTCTAATTAAGTTAGAAATATTGCGTCTTTATGGCTGTAGGAGTTTAGCCAACAAGACATGACACTGTTTTTTCATGGTACGTAACCCTGAGACAATGCTATACTATTGAAGAGGATCTCAGTCAGACTTTCGCATCACATGCAGGATATCAGAAATATAATCTGTATCATCACATCTACCTTGCTGCACTAATCTCATTTATCACATGATAAAAGGCTTGGGTGGCTGAAGATTACAGAGTCAGACATGGAAAAATGGCTCAGTGTAAGGCCCAGTACACACCAAAACTGCTCACAGATCCTTAAAACGCTAGAGGTTTTTGGAGCAGATTCTAGGCATGTTTAGAGACGTTTTCTAAACATGCCTAGCGTTTTTGGGGCATTTTTCTGTAGCAGATTACAAATATTGTTACAGTAAAAGCTGTTACTGAACAGCTTCTGTAACAAAAATGCCTGGAAAACTGCTCTGATCTAGCGTTTTCCAGAGCGGCTTGCACTTTTCCCATACTTTACATTGAGGCAGAAACGCTTCTGCAAACCGCAATAGTGCTGCAGGACCCACGTTTGCGGTTTGCTAAAAACCTCAAACTGCTGGTGTCCACCATCCCATTGAAATACATTAACCAAGCGTTTTAACAGGCGGAATCGGTTTGCGGAACGCTTCAAAAACCACTCGGTGTGCACCAGGCCTAACATATGAATCCAGAAAACACTTCCAGCACTTAGAACTCAACTTTCAATGAAAAAGTTAGATTATAAATAACAACTGTTACAGAATATTTAGTGATTTAATGTTATTAGCGCTTTTTTTTCTGTTCAGATTTTGTGAAAACTGAAAAAAGATTAAAATGTCACTTTTTGCAGTGCATATTGGAGCCTATTCATAAAGCAGTGATAAATCACATTTATATGTTCTGCCCCTTATCTGTGTATTTTGGAGCTTTGCACATATAAACTTAATCCTGCTTATAAAAGACTGAAATATATCTGCTGTATAGATCACTAATGCAGTGTATGGGGATGTACCTACAACGCATACATTTGAAATGGCCGCAGCCAAATTTTGGCACAGAGTGAAGCCGAAAGACGGATCACCCTACTGCTGGCAAACTCCTGGGTGGCGTTAATGCTAATCACCTCCAAGTTGGCGCAACACAAGGGGAATAGGTAATTTGGCCACCAACTCTTGCTGACAGCCAAATTACCTCTCTTTCGAATTTGAGCTCCGGCTAAAGTCTGCGCCCAAATTGGTCACTGAGCGCCACTTTAGCCATAATTCTCCTTATGGCTTGTGGCGGCGCACAAATCAATGCGCCAAAATTAGCCGATTCACCTACAACAGCCTCTGAATGGCTGAACTAGGTGACATGAGGCTCCCAACCTTCATAGACAAAAAAGTGGGACAGTTTCATAGTTTACTAACATGATGGTCATGTGAGACTGTTACTTGCATGATGACTATGTATGACAACATGTAACTGAGATTGATTCAGAAACCTTTCATTAAGCTGCTGTACTCTGCACACGTTACTAGTTAGCTCATTTTTTCTTTTCACTTCAGACTCATCTTAAAGAGTAACTGTCAGGCTGCAGAAGCTAATTTAAACCTCTAGTCTCCTGTGTTAAACAGTTTAGAAGGAAGCCAAAAAGACATTACTGAAGATAAAGATCTATCTTACCTTTGATGTATGCTTATCAGCAATGCTTAGAGCTAAGCAGGACGCAAGCCGCATAACATACTGCAAAGCATTCTGGGGCCCTCCCCTCGGCTGCTAAGGAGAAGACGGGATCAAGTTTCAGCAGCTTCTAAAACTCAGTCCAGCCACAGCACAGATAAATCTCCTGGCAGAGTACACTGCAGGAGTCCGCTATTGTTCC
Organism: Hyperolius riggenbachi; assembly: GCF_040937935.1. Classification (NCBI taxonomy): domain Eukaryota; kingdom Metazoa; phylum Chordata; class Amphibia; order Anura; family Hyperoliidae; genus Hyperolius; species Hyperolius riggenbachi. The sequence goes on along the minus strand of NC_090648.1, from coordinate 369,217,036 downwards.
TAGCCACATGGCTCATTAATATGCACTGCACACTGTGTTATTCAGTATGAGCTGTTCTGTGATCCTGAGAAGCAGGCAGGACATGACGACACATTTGGCTTCACAAACATGGAACCTGCCATGAGCTGTCAGGAGCATCATTCTCTGCATATACTATATACAAATTCTGTGAAATCCAAACGTGGACAGTGAAATGCATATGTAATGTAAGTACAGCCAATCTTTAGCTACTGATATATGTGTTTATTTTCTCTGAGACCCTATACCTAACAGCTCCTCTTTAAAGGCAGAGAGCCACTATGGCAGTCAACTAGGACTTTTAAAACAAGGTAAGGCAAGGTATTAGTCATGTCCTTTCAGTACAGATCCTCTTGAGGCACTTCTGTGAGATACAAAGGCTATTTCTCTATAAACACATTTATGTATTAAGTACTAGCTGACCCGCAGCGTAGCATACGCCGCATAAGGGGGTAGAGGGCAGGAAGGGGGTACTGGGCACAAAGGCAGGGAGGGGGGTCGGACCCCCCCTCACCTGGGTCCCCCATGTGCGCTCCCCCTCCAGCTTAAGCTCAGCAGGACCCCCCTCCCTCACCTGGGTCCCCCATGTGCACTCCTCCTGCAGCTTAAGCTCAGCAGAAACCCCCCTCCCTCACCTGGGTCCCCCATGTGCACTCCCCCTCCAGCTTAAGCTCAGCAGGAACCCCCTCCCTCACCTGGGTCCCCCATGTGCGCTCCCCCTGCAGCTTAAGCTCAGCAGGAACCCCCTCCCTCACCTGGGTCCCCCATGTGTGCTCCCGGCTCAGCAGCAGCCGCCACTATTAGCAAGAGGCATCGAGCGGGGAGGACTCACCTCTTCCACGTTCCAGCGTGCGTTTGACTGTCATCTCTTCCTGCAATGCCACCCACTGTATTGGTAGAATTTGCCTTCTTAAAACAGAAGGGAATCTGCAATAATTCAGCTATAAGTGAACATTTGTGGTTACCCACAATGCACTGCTATTAAATATGCAAATTATCCCTTTTCACCCATGGAAAGCCAAGCAAGCATCCAGAACTGCTGGTGTATAGCTAGCATATAGCTTTAAATTTTACACATTCATATCAAACCCACATGTAAACAGTCTGTTTCGGACTTTTGGTCCTCATCAGTACATGGCAGAAATTGATACAGCTGTATTAGATAGGGCTTGGACCAGTACAACAGAATAACCAAGCAGCTCAGGGTGACCCAAACCACTCGGAATGTATAGGGGGATAAAAGGGACCAAAAAGACCTCCTACTAAAAAAAGCAAAGCTTAGTGTAATTTGCCTTCTTAAAACTGAAGGAAATCTGCAATAATTCAGCTATAAATGAACATTTGTGGTTAGTCACAATGCACTGCTACTAAATATGCAAATTATCCCCTTTCACCCTTAGCAAGCCAAGCAAGCATCCAGAACCACTGGTGTATAGCAAGCCTATAGCTTTAAATTTTACATGTGACAGCCTGTTTCAGACTTTTGGTCCTGATCAGTACATGGCAGGGATTGATATGGCTGTATGAGATAGGGCTTGGACCAGTACAACAGAGTACCCAAGCAGCTCAGGGTGACCCAAACACTCGGAATGTATAGGGGGATAAAAGGGACCAAAAAGTCCTTCTACTAAAAAAAATCAAAGCTTGGTGTAATTTGCCTTCTTAAAACAGAAGGAAATCTGCAATAATTCAGCTATATGTGAACATTTGTGGTTACCCACAATACACTGCTCCTAAATATGCAAATTATTTCTTTTCACCCTTGGTAAGTTAAGCAAGCATCCAGAATCACTGGTGTATAGCAAGCCTATAGCATTGCATTTTACAAAGTCATAGCAAACCCACATGTGGCAGTCTATTTCAGACTTTTAGCCCTCATCAGTACATAGCAGGGATTGATATGGCTGTATGAGATAGGGCTTGGACCAGTACTACAGAGTAACCAAGCAGCTCAGTGTGACCCACACTACTAAGAATGTATAGGGGGATAAAAGGGACCAAAAAGACCTCCTACTAAAAGCGGTGTAATTTGCCTTCTTAAAACAGAAGCAAATCTGCAATAATTCAGCTATAAGTGAACATTTGTGGTTACCCACAATGCACTGGTACTGAATATGCAAATTATCCCTCTTCGCCCTTGGTTTGATATGGCACTACTTCTTCTTCTTGCTTGGACCAGCCCCTTCTTCTTGCTTGGACTGGCCCTGTGGGCAGGGCGCTACTTCTTCTTCTTGCTTGAAGGTTGAGGCACTTAGTCTATTATATATATAGATTCCTGGTGGTATTTGGTAGCCACTATCACCAATTCAGTGCCAAACATTATTTTATAACCCAGAGTGGCATGGAGTAGCATAAAGCCATCCCCTGGCACACTTCTTCTCTAGTAGGGTCAGCTACTTTGAGCTTTCAACCAAGGTTCGAATCCCAGCTCAAGCCAGTATGAAATGCAGTAAGGCTCCCTAAGGTCCTGGTCGCCTGTGGAGGGTGCACGCTAGGTGGCTGCAGCTCTGAAGCGCTTTGAGTTGGTCAAGAGAAAATCATGATGTAATTTATTTATTAAATAATGGCTGTATTATACTATTATTTGTAACTTTAATGAACAGACTCAGATGAGTACCAGTGTTTATGGAAAACATAATACAGCCTATTAATTGCTGACGGCAACAACCCTCCACACTGGCCATCATTTGCCTGTAATTGAAGGGACTACACACATGTGCGGTGCATGATTACATGCATGCTGACAATAAAGCCAAAAAGCACAGATGCTCCTTTTAAAGGAATCACAAAACACCCTGGATGAGAGCCTGAAATCAGTACACACAATGGATGTGTGAGAATCAGCAGTCATAGCCATTCTCAAGCCAAACCCACAGATACAGTGTCCAGCAGTGAGCAGGGCAGAGGAAACACACAGAGCAGAGTGAAGAGATAGGAGAGAACAAGACAGACATATCAAGAATGGAAGCTATATAGAGTAGGTGTGTCATCCATTAACACCATGTTATCTGTTATGCATAACTCAGGCACACCCTTGGCTCTTTAAGTCTCCTAATAAATGCAAACAAATGATTCTCTATTCCTGGCCAAATCTTTGTGGGATAAACACTTAGCAGTGTTCTCCCCAGGCTCTTTTAGCTCCACCCGGCTAGTTTTGGGAAGCACCCGGCTGTCATTGGCTCACCTTTTATGCTGAAAGCAGAGTTGCGCACAGAAGCACCGGCCCTGCATTCTCTCATCACACCCCACCCGGCTAATTTTTCATGCCACCCAGCTTGAAACAATTTCTGGGGAGAACACTGACTTAGAGCCCATTTTCACTAAAGCGAATCTGCATGCAGGTTCGCATGACATATACAAGTGAATGGTCTGTTTCCATTAAAGGTGAAACTCTCTTAACCCCGCAGACAAAAAAAAAAAAAAAAAACGCCGCCTCTTTCAGAATTTCCAGAGCGGTTTTGCGTTAATGCATATGCAGTATTGAGTACGCATATGCGTTTACGCATGCGGAAGTCAACAGTAATGAATGGCAACAGTAAAATCACCCCCCCCAAAAATGTGCATACGCATTTGCATGAAAAAACGCCACAAATTCGCATACACATGCAAATCCGCAGGAGTTTTTTTTTCTATGCAGATTCGCCTAGATATAGTGGAAAAGCACCTATTTCTAAGCCAGAAAGGACTGCACTAAATTTTTCAATGTGGTAAATCTTCAGGAAAATGGAGGAATGTTCATGCACAAATAATCATTTTCCTGGGCACAAAAAATTATAAACAAAATGGTTATGAAAAGCAGATAAAAAAAAACAAAAAAAACCCCAAAACTTAAAACAAAAGTCTGAAAAAAATAAATAAATTGTTGTGCTTGGCAACTTGAGAACCGTCCCAATAAACAAATGCAGGGCTGTGGAGTCGGTCCAAAAATCCACCGACTCCGACTCCTCAGTTTAGGATTCCACCGACTCAGACTCCTCGACTCCTAACTTGCATATTACATTTTTGTTGATTAAAAGTATGTAACATGAAATTCGTCTCTTAACTGCCAACGCTTAGGAATTTTACAAGACAACTGAAGTGAGAAGGATATGTAGACTACTATATTTATTCCCTTTAGACTAAAACTAGTCCTTGGTAAGAGTACTTGTAAAAGGTACAAACCAGAACAAAGAACATCTATCAGGCCCTGGGCAATGTAAGTGTGGGTACATTTAAGAATGATGTGCAGGTACTCTGCAGGGGAATGAGGAGATTCTTCCTCTATTACACATTCTTCATGCACAATCTGAACAAGGTTTATGGGTGACAGACAACACCTCTGTGTTCAATGTGCACAGCATTCTCAGTGGATTCCCTGCAGCTCTGTGGGGAGTGCATATGTAGAGTATAGTACTACTGTGTAACAAAGTAAACCTGAGACAGATGAAATTAAAGTTTTATACAGACCTGGGGCTTCCTCCAGCCGCCTTCAGGATAATCAGTCCCTCGTTGTCCTCCTCCACCACCTGGATCTTCTGCTATGAGTCCAGGTACTTGAGCCAGTCGGGCGTAGTGCGCATGCACACACTCCGCCGCCAGGAGCATACTACACCTGTGCAGCACTATTGTGCAGGTGCAGAATGTTCCTGGCTGTGGGAGCGGCATGCGGCCGGACAGCGCTGACTGGCTGAATTACCAGGACTCATAGCAGAAGATCTGGGTGGTGGAGGACAGCGAGGGACTGATTAGCCTGAAGGGGGCTGGAGGAAGCCTCGGGTATGTATAAAACTTTACTTTTCATCCGTCTCGGGTACCCTTTAATTTGTAGTCACCAAACCAAATTTTAACAACATATCAAATTATTTGATTTCATCAGCAAAGGGAGTACATACATTTGCATAAATCAGCATCAATGCAGAATTATTTCCATCTCATTGACCATCTCTATTAGTGACACAGCTACACATCAGGCTTTATTCTTACAGCATAGATGTTATTTAGTATATATAAGAGATTCCTGTGTACACATCATATACAGTATACAGTCACAATCAGATCTGTATATCTGACCGTAAAAATACGGGGACTGCTTTATTGAAGCAGCACAAGTAACTAATATTGGTTTATTTCATTTTTGTGGACTAAGCACAGCTATTACTGTATATATACACATTATTTTTAATGACTATTATCTGAGAAATAGAACATTTTATCATATTTTCTATTTTAATTACAGTTACAAATTCATTAGGAGGTGCATTTTTTCCCCAAAATTGCCCGACTCCACGACTCCGACCCCACAGCCCTGAACAAATGACATGGAAATTTTACAAGTTTACAAAGCTCATGCAATTTTTTAGCAACAATGAGGGTAATCAAAATCCCCAAATATCCCCAACCCTCCCACCCCCCAGTGCAGTATTCATCTGATGCAATGAATGTGTCTCTAGTAATCTGACTGGCCATCAAGTCAACGTCTGCAAAGAAGCCCTAAAATAACTTTGTAAAATGCTGGACAAACTACAACATAGTAAGAGGTCATACAACAAAAATTGGAAATTAAAAATACATATTAGAGGACACAGGACAATGTCATGGTCAGTATTACAAAGAGCCCAATTACCAATAAGTAAAATAGTTTGGAATATTGTCAATGTGGACAACATCAAAGCTACTTCTCCTTTCTTTTTTGCCAGGAAATGTTGTTTGATGGATGTTGCTTGTTTGTGTGTGGTGACTTTTATCAAGCGCGTGTACGGACAGAGTCGTAGCAATAGGGGTTGCAGAGATTGCAACCACATTAGCGCCCTTGGGCCAGAGGGGCCCCGAAGGGCCCTCTCTCAAATACAGTATTAGCTTTCTATTGGTCCTCTGCTTATAATAACCACTTCTATAGATACTTTGAATAGTGGTAATCATTAACAAGCTGCTCCCCATGCCCTTCTTGCACCTCTGACACTGTAGTTGCCATTGGCAGGTTTTGGTGCGCCGTATCAATTGTTATGAATAGAGTGCTTGGGGGGCCCCCATTGTAAAACTTGCATCGGGGCCCACAGCTCCTTAGCTACGCTATTGTGTACGGACCTTAAGGTACGAATAAATGTGGACAAGCTGAAACTGAAGGAACCCAGTTGCAGTAATGGCTGAAGGGTTGCTGGATCACTGTCTGGCCTGTTTTGTTAACATTCTCAGAATGTGGATAGCTACTTTGCTCTTAATAGGTCACAAAATCCTCTTTGGGCAACGTGACTTGAGGAAACACGTTGCTTGCTATGGGGACTGCAGTCTGTATCTGGTCACTGCTGTTAACACCATCTCCTGTGATAAGCTATGGGAAAAGAACCACAATAAATACTGTCTATTAACATACGTAACTGTTAAACGTGTCATGGTACTTGAAGTGTATGTAAATCATGAGACTAAACGTTCTCAATTCTCACGATTAACAACAACACCACGGTAGGAGCCCTGCAAAGCACGCCTCATTTACTACACTGCCTTTTTTAAATTTCTAAAAGCCAATTATATCCATCCAGCCAGGAAACAGCATGTCCAACGGGCGCCGGGAGCCCCCTCTGATTTCCATGTAGCTGCCTTTGTTTCCTCCTTCCTTTTAACAAGGAGCTACAAAAGTCCCCCACTACCCCTTTCCTGGCCTTGTATAAGTTAGCAGTTTCTTGATCCCCATTCATCCCCCTCCCCATGACTGAGAAACATGGATGAATGGAGGAGATGCTGCTGGTCTCGTGCACAGAACAAGAGCTGGTGAATGAGGCAGCAGCACGAACAGCAGGTGCTTCTCTACAGCCCCCACCACCCTGTCACCCTGTTGCATTAATCCCTGCACCATCTGCTGGGTGGAGGTGCTGTGTCCTCTCTCGGAGAGACAGTTCACATGCTGATGACAAAGTGGATCACTGGCAGATGGAGATTATGCGACCAGGACATGGGAGGACCCGTCGGTACGTGATGCAGCCTATTAACTTCACACTGACTGTGACTTTGTGTACTGAGTGTCCTATTGTAGTCACATCCCTTGGCATTTTAACAGACAACAAAACACTAGGAAGGAGAGTGAGGTCATATGCATAGATGAGAACCACCACAGGCCAACAGAGCTGGAGGCCACTCATCAACACAATCTTCATTTCAGCAACAAAGTCCAGCATATTGATAATGCAAGTTATCCTCTTTACCAGCACATCGAGCATAATAATAATAATAATAATAATAATAATAATAATAATAATAATAATAATGTAAATGCTGGTGCAGTATAACCAAATGAAGCATACTCTGCTTTGGGAGTTAATTATCATTTTTAGGAAGACAAAGGGTATGGACACCCTGGTGATTGCACAATATGCACACTGCATTTTCTACATTAAAGCCCATGGTAGACAACATATTTATTTTATTTTAAACATGCCTATTGCCTGGCTGTTCTGATGATCCTCTGCCTCCCATACAGTTAGCTATAGACCTTGAACAAGCATGCAGATCAGAGCTTTGACTGAAGTCTGAAAGGATTTGCTGCATGCTTATTTCAGGTGTTTGAGGCTACTGATGTCAGAATGATTAGCAGGACTGCCAGGCAACTGATACTGTTTAAAAGGAAATACATATGGCAGCCTCCATATCCCTCTCAGTTCAGGTGTCCTTTAATATCAGTGTAATGCAAGCAAAGCAGCAGCCCTACTGACACAGCCTGCAATTAACACCTTTAATATTTAGTTGCTTTAAGGTCATGTGACCATTTTTAAAAATGGGATCTGTAGTTGTAGGTGAGTAACAGATGCAGTGGATGCTGCTATTGGTTGTATTCTTCTTACAAACTTGCCCATCATGCTTATCCTCTCCCTCCAAGTGTGATTCTTGGAGTGCTAAACACAAAACACCAGCAGGACAAAGAGTATGTTTTTCCCCCTTTAAAACAGGATCAGCTGTAGTAGTCCCTATATGTTTCCTGGTACAGGTTCCTTTAAATTGAGTTGTAGTATCTCTGTTAAAATTTCTTTCCTACAAGGTTTATTGCATGAGTGCAGCAAATGCTAATTCAACGACTGGAAAAAGTAAACGAATACCTTCTATAACTCCATTTTTTACTGATTAACTTGTTTTCCATATTAACTGGCACGGTGCGGGAGCTAAAACCATAAAAGTCCTATTTTGGGAAGCGTGCTCCATGACGCGATTACAGGAATCTTTAATTCCTGAAATAACATTACTGAGATCCGTCCCAGCCAAGAGGGATCTCATGCTTCCAAATGCTATATTCATGCACTTAAAATAAAAAGATGGCATACCAAGAAACGCTGGCTCCATCCGCCTGCCAGCTTCACCAGAATGACGCTCACTTTACACACAGCTCCTCTTTAGCTGGTTACAGGGTTTGGCAAATGGAGAGAAATACCAAATGTCACCCATATTCTGCTGTCATTTCATTTACAAAGCTCCTTCCTCCTTCCTGCAGCTTATCTGCACTGTTTCCTATTTGTAAAAGGTCAATTTGCTACTGGTTTGAATCAATTATTTGCCAAAAGAACACATAAAGTCCTGTAAATAAAGATGTGCTTGGGTTGGCTGTAGATTTCAGAAACTTGCAAGAGGGATAGCGAAGGGAAACAAAATAAAACTTTAGATTTCTAGGAAAATCAAGCTGAAGTAAAATCCACCAGAATTAGAGGAATGTAGTGCTGAAAGAAATTCTGCTAATTCTCGGATCCAAAACAAGTATGCAGATCAGGTGTTCTGACTCCTCTCTGCCTTCATTTACTGCATGTTTGTTCCTGGCAAGTACACAACAGAAGAAAAATGATCAGAACCAGACATAAAAGGGAGAAAGGGGGATGAGGTGCAAGGAAGCACAAAGGCCCAAGCCCAGCCTGTGGAGGGTACCAGGGTTCATGCTCCCAGTAAAAGGTACCAGACATTCCCTTAGTTTTAAAGGATACATGAGCCAAATTAAACAAAATAGTTTAGGAGATAATAAGGCAAGAGATAACTTGCCACCACACAGTGAGAGTTATCTTATCTCTCCATTCCTTAAGGTACCTCCTCTGTAGTTATTGTTACACGCAGTTAATTAACAGCCTGTCTTTAACTTTAGAATTCTGGAGTCATTTTAAGGATTGAAGAGTTAACTTTAGGTTTGCCTGAGGTAAAATGTTTCCTGAATACTACATGCCTCATCGCCATAGTGATAACACTAGAAACGTTATTAAAGACAGGAGATAAGCTTAGTGAATTGAGGCCTATGTGTCCCTCACCACAGCTCAGCTCCCAGCCAGTCTCCTGTGGTCCCCTTCGTAGCGGCCGCAGACTGTCTGAGAGTGGAGCTGCAGTGAGGGACACATAGGTTTCTAAGGTCTGGAAGAAGCCCCAGGTAAGTGAATCTGATTTATTTTCTTTTGCTCATGTATCCTTTAAAGTGTACCCGAGCCGAAGATCGTGGCTGCAGAACAGCCTAGCTGAAGCCACCATACAAACGACTCAGAGCTGCGGCTCGGGTACACATTAAATTAAAGTAAGGGCTGGTACCTTTTCAACAGGGCCGCTGCAGCATGACTGTGCTTATGACAGCATAGGAGCACAGATAATGTTTAGTCGGGAACGCCCCTTTCAAAGGGAGGGGCCAAAAAAACACAAGTCCTTTAGCGGGTGATCCACCACACCCTAATTCAATACTTGTTTCTTATAGAAAGGACTATAAAAAAATCTGTAGTACGATCTTGCAGTACAAAAAACTTGATACAACTTTATTGACACAAACACAAATATTTAACAATTTGCATATCCATAAAAATCTTTTTTATCCGTGAAAGTAATCTCCATTAACAACAATCATTCAGGTCTGAATTAATCGTTTACCACGTCAAGCCAGATCCTAGTACTAGTCTCATGACAGTCTTTTATAGTTGCTCATGCAGATTACTTTCACAGATAAAAAAAGATTTTTATGGCTATGCCAATTTTTGTATTTGAGTCAAAGCTGTATCAAGTTTTGTACTGCAAGATTATGCTACAGTTTTTTTCATAGTCCTTTCTAAAAAACAAGCATAGGAGCACTGCCCCCGATTAGCAGAAGGGTTCCAGTGAACAGCGGAGATTGCAGAGAAAGCCTCATTAGGATCCAAAGGCTTCCCTCTCAGGAAGCTCATTAGAATCCAGAGGCTTCCCTCTCCTTAAGTATTTGGTTCTGAACCAGAGCATCTGCTCAGGTTCTCTTTAAAAATCCAAAGTACTGTACTGGTCACTGCTGGGATGGCCAACCAACCTGGTGACCATTCCCTGAGAAAGTTTTTACAACAGGTGTGTGCTGGGTGATTCTGTTGTACCACTTGCTGAAGCAGCAAAAGATGTTACATGTATGGGAGACTCATACACACACCGTGCGGTGACCACCCATTAAATTAATATTAATTTTAAACAGAAGACGAAGAATTATCTTATAGCAAAAAGCTTAGGCGAAACAGTGAATAAGGGCTGCTGAGTTTTCCTGGACGAGCACATTTTTATAACAAGCTCAGAGATGCGTTTTGTGCTGGCACTTAACCTAGCCACAATATCTGATACCTAGTCCATTGCATAAGCAGCTTCATTAAAAAGAGATTAAGCTGGGATAATTTATTTTAATCATGCATTAAGTTTTACTTGAATAAATAATTTTACAACCAACAAGCCAAAATTCAAAATAGGCTTCTAATAGTTCTCATGTAAGCTATGAAAAATTAAAATTTATGGCTAAAATTTTAGAGTAATTTACTTTAAGCCTTGAAATGATAGCAAATAAATGTAAATGGGTATAAATACTTCGTAGTGAGGTTATAGATTATGTAATATGACAATAAAACATCTGCATATCAAGTCACTTTACATTTGTATGTGCCCTTAATGTACCTTTAGAGTTTGCTTCAGCCCTAATGGCCATGTTTAGCGGCTGAATTTATGGAAGCGGTTTAATTTTCCTGGCAGTGTTGTAAAGGCACATGCAGCATGTGTGGTTTTGTGTCTGTCTAGGCTGGCATTGCTCAGCAAATGAAAGTGGTCACTCAAAATTCTTCCTGGTGAGGCGGTTTCTTAATGCATCAAAACCAAACTTTCATACAAAACTTATCTTTTAAACCTTGTTTTGTGCAGCTAGTTACTAGAAGATTTAAAGTTGCACAACATGAAAGATTTATCCTTTGGTGGTACTGTAATATTTATCAACCACTGATCTTTCTGTCTGTTTACAAGTTAAAATCAAGCATCAATTTATGATAAAGATAAATATTGCTCTCTCCAAATAGCCAGTGTAAACGTTTGTGCTCCATACTGTGAATGACTGTATTTGTAGCATGCACAAGCTAAAGAACATCAAGCTTAGAGCTGACCGGCATCATACAGGAAACTCAAAATCACTAAAAACATGTGAGTAAAACTGCATAGATATCCTTTGTGATACCAAAACAGTTCTGACTTGTTAAAGCCTGTGATATCTGGCACCAAAATTATTAGCAGTAGGTCTTTTAAGTCCTGTAAGATGGGGCCTCCATGGACCAAACCTGTTACCTGCACATTGCCTACAGACTATTAATTTGAATGAAATCTGTGGGCAAATTGCTGGCCAAAGAGCACATGACCAGACAACCTTCTTTCACTACTCCATGGTCCAGTTTGGATCCTCTCATGCCCAGGCTACCTTCTTTCCCTACTCTATGGTCCAGTTCTTATCCTCTCATGACCTGGCTACCTTCTTTCACAACTCCATGGTCCAGTTCTGATCCTCTCGTGCCCAGGCTACCTTCTTTCCCTACTCTATGGTCCAGTTCTTATCCTCTCATGACCTGGCTTCCTTCTTTCACAACTCCATGGTCCAGTTCTGATCCTCTCGTGCCCAGGCTACCTTCTTTCCCTACTCTATGGTCCAGTTCTTATCCTCTCATGACCTGGCTACCTTCCTTCCCTACTCCATGGTCAGTTCTGATCCTCTCATGACCACTTTAGCAGTAGAAAGGGGTAAGCATGGGTACTATGATGGTTCTGCAGCTATGCAGCATCATACATAACAAGCTGCAATGTGCTTTGTATTTAGACACCTTTTTTTCATGGACCAGCATTTCTGAGCAGTTTGTGTTCCAGCAGCAGTGTTGTGGAATCAGACCAGATGAGCAGATCACCATGAACAACAAGCCTTGAGCATCCATGACTAGTTCATCAGTTATCCTTCCTTGCACCACTTTTTAGTAGGTAGGACTACTGCACCCCAAGAACACCCCACAAGACCTGGCTGCAGCTTTGGAGGTGCTCTGACACAGCTGCTGAACAGCACACTAGACTTGCAGATTTGCAGTCCTGAGCTTAAAGTGTACCCGAGGCGAACCTTGCGTCAAAAGACAAATACTTACCTAAGAAGATGGAAACCTCTGGATCCTGTAAAGGCTTCCCATGCCATCCTCTGGTCCATAGTTGCTGAGTGTAGACACCCCAAAGGAATCAGACAAGCTCTTGTCGAATTCCAAGTGTGACCACGCTCCTTTCCAAGCAGGAGCACAGCTGTACTACACCTGCACAGCAGTACCTGCGCAATAAGCCAGAACCACTTGTGCACGAGCAGCTCTGTGCTACCACAAATCTGCTGGTGCATGAAGAGGAGCGAGGTCGCATAGGCATGCTCGTGCATGAAGAGGAGAGCAGTCGCGCTCATGCATGAAGAGGAATTAGGTCACACAGACGCACTTGTGCATGAAGAGGAGAGCAGTCGCACAGGCGCACTCATGCATGAAGAGGAATGAGGTCGCAAAGACGCGCTCGTGCATGAAAAGGAGAGGGATCGCACAGGTGGGCTAGTGCACGAATAGGAGCACGGGTTCGCTTTAAATACCCCCAAAAGACATATGAACAATTTAAAAAGATTTCCTCTAATCACTGAACATTATACATTATACTGTTAAGTTAACTGGCTTTCCAATAACAGGTCATACAGCAAGATGGGAGCCATAAAGTCTCAAACACATATGAGGCATGTTGCCCCTCCTATTATGTATATTTTGTTTGCTCGCCTTATTCTCTTCTCGCTGATCTATACAACATTTTCTTCTCCATTTTTGTTTTCCCCACCAGCCTGAGAACATGCAATCATGCTTGTGATACTGATACCATTAACACGTGATCCTTTCCTATTTTTTTGCAGCCACCCCATTTCTCTCTCTCTCTCTATGTAGGGCCCTTCACAAGGGAGACATCTGTCTAGCTATTGTTCATGTAGTAAGGACTGTCAAAAAGTACAACAAATGCATAGCAGGGGAATAGACACATCAGTGAAAATCTATTTGTTTTTTTACATTTATTTGGTTACATTATAGCATGACAGGGATTGATCAAAGTAGTGTGGGTACTAATTTACAAGCACAGCAGCTCTCATTCATTTTTTAGCAATGTATGAGCTGGAGCGGCCTTGCAGTTTATGCTGAGGTCCTGGGCTTTTAAGAATGGAAAACAGACATCACCTCAAATGTCACAGTACAGTCACTTTGGAGGTAGTTTATTTTGCTCTGTTTTTTTCAACTACTGAACCAAAATAGAATCACAAGCTTCAAACACAAGACCATTACTCACTGTGGTTATAAATCGATACATTGGCTGCCGCCTCTCTGTGTATTTCACTGTGATGGGGCTGAGATCATAGCGGAACCAGATGGCAGGAATAATGCGACCCGTATGGCTGTATGCTACATATTCCTGTGCAAAACACAAACATACTGTCAGGTATCTCGTCTAGTAGATCATAAACATGAATAATATCATCAGCACCAGTACGAAGAATGAACCAATGGCAAATTCCAGAGGTGGGACATTTCACATTTTCAAGCATGTACATGAAATATAAATGAACATTGCCTCACCGCCATCAGTTAATATTTATAGAACAGAGGCCTTCTTTGGTTATCTGCGGATTACATTACTCTGCAGCTATGTAACTTAGCTGGAATTCTTTATTTTCTTTAAGAAGTCGGGCTTTCAGGCTATTGCCTGCTGGCAACCTTCTTCTGTGCAGTTTAATAATAAAACTGACATAATTTGTCTAGATCACGTATTTCCTGTTGCCAGCCTCAGTGCCAAGCAACTTTCCTCCACATCTGCACACAAGCTTACCTTGTTAGCTACAGTGTATTGGTATGAAAACCTCTGCTTTCCACTAAGGTCTTCGTACACAGTTGGTACTATCTTTAAGATGTAGTCATGAGAGGCCAGAGCTGCACAAGTGGAAAAAGGAGGGTCAGTATAAAGTAAAACATTGGTGGGAAAAGCACTTGCAAACATAACATATAAGGCAAGTAGCTGACGAACTAGAAGAGGAAAAAGTAGATAGTACATAGAAATAATATCTTTACACAGAACTAAACATTATTTTTGGATGGACATTGTCAGATGAATCACCCCTGCTAGGTCTCCGAAGATTCCAGTGGAGTAATTCTTAGCAACATACTTTTGTATCATCCACTAGAAACCTGTAGTGAGAGGAAAACGCTTTGCTACTTGCCTGGATGTGGTGCAGATCGGGGATCCGCCTTCGACCCTGATGCCACTGGCTGCATGTCAAGTCTAGGTCTGTGGCACATACTACTGAAGTCAAAAAAATGGCAGCCAGGCAAACAGCATATTGCAAAGGCAGCATTGGTGGCATAATGGATGGTACTCTCACCTTGAAGCCTTGGGCTCCTGAATCTCTGCCAAGACAATCTGCAGTTTGCATGATCTCCCATGTTTGTGTGGGTTTCTTTTTGGCACTCAGGTTTCCTCCCAAAAACATACCGATAAGTTAATTGGTTCACTCAAAAACTGGACTATAGTAGGGATTAGATTGTGAGCATCCCTGAGGAACCAGTAAGTCTTGTACACACTCTAGATTAAACTCGGCTGACGTGGTTGATAACAACCGCCTCTGCTGAGAATGTAGTGTTTGTACAGTGGCCCTCATCCCCCCTCGATGTGTATGTGAGTGATCCGCCTGGCAGACCTGCCTGTGTCCTCACAGCCTTGGCCCCACACTTTCGCCTGAGGGATCTTGTCCCGTCTCTGGTGACATGACTTATGTGTGTACGTGGCTTAAGGGACAACACTATGTGTTCTGGAAAGCACTATGGAAGATGTGAGCACTACATTAATACCCGATAATGATAATAATTGTAAAGGGAAGAAAACAAAAAGCCTGCTTATTGCTCTTATTTCTGGATGTAACAAGACAATATTAGTTTTTTCTTCCACTAAGGAGCTCCTCCTGCTGTTTAAAAAGGTGCATATAAAATATTCACAGGTGATACATCATGTAAGAATAATGATGATAATAATAATAAAATAAAAACAACAGCAAAAAACGGCTTATAAATATATCAAAGATGGACCACATATGCAGTTCTGAGGTTGGCACCAGTGGATCAAAATTTCTCCCTCATTGTACTAAACGATTTTAAATCACATAGGATTTCCGCAGTAGTTTGTACTTTAACTATAGAACGTATTCAGTGAGACTTGATTGGCTACACAATATCAAAACTTCATTGGGCATGAGGGAATTTACCGTAAGTGAGGAGTGGCTGGCAGTAAAGCCTTCATCAGTGCCAAACATGTAGTGACAGCTTCACTGCAAGGTCAGCTCCTTGGAAAGTCCCAGTTGTGCAGTATATAAAACAACACACTAATGGCTACAAATGGGGTGGAGGATGTACCCTAGCCACAGTTTAATGAATCAAGCTTACAGCAAGGTGTGGCACCCTGTGCTAATTAATAAGAAGGGTAAAGTAGCCTTTTTAAGTGTTTATTAATCAGCCTTAATGCAAGCAACACTAATACGCCGTTCCCTGGATCTAGAATATGGATTACGTTGTGGCTGCATAGATTTTAGGATGTAAACATTTGTCATGGAATACTTGGACTCATACTTCTGCTTCAGGCCATCAGCCATGGGATGAGAGGGAGCTCCCTATGCATGTCATATCATCCAGTAGTTAGCACTGTTCCAGGTGAAGGAATGACAGGACACTTCCTAGTAGCTTTAAAGTGAACCTTAAGTGTCCCAAAAAAAATGAGTTTTACTCACCTGGGGCTTACCTCAGCCCCCTGCAGCTGATCGGTGCCCACGACGAGTCGCTCTGATGCTCCGGGTCCCGCTGGCGGCCACTTCCGGTTTCGCCGTCAGGACCCGTCAGGCTGGGGAACGCGGCTGATACTACGCGTTCCCAGCCAAAATAGCACCCCTATGCGGCCATATGTCCGCATACGGGTGCCTATGCGGACATATGGCCGCATAGGGGTGCTATTTTGGCTGGGAACGCGTAGTATCAGCCGCGTTCCCCAGCCTGACGGGTCCTGACGGCGAAACCGGAAGTGGCCGCCAGCGGGACCCGGAGCATCAGAGCGACTCGTCGTGGGCACCGATCAGCTGCAGGGGGCTGAGGTAAGCCCCAGGTGAGTAAAACTCATTTTTTTGGGGACACTTAAGGTACACTTTAAAATGCAATGCAGAAAATAGAGACACTTTTCTATGCCTAATGCAAACCTTTAGATGCATTTTCTTGGGATTTACGGCTTTTTACTTGTTTTGCTTCTGCAAGCAATATCTGTGGAAATAAACATCATCTTACATATACCATGGCTGTCACCATTTTCTTCTATTTTTAACAAAGCCAAGACCCTGAGTTGTGCCGCTGCTGCTCTGGACTATAAGCTTTCATTACCATCGCTTTGGAAATATGAAACTTTATGATCAATGAATTAACATTATTGTCTGAAGATCCTGAACATTGATACAGTAAACCACTGTGAGCGACACATCAATATCCAAGAGCCATGATGGGGAACTATGCAGCCTTTATGAAGCTTGTCTGCATATCTTGGGCAGGGAAGATATAACAAATGACATCATCACCTGAAATCAGAGTGCATCAAATAACTAGGCGCGCTGCTTCCAATGTTCTGCTCTCCTACAGTTACTACACTCCAGACTAGTTCCCTTTAAGATCCATTTCATAATCAGATTATCAAACATCTTTTTTGTTGAGTTACAACTAGTTATTTTATATATATTTATATAGCATATGTTAATGTGTACATACGATTAGAAGCCAGTCTGTCTGCTCCTCCCAGAGCATTGAAAGCTCCATGAATGTGTGTAACCTGCAAGAAATTAAAAGGGAACTGAATTTGGAGTACATCACAATCTATACAAATGTTATTATGGGGACTAAAGTGGCAAAAAAAGTAAGTAATACAATGGTGCTGAATCTCTTTAAACGTGGCTACTAATGATCCAATGTTTTTCATCCACTCTTACCATCTCTATGTAATATAAGGAGTGTCCATTCTATATATTTACTCAAAATATAAGGGAAGACGCCGAGAGCCCAGTATAGTGTAGTATGTACTGTAAATTGGGTATGGAAGGTAAGTATAGGTAGATTATACTCACAAACAAGGGTTACCGTCCAGGTAACCACTATGAAGGCAGGTGAGGAGATTAGACCTGTCCCCACTCAGGATTAAGAAGTCGCTCTCTGTAGATCGGGAAAAAAGAAGAATTCCCCTCCACCAGGGGTGGAAACAACTGCAAAAGTAGTACAGAGGCGCCAACAGGGTAAAAACAATATTTCTTTAAAATGGATAAAATGAAGTAGGTTGCGGTGGACTTACCCCTTCAAAACAGACACAAAAATTGCTGTTTTAAGCAAAAATCAATTTACATACTCCGAAAAAGGTGCAACGCGTTTCGCGGGTATATCCCACTTCCTCAGGCAATAAATAGGAGCATATCACCAATGCGGTCCGGTACATAGCCTGGCGCCTCTGTCCTGCAGAGGTGCCAGGCTATGTACCGGACCGCATTGGTGATATGCTCCTATTTATTGCCTGAGGAAGTGGGATATACCCGCGAAACGCGTTGCACCTTTTTCGGAGTATGTAAATAAACTGATTTTTGCTTAAAACAGCAATTTTTGTGTCCGTTTTGGAGGGGTAAGTCCACCGCAACCTACTTCATTTTATCCATTTTAAAGAAATATTGTTTTTACCCTGTTGGCGCCTCTGTACTACTTTTGCAGTTTATATATTTACTCAGTTTACTTTTCGATTACCGTATTTTTTGGACTAGAAGACATTCCTGACCATAAGACCCACCTACCTTTAGAGGACAAAAACCAGGAGGAAAAAAAATGTATATACTTAACCTGGTGCATCCATGGTGAAGGGGCATCTTGTGGATTATGCCCACTTTGTACCTCATGCCCCCCCCCCCCCTTGTACCTCTTGTGTCCTCCTCTGTCCCCCTTGTGTCCTCCTGTGTCCCCATGTATCCTCCTCTGTCTTCCTTGTGCCCTCCCCTATGCCCCTTTGTGTCTCCCTTGTGTCCTCCTCTATGCACCTTTGTGTCCCCCATTTGTCCTCTGTGTCCTCCTCTGCATGGGCACAATACAGGGAGTCCCCGACATTGCAGCAGGTTGGAGGTTGGTATTGGTCGGCGTTCACAAGTCAGGAACTCCCTGCATTTGGACTATAAGACACAGTGACTTTTTTCCTCAATTTTGGGGGAGAAAAAGTGAGTCATATAGTCCAAAAAATACAGTACATAGATTGGATCATTAGTGGCCACCTTAAGGCCAAGGGGGCCCACTAGAAATCGGGAATCGCAATCGAAAGCACTTTTGTACTGATTGTTGCAGCTTTTTCCAGAACGCTTTTTGGCAATTTTGGATTTGTATAGCAATTGCGATTTCCATTAGCGCAAGGCTTTATGGATACAGCCGGTGGTTTTGAGTAGTAAAAGCGATGCAAAATCTCTTTGTACAACAGTTTGTACAAGTGATTTTGCGGTGATCCTATACCTTGTATTGAAGTGTAAAAGCTTCAACAATGCTGCAGGCACTGCAACTGCAGGAAATCTCAATCGCTACTGTGGAATCACCTCCAGTGACTTCCATAAACCTAGCGCTTTTGGAACTACGGTTGATACCAAACTGCTGAAAATGCTCTAGTGGGACTCAGGCCTTAAGGTGGCCACACACCATACAATTTTTAAAATATCTGTTCAATTCAAGAATTCAAATCAATTTTTCTGAATGATTGTAACATTAAAAAATCTGACCAATGTACCACACATTCAATTTTTCCTCATTGATGATAAAAATGATTGGAAACTGAGAAAATTGCTAGGGTGTGTATATTAATACATTGACAATCTAACACACAACATACAATCTTTAGAAAAATTGCAAAAAATTCCGGATCGAAAAAAAAAACAGGAAATTTGTGGCCACCTTTAGACACATAATCTGCATAATGCATTGCACTTATTACAGATTCTGCCTGCTCTAACACTGTTCCAAAGTGACACCACACAGTGTGATGATTTTGATTAATTAAAAGCACATTGGCTCAAAGGAAGAGAAAGATGGAATCTGTCAGGCTTATTCCTTGTGATGCTAAAGTGCAGGAACTGTATATTCCTGCGTATAAGACTACTTTTTAACCCTTGAAAATCTTCTGAAAAGTTGGGGGTCGTCTTATACGCCGGGTATCACTGATGCTGGGTGATACCCCCTATCCTGTTACCGTCTCTCAGATCTTGCTGCTGAGGACTGCAGTGAAGTGGCGCAGGCGCACATGTGTGAGATCTGAGAGGCAGAGGAGGTAAATAGGATACAAGGGTGGGCCAGAGGGGTGAAAGAGGCATATTTTATGGGCACAGCGCGATCTATTCTTCCATACCGCTCTGATAAACAGGTAGACAAGGAAAGCTGACCAAGCCACTTAGGGAGAGTTCACCAATCCAACCAGTCAAATGACTATATACTGGGTACCACATACAGTACAGCACCAGTATATGATTTTTTTTTTTAATTTGGTGTACGTTGGAAGAGGGGTCGTCTTATACGGTGAGTATATCACAAACTCTATATTTTAACTGAAAAAGTTGGGGGGTCGTCTTATACGCCGGAATATACGGTACTTCTTGTATGCAGTTTATGAAACATGTTTATTTGCAGATAGTACAGTGATTTGCAGGGCTGTGGAGTTGGTACAAAAATCTTCTGACTTCAACTCCTCAGTTTATGAAACCACTGACTTCAGGTACCCAAAATTGCTCCGACTATTTGGCCCATATGCAATTCATTTTTTCACCTGAGTTATCTCCTAGGAGATCATTTTCACCTTCTCTGTAAACTAAATTTTCAGCATTGTACAATTGAAAACGTACCCAAAAGTTGGTGAAAAAGTACTATAACATTTATTTTGAATATTTTCTTGCTTGCTGGTGACTTAAAAGGCATTTCATGACAAGTTGTAAAAATATCACCTAGGAGAAAACGCAGGAGAAAATGTGAATTGCATATTGCACCTTGACTCCAACTATGGAGTTGGTAAATAAAAAAAATCATCAGATTCCAACTTCGGCTCCTCAGTTTATGAAACCACCAACTCAGACTCCAGCCAAAATTGCTCCGACTCCACAGCCCTGGTGTTTTGTTTTTTTTCATTTTCAAAGCAGAATCAATTTAAAAAGGACATTACCTGCTGCACCAATTAATAGATTTGTATTTATTTATTTATATAGCGCCGACATATTACGCAGCGCTGTACAGAGTATATATTGTCTTGTCACTAACTGTCCCTCAGAGGAGCTCACAATCTAATCCCTACTATAGTCATAGGTCTATGTATGTATCGTGTAAAGCATGTATCATAGTCTAGGGCCAATTAGCCGATGAACTTATCTGTCTGTTTTTTGGGGATATGGGAGGAAACTGGAGTGCCCGAAGGAAACCCACACAGACACAGGGAGAACATGCAAACTCCTTGCAGATGCTGACCTGGCTGGGATGCACAAGGCAAAAGCGCTTACCACTACGCCACCATGCTCTGTCATCCTCAACAACCTGTGGCTGCCTGCTCATCACATCTCCTAGCCTCTCCAACTCCATTTAATGCCTTGCCTTCCTACTACAGACAGGTACTGAGTACAGAGGCATATCTTCAGTTGACAGAGAAAAGGGGGGTATTTCAGAATGGCAGGGAATAAGTAGGCAGGTGTAGATCATGGAGAAGGGAATAGAGATCTATAGACTAGTACAAGTGGGAATTCTTTTTTTAACTTTTGCAAAAACCACATTAATTTTCAAAAGTTTTTTTCATGTTTAATCTAGTTAATATAATGTTCTATTACATTCATGTGAAAAAATATATATATATATAAAAAAAACAACAACAAAAACCTGTGCCTTATCATGAGCTTTAAAAACAACAGTAGTCTGTCATGGTGAGCTTACGGCTCCAGCAGTGTCTGAGCCAAACATCTGAAACAAGCCTGTGGCCTGTACAGCCAGAGCATCTGACCAGCATACGCATTCTGGATCAGTTATAACAAAAAAGGCAACAGATTGGCATGACAGCCGAGGAAGTTGCATTCTAAACAGTCCTCAAGGTTGTCCAACTTAAAACAGGCAAAATTTGTCTGAATTTCTTCTAACTAGTAAACTGGTGTCTCCCAAAATAGGTAATGCCTCTCAGTGACTTTTCTTCTTCAGAGTCATAAAAGGTCTCCAAGTTGACTAGTCTCCTTCAGAGTTGTAATAATTCTCTCCTCCCACACCAGTCTCCTTCAGAATTTTCATAGGTCTCCTCTCTCTGACTAACTTCCTTCAGAGTTGTCTCTACTCCTTCACTATTCTCCTTTGGAGATGTCACGGGGCTCCCTTCCTACACTCTTTATCAGAGCTTACATAGGTCACCACTTCCAAACTAGTCTGCTTCAGAGATGAAAGAAGTCTCTCCTCCATCGATAGTAAGAGCAGTCATCTGTCTCCCCTCCCATATTCGGCTACTCCTTGCATGGTCAGTCATTTTTTTATGTAAGCAGACTATTCTTGGCACAATTACAGTTGCACAATTTCTCAATGACTAATTTAGCTGTACTACAAGTGTCATAAGTACAGTCCATGCCCAGCAAAACTTTGATCACACCCCATCCCTTGCCTTCCTTTGGTGCCCTTCATGGCCCTGCAGCCCATCTCACAAGGGCCATAAAAAAGTGTGGCCATCATGACCTTCATACCCGTAATAAGTGTGAAGCAGAACAAATAGGTGCCAGCAAATTTGGGTGCACCATGCGCTGTAATGTAAATTATGGCTATAGCGCTCTCAGAAGGTAATTTGGGCAAAGGCCAAAGACTGAGCCAAAATCACTTTAAAAACAGTGTAATTCGTCCACTAGCAATAGCTGGCAGCCAAATTATGTCTTTCCCCGGTGTCCATGGTGGCCTGGAGGAGGAATAGTAATTAACACCACTGGGACTTTAACAGGTGAAGGATGAGCCATTTTTTGGCTTCATCCAGCGCCCAAATTCCATGACGCCATTTTTACATGTATACCCATGTATAAGTGTATCCACAAAAACACCAGATCTGAAGTATAGCTCTCTGTAGCAGAGGAAGGAAAGGCTAGTAAATAGGGCACTTATACAAGTTGCTTGGAGCTTTCTGTTATCTTGATGGTGTAAATTATGTCAAATCACAACTTGATGAACACTATTTCAGACTCTCAGCCAGTGTTCCCTGGAATCCAAGGTTTCTTTGAGGACTTTTCAGGGGTTCCCTAGCATTTTCCCCTCCCATGACAGTGGCGGGCTGAGAATGTTTCAAAGGTACCTTTTTGGCTTTTGTGCATCCGTCAAACATTATATGCTCGGCCCAAATGGTGGTGGGGACAGAGGGGTGGGAGTATAATAGAGCACAGGGTTCCCTGACCTCCAAAACTTAAATGAAGGGTTCCTCCAGGGTCTAAAGGTCGAGAAAGACTGCATCTAATCAATTATATATTTATATTATAATTACTTTAATCCCTTTGACTACACACAAGTGAGAACCATTTAACTGTTTGACTTTGGAAAGCAACTGACTTTACCAGTGATGATTTAGGTGGGTATCAATAATACTTATGCAATGTGGTATTTTGTGTGTTTTCTTTGCAATTAATTTCAATCAGTTTGCTGAAATTGGTTTTCCGTGTAAAAACATTTTTTATACTTCTGTTAGTCAATGTCCTAGGACAATACACCATAATGAAAACCGTCTAATGAAATGGACACAACAAGTGAAAGAGTACAGGCTTATCTGTTCAGTTGCAATGTAAACTTTATCATGGCCTCTTAACAGGAACTGTGTGCTTTGGCAATATTGATAAGATGAATCATCTGGGAGGCAAAACACACATTCTTCTTTATAGTACACAGTGAAGGATCTCTCCACAGGTACAGGCCACACCTCCCCTCTCAGTGCCCTTGACATCCGGCTTACATGGCTGGCTGGTACCACACAATGGGATAACTAGTCCTTATGTATGCCAGCATACATCATCCCAAATTGGTACCCTGCCAGAATTGACACAATAGCTGTGTGCAGTTGGGAGTGTTCCTGGGTGGGTAAACTGATTACATAACGCAGAGCACAATACACAATGGCTTTATGAAGTCATGTATTGACCTCATCTAGGACCACAAGCACAAAGAGGCACACTCAGATTATACTCATCCCTTCTGATGTAGAAAAACTAAAAGTGTCTCGGCTTCCATGTACTCATTATGCGTCTTTAATTAAAGTAACTTACCACATCCCTAGAAGGCAGCAGCCAACAATGTTCGAATGACGCAAGCGCTCCAGGTGCCATAACCACAATACTGAAGTATTTGTGTAAATGTTCATCCAGAGAACAGAGTTCAAAGTGGCAATAGATCAGCAGCAGTAGATTGCAAGAGATGCATGATTTGTGAGTATTCATGGAGCACAATAGGGTGTAGAATATCTGCTATTCACCTTATAGCTGGAAGAAAGTTCTAGGAACATTTCATTCTAATTATTATGAATTGCAAATAATCACTAGTTTGAAAAAGTATAAAATGATAAGCTTGTAAGTAAGGAGCAGAATAGAAGAAAGCCGGTGATAGCAGGGTAGCATTTTAACATGACGACCCATTGAGGTCACAAAATACAGTTTACGCGTGCTGATTGCCAGCTCAGAGTACAGAATACATTACTATGCAGAGCAGAGATCTGACTGTTCTTGTGCCATAATGGGAACAAGGCTTGTTTCTACTTAAAGCCACATATGCATTTGATAGAACATTATTTAAAATACATTTTTAAATACAAAATAAAAAATTGCACAAATTCGTGTATGGTCGGCATGTGTGACAACTATTGTGAAAATTTCTCCCAGGCTACAATGCACCATAAATGACATTGTCCCTATACGGCTGTCACTAAAGCTGCGCACACACCTTAATGGAGGTCGCCCGATCCCCTAGGGCGACATCACTGGCCGGCTTGTATAGACACAGGTCAGCTGTGTAACCGACAATGCATTCTGTTGCTGTGCGGGGGTGGGAGGATGAGGGAGCAGCATGTGTGTGAGGTCATGCAGTGGGCAGGAAAGCGGTGGGAACAAAGACGTCGTCACCGCTCAGCCAAGTTAATCCGCGGGGCGTGTGTATGGGGCTTTACTGTAGATAATGAAAATCTGACAGGTCTGTCAGGTTTTGGACTAGTCCAGCTCATCTTGGGGAATTCTCAAGCATTTCATTTTATATACCGTACAAAAGCACTTAACTACGGTTGCTCAGTCCAACTGTCAGATTATGGTGCAAACAAGCAGGGAAACTGACCAATATCCTTGTATATATCATACATGTCAAACTCTGGCCAGTGGGACAAATCTGGCACACACAGCCATCAAATTTGACCCGCAAGGGGTTTCACCACTTCGCATTATGTTTGGTCGACTCTAGACAACAAAGGAAGCTATATTGGAGGCGAAGAGCTAGATCAACAGGGAAGCATTATGTCAGATGGAAAGGAAAAGCACTAGACGGTATGGGGGGTGGTCACTGGACATCAGAAAACTGTGTAGGGGAGCGAGGGGGCCACTAAACACCAAGTAACTGTGTAGGGGTGGGAGGGGGCCACTAGACACCTGGTAATTGTATAGGGGAGGGAGGGGCCACTAAACACCAGGGAACTGTATAGGGGAGGAAGGAGGGCCACTAGAATCCAGGGAACTGTATAGGGGAAGGGGGGGGGGGATCATAAGCCACCAGGGAACGCTATAGGGGGAGGGGAGCATTAGACACCAAGGGATTTTATAAGGGAGGGAGATGGCCACTAGACATTGAGGTTGGCCTGCAACTTAGTCACAGTCAGGGGCGTAACAATAGCCATTGCAGCTCCTATGGGGCCCTGGAGGAGAGGGGGGCCCAGGTGATACTTTATGTATTCACTATTAACTTTTTTGTGTGTTCCTCCACCCCTGACAGTGCCCATGGACTTTATGCATTCTGAGAATTTAAATTTCCAATTAGCTCATATCTGTAGGGTAGGGGCAGGTGGCATTGCTCAAGAGTGCCGACATCTGAGGGCCACATGAAAGTTTTGCTATGGGACCCCATTCTCTCGCTACGCCACTGGTCAGTGTTCAATTTCAGCCCTTTTTGTATTTGAGTTTGACACCCCTTGTATAGATCCATTCCAGGGAGTACTTTGGTAAAGAATAAAGGTAATACTGACCATATTCCATGATGAGATGGACTAATCTAAAATCTGTCAGCTTTTTACTACCTACTGTAAGTGTACATTTCACGTTTGGAGAAATGTACATTTTGTGTGTATGTACTTTAAATGTCTTTTAAAGGAACACTATTGTAAAAACGTGTAAAATTTAAACACTGAACCCATTAAACTACAGTACACCACAAAGAAAGACATTTCTTCTTGGTTTTATCACTGTATCCAGATGGTGGTTTTAGGCTAGAAGCATCTTTAACATGACACACAGCTTTCTTTACTGAATACAAGCAAACCATCAGAAATGGCTGGATCGTATCCCATGCTACATGACATTATAAGCCTACAGCAAAGGCTTGACATAAATCCCACCATACTCCCACAATGAGCACATGGAGGAGCAGTTCAGTCATGTGGCAAGCCACTTTGTGATGCGCTGAAATTCCAAATAAATGAGCAGTACCCTTTGTCATGCTGTTGTGGCGACATCAAGATTTGGAATCGCTGGGAACCAGCGCTGTGCAACACAGCTTTAGTATGATAAAGGGCTGAATAAAATTATATTAGATTTGATTTTACTTCATATGTCTCTGGTTGCATGGATTGTGTGGACTGCATTTAACATACGTTTGGGGATGATTGCATTATCATGTTTCTATAATATACTGTTTAGTGCTTAATATGATATATGTTACTGCTTATCATCAAGAAAACTAAAGTCATGTGATCTGCTCCAATGAACTAGCTATGAACATGCCTATGCAAAAGCTGAAAGCAGCAGTGATTGACAGACACATTTGGTGTGCAAAAGTACATATGGTCATGAAGAGTCAAAGCTGACTATTAGGAGGAGGAGGATATAATATTTCTATTCATATTGTATTGTATAGTCAGGCAGATTTGTTAAACTAAAACCTCTAGAAGTAAAGTTTCCAAATAAACCACCAGCTTCAATACTGCAATGTCCTGGCTGCCATTACTCAACATCCTGTGAAGGAGAGCTAGCTGTTCAAGAGATATAGCAACTTCCTCCACTTTCTTGCTAAACCTACATACACACGTTATATAAAAGTTATTTAAAACATCTGACGAATGACAGATTGACATATCAGATGACAATCGTCGTGAAAAACGTATCCAAGTGACAACGATGAGTGACCCATATAGTGCATTTTGCCGGATCGAATCAGCAGATGACGATGGCAGATAGGCAGATATCATGCAGTCAGTTAGGTGTATATAATGTTGTTCCACAGTATGCGCACGTCATGTGATACATTAATTCCCCTTGCAAGCACAGTATTCAAATGACAGTGTTTTGGATTGTAGGTGTGTGGACAACGTCGTTTGAAAGACTGTCATTTTTTTTGCCGTAGAAATGTCCTTTGCATGGCGTTCCTCGTTTGCAGCAACTTTAATCCAGCGTGTGTACAGACCTTAACGAATATTTCAGATAATCTATATCACTATGCTGACAGTAAGAGGAGGAGAGCAGAAGCATTTATAGAATCTTGCCAAGCTGCTGTGCATAGTGCTTACATGAAATGGGCAGGAAAGCGCTGGGAAAAATAAATCCACTACAGCAAAGAGGTCATAAGAAACGTGCTAACAGGTCTGTTTCTTCAAGATGCAGAAAGATTTACATTTTTTGATGTATGCTTTAACCCTCCTGGCGGTTTGCAAAAAATCCGCCAGGGGGCAGCAAACTTTTTTTTTTTTAAAAAAAATTTTCTTTTCATGTAGCGAGACAAAGTCTCGCTACATGATAGCCGCAGCTCAGCGGCATCCCCCCAGCCCCTCCGATCGCCGCCGGCGATCGGAGATCAGGAGATCCCGTTCAGAGAACGGGATCTCCTGGAGGGCTTCCCCGTCGCCATGGCGACGGGCGGCATGACGTCACCGACGTCGTGACGTCATTGGGAGTCCCGGCCTACCCCTTAGCGCTGCCTGGCACTGATTGGCCAGGCAGCGCACGGGGTCTGGGGGGGGGGGGCGGCGCGGCGAGCGGAGGCACCTAATCGGTGCGGAGCGGCGGCGATCAGACTGCACACGCAGCTAGCAAAGTGCTAGCTGCGTGTTGCAAAACAAAAAGTGTACAAATCGGCCCAGCAGGGCCTGAGAAATCCCCCTGCGCGGCATAGCCCGTGCTCAGCACGGGCTTACCGCCAGGGAGGTTAAAGAGAACCAGAGACGAAAGCACCCTCATGTACTTGACAATATATATCAATGGGAACATGGCAGTAAACACCTACTCTGCTCTTTGTTTCCTTTTTCACTGCTCAGTTTGCCTGTTATCAGCTCTGATAAGAATCCCTGACTGAGCATTCAGTCTAGCTTTGCCCTGTAATGATTATAGCTGAGTCAGTCTTCTGTGATGTCTTTTCAAGCCCAAGCCTGCCCCCTACTGGCTCTACTTTCCTGCTATGTATTCTCGTAGCAGGAACGCAGAGCCAGGAGGGGGCAGGCTTGGGCTTGAAAAGACATCAAAGAAGACGGACTCAGCTATAATCATTCCGGGAAAAGCTAGACTGAATGCTCAGTAAGGGATTCTTATCAGAGCTGATAACAGGCAAACTAAGCAGTGAAAAAGGAAACAATGAGCAGAGTAGCTGTTTATGGTCATGTTCCCATTGATATATATGGTAAAGTACATGAGGGTGCTTTCGTCTCTGGTTCTCTTTAAGTAAATTGTAATTTAAATAGATTCTACATTATGTCCAGAAGGAAGTACCCAGTAATTTCAAATATTCGTTTTTACTTGTTTTGGATTTATACTGACTTTCAAAAAAGGCAAACGTCATGTCACTCTTACCTGCAACGTGTCACCGAAGCTTAGCTTGTGAATAAAGTGACTCATGTCAGGGTTCTGTGGCTGAGCCGTGGCTCCATGAGTGGACACATGAAAGTTCCCAGGCACCTGGTAATAAAGGCATGATTAGGTTCATCAACCCATATATTGGTCTAACTTGTCCATAACACTAAGGGCCTGTTTCCACTGCACACGAATTCTGGATGCAAAAAAAACTGACTCCAATGAATGCCTATGGGCCTGTTTCCACTAAACTCTATTTGCAGATTTCTGCATCATGCCTCATTTCCCATAGCAACATCTAGAAATCTGGATGCAGAACTGGTGGAAATAGGCCCTAAGAGAATTGTTCAAGCCTACAATAAAAGGATAGCATGACCTCGGCCCTGCGCACAGTCACAGCCCTGCACATGTACACTACAGTGGCACATATGGACACAGGTGGGCGCAGATACCTGGCCTTTTATTAGGTAGTATAAGCTCCTTTTAATACACATGTTAAAAAACAAGAAAGCGAATGAAGTAATGCATAGTTGTGCATAGCCAGACACTACAGTCTTTAGAAGTAAGCACACATCTGATAATACATTAACAGTAAAGAATGACTTATAGAAAAACATCATTTACATTTGCTACAGAACCACAAGAATGTCATGTGTCATCACTAACTCTCCAGGCTTTTAGAGATGAACAGTTTGCACTGGGTGTTGTCCAGTCAAGTTGCTACAATCCTTGACCCACCTATATTATGCCATGCGCTTCTGCATAACCCACATACAAATGCAGTAAACTTATTAGGCAACTCACTCATACATAACCTGCTTTCCCATATGTAATTAGATGTCATCATCAGTGTATGTAAACTTGAACTCAAAAGGTGATTAAAATCAAGAATTCCTGATAATTCAACTGGAGAAGACTTAAATAGACGGTAATTATTAAGACCAAAAATGAAACCAGATTGGTTTCATGCATAGATTATTTTATATTATAAGGTAGAAAATGAAAGAAGAGTGCTTCTTTACCTTATTAATGGTGAAAAGTCCCTCAAACCGGCAACCATTGCCATTGCTGAGAGGAATTTTCATTGAATTATCGATGTGGCCAACTTCATGCCTGCCCATTTCATCTTGAATATCCAGACCCACCACTGAAAATCAAAACAAGTAAAAACTCCCATGAAGCTTTTAGTTCATAAACCTACCAGCATAAGCATCAATGAGAATATGGGTAGAAATATATAGGCATGCAACAACACATTTTCAACGAATACACTTAAGTCCAATGGCACAAGGAAACACTCTTTGTTCTCATTCTGCAAAAAAAATGTGTATCTTGTGAAAATCGAGCCAGAAGAAAATGCTGTTTTCGATACAAAAATGACTTTGGCGAAAAAGTTTATCCCTTTGCTTTGTATAACTTTACTTTGTATATGGAGATGCCAATAAAGAACCAGAAAAAAAAAATAGATACCACACTTTTCTTATTTCCTCTCCATGAATTCTAAGTAAACAGATGACAGCTTGGTCACAGCAACTAAAGTCAATTTTTATTTTTTTTTATTTTTTACAAAAAATTCCAAAACTAGTACCCCAATTTTCCCACTTTGAGCATCCCTCCAGTGGGGTAAAAGCAGTGACTGGACTGTAGCCTTTAAAGTGAACCTGTGGTGAGAGTGATATGGAGGCTGCCATATTTATTTCCCTTTAAGCAATACCAGTTGCCTGGCTGCCCTGCAGATCCTCTGCCTCTAATATTTTCAGCCATAGAACCTAAACAAGCATATGCAGATTGGGGTTTTCTGACAATATTGTCAGAACTGATAAGATTAGCTGCATACTTGTTTCTGGTGTAATTTAGGCACTACTGTAGCCAAATAGATTAGCAGGGCTGCACAACAACTAGTATTGTTTAAAAGGAAATAAATATGGCAGCCTCCATATCACTCACGCCTCAGGTTCACTTTTAAAGGAAAACTCAGTCATTTCACTTGTTGCATTTCATTTTTAATAATGTCCTCCTCCTGTATGATGTGAAAGGGTACTACCAATATGTTGAGGACCAGGGGCATAATTCACTAAGCTGTTACAGCAGAGCAGCTTAGTTTGAGCAGTGCGAGTTAAAATCCTCAGGGCACGCTACAGAAAACTTTGAGTACCGTGGACCGATAAGCGTGTTTCCTGTTGTGTTAAGACTGATTCGTTTCTCTAGGAAATCCCTTTGTGTTTGAGGTCTTAAATAGAGTTGATGCTTGAATTTGGTATAACGAATTCTGAACACTCAAGTACTGCATAACTCCACACTTCAGCACCATTTCAGTACCGATCAAATGGACAGGGTCAGGGGGAGTTCACTACCTGCACTTCAATTTGCTTTCCATGTGACTCCGACTCTTCCTCCTTCCAAAGCTGGGGGGGGGGGGGGGGGGGGGGGGTTAATAGTGAACTCTCCCTGACCTGGTCAAGTTGTTTGGTTCTGAAATGGTGCAGAAGTGTGGTGTTCAACAGTACTCAAATGTTTCAAATTCGTTGTGCCAAATTCAAACACCAACACTAGTCTTAAACATACTTATGACATTCCTTCTGTGTGAAGGCCTCTTTTGTAAGTTTCTGGGTTTATGTGCTCCCAGGTGCAGTGCTAACGAATTATTATATTTATAAAGCACCAACATATTATGCAATGCTGGACAATATATACATACAATGATACAAAGGATAACAGACGTAACAAGGTTATACAACATAAGACAAAGCTATACAAGGCAAACGGTACAAGATACGTGATCTTGTGATTTTGAGCTGGTTAGGTAAGCCCAGTAGTACAAGTACAAGGCTGTCGGGAAAGGAGCACACGATCATGTAGAATACACTAGGGAAGGGAGGACCCTGTTAAAGGCGTACAATCTAAGGAATAAATATTCAGTAGAGAGTTACTGTGTGGTTGGGCGGTGGTGGCATGGAGTTTAGAAGGGTGGGGACAACTCTTGAGAAATCCTGCAGGTATGCATGGGAGTGGGAAATGCTTGGGGCAGTTAGGTGAAGGTCGTGGAGGACTGGAGGCGATGACCTGTGTGACGCTCACACGGTTCCCGAGAAAACCGCGTGTGCGTCATGGAGACACAAAGCAAATTTCATTGCAAGTAAAAATGACATTGTGTTAAAGGGAACCAGAGATGAACGTTAAACATATAATAAACATATGAATCTGTTGCTTGTAAAAAGTAAATGCTGTTACTGTTATTTTCCATTTTTTCCTCGGGAGAAATCCAAAATGGCCGCCGGCTCATACCCTTCCTTTTCCGAGTCATGAACACTTATCTAGGCTTGCTGCGCTTCCGTCCTGCTCAGCACCCAAGCCTAGTCTGGGGGAAGCATGCGCAGTGCTTTCCCACGTAGTGCACACGCACGGCCACGCTCTGGATCGCCGGTGACGTCACAGGGAGTGCGGACAACCCCGACCTGGAATCATCCGCCCTTGGCTGAAACGAGCGGTGGCAGCAGCAGCATCAGGCTGCGAAAAAATCATTACATAAGGTAATCTTGGCCGATCTAACAATACTCTTTCAAACCACCATCAAAAATGAAATATATCTGTGTACTGTGTATATATAGTGTATGTATAGCTCTGTATTTATGTATAGCTCTGTAAATCTATCTCTCTATATCTATCTATCTATCTATCTATCTATCTATCTATCTATCTATCCTAGGCAGCAGCAACAGCAGCCCCACCCTTCTCATCACAGCCCTCCGTGATGCTGTGTATGCAAAGCAGGAAGGCAGAGCCAGGAGGGGGAGGGCTTGAAATGACTTAAAGGAATACTGTAGGGGGGTTGGGGGAAAATTAGTTGAACTTACCCGGGGCTTCTAATGCTCCCCCGCAGACATCCTGTGCCCACGCAGCCACTCACCGATGCTCCGGCCCCGCCTTCGGGTCACTTCTGGAATTTCAGATTTTAAAGTCTGAAAACCACTGCGCCTGCGTTGCCGTGTCCTAGCTGCCACTGATGTCACCAGGAGTGTATTGCACAGGCCCAGTATGGTCTGTGTCTGCACCGGGCGCTCCTGGTGACATCTGCGGGAGCGAGGACACGGCAACACAGGCACAAAGGTTTTCAGACTCTAAAGTCTGAAATTCCAGAAGTGACCCGGAGGCGGGGCCGGAGCATCGGTGAGTGGCTGCGTGAGTACAGGATGTCTGTGGGGGACTATTAGAAGCCAAGGGTAAGTTCAACTCATTTTCCCCCGGCCCCCCTACAGTATCCCTTTAACAGAGGACTGACTCCGTTAATATGCTTCCAGTTCAAACCTAGACTGAAGGCTCAGTCGGGGATTCTTATCACAGCTGCTAACAGACAAATTAAGCAGAGAAGAATGAAACTAAAAGCAGGGTAGATGTTTACTGTCATGTTCCCACTAATATTTATGATAAAATACATGAGGGTGCTTCGTCTCTGGTTCTCTTTAAATCAACTTTTTTTTCCTACTCTCTGGATCTGCTAGCAAGCACTGGAAGTTTTTCTAATTACATAGTTTCTCTCATCCAAGTGTAAAGAGCGGGTCTACTGTCCACATGGGACACCCTAGAGAGTTTATAAGCCATCCATCAGAGATTAGATTGACAAAACCATAAACAGCATCCTTCTCTAGACTAGTATGAAGCAGTAAGATGCATCAGCATACCAGTCTTGGATAATTATGCAACGCACATTTATTGTGCACTATTCCACACAGGTAACCGACAATTGTTTTGGGGGCCTCGCAGGGTCCCCCTTTCTCAAGGCATGTGGGCGCCCTGCGAGGCCCCAGAAACAATTGTCTGTTACTTGTGTGGAATAGTGCACAATAAATGTGTGTTGCATAATTATCCAAGACTGGTGTGCTGATGTATCTTACTGCTTCATGATTGGAGTGACACTGCCTTGTCACATCATCAAGCACCCAGAACTAGATGGAGTGCCAGCTTCATTATTTACTATATCTCTAGACTATTAGGAACCGATCTCAGCAGGGGGGGGGCGGGGGGGGGGTCTCTTAGGGTTCCCTCAGCTGGGAGATCAAAGGAGACCATTTTCATTTTCTAGCTGACTCAGCTCAGAGAGCAGATGACCCTACCGTAACCCTTAATAATCCATAGACTACTAGAATTGTAATATTTCTGGTGTTACAAAGATACCAGGTCCTTCAAATTCGCAGAATGGGTTGGACTTCATGTGGCACTGGTTCTGAGAGATTTTCAACCATCTGGATCTTCCAGTACCAGTGCTACAAAGGGTGAAAGTAAGAACGGTGCTATGAGTCACCCAGACTCCTCATGTTTAGTATCAGAAGGTTCATAAAATTATGCGGATTGTGAATATGCATTCTGGTTCTTGATGTGACCTATGGGCACGGAGAAAGCGGGCAAAACAGGAATTGCGCCAAAATCTCTCCCTGTCTAATGGGGCCCTGCCCCTATTCAAATTGCACAAGGCGGGACTTGTACATGTCATGACCCCTCCCATCTACCAGTGAGGATTAAAACCCCAATGACACTGGGCCCAGCGGTCCAAATTCATTCGTCTGAAATCTTTGTCTAATAATAACGGACAACCAGCTGGACACTGGCAAAAATTCCTTGGATCATTTCTCACAAAGGCATGTCAATCGCCATCTTGGACTTTCCGCCAAAGACTTGCGATTGCCGCATGGACTACCAATAACAGTATTTGAACTGTACATTAAGACATTCTGTTTCTTTTCATCTGTACTCTATCTAACCAATCTGTTCTTCCGGACAGGTATATTTATCTGTGGGTTAAAATAGACAGTGTGTATGTAGTTTTAGAATAATACTAATGATTCTATCGTTCAGTCTTGTGTCTGTTCTGGTCATCTGATTGCTGCTACAACAAGCCTGCCCTCTGAAGAGTCAGAGTCATTCTACTGCATTGTTTTATTACTTTCTTATAAATTGTTAATTTGCTAGCTAGGTTGTAAATAACCGTTTTTTCCCTTCTAGGAATAGCTAGCGGGAGTCCTTTTCCTCCCTGAACACAAGAGAGTGGTGGCAGTGAAATTACCCGATTTCCAGAGCGAAAACAATATTTTTAGTTTACCGATTGTACCTACAAATCGGGGTTGTACATGTATGGGCTCCTCCAACCAATCTTAACCGTTTACTATGCACACAGTGAATCTGCCTCCAGAAGTCTCTAGTGCATGAGACCTGCATGGCAGCAGTGGCCTAGTAATACGGGATTGGTGAGTGATTGTCACATTACATATTGTCGGCAGTTGTGCAACCAATCTTTGTCAGTCTGCTCTCCGTACTTCCTGCTAATGCTAACAGGAGCAGATTAGACGGGATTGGCACTAGAGTTGGGCCGAACGGTTCGCCTGCGAACTTCCGTGGTTCGCGTTCCGCAGGCGAACCTTTGCGGAAGTTCGGTTCGCCCCATAATGCACCATGGAGGGTCAACTTTGACCCTCTACATCACAGTCAGCAGGCACAGTGTAGCCAATTAGGCTACACTAGCCCCTGGAGCCACTCCCCCCTACTAAAAGGCAGGCAGCGGCGACCATTACGGTCACTCGTGTGCCTGCATTAGTGAGAGTAGGGCGAGCTGCTGCACACTCTCTCTCATAGGGAAAGATTAGTTAGGCTTAGCTTGTCCCTGGCTGCATACCTGTTCTGTGAACCCACCACTGCATACCTGTTCTGTGAACCCGCCTATGCATACCTGTTCTGTGAACCCACCACTGCATACCTGTTCTGTGAACCCACCACTGCATACCTGTACTGTGAACCCACCACTGCATACCTGTACTGTGAACCCACCACTGCATACCTGTACAGTGAACCCACCACTGCATACCTGTTCAGTGAACCCACCACTGCATACCTGTTCTGCGAACCCACCACTGCATACCTGTACTGTGAACCCACCACTGCATACCTGTTCTGTGAACCCACCACTGCATACCTGTTCTGTGAACCCACCACTGCATACCTGTACTGTGAACCCACCACTGCATACCTGTTCTGTGAACCCACCACTGCATACCTGTACTGTGAACCCACCACTGCATACCTGTTCAGTGAACCTGCCACTGCATACCTGTACTGTTCAGTGAACCCGCCACTGTATACCTGTTCTGTTCAGTGAACCCGCCACTGCAAACCTGTTCTGTTCAGTGAACCTGCCACTGTATACCTGTTCTGTTCAGTGAACCCGCCACTGCATACCTGTTCTGTTCAGTGAACCCGCCACTGTATACCTGTTCTGTTCAGTGAACTCGCCACTGCATACCTGT
Organism: Hyperolius riggenbachi; assembly: GCF_040937935.1. Classification (NCBI taxonomy): domain Eukaryota; kingdom Metazoa; phylum Chordata; class Amphibia; order Anura; family Hyperoliidae; genus Hyperolius; species Hyperolius riggenbachi. The sequence continues at coordinate 369,181,351 of NC_090648.1, read as the reverse complement.
TCTGTTCAGTGAACCCGGCACTGCATACCTGTTCTGTTCAGTGAACCCGCCACTGCATACCTGTTCTGTTCAGTGAACAGTTTGGTGTGTCAGTGTGAAGCAGTACCTTAATTACACTACCTGATTGATGTATACACATGCAAGATGTTTTAAAGCACTTTAGGCCTGTCATTTAGCATTCAATATAATTTCTGCTCTTAAAACGCTGCTTTGCGTCAAATCCAGATTTTTCCCGGGGACTTTTTGCGTGTATCCCACTCCGCCATGCCCCCCTCCAGGTGTTAGACCCCTTGAAACATCTTTTCCATCACTTTTGTGGCCAGCATAAATTTTTTTTTTCAAAGTTCGCATCCCCATTGAAGTCTATTGCGGTTCGCGAACTTTAACGCGAACCGAACCTTCCGCGGAAGTTCGCGAACCCGGTTCGCGAACCTAAAATCGGAGGTTCGGCCCAACTCTAATTGGCACGTTCTGTCACATTACTACCTTCTGACGATCCAGCAACCGGTCTTTTAACGCCTTGTAGATGGGATCGCGGGGCTGGATTGTCACAACCTGTAGCTCTGAGATGTAGGTAGGGCAGGTTTTCTTTATTTATAGGCCAGGCATAGAATCTTGAAACTTATCCTGAATCGGATAGGGAGCAAGTGCAGGGATTTACAGAGGGGTGATGTGGAAGTGAGAAGAATGGATGAGTCTTGCAGCCACATTCATAACTGATTGAAGGGGGAAATGCATTTCAAGGGGAGGCCAAACAGGAGGGAGTTGCAGTAGTCAAGGCAGGAGATGATGAAGGCATGGATGAGCAGCTTGGTAGTGTCCGGGGTCAGGAAGGGGCGGATCTTGGAGATATTATGGAGGTGGATAGTGCAGGCTCTGGAGACGTTTTGGATGAGGGGGATGAAGGAAAGGGCAGAGTCCAGGTTGATGCCCAGGCAACGGGCCAAAGAGGTAGGGTGAATGGAGTGTTGTCGAATTGTGAGGTGGGAATCTGGGAGGGGTGCAGCAGCGTGGGGTGGAAAGATCAGGAGCTCAGCTTTGTCTAGGTTAATTTTCAGGAACCTAGCTGACATCCAGGAGGAAATGGCTGAAAGACATGAGGAGAACTTTTCCATGGTGGTGGAGGAGAGATCAGGGGTATGGAGGTAAATCTGAGTGTCGAAATGAGTAAATTTGAGTACTGAACCAATCATGTCATCTGGCAAATTCAACTGACAATCTTGCATTCTAGCACGTCAAACCACTTTTTTTAGACCGAAGGACATACTTAAAGGGATACTGTAGGGGGGGGGGGGGGGGGTCGGGGGAAAATGAGTTGCAGTTACCCGGGGCTTCTAACGGTCCCCCGCACACATCCTGTGCCCGCGCAGCCACTCACTGATGCTCCGGCCCCGCCTCCGGTTCACTTCTGGAATTTCAGACTTTAAAGTCTGAAAACTACTGCGCCTGCATTGCCGTGTCCTCTCTCCCACTGATGGCACCAGGAGCGTACTGCGCAGGCCCAGTATGGTCTGCGACTGCGCAGTACGCTCCTGGTGACATCAGGGGAAGCGAGGACATGGCAACACAGGCGCAGTGGTTTTCTGACTTTAAAGTCAGAAATTCCAGAAGTGAACCGGAGGCGGGGCCGGAGCATCGGTGAGTGGCTGCGCAGGCGCAGGATGTCTGCGGGGGACCATTAGAAGCCCCGGGTAACTTCAACTCATTTTCCCCCGACCCCCCCTACAGTATCCCTTTAAAATATTTAAAATACAACTAGTAATTTGCGGACAGTTAAGTATCAATACTTCAAATATTCAGGAATGCAGTTGTCTGCATGATGTGCACAATGTGCTTGAAGCTACCAGGGCATCTGATGATGTGTTGAGTCAGGAACATTAATTACTACAAAACCCAATGCAAAATGGTAATAAATGGCAATAATTAAAGGTCTAGATCAGCCTTTTTCAACCTTTCTACCCTGGAGGAACCCTGCAAATAGCTTTTGAATCTCAAGGAACCCCTGCAAACAATTTTTTGATCTCGAGGAACCCCTGCACTTATTTTTGCAGGAGATGGTCTTTAAAAGTATGCGTAGCTGTTTATTTCACTACCCCTAATACACTGCCACTCATTATACTGCCTCCCAAGCCCCCAATTTAGTGCTTCTTGTTACAGTACCACCTATTATAGTGAGCTCCATTATACATCCCCACGATAGGGGAAAATGCCAAGGAACCCCTGCAGAGTACTCAAGGAGCCCTGGTTGAGAAAGCCTGGTCTAGATTAATGGAAGTCAATTACATGGCAAACACAGGGATGCTAAAGTTATTTAACCAACAGAAACTATTTCGTCTAACCAGTTTTTTTTTCCTGCAAAACAGCATAATCTGGAAAAATGAGAACTGTCACAGAAACTTTATTAGAAATTATCAGACTGTATTAAGGAGCCAGCACAAAGATAAGTGATGGGATTCTATAGCGGGGCAGATAGTAAATATCATATTACAGTATTAATACCCGTTGAAAGAAAGCGCTAGGAACATTTAATTCTAATTATTATCAACTGCAAATTATCACTCGATCTGGACAGTATAAATAATTTAAAAAATATGCCAATTGCCACTTTGGGTGTAAAGGAGCAAAAATGCAATTCCAAATGACAGTAGGCGGAAAAGTTATAGGAGACCAATCACATCTCATACTAACAATATTTATTTGTAGATACATTGCTATATTAAAAAAAAAAAAAAAAAAAAAAAAAAAAGCCTTATTGCTTTCCTCCAGCAATTCGGCATGGGAAGGGATTTCAAGGACTTCCTCACTAGAGCACAGCGGGATAGTGATGTAATCTGTATCATGTTAAAGTTAAACTTTGCATGCAGAGTGACGGGAACACAGGCATATGCAAATTGTATCTCTCCAGAAGGCAAGAGGTCAGCCCAAGCTCAAAGAGAGAGAGAAGGAAAATAAACAATATGGTAATAAAGGAGGGTTTACACAAGTGAGCAGTATATGGGCGATGCCTCATGGCTGTTAATTTATAGATACAAGATTCCATCAGTTGGTTCTTGTTAACCAGTGAGTGTTTTATGCCTGTCTAAGTGTGTTTTATGAATACCACCTGCAACAGATCCTTAGGGCCCCTTTTCCACGTGTGGCTGATTGGCTCGTTTTCGGGCAGTTCGGCCTTCTGGGCTGCCATCTACAAGCACCATTTGGCTGCAATTACATGCAGCTGCATGGAAGCATTTGGTAACACCACATGACACACAGCTGCATTACCCAGTGGTCATGTGGTGTGAGGGTTGTGCTCAGAAGCAGCTCCATGGGGGAGGGGGGGGAAGCTGCCAGTCCACCACCCATGCCAAACGTTAACAGGTGCCTGGCCAGTGGACAGGAGTAGCTGACAAGTGGTAATTTCACCTGCTTGTGGGAAAAAAAAAAAAAGAAAAAAAAAAAAAAAGACCCTACAGAATTTAGAAGAACTCTGTGAACTGCAATGAACTAAAAAAAAAAAGAAAAAAAGAAAAAAGGGAGGTTGAAGTCCCCATTTCCAGCATCCGGTTATCCTGATGCATCATTGCAGGAATCGGCTCCTAAGAAGAGTCATGAAAACTCATTTTCTTGAACAAATGAAAACCCCACCAGCTTTACAAATATTGCTAATTTTAAAATGGTCTAATTACTTACAGTCACATTTGAGGTTGGGTAAACTGACGTTTAAGAACACATCTATTTTTCCTCCACTCTCTTTATCAGGGTCGTCTACATACAGCTCATTAACACTGGAAGAGAGAACATAAGATAATGCATTAGGAGCCACTAGCAAGGTCTGTCAATAAGAAACCACCAGAATGAAAAAGACTCACATGCACATGTTCATACAAATATATTCACAATAAGAAAACACCATTGAGTTTTTTGTGTAAATTCTTACAGATTCAGTGGTGAAGACCCTCATAGAGAAGTTTGCTTTGGCATCAACAGTAATGCTATCAAAAGAATCCTATCTATATACACAAAACATTCATATGATACAGGTCTATGTATAAGAGAAACGAACGTACGGAGTTGCTGGATAAAATGTTCCGCTCTGCAACTACACTGGTAGATCACTCCCTGGCATTTCAGAATGCTTAGGTTTCCCCTATACCTCCTGTGACTGTTTACATGAGACCATGTACAAGCAAAAGACTCCTAACTCCATAGTTCTCTCAGTCTGTCACATACTGTAATCTTTTACCAATTACCACAAACTTAACAGAGCACAGAGCAGAATAAGGCACGCATACAGTCCCTAATCCAGAGAAAGAAGATTGCCACCACTTCCTCAGAAATCCACTGAGGCTTTCAGGTCTTTGTGGAGACCCAGTATGTGGCATGATAGAGCTTACACAGCTTTAGGGTCAGACGTGATTAAGGCCATAGTTCAACAAATTCATAATGTGTTCTTTGAGCAAATGTAATCCAGATTTGAAAACACATTTATATTGTTCAGCACTAGCATTGTGTCATTAAAGGTTAAGTCACATTTGTCCAGTATTTTGGTACATCTACAGTATTTGAGTGTTCCTTGTGTTCTATGTAACAGAATTCAGTTTTCACAGACAGACATTCATTTTTCTGTGTCCAGGTTCAGCATACATGCTCTAATTTAATCAGCTGAATCAAATAATTCCATAATGTAATATTTTTGACTGAATTTTATATACCGTATCAATTTTACGGTACCTACTTCAACTATATAATCATTGTACCTACTGGGACTACATGTTAATTCTCCAACCAGATTATTTATGGTCAGGAAAGAAAAGGTTTGTGTCCATAATGTCCCTTAGCTGTCCCTGCTCACATAGAGGACATGGCAGGAGGTGCTGGTACAATTCAGTCACGAGAAGCAGTGAATATGGAGGGCTCGTTTCCACTGTAGCGGTGCGGAATCGCCTGGATTCCACCGCAGAAGAAATCGCATGCAGGTGCGTTTTTTACGCGTTATTTTACGCGATTACGCATGCGATTTCGCATAGGTTAGGCTATGTGTGTTTTTAACCATGTCACTGCCTGTGTTAATTTACATTGGTTCCTATGCGGAATCGCATGCGTAATCGCGTAAAATAACGCGTAAAAAAACGCATGCGCTTTCCCTATTAAATACATTAGCGGCGATTCACATGCATTCCACTAGCAGGCGAATTCGTTGGCTCTTTTGTGCGTTTTTTCACCGCTCATAAAAACGCACCACGCAAACGCTACAGTGGAAACAGGTCCATTCACTTGCATTACATGTGCGAATCTTCATGCGTTGGACGCATGCAGATTCGCGATAGTGGAAACGAGCCCGGAAACTGCACTGGTCCTGCTTTCTCAGCTGGATTCTGCAAAGGAAGTGTGAAGAGCTTACATGTGCTGCATAAACAAGGTAGGTTGCTGAAGGACATAGGAAGATAATATTGCTTAACAGAATTGGGGGGAAGCTGTACAGAATAAACCACCCATCTGCTTGCCCACCTTAATTGTATCCCTCAGTTACATGGTAGCTCTCCTTAAACACCATTTTGGCCCTACATCCTCTTCTAGAAAATGCACGCTTGTAGTTCATAGGATGTAAGCGGTAAGACCATGACTTGCTCAAAGGAAACTACCAAGTCTCTAGTGGATTGAATTCTGTATGTAGAGTTGAACAGTCGCAAGTGAGCACAGAAATTCCTCCAAGCAATTAATCTTCCCCCTCATAGACACACATACAGACACACAAACCACATAAGCATGGTTACTTAGAGCATTATTACACTCCCCTATAGAGAGAGTTTTAGACGACGACTATGGGTTTTCAATCAATCTTGACCTATCTAACCAGTCAAAATGAGAGAGTCTGTAGGGCTGGCTCAGACAGGCTTCTGTGGACGGCACATTTAGATGATGCTAAACACTTTTCTGCAACCAAGCAGAAAAGTGTTTGGCATCAGTTCCAGTCATCGCATTTTGAGCCTCGTAAGAGACACTAAAGCGCTGTGGGACGCTACATGCAGCATCTCAGAAACTGACCGTGACTATTGCGCAATGGACAGTAAATGCATTGATATGCACTGTCATTCATCTCACTGCAGAGTGCATTCGATCCCAGCCTTAAACGATAAGGACGGACCCTGCAAACTGTCTGACTGAACCAGCCCTAAACTTCAGCATTAACACTAGAAGAATTGGACATGACACTTAAGAGAAAGTGTGACCTATTCCTTTTCAAACAACTCAGTAATGCTATAAATCGGTCAAATGTATGAGAAGATTCTGCCAGAGGAAAAAGTATGAATAACTGCTGCAGTCACAAGTCCATTTCTGATTCAGTTTTTTTTATATGAAGCCCTAAGTGCCAAGGTCAGTGACCAGTATGAGAACAGTCCCCAGTCATGTGTTTGTCCTATGTGAATAGTCACAGACTGAGAGAAGGTCATACCCTGCAGGCTATAATTTGTGTGATATAAGGACATTGAGAGACTTGAAATTCCATTTTCCTTCATGCCAAAAGCATAATGTTTATGGAAACAAAGATACCAGATAATTTGAGTGCAGATAATATCAGGAAAGTCATGTCTTAAAATATTCCACAACAGAGTAAATGTCATAATGTTCCACAAGGGCACTGCTGTCATTGTTACAAAGCGCTAAAGAATGGGAGCCTGCAAAACAAATATCTCCCCAAGTATAGCCGCCCCACCAAACCCGAATTCCTTCCACATCCTCAAGTGCATTTTATGTTGTGGAAATATACTGCATTAATCTCCGCTGGCAAACCTGCCTGTAGAAGCTGACGGATGCCGTTAATAAAAACCATTATGTAATTTCTCAGCAGGTTGGATTAAAATGTGCTTTGCTATTTTGGAAGAGAATATTTGGGTGGGTGAAGTGAGAGCATTCCAATCATTACTCACAAGGTGAGTAAAAAAAAAAAAAATCAAGAAACTGGGTCAAAGAGAGGAAATGGCAGTGAAACTAGGATGAAAGCATCAGACAAAAATCTATAGGGAAAATTATGGAGCGTGTCACATTGTGATGCAATTGAATTAATTGTGAAAGGCCACTAAGCAAGGTATCTAATGGTATCTCCTATAAGGAAGAACAAATAAATAATAATAAATACTTATTTTATAAAGCTCCAACATATTTCATAATTCTCTGACGTTGCAGCTAGTCCATTTGTGAGGGCCAGTAGTCTTTTGGATAAGTTTACAACGTTGCACTGCTATTGCCAACACCAGAGACTTTAGCTGCAGAAGACTTGCACTGCTGTAACATGGGGATATTTCAGAGGAAAGCAGTGCCACGATGTGGGAACCGCACCAAACCAATCCTGTATACATCTATGCACTTAGGACTTTCTCCTCACCTGGCTAGAGGCTTACATATAAAAGCACATTCACCTCATATCTTCTTTAGAATTATTACCCCAGGTTTACAGATTCCGCTACACTGTCCTGAATCTGAAGTAATGACTCCTACACACACTAAACGAAAGTAGTTTGAAACAAACAACATATTTTGCCATATTGGACGACACTCGTGTGCAAAAATGTAGCCAAAAGAGGAGTGACCAACATCGGGCATTTTGCCCAATCTATCCGGCGGATCAACTCAGACAATCAACATTGTTCTACTGAATGTGCATGCCATGAACAATATAGTGTGTAGTGAGTGCAGTATTTAAATAAGCTGGTCGTTTGCAATACCAGTGTGCGGAAACAAGTCTTCCCAACATCGCCAGTAAAGTCGTTTCCGTGATGTTGGTCACCTGATTTTCAATGACTTTTGTTGGATGTATGTACGGACATTTATACATATGACATGTATACCTTACACCCTGCCCCACTGCAGTAAGCAGGTATCACTTTACTTCTGAGCATCATACTCCCTTCATGAGGACAATCACCTTGTAATAATACCCCTCACAGAAGGGGAACTAAGCAGATCGTCAAGCTGAGAGAAGCTCAGGAGCAGAGTATTGTGCACCTACTGGAGTGGCTCATGTTTGAGAGTATGGGTGAATATTTGCTTCCATTACATCAATTATTTTCATATTAAGTAGTAAGCATTTGATTTATGCAGGTTCAACATTGACTGACTGGAAAGATGAGATCATTATCTAAATTTTATAGCTCATCATTATGGACCGGTTGCATCAACACATTCTTATTGAGGTTAGAAGTTACTTCCTCAATCAGATTCCAAATCTCCAAACTAGGGTTGCATTTAATAGACAGCTGAGGTGAAGTAACCCTACAGAGATTGTATATTTTATATTATCTATGTTCAATAGTTACGGTACATCTGCATATGCAATAACCACATGTGTGCAATAGCAGTGAGAGGTCTAGAAGTGCTAAATTAAATACCTGTATAATTAAGTATATCCAGGTCACCCAAACGAATAAGTCTTGTATGATGAACATCAGCAATACCATGAATTCATTGGACAGTCAGTGTTTTGAACATTGGTACTTATGTCGTCTTAATTATTTATTACTTCGCCATCTTATGTATGAATTTTATTCTGCCCACATATTTAGTATCTGAGGTGGTATTGCATATTTAATAATATATTGTTCTTAACCGATTATACTTAAAGGGACACTTAAGCCAGGAATAAAAAAAATCAGTTTTACTTTCCTGGGGATTCTACCAGCCCCCTCCAGCCGTCCCATGCCCTCGCAGTCACTCTCGTAGCCGCCGGTCTCCTGCCGCCAGCTAGTTTTGCTTTTGCCGACAGGCCCAACAGGCCTGGCCACACGTATTGTTCTTTGCATTCCCATCCACAACAGCGTCCTATGCCTGTGCAGGACCGTATTGAGGACGGACACATGAAGGAGGATACGTGTGGCCAGGCCTGCGCAGGTGCAGAAAGCCTGCCAACTCCCTGTCAGCGAAAAAGGAACTATATGGCGACGGGGGACAAGAGGCTCCGTGAATTACTGCGAGGGCACAGAATGACTGCAGGGGGGGCTGGCAGAAGCCACAGACAAGTAAAACTGATTTTTTTTTTTATTCCTGGCTTAAGTGCCCTTTAAAAGAGAACCCAAGGTGGCCCAGGAAAACAGAAGAGAGGCACTTGTCCTCTTTGCCCAGAATGCCACTGCCTGGGGACGTCCTGAAGGTGGCAACGGTACTTCTCTTTATGCATGAGCGCTGCCATGCTGCACCCGCACAAGTACGGCCTAGACAGCACAGTAGCATGGAGCCACTTGCACACAAACAGATGCAGCTTACTGCGCAGGCGTGGCTGTACTAGCGCAGGCACACTTAAGCTGCGCTTCCGCATTAAGAGTGTGGTCACAATCAGCAATCGGGCAAGCTCTTGTTGAATTTCTTTCAGGGGTCCGTTCGGCAAGGTTGGTGGCCAGAAGCACATGGGAAGCCTCTGCAAGATCCAGAGGCTTCCCTCTGCTTAGGTAAGTATCTCTTTTGACCTAATCTGCCTAGAGTACACTTTAGTGACCTTATGCCAATTGATATGTAACAGTCTCTTAGCATACTATTCTTGTGCCTCCCATATATTTTTGCCGGAGGAAGCGGGTGCGTTCTGTGAAACCTGTCCCATGTGGATTTTACTCGATAAAGCAGTTTTTGAATAGACCGCTTTTGTCTTCCCTCTGGAGGCCTGTCCACCACTATCTCCTTTTTAAAGTGTTTTTAGTGTATTTTTATCTTAATGGCACCTCTCGTTTTATTTACTATTACACAACTCTAAAAAACTCTTCTTACCCTTTCCACAAGACCTAAAAATCTGTGTAATGGTGGCCATACATGGTACAATTTTTTCATACAATCTTACCATTTCTATGTAGTACAAGGGTAAATTAAGTGAATATACTGAAAGGATAATTTAGGCAGTTCCCTTATATTACATAGAAATGGTAAGATTGTATGAAAAAATTGTACCATGTATGGCCACCATAAAAGAGATCTGTACCTTATTAGGGTCATTAGTCAACAACTCTGCATATTAAACAGACCTTACAATGAACGGTGTAAAAACTTTACATAATTAATTGTCCTGATTCCACCTACATGTCTTATATAATCATAGACTGCATACATTTCCACACTCACGGCTTAATTTGGGTGTAAGCAACAGTTGTAATTATGCAGAAACTAGGTCGCCAATAATAAGTACTTGTGAAAATAAAATATAGCAACTCAATGACGTAAGCAAAACTTTAGGGGGCGTTTATGGCTGGAACCTGACATAACATGCTAGCGTGTTTTAGTAATTTGGGCTGAACCACGCCTGGCAGATAGGATTGGCCATTAGCACATACTGCATATGCTAAATCACCACTTAATGGCTGTTTTTTGTAGCTGAATCAATGTATGCCATTTCTCTTAAGTGCCTGTAAACCACAAGAGGGGAGTGTGCGGTGCAGTCTGGCCCTTACGGTACTTGGTTGCCTATGTGTGATAGCCATGACCTTAATATGTGTCCTATTTTCTTTCTGACAGTACTGTAGCAGTACCACGTATGCCAAGTAGTTTCCAATTTGTCTCTGAGTCATTTGTTTCCAAAGTATTCCAGACATTAGATCAGGCACAAGAAGCTCAGGTTTAGACATGAACTGCTATGGCACTAGTACCTTCATCCACAGTAAAGACAATCACTGAAATGCCAATTCCAGCTTGTCTGTACATTTTATGCAAATTCTATGTTGCTTTAAATCACACCTAACAGAAACAGCCACAAGAAGATTATGTTAGCAGTGGGTCGCACACCAAGTTGCAGAAGACTAGACAAAGAAAAATCATAGAATGGTTAGTGCGCTCTGCAATCACCACAGTGCATATCCTGAAATACTCAATGGTCCAATGTTAGTCCAGCAGGATCAGTTCGATCTCATCCATAGACTTCCCCTCTCCCCTACAGTCTTTACGATGATATACCTCAAAGTAATCAAAAAAACACTGACAGAGTAATACGTTTTGAGCAGTTTCACCCTTGTGTACACAAAAAGGATGTGATCCCCGCACTCCGATTGGCCCTACAGGCTGCCTGTCAAGTGACATGCATACTATTGGGTCAATCAAAGTGTGGTGATCATGTTCTTTAACATGAGTGGACCCGAAGGGGCTCCGGGTGGGAGGAGTGGAGCGGGCATAAAGTTACTAGCACTCGCTTTGCTGCAATACAGCAGCATAGCATGCGCTCCTATCACTGGGGTTGATTATGCTCGCTACACTGCCACCAGTGCTCATAGAGTGCAAAACTCTGACAAATAAGGCACACTGATGAAACAGGGAGGGTAGAAGGAGGTTACTCACGCGATTTCTTTTAGTGAATCAACCCCTAATTGTTTAATGTTGTCTGATTATGTCATTTGGTTGACATTTCTCTTTTGTAAGCACCATTTTACATCTAGCGTGTGTACGGACCTTAAAGCGTCATGCACGTGAGTAATGTCTCCTGGCAGGGATCGCGACTCCATCTCTCTGCTATGTGGGTGCAAGGAGGTGCACGAGGAGCGTCAAAGAGTAGTTGGGGTGAGCGGGGAGAAGATTGCCCTTGGCTGAGACAATCCCTCAGGTGGATTGCTAGTAACGCACTGGGGGGGGGGGGGGGGGGGGGAATCAGAGCTGCTGAATACATGCTAGATTCTCAGCAGAGGAGGTCTTACATGGCTACCTGGGCCGAGTTAGCTTGTCTACAAGGCTTTAGTTAAAGCGGTTTCTAACTTTCATCTCCACCCCTTCTGCTGACAAAGTGATGCTCTCCAGCCACAGAGCTGCTCTTCCCCTTGGGAAAAGGGAAGAGTGGAGCCAGAGGACTACCACACAAATTCAATTTACAGGCATGTTGAAAAGGTCCACTTCATCTACAGGGACTGCAGGCTGCAGCCTCAGACACCTGTAATTATTACTGCCAGACTTGTTCCTGCAACTCGCTTCAATATTCCTGCAGGCTCTCACAGGAACAGCACAGCCACTCTACACCAGTAAACCCTTCTCCAATCTTCATCTGTTAAGTGGATTTAGGCCCGCTTCATACTGGGGATTGCAAAAATAGCTAGTGCTTTTCAGAATGCGTATTGGGGGGGGGGGTTCATTGAGCGCGAATGCAATTTTAGAGCGATCACTATTCGCAATTTGACGTTTGAACCATCATCGCTCCAAAATCTCAGAAAAGCACTGCATGCACCCAGTTTCCAATTTCAGCTAATCGCTAGCGCTCGCTGCAGTGAGATCACGGTCTTATACTATAAATTACAATCGCCGGCGATTCAAAGCGCTGCAGAAATTGCCCAAAATGCTCCCCAGTGTGTATGGGCCCTTACCCCTATCCTCCTGTTGTGTGCTCTCTGGGGCCAGCAGCTCCAGTTAAAGGCCATGTGGATGTAATATATAGCACACCTACAGATAAAGGAAGACTTGTTGCTAAATATTTCTCTTTGAATATAAATGTATGAAGCTTTCCTTGCGTGTGCACTAAAAGTAATGTTTTTACATATGCAAGATATTCTATTATTCCAAAGCTGCTTTGGTATATGCCCCAGACAACAGGAGAATAACGAATAAAAGGCATTCGAGAAGATGGAACAGTGAGAGCAGCAGTGATGCGCAGTGTTTTTTCAACGGACATGCAAACTGAAATGATGTGGTATACTGTTCTATTACCCAAGCCCAGCATCTAATTGCAGAGCCCAGATGCAAATCAAGATTTCATATTTAAAGGTGTTTTAGCAGGAATAAGAACTCAATTCAAATGTTAACATCTACAGTAAATGTGTCAGTAATGGGGTAAATTGATGACTAATTTGTAGCTTTGACTTTCCTGCAACATGCAAGAGATTTGCATATTCAATGAATTTTCCACTCACTGAACACCCGAGTTAAGAGACATATGGAGGCTGCCACATTTTTTTTTAAACAATACAAGTTACCTGGCAGTCCTGCTGATCTTTCTGGTTTCAGTAGTATCTGAATATCACACCTGCAACAAGCATGCAGCTAATCCAGTCAGACACAAGTCAGAAACATCTGATCTGCCTTCTTGTTCAGGGTCTAGGGCTGAAAGTATTAGTGGCAGAGGATCAGTGGGACAGCAAGGCAATATGTATTGCTTAAAAGTAAATAAATATGTCAGCCTCAATATCCCTCTCACTTCAGGTATGATTCAGGCCCCTTTTACATTGTAAAAGGGTCATTACCAGGTTTTACTGCATGGTAACGCAACGGCAATGCCAGGCACTTAATGTGTCGTGCCAGATCCGCTGAGCCGACACTTAGGCAACATCGCGTTACTGCCGGACCTCCGCGGCAGCAGAAGTAATGCAAGTCAATGGGCGGCGCAAATTTTTTCAAAAAGGTTGGAGGTGGCTTTACAGAACACATTCGGGGAACGATGGAATCACAGTGACGTACTTCCTGCCCAGCAAGGAGTACATCACTGGGCGAGGGGTGCAAGGTGCCTGCGGGGAGGCGGCACTATGCATATGACCCTGTCGGGCGCATTTGTGTGGCTTTGTGTGCTGCAGTGCGATGCGCCAAGGGTTGGCATCACACTACAAACGCACATTTTATGTGTAAAACCGGCCTTAAGAATGTGGACAATAAACTAGCACCTGGGTACTAGCAAGTCCAGATCTTTAAAAGAGATATCTATTGTAACGGTTGGGTGTCGCAGCTCAAATGTCTGCATTATTGGTGATTCTGCAGATCACCAAATAATCAGAGCTATACCTGATTATGTGTGATCTGCAGAATCACCAATAATACCAGTATAGCAGCACAAGGAGCTGAGTGTGTAGTGCTTGGTGAAACCGTAACTTAATAGTTTGATGAGACCTCACCAAAGGGGCTGGTGAGGTACTATCAGTACACTGACCGTATAATAAAGTACCAACCCCAGCAAGCTGGAGATACTAACACTGAAGAGATAGAACCTCCCGAGGAGCGGGTGATTCAGACAGTACTGCAGCCTAGTGATCACCTGAGGGGCAGGATATCAAGACTGTACTGCAGCCTAGTGATCACCTGATTGGCAGGTGATTGAGACTGTACTGCAGCCTGAGGAGCAGGAGGTACAGACAGTACTGCGACTAATGATCACCTGAGGAGCAGGCGATTCAGACCGTACTGCAACCTAGGAGCAGGAGGTACAAACGGTACTGCAACTAGTGATCACCTGAGGAGCAGGCGATTCAGACTGTACTGCAGCTTAGGAGCAGGAGCAACCGGTCACTAGCAAATAACTTCACCAGAGGAGCTGGAGAAACTAACACATCACCAGTGGCGAGGGCACACTGGTGAGTAGAATGGTCAGACAGACAAGGGTTGGCAACAGAGAGGACAGAATCAGAATATAATCATAAGGCAGAAGAGAAATCAGTAAACAGGCAGAGGTTCAGCAACTAATCAGATGGGCAGAGGTACAGAATCAGTAAACTTAGAGTGAAGTCAGAGGATAGCCAGAATCATACACAGAATAATCAATAACAATGTAACAATATCCTAGTCTAGGTGTGAAGTCCTTGGTTTCAACACCTGGGATCCAGTCTAAGCGCTAACACGAGATGTATTCACAACAGCAGACAGCGCCAGACTGAAGCCCGGAGGCTTAAAGCGATACTGTAGGGGGGGGGGGGGGGGGGGGTCGGGGGAAAATGAGCTGAACTTACCCGGGGCTTCTAATGGTCCCCCGCAGACATCCTGTGTTGGCGCAGCCACTCACCGATGCTCCGGCCCCGCCTCCAGTTCACTTCTGGAATTTCTGACTTTAAAGTCAGAAAACCACTGCGCCTGCACGCCCGTGTCCTCGCTCCCGCTGATGTCACCAGGAGTGTACTGCGCAGACACAGAACATACTGGGCCTGCGCTGTGCGCTCTTGATGACATCAGCGGGATCGAGGACACGGCAATGCAGGCGCAGTGGTTTTCAGACTTTAAAGTCTGAAATTCCAGAAGTGGACCGGGCCGGAGCATCGGTGAGTGGCTGCGCCAACACAGGATGTCTGCGGGGGACCGTTAGAAGCCCCGGGTAAGTTCAACTCATTTTCCCCTGACCCCCCTACAGTATCCCTTTAAGAAGCAGAGGAGACCTCACTGGCACGCCCCCTGCACTCAGCCAATCCTGGGCGCCGTGAGTCTCCTCTGAGGTCAGCTGACCAGCCGGTCAGCTGACGAGCCTCCTCCTCGCATAAAGGTCCCGTCTGTGCGCGCGCCCGCACGAGACAGGGGCCATATCTGCCATCGAACTACCTGACCTCGGCATCCTAGACGCCGGAGGGACGGGCAGGGAAACGGAGGCAGCTGCGGCGGCAGTGCTATTCGCCGCAGCTGCCTCTTCAGGTGTTACATCTATCCATATTAGGGTCAAACAAATCATGCAAAGTACCAGAAGGATAGATTATATTCATAGGATACACCATGTCCTGAAGATTATATGGAATACATCAGAGCAATTAACAAGATATTATTAATGTACAAAGGCAGCATTGAAAAAAAAAAGTTCTCTGTATGATATGATTCTTTAATTGCAAATCCCCTAATTAAAAATGAAATGCTTACGTAAACAGCTTCAGTATTTGCTGCACTGGAATGTAATATCCCTGTATAAATTGGGTCAAGCATCTTAAGCATCTATCCATCAAAGTTTCATACCAGTGTAATAACATAAGAATGTAAAAAGTGCTTAAAAAATTGTGCAGATAAGATACCCAAGCCTTTGTTTTTCTTTCTGTGCGCGGCATCTACAGCGAACATTCCTGCGTGATTTAACAAGCACTGTTCTTCTAAGAAAAAGGATCAAAGCAGGCTTACCTGCACAGCAAGGCATCCGATTCAACAAAAGATATATCTGCCAGTACATTTTTGTTTTATCTGTCTGCTAAGTGATAGTATGCATTTCATGTCAATATGCAATAAAGGAAGCAGTTTAGACAGCTTACAGATGGCTAATACTCTTATGATAGCTTAGGTGGTAATAAACTTTTTTTAGGCAGATTTGATCACCTTGATAAAATCTGCTAGTGATCCATGTACTTTAACCATTTCAGCCGCAGGTATTTTTCACCTCCCATTCATTCGCCAATAACTTTATCATTAATTATCACAATTAATTGATCTAGATCTTGTTTCATCCACCACCAATTAGGCTATCTGTGGGTGGCACATTTTGCTAAGAATTGATTTTTCTAAATGCATTTTCACAGGAATATTTAGAAAAAAAATGGAAAAAATGTCATTATTTCTCAGTTTTCGGCCATTATAGCTTTAAAATAATATATGCTACCATAATTAAAACCTATGCATTTTATTTGCCCATTTGTTCCGGTTATTACACCATTTAAATGATGTCCCTATCACAATGTATGGCACCAATATTTTATTTGAAAAATAAAGGTGCATTTTTTTGCGTCCATCACTATTTACAAGCTTATGATTTAAAAAATGTTCGCAATATACCATCTTCACATGCATATTAAAAAAAGTTCAGACCCTTAGGTAACCATTTGTTTTTTTTGTAATTTTTTTTTCATTAAAAATGTTATTTTGGTAATTTTTGGTGAGGGAGGTAAACAGTTAATTTTAACATTTAATAATGTGTGTTTATTTCATTAAAAATGTATGTAGATGTAGTTTTACTTTTTGGCCACAAGATGGCCATAGTAAAAAAAAAATGTTTAGTCCTGGAAGTGAACGCTCTTCCAGGAAGCATAAGAGGGACGGGAAACTTGTTTTTTTTAATCAGAAAGACGCAGTTTGTGATTAGAAGCCGTTGGTCTTTCTACCAGAGACTTAGATCAATGAATGGGAACTATGTTCCCATTCATTGATCTCCAGGGAAAGTGGGGACAACAAGTGCACGCGGGAGCGCTCAGAAGCGCTACAGCAGCCAGCTGGACATGACAATCACATCCAGGCGGCATAAATGGTTAAAGGAGACCTGAAGTGAGAGGAATATGGAGGCAACCATATTTATTTCCTTTTAAACAATGCAAATTGCCTGGATGCCCTGCTGATCCTCTAATACTTTTATCCACAGACCCTGAACAAGCATGCAGATCAGATGTTTGATCAAAGTTTGACCGTATTTGTCCCATGCTTGTTTCAGGTATGTGAATCAGACACTACTGGTGCGTGAAAGATCAGCAGGACGCCAGGCAACTGGTATTGTTTAATCACTATAGGATCATAGGCTTAAACCCCCCTCGTGACCAGGCTATTTTTTTTTTTACAGTTTAAGGCTCTGCAGCTTTAAAAGCTTGCTGCAGAGCCATACAACGCAGCACACAAATGATCGCCCCCCCCCCCTTTGCTGCCCACCAACAGAGCTTTCTGTTGGTGGGCTCTGATTGCCGCTGCAATGTTTACTTTTTTTTATTTGTTTTTTTTTTCCTGAGGCTCTGTAGGGGACAGCTGAGTGACACGGCTGTCCCCAGTACATCACTGCCATAGATCGCAGCACTGTACAATGTAAACAGAAGGCGATTGCCGCTGGGAGACTGATGACGGAGCGGAGAGCGCGATACCCTGCAATCTTCGCCCCCAGGACATAATGCCAATTGGCGTTACGCGGTCCTGGGAGAGCCGCCGTGTTCACGCCTATCTGCTTGACGCGGTCGTTAAGAAGTTAAAGCAGTAAGCACACTTGTCCATGCAAAAAAGCATGGACAAGGGTTTTCCAGAGTTTGCAGTTTTTCAAGTGCGTTTTTCGTGTGTTTTGGTTGTGTGTTTTAATGAATATTCATACTGGGCAAGTTAAAAAAAACATTTTTTAAATATGATTCCCTTTTGTTCATAGGGAAGCAATGTATGAGAGATGCATGCGATTCACATAACGCATGCAGAAAATTTAAATTGCTAAGCCCTTTTTCCCCCACACCTAAAAAGGCAATAAAAAACACACAGCAAGTAAGTGTGCTCCCTGCCTAAAAATAAATAAATATGGCAACCTTTATATCACTCTCACTTCAGGTGTCCTTTTACATACCCAAGCACTACAAGGTACAAAATCAATCAAAAGTTTATAAACTGAAACCTGAACTGGATCCACAGCAAACTTTCCATGAGTGGCTGGGTGTGTGGGATGTGTCAGTATGTGTGTGGGGGTTTTTCAGCCAGTCAGTTGGGGACGGTCTGTGTCAAGAATACAGCATGTGTTTGGCACCTCTGATCCTCCCTATTGCATTGAGATCCGGAGTGCAGGATTATCTCGACAGAGCGCATTGTTCTGCTCCTTACTCCTCCGCTTTATCAGGTACCCGCCATTCCTCCTCCATAGTGGACAACCGTACTCGTGCTTGAGTATGCACCTTATGGTGTCGATACATTGTACAATTTTTTCATTTTTTTCCGATTAGATAATTTCGTTCCATTATTCCATTAGATCGAATATAAAGATTTTTCCAACATGTCTGATCATATTTTTATAAAAAAAAAAAAAAATAAAAAAAAAATTATGGGATAATCGTTTTTCTTGATCGAAAAAAAAGATTATTTTCAATTCGATCATTTTGGTCGAATAAATGGGAAAATCAATTGTTTTTATTGTACTGTGTATGGGCACCAGAGTGGCGGGGGACAGACAGAGCAACAAGTGGTACAAACTATTTTCCATCAGATTTCTGCTACAATCGGAAAAAGACCAAATTAGGCAACACTATCTGATCAATTTAGAAGTTACTAAGAATGTACGGTAGCTTAGGATTATAAAAAAAACAAAACAAAAAAAAAAAAACACAACAACCCTCAGTCGGCACAGTAGCAGCAGGCAGAAGCAGCTGATCAGAATAGTCGCAGGACCTCTGCAGACTCCGTTTCCAGCCAACCCACAGCAGTCCTGCTCTCATTTACCATATTTAGGATGTGTGTAAACCGGCTGGAGATGGACATGTGCTGATATCTTTTTTTAAAAGCCATAGCAAATTTTGATCACCAGTTAAAGGCAGTTCTGGTATCCGCTGTTCTTTGCTTTTAGATGTCTGGTCACCAGGGAACAAAACCTGTTCCCACTTTTAGAAATCTAGCATTTTTTTTTTGTAAAAGCCCCTAGGGCTAGTTTCACACTCAGGAATTGCATATCCTGTAAAAAAACAGAAGCGCAATGCAACAGAGGGGAAAAGTCGCATTGTGCATTATGCATGCAATGCCAGGCATACAGTGAAGCATTCAGTACATAAAAAGTATGCTTCACTGCAACTATAAATGCTCACTTCATCCAGTAATGCACAGCATGCCTCCCCTTATTCGAATGGCTTTCCTCCCACCAGACTGCTAACATGCCAATGTGAATCTCCCATTACAATATAAATCACAATTATATTGGGCATTGAAACGCAACTCAACGTGTCAGCATTAAAGTAGCCTTAGACCTGCTTTACAAGGGGCAAATGCTGCTAGGGTCAGGGCCAGAGCTGTAGCCACTATGGTGTGCTCTAAAGGCAGTAACAGCATTAGGGAGTCTTGCCCAAGGTCTCCTACTGAATAGGTGCTGGCTTACTGAACAGAAAGAGCGGAGATATGACCCCTGGTCTCCTTAACCATACACTATATTGATACAGATGTGTTGCAACAAACGTAAAAAAAAAAAAAAAAAAAAAAAAAAAAAAAAAATTATATATATATATATATATATATATATATATATATATATATATATATATATATATATATATATATATATATATATATATATATATATATATATATATATATATATATATATATATATATATATATATATATATATATATATATATATATATATATATATATATCCACATACATATACATCACACTACAACTTTGCTTTGTAACCATGATCATAAACATCTATTTCTATGGCTGTGATATAAAATCTCCTGTACAATAAACGTGTGTATGTACGAATATGGTCATTAGTTTACATGATTCAAGCTGTCAGAATTCTTGATTCATACAACTGCATATATATCCCACACTATGACCAACAATGATGTGCAGATTTCCGCAGACATGGGAGGGGCCATTAGAGGAGAACATGGGATTTGCGCTACACACTGCAGCCAATATTCACCCAAAAATGTTCCAGCTTGTGCTAGGGAGACCCACATTGCCCATAATGGAGGCTAGATAGTGGGAGAGCAGCCGGATAGCAAAAAGACCACCTTTAACACAGGAGACCAGCTGAAGCCAGTACCCATTCAGTAAGGAGTCCTTGGGCAAGACATTTTAATGCTCCATGGTGGCCTATTGAGCATGCCCTTATGCAGGGAATACACAATGTGTTTTTGCAGCAAATAGATGGTTCAATAGATAATTTCCGACACGTCCAATATAACGTTCGATCTTTTTGCTGCTCGATTTGTGATAGAAGTGAATGGAAAAAGATAAGAAAACCGAGCGGAAGATAAGAGAATAGAGTGGAGAATCGAGCGGCAAAAATGATCGTGCGGGGGAATTGAGCGGTAGAAACGCATTGTATATTCCCAGCATTAGTGGCTGCAGCTCCCAAGCCCTATCTAACAAGAGAACCATACAAATATAATTATTATTATATGCATTGGCTCTATAGCAGTGGCCAGCTGCCCTGGTGCTATTAGGGCTGCTGGGACTGCAGAGGGTGGCTCGTTTAGCCGGCGCTAAACGGTTTTCTTCTACCACACAGAAAACCATTCAGCAACCGTTCGAAACTTTGCTTCAAGTTTTAAGCCCCTAGGAGGACATGGAATGCCAAACGCAGTTGATGTGGACGCCACATGTAGCGTCCAATGCAATACGAGGGGATAGACTGCAATCTGTACACAAACAATGCCAACTGCTGTCATTTAAAAACATTTTCAATAAAATGGGACGACGGTAGATCCCTTGTAAAGGTCCCTTTCGATGCCACTGTCATTTGCATGCACAATAGCTGCACTTTCTGTTGTTATAAACGAGCACAAGCACAGCTGTGACTTGGATGGCCATAGCTGCAAAACAAGGCCTATTGCAAAACGAAACAATGCCTTTAGAAAGTGCAAGTCAAGGCACAGCAATCACCCATCAAGCAGACTGGAATGTCAGTGCATCACCCAGGAAGTGACGAAGGTATGAACACACAAAACTGTTAGTAGGGCACTTCATATTAGCATAACTTTCATATTATTACATACCCTTAGGAGGCTTGACAGCTCACGAGACATACACGTATTACTCGGCATATTAATCTTTCTAAATCTATGTATTAAAAGGGTTGCTAAGGAACAATGGCACCCTAAATATCCTGGGGCTAACACTAATCAAATACCCGAGATATCTGCAGAGGATTTCAGCGCCTGACTCATCACGCGTGCTGAGCCAGAATCAGTGAGCGGCAATTCAGTGAGCAAGGATGATTTCAGCGAGAGGAAACAGAGTCTTATTACACTCACAGGAAGCCAAGGCAACCTAAACAAAAAGGAATGCACAAAACACGCACACAAACAAAAACACAGAGCAATAAACAAAATCAGAGAGAGAACCAGGTTGGTAAATTACATAGATAAAATTGTTATTCTAGAACATTGCTTATCAAGGTTGGCACAATTGTAGACAACAACTGTAAATAAGCTTTGTGTCAGAGGTGTAGTTTTTTTCTTTATACAATAAATGCTAAGCAATGCCCTGTACTTTTTTATGACCTGAAAGCTAAACAAACGTAATGATCTGAGATCTGTGAGTTGCCTATACACAAAGTAAAATATTGTATTTAAAAAAGCAACAGCAAAAGATCACATGACTCAAATTTCAAATGGATTTTTAAGACACTTGTGAAAATAAAGTGATGAGATAAACAATTGTATCTATAGAATAATATTAAGTATTTCCTGGAATCCCATAGTCTTATTTTGGTGCTAAAGGTTAATAAACTACCCTCAAGAATGTGACAGTAAAATGTTGAACTGAAGCTACGTACATACATCCAATAATTGTCACCTATCTGGGATCGGATAACGAACCCACGGGCGACAATCTGAAGAATGATGCTCTACAGACACATCCCTAGCCTTGAGGCTAGCAATGTGTTCTGTTGCTATGGGGAGGGGGGCAGAGGTATGACTATCGGGACACAACAGAACGGAATCCATCAGTCGGTGGGGTTGAAAATAGCATTGTGATCGGTCATGCTCAGGTATCGGAGGGTCGTTAAGGATCTGGCAGGCTGGATCTTTAACCATGCCCAATTGATCAGCGGCCACTGTACAGACATATTGTACAGACATAACAATCATCGGCTGAAACGATCGTTATCTCAGATGACAGTTATCGCATGGGTGTACATACCTTTAGATTGTTTATTCACCTCCCATACAGACAAATATTAAAGTATCATCTGTTATTCACACTTAGATGGTGTTTTTCAGTCACACATTATGCCTGGTACACACCATGCAATATACCATCAGATAGACTGATCAAATCGATTATTTCCGGCAGGTCCGATCTGATTTCCGATCCTTTTTCTGATCTATTGTCCAATCACTTCTATACAAAATCGATCAGAAAAACACTTAGGAATCAGAATGGACCTGCCGGACACAACTGATTTGACCCGTCTCTCTGACGGGAAATTGCATGGTGTGTACCAGGCATTGGGGCTGTTACTTAGAATTCCTCATCACTGAGAGCTATGCGGTGATGCAACTGCAGTCACACTGCTGAGAAAGACATATTTTACAGACAATTTACATAGAGAAAGCAATGTAGATCAATACACAGCTGCTTAGCACATCTTGTGCGAAGTACACATAAGTGGGTCAATCAGCAAATACAACATACCAAGAAACAATAGGTGAGAGAGCCCAGCCAATAGGAGCTGTTTGGGAGGAAGGGGTGGTAAGCTGTAATTGCGAGAGAACCATGTGATTCATGCATTACTAGTTGGAAGCAGTGATAGTTCAGTAACCAGAATAACCTGAATATGTGATTGTAAAATAGTTCGAACATGATAAGCAGAATTCTGCTGAATGTCTATGAGATAGTTACAGTGTGGGATATCTTCTAAAATACTACTGACTTTCGTGCAGTAATGTACTGCCTAACGTCTAGTTGCTTTGTTTAGAATAAAGTGATTGCAGGCAGTTTTTCTATATTTTTCCACACCAACAATGAGGCACAACGTGCTATATTTACTTTCTAATTATTCCATAGTGCAGTTTTGTTATTCATTCATTTTCAGCGCTGATTTTATAGCTGATTGATTGGTGGGGGAGGGGGGGGGGGCGCATGAGCCCTAGGCGACCTCATGGGTTGTCTGTATGTACAGTGTATAGTAGTGTGTTAGTAGTAAGCAGTACGTATGATATAGGCCCTCTTTGGCCAGTGACTATTCTGGTGGCTACTCCGTGGGATAAGCTGGCCAGACACTACCTCCTGGTGACTACTCCATGGAATACCTGAGCCACAGAACACCTCCTGATTACAACTCTGTGGGATATTTCTGCTAAAAACTACCACCAGGTGACTACTCTTTGAGATACCTCAGCCAGAAACTACCTAGTGTGGAATACACCTTTGGATACCTTGAACAGAAACTATCACATGTTGACTACACCATGGGATACTTCAGCCAGAAACTTCCTCCTAATGACTACTCTATGGGAAATCTCTGCCTAGGACCAACTCGTGGTGACTACTCTATGTGATACCTTAGCCAGTGGTCATCTCCCAGTGACTACTCTAGGATGTGGAGAAATACACAGCCTGGAATCAACATGCATCCAGGAAGCATTACACAGGATGTGGGAATGTCTGTGGAAAGCAGAGGAGTATCCGGTAAAAGCGTTGCGTTAAATGACGAAATGTCTACAGGAATGTCAGCTACGGCAAGGAAGCTTTACAATAGAAAATGCTTGGGATGTGCATTTGACTAAACAGAGGCCACGTATTGTTCTCTACATCATTACTAAAAATCTTAATTTTCTGTCTATTGTTTACCAATATCTGATCTGGAATTTGGCCTACTGTATTAAGTGGAAACGATCACAATAGTGACGGCAATAAATTGTACATTAACCTGTGTAGGACCGTGTCACGCCAATAGGCGTGGCCGCGGCGGCAGCCCAAGGGCCGCCGAAAAGTCCTGGGGAAAAGTTTGCATGAGATCGCGTGCAGGCTGCGTGCGCATCTCCTACTTAGTAGGCGGAGCAGAGTGGGTAGGGAAGGAGTTGAAGTCTATCTGGCTACTGTAGTAGGTAGGGAGGAAGGAGAAGCATGGAGACAGACGGCGAAACTGCCATCTAAATACAGTGTACAGCACTGCGATCTACAGCAACGCTGTACTGGGGAAGCTTGTGTCCCTTCCTGAGTCTCGGCGGTGATGGGCTGTCATAGGCTGAAGCCTATGACAGCTGATCACGGGGATTGGCTGGCGGGGGGAGGGAGGAGTACATAAAATATAAAATAAAAAAAAATACACATTTTTATTCAAAAATAAAACAAATAAATATTTATAAAAAAATAAACAAACATTGGGGGAGCGATCAGACCCCACCAGCAGAGAGCTCTGTTGGTGGGGAGAAAGGGGGGGGGGGGGAAATCACTTGTGTGCTGTGTTGTGCGGCCCTGCAGCTTAGCCTTAAAGCTGCAGTGGCCCATTTTACAAAAAATGGCCTGGTCTTTAGTGGGGGTAAAGCCTGTGGTCCTGAAGAGGTTAAATGGGATGAAAAACATAATCGAAAAAGGTTTTATTACTGGAGTCATACTTTATGGATCTAAGTGTCAAACAAACTATGACCTTCTCAGGTTGCCATTACCTTAGTAAATAGATTGTAAATGTGTCCAGATTTGGGAACGTGAACAAGTATGTATGTAAAAAAAATAATGAAAATACAGAATTAATAAGGAAAAGGTGTATTGTGACAAATATGTTCTCAGAACATTTGTGCTGCAACAAGAACCAATGAAAGCTGTTTGTTATTGGCCGGTTAGAAAGCTGGAACTACAAGTAAAAATGGTCTGAAGTCTATAATGGATCACTCTCAAGCTGGGTTACTTACTGCTATTCTGCCTCTGTAATTTGCAGTTACACCCATTGGGCCTTATTTGCTAACGCTGGTTATCATCGGAGATGAACTCAGTACCTTTTACAGTTTTCGGAAAGGGAAATCTCAAAGTTTCCTTTATTCTTTTAAAAGAGCTCCCTAAAAATGGCCTATACAAAGATGCCGGCCAACTTGCCTTGTGTGCCACTATTCTGCCAGTTAGACAGCACCTTTTGTGTGCAGGGTGGGGTTCTGAAAATAAAGGAAATCCTGGAAATCCCACATTAAAGGGAACCTTAACTGAGAGGGATATGGATGTTTCCTTTTTAAACAATACCTGTTGTCCTGCTGATCTCTTTAGCTGCAGTAGTTGCTGAATCACACACCTGAAACAAGCATGCAGCTAATCCAATGTAACTTCAGTCAGAGCACCTGATCCTCATGCTTGTTCAGGAGCTGTGGCTGAAAGTATTAGGCCCCGTTCACATCACAAACGCTGACGGGCACGCACGCGGTACGCAACGCGTACGAACGCACGCCATCCGTTTTACAAAAAATGCGTGCAGCATGCGTTCCTGGTCCGCACAGGTCCGGAACGCATGCAGTGTGAACATCAGACATTGCACTCTATGCAATGTCTGATGTCGTGCGTGTCGGCCACCTGCACGCGTTTCCAAAACGCGGCTGGAAACGCGTGCAGTGTGAACGGGGCCTTAGAGACACAGGATCAGCAGGATAGTCAGGAAACTGGTATAATTTTAAAAGTTAAAATCCATATCCTTCTCAGTTTAGGTTCCCTAAGGGGGATAGTCCAAAACTGGTAAGAGGTTCCGAGCCATCAGATAATTACTACCTATTGTAGGTGACAGCTACTAAGGGGAAAAAACCTATTTAAATTATTATTATTTTACACCGGGACAAATGTACCTCTTATATGCAAACATGGATTTTCATCACAGTGGTCCTTATATGATTTAAAAAAATTACAGTTTATTGAGTTTGAAAGATAGGCCAAATGCAGTGAGTTTAATGTTGTATCTGTTAAAAAAGACCCAGTTGATAAGACACATTTGATACACTGATACAAGCATTGTATTTATGAAAAGCGTTGGTGTTCAAATTCAGCACATGGAATTCTGGCCTTGTCCACTTGTACGGTACTAAATGGTGCTGAAGTGTGCTTTTTGGAAGTACTCAGGTACTTCATGGCATGCTTCACAGGTCTCCATACCTCCTCTTTCCAAAGCCGGAAGCAGGAAGTATGGCGTCGCATGAAGCTGGCTGGGAAGTGCAAGAAGTGAACTGACTCTGTGCACTTGTTCCGTACCTAAAGGGCTGGAACCCACAAGAGCGGTTTTGTGAGCATTTTGGCAGCGCTGCGATACGCTAGCTTTTGGCAAAACGCTCAGCAAATGTTAATGGATGGGGCAACTTCCACAGGACCGTTTGCGTTTCCCAAAAACGCAAACGCAGAACATGCAGCATTTTGGGAGCGTTAGCGCTTCAATGCTAAGCATACAAACGCTAGCGTAATCGCTTATCAAAACCTAAACGGAGCGGTTTTGCTAGCGTTTTGAAGTTACAGCACACTGTAACAAAATTAAAATTAATTGAGAGGACCAATCAGGATTAAAACACGAATCGCTAAACGCTACACAACCGCTGACACATAAAATACACTTTTTAAATACGCTCCCTAAAACGAGCATGAATCAACTTGCAAACCGCTCATACAAAACGCTAGCGGTTGCGTTTAGCATTTGCGGATTTCAGTGGGTTCCAGGCCAAATGGTGCTAAAGCATGCTGTTCTGAATTCAATATGCCAAATTTGTACATTAACACTACTTATGAATGGATACTCCATACCCCTCAGACTCTCCAAACTTTCGTAGTGCAGTATAAGTAAAATAAAAATGTTAAGCTATACAAAACATGGACATTTACAAAAACAGTGTCATTTTAAACTGAAATCAGATAATGGCACTCATTGACAGCGAGCGTGGTGGTGAAGAGGAGGATCCCAACGACCAGCAGCGGGCCCAACAAGGATCAGAGAGGAGTCTGCAGGAGCCACGGGCTTCCCTCTACTGAAAAACTATCTAATTTGTTACTTTTACAAAATTGCAGGCTTGCTTTAAAGCAAACCTGAAGTGAAAATAAACTCATGAGATAACAAATCTAACCCTAAATAAGACTTTCATGGAATACCATAATCCTTTTTTGGTTTAAAATGGTTATAAATGTAGGTTTGAAGTTTTGATTGTCTCGGGCGAATCAGGTAATCAAGGCACCGGAAGCTCCTGCAGATGTTTGGACTCTTTCACCTTTAGGGTTAGGATCGGTTGGGCGGGGTGGTTAGAATTAGGCATTTTGCCGGGGGTGTCAGTCATGGATAGGCATAGGTAAAAGGACGGTTCGTGTAAGAGTAGGTTAGGCATAAATATCAGCGAATTTTGTGGCGGAAAGATAGTTTAGGGTTAGGCATTTTGTGCGTGTGTATGGGGGGGGTTGTGTCAGTTGTGGTTAGTCTTAAGTACAAGGACGGATCATGTGAGAGAAGGTTAGGTGTAAATAGCACATTTTTCAGTGAAGAGATTTGTTAGGGGTAGGCTTTGTGTGTGCGCGTGGGTGGGGGGGTCATATGTGGTTAGCATAGTCATAGGGTTGGCTCATGTGAGAGTAGGTTAGGTTTAAGTGTAAATATCTGCGCATTTTGTGGTGGGTAGATCGGTTAGGCATTGATAGAGGGGGGCTTGTGTGAGAACAGGGTGGGGGGTTTACTACTGGAACTGAGGAGTGCGATATTTGTAATTTTACCGATATTCCACTAGCATCTTTCTCCAGCACCCTGTTTTAAATGTATGTGTCTCAGGAGCATGACTGCAATTTTGACTTCTTTTCTTATAAAACATGCTGCCAAATATATTCCCCTCCTTGCCAGGTGCCACTGATTTGAGCCACAAGTTCTTAATTTCCCATCTGTACATTTAGGGCCCGTTTCCACTAGAGCGAATCCGCATGCGTTGTCTGCATGCGGATTCGCATAACCAATACAGGTGGATGACCCTGTTTCCACTTGTCAGTTTTTTGGTGCGTATTTCTGTGCAGGATTTTTCTGCACGGTAGAGCCTGCAGAATTCGCCTGCGTGTGGAATGCAGGCGATTCGCAGGCAATGTACTTAATAGGGGAAATCGCACATGCGTTTTTGCTGCGATTTCGCACCAAAAGTAATCTAAATTGAACCAGGCAGTGACATGGTTAAATTCGCATATACCCTGCCTATGCGAAATCGCGGCAAAAAACGCACGCGGAATCGCATCCGCATGCGACTTATTCAGCGGTGGAATCCCGGCGATTCGCACCGCACTAGTGGAAACGAGCCCTAATGTTGTGTCTTATTGGTGTATTCATCGGATCTTTATTTCAGGCATTATATTTCTCAGAAACAGAACGTCTCTGCTATAGCCAGGAAAGGCTTAGGGCACCCATGTCTTCCTTGGTAAATAAATACTTACACTTCACTGGCAATGAACCCCGTCAGCTCGGACAAGAACAGAAAGGTGATAAAAAAGCAGCAGCAGATGGAAACTGTAAGATAGAAACAGTAAATTGTGTCAGTGGAAGAAATGAAACAAGGTAAGAGTACAGTCACCATCATGTGAGCCTCTCTCCTGTGTCACAGAAGAAAAGCACAACATGGATTGCACACAATAACCAAACATTGCTCAGATAGCAGCTGTGACTGACTCACCCACCAGGATCTAGCCTCTGCCTTAAGAATAGGGAGAAAAAAAGATTTCCCAGGAAAATACATTACACAGTTTATTCAGTGACAGAGGCATGATCCTAAGCAAATAGAGTATGTATAGAAGTCATCATTACACCTGCTGAACATTCTACTATTACCCAGATACATGGTGACATTGCAGCATGGTGTGGTCTCTACCCAGGAAACATACAATGTAAATAAAGGAAAAAATTATTACATTGTGCAACCAAAAGTATACTGTATAGATCCACATAGCAAAATAGTTATTTCTACCCTGAATTATTTTAAACGTAACTTTTGCCCTCTTGAGAGAGGTTTGGAATGTAATTTATTTACATTAAACTACAGTTTACCTCTCGAGATAGAATACTGGAGGAAAAAAAAAAAAAGGTGTTCCAAAGTAAACCTTATTGGATGGTCTAGCTATCCGTTCACTTCCACTTTTTTTTTCCTGCAATAATTAATCTCCACTGTCTCTCCACAGCTTTGTGTCAGACTGGAAGGGTCCTACTGAGGTGGTCTGGTTTATTGCCTGACTTCAGAGGTTTTGTTTATAATGACGTAATACTGTAGTTATAATGCTGTAATGATTTAATAGTAAAGATGTATTCCAATCTACTTTTACATGTACTTCAAGATGTTATCAGTAGTGACTTCAGGCAATGGATAAGACACCCTCTCAACTGAACACTTCAGTTATAATAAACTCCAGGAAGGAAATGTCCTTCAAGGTAAATAACTCTTCCTGATGGAAAAAAGGTCACAATGATATTTTAATGTCTATAGATAGTTTTATAGTTTTTCTTCCTCTCATCTGCCTGAGTCCTGGGCATGCTGAAATAAACAAGGGGTCTGATCATAAATTAGCAAAAATCCTTGCAAGGATTCTTTTGATGTCCTGTTATAATTAATGCACCTTAAAGCAGCAGGGTCAGCCATACTATGCCAGGAAAAAAACATATATAAAGTAGATAACTACTTGCTCTACTTACATAACAGATGCATTGTACTGTCCACATTTTTATTTATTTTTAAGCAAATAAAGAATTCTGTTCCTAGCATTTGTCATTTTGATTCCCTCTGACTGAAGCCAATACTGATGTCATTACCTCCCTTACTTTTTTTCTCCCAGAATCTGCTTTGTCATAGCTAGTTTGCTTTGTAAATATGTGAGCACATCAAGATCGGATTTCAGCTTTGTGGCACACTGAACTGCTTTCAGCCAATCCGTGAGAAGCAGGAATGTGGGAGGGGAGATGACAAGCTTCCTTTTCATCGGCAATGTACCAAATAAAGCCAGTCTGACAGAGATAAGATTTATTACAGCAGAAACATTTTTAATAAGATTGGAGTGCTTGCAATGTGGGGTGAGGTTCCAGGCTAAATAACTAAAAAATAGTTAAATAACTATGTAACTGGCTGCATAATGAACACAGTGCAGTGTATATATATATATATATATATATATATATATATATATATATATATATATATATATATATATATATATATATATATATATATATATACACACGTTATTAATATATACACTTTAATATATTTAAAAAAAAAAAAAAACCTGTACCACCTTCTAATGTTCAAATGTATATTCGATGGTCCGCCGTGGTCCGGCTGTAGCCCAAGGCAGAGGAGTTATCCCCATAGGCTATATAGGGGAATGCATCTGCCTGCTTGGGATTATCGCGGACTGCACAGAAGTGCGGATAGCTTACCGCAATGGATCCCAGGGATCTGTTGCAGAGTGACTAGTGGGAACAGCTCCTTAGCCAGAGTCTCATCCCAATCCAAGGAGGATATTTTCCCCTACTCTTAGAATGTTCCATTAGGATTTTCGTCTTGGTTGTTTATCTAGTGATGGGAGAGCTGACTCCTCTCTAACATCTATGGCCGGCTTAAAGTGAACTCTAGGTGAAAATAAGAAACAATTGTATTTATCCTTCTACTCCTAAAAATGATCTCCCCTGCTCTCAGAAGTTGTATTCTGCCAGGAAAACTTTTATGGCTGTAATTTGCTTATCGGTGAGGTTTACTATATTCCGGCAAGGTACCGACAAGACAGAAGCTGTCACTTCCATGCCTAAAAATTAACTCTTTCAGACAGCAAAATAAAACAAGTAAAACAGCCTGGTCATTAATATGTTTTGCACTGTACATTCACATCTTGATCTCATCATGCCACACGTTGCTTCGGGTATACTTTAAGAGGGGACAACCACAAAGTAATCGGAATAGCACATATAATAGCCATTATAATTAATAGTTTCCCAAGTGGGCATTTTTTAATTTTCCCACAGGCAGAAGTGACGTCCATACTAACAGCACACATACCAAATGCATTATACATGTCAACCTCTAACCTCAGCAGCTCTTCTGTAAGCAGTTGACTCAGGCCATGAGAAACAAAGTGAGTACCACTGACATAGAAGGCAAGTTGCAATCTGTTGCCAGTCTGTTGTTGTGGTTTGGTTGGAGTGGGGTTAAAGTCTAAATTCATTAGCATGGTGATGCAGTGAGACTTCCACCCAGCTCAGAATCCCAGCAAAGCTGATTACTCATTTCCGCAGCTTATGTACTGGGTATCAGTGCTCACAGCTGACAAGGTCCTTGGCCTCAGTGAACAACAATAGGATTCACTCAGGCCTCTAGATAAAAGTCCAAACATGTTCGGCTTAAAACAGGTGACCATTAAAAGACTTGGCAAACTTTATATCATGTGTGTATAGATAGACTGGTAGATGACGTACAGTTTATAGGGCTTTATTCACATTCTATTTTTGAAGCAATGGCTTGCTGAAAGCCAACTCTGAATGTCAGCCGGCATCTGGATGGGCCACAAACAAAAAGCTTTGTTACATCAAATTATAATAATAATAGGCCTTGCAGCCAGTTTTTACATAATAACTCGCAGCAAATTACTGCACTCGTGAAGATCATATCAACCGCACTATACAGCGTACATAGTGATTCCTTCTGAGGAACGATGTATATTTATGGCCTTAGTAATGATAATCTGTATAAGTATACAATCATAATAACAATGTGATGTCACTCTGGAACAGCAGACCATCATCTGATGGGTAGCTCACATTAATGGCCCATACTCACAGGCTACAATTGTCGCTGCAACCACGAGGCACGCGCGTGGCAGGTCGGCCGTGAGTATGGCACGCGGGCCTCAAACCTTCGCTCGTCACTGGGCGATTGGCGCGGTCAATCGCCTGGCGACAGTTGCCACCGCAACTGTCGATAGTCCGCGTGTGTACGCGGACTAGCGACAGCAACCAATAGGCAGTGCGCTGAGTTTCCGGCAGGGGGGGGGGGGGAGAGTGTGGGTTAGAGGAACGTCGGCGACAGCTTCCGTCGCACCACTAATCCCTCTTCCGCAGTGTGTATGCGGAGGGACCCGGCGACGAGCTGTTGGCGATCTGTCGCGCGCATGCTTCCGTGTGCTAGCAACTAGCTACATTTGTAGCTCATGAGTATGGGCCATAAAAGAAACCAGAACTGAGAAGAGTATGGGGGCTGCCATCGTTATTGTCTTCCAGCAAATGCCTGTTACCCGACTGCCATAAAGATGTTTTGCTTTCAGAAGCATCTGGGTGACAGCTCTGGGGACAGCAAGCAGCCAGCAGTGTCCCCTGTTCCACATGATAGTTCTGGGTCAGTGACTTAGAGCAGTGTTTCTCAACAGCTTATTTGACTGTACCCGTTTTAAAACCTTGTACTCACCAAGTACCCCCCCGAGCATAGTAAACATTATCACAAGTGTCCCTTGACAAATATATATTTAATCATAGTACATGATAATTGGTTCTAAACAACTACCAAGCATTTACCATCGCTTTAAGTTAGCTAAAATACTAATTTGGTGTTTTATATAGGATTTATTATTTTCTAAAACTCCAAATTTGCTATTCTTTGTTAAGTATATCACGCCCAAGTACCCCCTGGAACCATCAGAAGTACCCCCTGGGATACGCGTACCACACGTTGAGAACCTAGGATTTAGAGGATACTACAGGCAAAGGATCAGCATGACAATCAAAACCCAGCAAATAGCAAAGGGGAATTAAGGGCTGGTTCAGACGGACGCTTGCAGAGCGTTTACTGCCAGCGTTCGGGGCTTGGCGTTAAACGCTCCCATTCAAGTGAATGGGAGCGTTTGTACCAAGCTTTTACGCGCGTTTGCACGAACGCGGCGTTCGGGTCCCGATTTTCACTGGCGTTCAAGGAGCCCCTGGAAGCTACATGTTGCTTCCAGGGGCGGTTAACCGCAACGGGTAATGTCCCCCTAGGGGAAGAAAAAACGCGACCGCATCCGAACGCAATGCGAACGCTGCTGAAAGCCTGAACGCATTGCCGCCGCGACGCCAACGAACGTGATGCCTCCAAACGTCCGTCTGAACCAGCCCTAAGAAGTAGGCCTCCATGTCCCTTTCACTGAGAGGCAGTTCATATATACATACATATATGCGCTAACCGGTACAATTAATGCAACACCTATATCCCTGTTACACTCTGGTGTGTATGTGTGTCATACAATGGTGAATGATTCCTTCCCTATTGTTTCCACCTCACTACCTTTTAGATTGTAAGCTGGCAAGGGCAGGGACCGCCGCCTATTGTTTCTTATTATGCTGTACAGTGTTCTCCTTAGGCACTTTTAGCCAGGTGCTCCACCTGGCTAATTTCGGTGAGCACCTGGCTGTCATGGGCATAGCTCCTCATCCTTCTCCTATGCTGCAAGCAGAATTGTGCTGGCCCTGCATTCTCCCAGTTGCGCCCCACCCAACTTCATGCCTAAGGTCTCCTACTGAATAGGTGCTGGCTTACTGAACAGGCAGAGCCGAGATTTGAACCCTGGTCTCCTGTGTAGAGAAGCGAAAAAAAAATGATGATATTATGATTTGTATGTGTAGTACAGCTAAGAAAAAAAACATTAAGATCAGATACATCAGTCTAATTGTTTCCAGTACAGGAAGAGTTGAGAAACTCCAGTTGTTATCTCTATGCAAAAAAGCTATTAAGCTCTCCAACTAACTTAGTAGTGGAGAGGGCTGTTATCTGACTTTTATTATCTCAACTGTAATTGAACTGTTTACTTTTCCTCTGCTAGAGGAGAGTTCATTACTTCACAGACTGCTCTGAAAGACTCATTTTGAATGCTGAGTGTTGTGTAATCTGCACATATTATAGAGTGATGCAATGTTAGAAAAAACACTATATACCTGAAAATAAAAATATGAGAATATTTTCTTTGCTGCTAATCTTCTAGTAATTATTCATAGTACACAACCAATTCATTATATCATATATTTTTTTTTCGCTTCAGTGTCTCTTTAACCATTACACCATCCAGCCACTACAAATGATAACCCTTCACCACATCTGACCACTTAGGTCTAGGATCTGTGAGATTTGCTAACACCTAGACAATGTTTCATATGTGGATACCAAAATGATTATGTATGCTGTCACATAGGCTTATGACTGAAGTCAGGGCTGTTTTTATACATAGGCAACCAAGGTAGATAGATGCCTGGGGTAAAAGCTGTAGTAAACCGCACCACAGAGCTATTGTTATGTTTTTTGGAATTCTTATACACAATTGCTAGTTCCATTAACACCTAAATAAACTGGCCCTAACAGTTAAAGGAATGGTTTGTTATGTGGATTCAGACAGTTTGGCCCTGTGAGGTTAGGCTGGTCTGATAATTCTATGCATATCTTTTAAAGACTTATTTTGAGAAACATTGTCATTTCTATACATATATATAACCTATCATTTTGTTATTGGTGCCTACAAAAATAATGAATGTACACTATGACCTTCCTATTCATAAGATTGGGAGAGACAAAAGGAACCATGCCTGGGGCACAAGAATGGCCAGAGATGGCACTGACTGGAGTTTACTCAGTTATCCAATAAAAGGTATCAATTATTCCTACATTTCCAAATATGATCTGCGGCAAACTGGTAAATATTTATTTGCGGCAACAAAATAGTTTGTATACTTAGGTACCCAAAGTGTCATTTCTCTGCTGTGTAATTTGCTTGCAGCCTTTCCCAGAAGTTTGCAGAGTGTCAAGTACAATCTCCCCCTCTGCACTGCCT
Source organism: Hyperolius riggenbachi (assembly GCF_040937935.1). Lineage (NCBI taxonomy): Eukaryota > Metazoa > Chordata > Amphibia > Anura > Hyperoliidae > Hyperolius > Hyperolius riggenbachi. Next base: position 369,146,500 of record NC_090648.1, on the reverse strand, counting down.
TTCGGTTAACAGCAGTGAGTGTGTCGCCTACACTGGTGAATGGTACAGCAATCCAGCGTGATCTCTAGATGCACGGTCATGTGATTTGACCTAGTGTTATAAAAACATGATTCCAGCAAGTAACCCATTTTACATAATCTATTCTACAGATTGGAAAAAAGATGTATTAAAGATCACAAAAAACTCCAACATTCCACTTTAATCTGTAAGTACAGAGTGACGACTTGTATCTATGTTCACCGATGTCTCGTTGTCTTTGCTGGAGACTCACTCCTTCTGCTGCAACTTAGATGATCCCACTACTCCAGCTTGATTTCCCAGAAATATTATAATTGCTTTTAGTAGCATGGCAGCTGGAAGAAACAAATACACGGCACCCAATAAACGGGATAATGCCATGTGTCAGCTGTATCAGTAGTCTTTCCTGCATAAGAGAACAATATAATCTTATGCCTGTTAATTTTTCATCAGAAACCTTTGTGGTTGTATTTGTGTTAACATGTCTAAAAGGGTCAGCGCTCTGCTACTGCCTAAATATAATGATAAACAGGCAGTTGGAGCAGCTGCTCAACAGAGTGACAGTGGGCAGAACAATAGACAGCCATGTACTGACCAGTCAGACTCAGCATAAGACAGCTTATCATTAGGCCTCTTCCACCCACCAGCTAAACCTTTACTTACAAGGATCCGTCTGTCACGTGACAATAACAGTCTGCTCTGTGAGCTACTCAGCACAGTCTGTGAGACAGCCAATGTCAGACGCTCTCTGGATATTTCTACAGCAAGTCTTTATGGTCAACCTGATGCTGGGAACACATGACGCAACTTCCGGTTTCCTTTTAAACAATACCAGTTGCCTGGCTGTCCTCTTCATCCTGTGTCTCTTTAGACCCTAAAAAGGCATATGCAGATGCCTTTAGATTGTAAGCCTTGGCAGGGCCTCCCCCTTCCCTTAGTGTGTCCTTCTTAATTTTACTACACCAGCAATTACACCCTTCTCATGGACTAACTCGTATTTGTTTTGCCGGGTCTCTGTAAACCGCATTTTATACACCTTGTGCTATGTTGTATAACCGTTTGCTACCTCTCTGTCTGTCACCCCTTGCTGCAATGTTTCCCTATTTATTGTCCAGCGCTGCGTTATAATAATAATATGCAGATCAGGTACTCTGACTCCGCTGACTCAGATTTTACTGGATTAGCCATATGCTTGTTCCAGGGTTTTGACTCAGACACTACGTATGCCAGAAGATCAACAGGGCTGCCAGGCAACTGGCATTTTTTTTTTACAAGGGAATAAATAATGCAGCTTCAATATCACCTCAGGTCGACTACAATACATACATAGACATATGACTATGGTAGGGACTAGATTGTGAGCTCCTCTGAGGGACAGTTAGTGACAAGACTATATATACTCTGTACAGCTCATGCGCATGATTACGTTTCTGTACACGTCACAATATTTCGGAAACGATCACTCTTCTCTTACAAAATCATCAGGAAAAATGCGTGGTGGGTACGGACCCTTAATGATGCGATCAGAAATTGCCAGTAAACATCAAAACGCTTCCAATGTTGTCATTTTAAAAAACGGTTTCGCTGTAGCAACAAATTTTGGGCAAGCCATCTCCGTCAATGAACCCTAAAAAGCTGCTCTGTTTAGTCTTCTATATTTTATCCTTGAAACCACTAATGAAAAAGTACTGAAATGTCAGCTGGAAATTAAATTCACATTCCAGTCACATGTCTCCATTTTCTGGCTTAGACATTTCTTCCTCATGTTTATTTTCTCTGACATCAGAACCTGTTTGCACAAAGCCAATATATGAACAATGCTCTTTTGTGCCACACATATTAAGCTTTCAGGTCCAGCTTACACTGGCCAAGGAACAGTGATTATGGAGTGTGACGCAGTGACTGTTTCACAGTGCATTCTCTTACCTCACATAGGAGGTGAAATGCAACCATGCCATTTGTGAATGGCCAATGGGGTCCTTTTTATCATGTCCTATATAATCAGGGAGCTAAAGTAATGGATCACATTTAAAGTTTACATCAGTTATCTTCCAGTATGGCTCAGGTAGGCTAAAGGTGGCCAGTAAGGCTGAACGCTTGTTTACGAACGATTCTTTATATGAATAATCAGAAATGATCATTCGGGACCAATGTATGCAGCTTGAAAATGGACCACTTTGGTGTGATTTGATTGGTCCATTTTCAAACTACATAAAATTACATTCAAAATGTGCATAGGCCTATAACAACCCCAAATTATTTGCATGTCACTGACCATCCCTAACAGGGCTACAGCGGGCCTACGGAGGGAAAGCCACCCTATTAGTTCTCTTGCACACGTGGATAAGCCCGATCCTCCCACCCACACACCGTCTTGACCCATTTTTGGGATATTTAAAAGTCGGCTTATCTACAGTATCAAAGCTATATAATAAATACAAAAGAAGAAATATGTATTTCAAACACATGAAGCCCTGGGTTAGAGACAAGTGGTGAGAACAGTTGTGAGAACATCTCACACTGGAAAAGAGCTGCACTGGGAGCGACTGTAACCTGTTATTTTATGCAGTATTTAAGCTTGTAAGCTGTGAAGTGTGACACGGATAATTACACCAGCTGCAGTATTATAGAAAGGTAACTGTTCTGCAAAGGTTATACTGTACAAAACAATACAAAAATGCATTTCAAACAAACCAAAAGGTCAGAGGAAACAATAGATGTTCTCATATACGGAGGAAAGTAAAAGCAAAGTATGTGCACTTCCACGTCATCCTATCTGTACATGCTGTTACCTTACTTACCACATTGCTTGACACGGGTTTATTTTAAAGCAGACTCAAATTAAACCACAGTGACAAACTAACATTTATTTAGGGTAACAGTTATTGTTTTCTAAAGGTCTGATGATAAAAAAGAAAAGGGGAAAAAAAAAAAAAACCATTGATTGTTCACTACTACAGACATGAGCTATTAAAGAGAAACGATAACCAAGAATTGAACTTCATCCTAATCAGTAGCTGATACCCCCTTTCCCATGAGAAATATTTTCCTTTTTCACAAACGGATCATCAGGGGGCTCTGTATGGCTGATATTGTGTGATGTCAGGACCATAGTTCTGACATAACACTGTGGGAGCCGTGTTGCATTGTGGGAAATAACAGCTATTTCAAGCTGTTTCCAACTGCCAGAAAAAAGCAAGCAGCATCTCCTTCCACTGACATCACTTGCCAGCAGTACAAATGTCACCATGTGATAAATGTCAGAATGTTAATCAGGGAGAAGAAAGATTTTACAATGGGCAAACACTGCTTAATTTTTACAATAATTATGTATAAATGATTCACTTTTTTATTATTTCCACTGGAGTTCCTCTTTAAGGTTGCCATACACTCATCAATTTTCTTATTTGATTCTTTGCAGATTTGATTCATCTTGCTGGGAATAGATTCCCCATTTTAAACAAAAATCGATCGAAAGTATCGATCGGACAGGATGGAAAATATAAAACAAACAATCAGGGGTGGGGCAAGAACATTGGCAGATTGATGGCCTATAGCTTTGCACTGCATCGAACAGTGCAACTGTGCAATTCGATCCATTTTCATTAGATTGCCTGCTGGAACCTATTGGAAATGGATGTGCAGTGTATGGAAGGAATAGATTACTTTTAAATCGTGGGGGCCGGGCCTCGATCTCTTGGCCAACATTTCTGGGCTGGGTCCTAAAGCTTAGCAAAGCATTCTGTTGCTGTGGAGAGGGGAGGAGAAATGGTGGCGTGGCACACAACAGAGTGGTAAGGGTAAAAAGGAAAGCAATAGGCTCAGCCTGCACTCGGCCCAGACCATCCACCACCTCCCAATCATTTGGTGATGCATCGGGGTCATTGTACACATGCTAAATTCTTAGGAGAAGTCACCTTGGCCGAGATCCATCTAGCGTGCATACAGGAATTTAGTGCTGCCCAGGGGAACAGCCGGTGGTAGAGGTACATGATAGGTGACTGCACAGTTTCAGTCATCATTAAAGGGGCACTACAGCGAAAAACTGTAAAATTGAAAATATGTGCAAACATATACAAATGAGAAGTACATTTTTTCCAGAGTAAAATGAGCCATAAATTACTTTTCTCCTATGTTGCTGTCACGCAGAGTAGGTTGTAGAAATCTGACAGAAGTGACAGGTTTTGGACTAGTCCATCTTATTATAGGGGATTCTCAGGGATTTATATATTTTCAAAAGCACTTAGTGAATGGCAGTTGCTCTGTCCATCTGCCAAAAAACAGTGTAGCGAGCAGGGAAGCTGGCCAGCATCTTTGTATAAATCCTTTTTAGGGAATATCTTTATAAAGAACAGGGGTGGCGCCAGGGGGGTGCAAGGGGGTGCTCGAGCACCCCCTAGAATTGTCCAAGCACCCCCAAAGCACCCCCTGGAGTGAACTGACTTCAGGCGTCTAAAAGACGCCAAGTCAGTTCACACAGCGGCAGCACGGAGCAGCAGGCAGGGCTACGGTAAGATGGCCGCCCGGAGCCCTGTTCTGCAGACTTCGAGTCTGCAGTGCATGGCTTCGGGCGGCCATTTTCCCGTAGCCCTGCTCTCTGCATGCAGGCAGGAAGTCTCGTCGTGACGTCGGGAAGGAAGAGGATCGTGGGCGCGCGGGCGCCGCGCGCCACAATGAGGTCGGGACTCGGGACAGGAGGTCGGGAAAGAAGGTCTTCTGGCTGTAGGTGAGTAAATGGGTTTTTCTTTTCTTTTTCAGTTGATGCTGATTGTGCATATTGGGGTCATATCTGCTACGGATTGTGCATATTGGGGTCATATCTGCTACGGATTGTGCATATTGGGGTCATATCTGCTACGGATTGTGCATATTGGGGTCATATCTGCTACGGATTGTGCATATTGGGGTCATATCTGCTACGGATTGTGCATATTGGGGTCATATCTGCTACGGATTGTGCATATTGGGGTCATATCTGCTACGGATTGTGCATATTGGGGTCATTTCTGCTACCGATTGTGCATATTGAGGTCATTTCTGCTACCGATTGTGCATATTGGGGTCATTTCTGCTACCGATTGTGCATATTGGGGTCATTTCTGCTACCGATTGTGCATATTGGGGTCATTTCTGCTACCGATTGTGCATATTGTGGTCATTTCTGCTACCGATTGTGCATACTGGGGTCATTTCTGCTACCGATTGTGCATACTGGGGTCATTTCTGCTACCGATTGTGCATATTGGGGTCATTTCTGCTACCGATTGTGCATATTGGGGTCATTTCTGCTACCGATTGTGCATATTGGGGTCATTTCTGCTACCGATTGTGCATATTGGGGTCATTTCTGCTACCGATTGTGCATATTGGGGTCATTTCTGCTACCGATTGTGCATATTGGGGTCATTTCTGCTACCGATTGTGCATATTGGGGTCATTTCTGCTACCGATTGTGCATATTGGGGTCATTTCTGCTACCGATTGTGCATATTGGGGTCATATCTGCTACCGATTGTGCATATTGGATTGTGTCATATCCGCTACCGATTGTGCATATTGGGGTCATATCTGCTACCGATTGTGCATATTGGGGTCATATCTGCTACCGATTGTGCATATTGGGGTCATATCTGCTACCGATTGTGCATATTGGGGTCATATCTGCTACCGATTGTGCATATTGGGGCCATATCTGCTACCGATTGTGCATATTGGGACCATATCTGCCACCGATTGTGCATATTGGGACCATATCTGCCACCGATTGTGCATATTGGGACCATATCTGCTACCGATTGTGCATATTGGGACCATATCTGCTACCGATTGTGCATATTGGGACCATATCTGCTACCGATTGTGCATATTGGGACCATATCTGCTACCGATTGTGCATATTGGGACCATATCTGATAACGATTGTGCATATTGGGGCCATATCTGCCACCGATTGTGCATATTGGGACCATATCTGCCACCGATTGTGCATATTGGGACCATATCTGCCACAGATTGTGCATATTGGGACCATATCTGCTACCGATTGTGCATATTGGGGCCATATCTGCTACCGATTGTGCATATTGGGGTCATATCTGCTACCGATTGTGCATATTGGAGCCATATCTGATAACGATTGTGCATATTGGGGTCATTGGACGTGTTTTTTGTTAAAATCTGCTTACATTACGTGTATTTTCTTGAGAAAACCTGCACAATTATGTGAATTTTCTGGGAAAAGGGTCACCAAAACTTGGGCCCTCTGTCTTTGCGTTGCACTTTTAAAGGGAACCCGAGGTGAGAATAATATTGAGGCTGCCATATTTATCTCCCTTTAAGCAATACCAGTTGCCTGGCTGCCGTGCTGGTCCTCTGCCTCTTATTCTTTCAACCATAGACCCTGAACAAGCATGCAGCAGGTCAGGGGTTTCTGACAATATTGTCAGAACTGACAAGATTAGCTGCATGGCTTGTTTCTGGTGTAATTCAGTTCACTACTACAGCCAAATAGATCAGCAGGGCTGCCAGGCAACTAGTATTGTTTAAAAGGAAATAAATATGGCAGCCACCATATCACTCTCACCCTGGGTTCACTTTAAATTACAGTTAGCCCCGCCCTCATCCGGTCATGGCCACGCCCATTTTTTCACCGCGGCGCGCTTCGCACGCCGCAGGTTGTAGCCACACCCATTTCCCCCCGGAAATTGGTCCAGCACCTGCATAGCACCCCTTAAAAAAATTTCCTGGAGCCGCCACTGATAAAGAATAAAAGCCTTGCTGAAAATCCCCTATGAAGAGATGAACTAGTCCAAAACCACTCATCTGATCAAGTCCTTGCAACCAAGAGGTTTCCACCTTTCCCGATCGATCCAACGGACTGATTTTGGCTAGAAATCTATAGAAAGATCGCTCTGGCAGCCATTTTGCGGGACAGATTCGATAACATTTTTAAATTGGAAGGTCGATCGGGCTGCAATATTGAGTAATGTAATGGGCACCCTTAGTGGTGCAATGTGGGAGGTCAGTGTTAAAGATATCAATTTGCCTGACTTACCACTAATCTAACAGTGTATGCCCAGCATTAGAGTTATCCATCTCCTGTGTGGTAAAAGAACACACTGAAACAATCACTGTGTCACGCTCCATAATCACTGTTCCTTGGCCAGGGTGAACTGGACCTGAAAGATGAATAGATGTAGCATAAAAGGGCATTGTTCATACACCAGCCTTGTGAAAACAGGTTCTGAAGTCACTGGAAATAAGTAAGAGGAAGAAAAGCCTTAGCCAGAAAATGGAGACATGTGACTGGAATGTGAATTTAAATTTCAAGCTGGAATTAGAATGTTCGCGTCCAGCACCATTTCTTTAGACTATAAAGATACAGAATAAGATGGGCTGGCAGCTTCTGACTGCAAGCATGTGACAAATATATAGGCACCAGTTACCTCAGCCAGGCTCATGCAAACAAGGACTTTGAAGCTAGCCATCCATGGGTCAATAACAACCTGATTTACCTAGCGATCAATCACTCCTCCACAGGAAATCAGTCAGTTGTAGTGACTGATGCATCACCTTGCCCCACTCCCTTTTTTCAGCAGAAAACTCTAGCTAAAGGAGCCCATACACTGGTCGATTTCAGCCATCGATCAATCAATTCTATAGAATCTATCGATCAGAAATCAATTCTTTCAAATCATCCAATCGAACGATTTGCGATCGATTTCTATCAATTTGATCTATCTGACAGGATGGAAAATCTAGCTCGATCTGCTGCTGGCAGCAGATTGATGGCCCATAGGGTTGCATTGCATCTAATGGTGCAATAATGCATTTAGATCGGTTTTCAATAGATTTCCAATAGATTTCATTCTGAAATCTATTGGAAATCTGTTCCTAGTGTGTGGCACACAACAGATAGATTCCTGTCAGATTCAACTAGACAGGCATCTGACAGAAATATATCTGATGGTTGAATCTATAGGTATATGGCCACCTTTACACTGTACCACACAAAGTGACACAGAACCATGAGTCTCAATCTCCCCTAGTCGCTCAATTACAATTTACTGCTGTGACTCATCAAATGTTTGATCAGCAAAGTGTTCATAAAGATTGGGGTGCACATCTCGACAAAATCAATCCCAGTGATCAATTTTCAGGCAGCAAGTGAGCGGGTGCCATTGTCACGGATACCAGCAGCTCTGAGAGAGCGCTTTGCATTAAAAGGATTTAAACATTACAGTAATAAAACCCCTACTCTTTAAGGCCCCTTTCGTACTGCGTGTGTCGCAGGAAATTGCAGCATGCTTTCGCAGGAGCAGTGATAGCCCTGTGCAGCCAGCCCAGAGATTGCGGTGTGGCAGGGCTGGACGCGGTAACGTGCTGCATGCAGTGTTTTACTGGACGACTTGCACGATTATCCCAGAAGTGAAGGATACTTTCTATGGAAAGTATGCCTCACTGACTTTGTCGCACTGAGGCCATAATACGTCTTTTCATGCAAAGTGCAATCATTAGGGATCGTACCGCGTCAAGTATTGCAACTGCAAATGAAGTTTAAAACATTTTCAATTGTTGTATCAAAAGAGAAATGACATAACACTGCGACTGCTGTGCACTTTTCCCTTGCTCCAGTGCTTTCTACACAGGCGCCGACACTTACTAAATGCAAAAGGACCAACATTTGTGATCGGGCAAAAAAAATCAGATAGAAGTGACCTTGCACTAATGGAAATCTACCTACACAGTTTCCAATAATGAGATTCAACAAGAACCACGTCATGTTGAAACGTAAGCAGCGGAAAGGGAACATCACAATTTGCCTGAAAAAGCAAGTGTTAATGCGATCAGCAAATGGCAGGAACTCTGAAAACCAGACTGAAACGCACACAGTGGAAAAAAAGTGGTCCTAATTTATTACTAATATTGATTTACAAAACGCCAACATATTCCATGGCACTGTACAGAGCAAGAAACAAACATGGAGTACATAATAATACAATGCTATACACAAAATATAGTCACTGGTACATAATACAGAATTGGTAGACATAGTAATTATAGTGTCAAATGTAACATGATGAACAAAATGTATAACAAAATCCAAGACACAAAAGGGTGAGAGTACTCTGCCCCTGTGAGCTAACAATCTAAAGCAGGGGTAGGGAACCTATGGCCAGATGTGGCTCTTTTGATGGCTGCATCTGGCTCACATAATAGTCAGTAGGGGAATAACATTTTCAAAGTAGGCTACTACTGTAGCATGCACTACTAACTTACTCGCACTCCCCCAAAATGAACGGCTGCTCCAATTGTCCCACTCTGGGCCCTGTCGGGTCCAGTGACTTTGTATGACGAGATCCCCACACTTTGAATTGGCCCAATAGGCTGTCTGTCACTTGACAGGCAGCCTATTGGGCCAAAGTGCGGTGATCTCATCCTACAAAGTGAATCAACCCCCAAGTCAGCTAGCTAATTGTACAAGCTGTTAGTCAGTATTTCTCCTGTCTGGGAAATTGCTGATGTTGCTAAATCCCAAGAGAAGCTGAAGATGTGTCTGACACTTCCGCTGCCCAGCGGATCAACTGTATACACATCACCATGGCAACAGGGACAGCCCTCTGCTGCGCATGCGCACTGTCCCAGTTTGAAACATATTGTACGGCTCTCACAGAGTTACATTTTCAAATATGTGGCATTTATGGCTCTCAGCCAAAAAGGTTCCTGACCCCTGATCTAAAGGAATAGAGATGGGTCAAAAGTGGAATTCGACAGGTCCCAGCAATGCGTGAAAGCACATATATAGATATAGGGTGGCCCAGCATACAAAGCAGTACATATTACTCACTGATTGCTCCAGTGTACGTTGGCTGGGTTAGATCTTTTGGCACCTTACGGTAGATGTCAAACCTTAAAGAGAAGAAATAGAATACTATAAATATAAACATTCACAATGTCACAGCTGCATGGAACAGAAAGGGTTATTTTATAAATTAATATAAATGTATTTTATGGTACAGTTAACAGTTTGATAAAATGTAGGCTTAATTTTGTATCTCTACATTATACAGTGATGTGAAAAACTATTTGCCCCCTTCCTGATTTCTTATTCTTTTGCATGTTTTTCACACTTAAATGTTTCTGCTCATCAAAAACCGTTAACTATTAGTCAAAGATAACATAATTGAACACAAAATGCAGTTTTAAATGATGGTTTTTATTATTTAGTGAGAAAAAAAAAAAAAAACCTCAAAACCTACATGGCCCTGTGTGAAAAAGAAATTGCCCCCTGAACGTAATAACTGGTTGGGCCACCCTTAGCAGCAATAACTGCAATCAAGCGTTTGCGATAACTTGCAACGAGTCTTTTACAGCACTCTGGAGGAATTTTGGCCCACTCATCTTTGCAGAATTGTTGTAATTCAGCTTTGAGGGTTTTCCAGCATGAACCGCATTTTTAAGGTCATGCCACAACATTTCAATAGGATTCAGGTCAGGACTTTGACTAGGCCACTCCAAAGTCTTCATTTTGTTTTTCTTCAGCCATTCAGAGGTGGATTTGCTGGTGTGTTTTGGGTCATTGTCCTGCTGCAGCACCCAAGATCGCTTCAGCTTGAGTTGACGAACAGATGGCCGGACATTCTCCTTCAGGATTTTTTGGTAGACAGTAGAATTCATGGTTCCATCTATCACAGCAAGCCTTCCAGGTCCTGAAGCAGCAAAACAACCCCAGACCATCACACCACCACCACCATATTTTACTGTTGGTATGATGTTCTGTTGCTGAAATGCTGTGTTACTTCTACGCCAGATGTAACGGGACACGCACCTTCCAAAAAGTTCAACTTTTGTCTCGTTGGTCCACAAGGTATTTTCCCAAAAGTCTTGGCAATCATTGAGATGTTTTTTAGCAAAATTGAGACGAGCCTTAATGTTCTTTTTGCTTAAAAGTGGTTTGCGCCTTGGATATCTGCCATGCAGGCCGTTTTTGCCCAGTCTCTTTCTTATGGTGGAGTCGTGAACATTGACCTTAATTGAGGCAAGTGAGGCCTGCAGTTCTTTAGATGTTGTCTTGGGGTCTTTTGTGGCCTCTCGGATGAGTTTTCTCTGCGCTCTTTGGGTAATTTTGGTCGGCCGTCCGGCCACTCCTGGGAAGGTTCAACACTGTTCCATGTTTTTGCCATTTGTGGATAATGGTTCTCAATGTGGTTCGCTGGAGTCCCAAAGCTTTAGAAATGGCTTTATAACCTTTACCAGACTGATAGATCTCAATTACTTTTGTTCTAATTTGTTCCTGAATTTCTTTGGATCTTGGCATGATGTCTAGCTTTTGAGGTGCTTTTGGTCTACTTCTCTGTGTCAGATAGCTCCTATTTAAGTGATTTCTTGATTGAAACAGGTGTGGCAGTAATCAGGCCTGGGGGTGACTATAGAAATTTAACTCAGGCGTGATAAACCACAGTTAAGTTATTTTTTAACAAGGGGGGGGGCAATCACTTTTTCACACAGGGCCATGTAGGCTTGGAGATTTTTTTTCCTCACTAAATAATAAAAACCATATTTTAAAGAGACACTGAAGCGAGAATAAATCTCGCTTCTTGTCTCATAGTCAGCAGGGGCATGTGTTCCCCTGCTAAAACGCTGCTATCCCGCGGCTAAACGGGGGTCCCTGACCCCCCTCCCCCTGCAAAATCTACGACCAACTTGGTCGTAGATTTTGCTGCTCTTGAGGCAGGGCTAACGGCTGCAGCCTTGCCTCTCAGCGCAGTCTATCAGCGGCGCATCGCCGCCTCTCCCCCGCCCCCCTCAGCGAAGGAAGACTGTTATCTTTGACTAATAGTTAATGGTTTTTGATGAGCAAAAACATTTAAGTGTGACAAACATGCAAAAGAATAAGAAATCAGGAAGGGGGCAAATAGTTTTTCACATCACTGTAGTACCTACAAGTTGCACATTCTATAACATACAGTATTATAGGTTTTCCGAGCAAACTCAGTACAGACTTAAAAATACCACCCAGTCAGGGTACGCAAACATTGTATTAAAGGTTGACAGTCTTGAAATCTTGATTACCAAAACTTATCAGTACAAAGTGTGAGTTCCAAGCTCTATGTGTACGGTTGCTGCTGTATGGATAGCACTATCCAGGCTGAATCCATCTGAGAACACCGGAGCTTCCAGGAATGAAGCTCTAAGGTGCAGGTACTGGCCAGTGTCTGGGCTCCTCTCCAAGCACTTTAAAGTGCACCTAAACTCAGACCTTCTCTCTGCTCTAAGGCTACTTTCCCACCAGGACGTTGCTTTTTAGGGGACGTTATGGTCGCATAACATGCCTTTAACGCAACGCCTGGTGGTGTTCGATGTGGACGTCAGACTGAGCCGCGTTGTGCAGTTCACTCTGGCGTCCGTGATGCGTACTCTTGGACGCATGCGGCATCACGTGGTCCCGCCAGCCAATCGCCGCACAGAGCAGCCGCTCCAGGAAGTAAACACTGCACGTTACACCGTGCAGTGAATATTAATTAGCCATGTGGCTGGCGAGGAGGAGGAGGGGAGACCTCCATCTCCAAAACTACTGAGCATGTGCAAACAGTCTAACGCGGCTTAGCCGCTATAACGTACAGCACGCAGCACTTTAACTTGACGTGCTGCGTTACAATGTAACGCAACGTGGGCACTGTGAACAGCCCATTGACTTTTCATTACTGTGCGGTGGGCTGCGTTACAGGCTGCACTAACGTGCGCCTGTAACGTCTAACTGTGAAAGCAGCCTAAAAGATACACAACAGCATAATAAGCTTTAAACAAAAAACATGTATTTGTTACAGCTGATGCCAATCCTGAAATAAATCTGCACAGTTACTACTTCCTGATTCATGAAAGCATATTATTTACACTAAAGCAAACGTCCTCCTTTGCTGTACCTGTTTTGAATGCATGTTGTGTATTTTAGTCCACAATTGTGGAGCTCTGCACATCTATTGCAGGTAGTCAATTCGGGTGCAGCCTCTGGAAGCGCTGCCAATGTCTCCTGCCGTACAAAACTCAAGTAAGTAATGCTGCATACACACTTGAGATAAAAGTCTTTGGAAAAGGCAAGATCACAGACCAATTTTACCCCATTCCATGTAGTATGGGAGCCATACTCTACACAACCTATTCTATGGAGCTGCACTCCCCATCAGATAAAAATAAGCAAGATGCTGCACACAAAGATGCTGTACACATTCAGAAGATCATTATCTGCAAAAGATCTCTTCCTGCAATAGATCCATTCCTGCAAAATGCATTCATAGTCTATGAGATCTGCAGATCATCATACACACCTTGTTTAACAGGCAATCATCTGCAGATCATCTGCAGATCATATCCACCAGGATGGATTTTCAGATCTGCAGATGATTGCCAGATATGCAGATGAAGTCTGTTAAACAAGGTGTGTATGAGGATCTGCAGATCTCATAGACTATGAATGAATTTTGCAGGAATGGATCTATTGCAGGAAGAGATCTTTTGCAGATACTGATCTTTTGAATGTGTACGGGCATCTTTGTGTGCAGCATCTTGCAAAGATTTTATCTGATGGGGAGTGCAGCTCCATAGAATAGACTGTGTAGAGTATGGCTCTCATACTACATGGAATGGGGTAAAATTGGTCTGTGATCTTGCATTTTCCAAAGACTTTTATCTCAAGTGTGTATGCAGCATAAGTATACTTATGGCTAGCTGCAAACATGTGCATAAATTTGCATTAAAATTATAGATTAGGACTAGTACATGATTCGCATTCAAGGCATGTATTTAGCCCCTGTGGAGCTCTGCATGCCTCTGTTGGTCTACAATTCAGTTGCAGCCTATGAGCGCTGTCATTTGTTTGATGTCTGTTTGAGAGAAATGTGTATACCATTTTATGACTAGCAGCACTAGGAAAAAAAAATCATGTTTTTATCGTTAGACTAGCGGTAGGTCTTCCCCGAGAGGACCAGTCATCGCCGTGGGGAAGTCTAGTAGGGAATAATAATTTGTGCACATATTATTTATACTGAAGCTAACGTCCTCCTTTGCTGTACCTGTTTTGAATGCATGTTGTGTATTGTAGTCCACAATTGTGTAGCTCTGCACATTTATTGCAGGTAGTCAATTCGGGTGCAGCCTCCGTTTGGAAGCGCTGCCCATGTCTCCTGCTGTACAAAATGTATTTACATTGGCAGAGCATTTAGGGAAAGCGCTAGCGATTCAAAGCGCTCCCCAAACGCTCAAAAAAAAAATCGCTTTAGTGGGGTCCAGCCCTAACAGATGACCAAAGGTGCCCATTAATGTACAATTTTTAGCAAATTATGTTTTGAATATGATCATTCAGATTGAAAGATAATAATCGATCAACACCACTAAAGAATCCATCTTGCGATCATATCTCCACCAGTTATGAGAAAATCCCCCAAGCGAAACAATTTCTTTAAAGGACAACTGAAGTGAGAAGGATATGGAGGCTGCCATTTTTATTACCTTTTAGGCTGCTTTCACAGTAAGACGTTACAGGCGCACGTTAGTGCAGCCTGTAACGCAGCCCAACTCACAGCAATGTAAAAGCAATGGGCTGTTCACAGTGCCCACGTTGCGTTACATTGTAACGCTGCACGTTCTGTGAAAGTGCAGCATACTGTGTGTTATACGCGGCTTTAGCCGTGTTAGACTGCTTGCCCATGCGCAGTAATTAGCCACATGGCTAATTAATATTCACTGCACTGCTGACGTGCAGTGTTTTCTTCCTGGAGCGGCCGCTTTGTGTGCTGATTGGTTGGCGGGACCACGTGATGTGGAGTAGAACACTCCGCATCACTTGGTCCCGCCAGCCAATCAGCACCACGGAGACGCAGTGCGCACAAAGAGCTGCATAACGCGGCTCACTCTGGCGTCCTCCTTGAACACCACCAGGCGGTGCGTTAGGGCACGTTATGCGACCATAATGTCCCCTAAATCGCAACGTCTTGGTGTGAAAGAGTCCTTAAACGATACCAGTTGCCTGGCAGCAATGTTGGTCTATCTGGCTGCAGTAGTGTCTCAGTGTCTCAGTGAACACCAGAAACAATCATGCAGGTAATCTGGTGTGATCTGACAGCAATGATCTGCTGCATGCTTGTTCAGGGTATATAGCTCAAGGTATTAGAGGCAGAGGATCAAAAGGACAGCCAGACAACTAGTATTGCTTAGAAGGAAATAAATATGGCAGCCTCTATATCCCATACGACCGATCGAAATGCGGCTGTTCAGGATCAATTGGCCCATTCGTTTCTCTATTTTTATAGAGTACAAAATATACAATTGTTCAGTTAAAAATGTACCATCAAAGGGGAACCTAAAGGTTTCCACAGACAACACTAGTTTCTAAAAATCCCACTATTCAATTGTCATCATTAGGAAGGGAATAATGGACAGCCAGATAAACCTGTGTGGTTACTGCTGTTTGTCCCTGAAAATGTGGTTCTTCCTCTTCACTACAGAAATAGACCCAATATAGTAACAGAAACAGTGTAAAGGAGGTAAAAAAAAAAAAAAAAAAAGAAGAAGAGAAGAGTCGTGGGAGAAATGGAAGAGAAAGCAAGGTGGACAAAAAAGATGCAGGGGTGCGATGAGTGTACCAGAGAGAGAGAGAAGGAAATGTAGAGGGTGGTACATGGTGGAAACAGGGGCGTTGCTAGCCCCAAAGATCAGTGGCACATGCTCCGTATCTATTTTGAGGTGCTCCTGATGTCCCTCAGGCAGAGTCACCTGTGGTGCCTCAATGGCGGGCATGCTGGGAGCTGTGGTGAATCTATCGGGGGTATGCTGGTTGCTGTTGTGCCTTGATGGGTGCTGTGATGCCTTTATGGGAGCATGCAGGAAGATGTGGTTCTTCTCTGGGGAGTTGTGGTTCCTCAATGAGAGGCCCGTGGAAGCATGGTGGGAGGGGGTCCACTAGAAGGTCAAGGAAGGCTATGGGGGGACTGCCAGCCAGCACAGAAGCCAGGTAACGCTGCCTACTTATGTTTAAGGTGGACCTGAACTCTTGCACAGGACAGAAGGAAAACATAGAGGAATGCACCCTGTATGTATTTAGTGAGTTTATCCTGTCTAATTCCCCCTATGTGTCTAATCACAAGTAGAGATGGCCCGAACCTCCGATTTTAGGTTCCGAGCCTACCGCGAAAGTTTGGTTCACGCGAACCGCAATAGACTTCAATGGAGAGGCGAACTTGGAAAATTAGAAAAAATTATGCTGGCAACAAAAGTGATGGAAAAGATGTTTCAAGGGGTATAACACCTGGGGGGAGACATGGTTAAGTGGAATAGACATCAAAAGTCCCAGGGGAAAAAAAAAAAAAAAAAAAAAAGAAGGAGGAGGAGGGTCTTGTCTTCCAGGGAATTCCAGGATTTCAAAAGCCAGCTTACATACATTGGCCGGGAATCAAACCCAGGTCTAGTGCTTGGTAGGCAGCTCTCCTCACCACTATACCACCACCAACAGTACATGCTGAAGCCAGCCTAGCATGTACCATTATGATATATCCAAATGAAAAATGAACTTGCTTAGGGATTTGTAGGATGTCAAAAGCCAACTCACATTGGCCAGGAATCGAACCCAGGCCTACCGCTCTGTAGGCTGCTATCGTAACCATTATACCACCAACACAACACACTACAATGCTACATGCTGAAGCCAGCCTAGCATGCTATCCTATTATGCTGTTACGTATCTTCTGAGGTGGAAATATACTGATGAGAAAAACAATTGCATCTCTCCTCCTAAAAATGATTTTTTTTTTTTTTTAGGTATCGCAGTGTTTTATTTTATAATTTAAATCTAGTTTTTAAGTTTTTACTGTTTCATGGTCTCTGCTCAGTGGCACCTTCATTGAAGTATGCCAGAGCTCAAATCTATGAATTATTGACCCTTTTTATCTCTTTTCTGCTACAGGAAGCCATTTACTGACAGGAAAGTACTTTATGGTTGTAATTACTTATCAGTGAAGGTTATGCTACAGTCTGACACAGTCCGACTGGATAGAAATGGTCACTTGCATACCTGTTCATGTAAATTTGGCTCCGCCCATCACCACACCCACATTCCGGTGCATGGCCACACCCATTTTCCATCTGGAGTGCCCAAAAATGCCCCAGAGAGAGAGAGAGAGAGAGAGAGAGAGAGAGAGAGAGAGAGCGCGCACAAGACTGCGCAATGTGGAGTGCAAAGAGGAGGGAAACAAGAGATATGTAGCTGCAATGGTTCATCATCATTATTTCCCTTACCAAAAATGATACGGGAAAGATAAATATAGATATATTGCTCTCCAGTGTACATGGTAGCAGCAGACAAGACTGTTCCTGCCATGCTTGGCCCAGCATTATACTGAGCTGACGTACTATGGACCGAAGTCATGAGGGACAGACTGGCTCCCTCAAAGGCCACTATAATCTATTTATGACAGTGTTAGGATTAATCCATGCAAATCCCTTATGGCCCAGAAAAAAAAAATGGATACAGCAGCTCTCTTTTTCCATTTCCCTTTCCAAAATCAACAAGCCATCCAACTCCCTCCTTGTAAAATATATTAAAAGGCCCAGAGACCTGACTTCATAGGCTGCGAGCCAAGCAAACTGACAGCTCAGTGATTTGGCACAGACCCGCACTGACTTTAATAAAAGGTTCTGACATGCCATTGCTAAAGCAGTTTATCCAAAAGGTTAAGCCCATGTGTTTCACAAAGGAAGAACAGCATACAATTGGAACTTGTTAAAGAACCTTAATCTAAGGTATGCAATGAGTGGACCATGAGGTTAAACGTCTTCAGATAATCCATTACTGAATAAACACTCTTAAAAAGGTGGTTTCAGGGCTTGGACAACAAAGTGATTACCTCAGGCCTTGCTACTAGACCAGACAAGGAACATTTCTATTGCGCTTTTCTCCTGCAAACTCAAAGTGCCAGATCTACAGCCACTAGGACATGCTCTATAGGCGGTAGCAGTAGCAGGAGGAGCTGAGATTCGAAACCTGGTCTCCTATGTCAGAGGCAGAGCTCTTAAAGGGAACCTAAACAGTGAAGTATATGGATTTTTCCTTTTAAAGTAATACCAGTTCCCTGACTCTCCTGCTGATCATGTGTCTCTAATACTTTTAGCCACAGCCCCTGAACAAGCATGCAGATCAGGTGCTCTGACTGAAGTCAGACTGGATTAGCTGCATGCTTGTTTCAGGTGTGTGATTCAGCCACTACTGCAGCCAGAGAGATCAGCAGGACTGCCAGGCAACTGGTATTGTTTAAAAGGAAACATCCATATCCCTCTCAGTTTAGGTTCCCTTTACTCTATATAGCCACCTGCTACATTATATATTTTACCTTAACCGGTTATCAATGGTTTTATTATACTGATATATTAATAGGCCACCAATATATTATTATTATTATTATTATTAAGTATTTATATAGCTGACATCTTCCGCAGGGGTTACTAAACACCTTTCAGTTATCCCTACCATAGTTCTATTTCTATGTACCGGTATGTATCTTGCAGTGTATGCATCATTGTCTAGGGCGGATTTAAGTTAACCAATTAACTTATCTGTATGTTTTTGGGATGTGGGAGGAAACTGAAGGAAACCCACACAGACACGGGGAGAACATAAAAGCTCCATGCAGATAGTGCCCTGGCTGGGATTTGAAACGGGGAACCAGCGCTGCAAGGCGAGAATGCTAACCACTACACCACTGTGCTGCCCATATCCTTTCAAAAAAAAATTACAAATGTAAAAAAAATGATATACAATGATAATAAAAATATACCAACATCAGTAGTTAAAATCAATTAAGCAGATCTACAGTTAGGCCTCTTTCACAGTGAGACGTTGCGTTTGATGCGACGTTAAGGTTGTATAACGTGCCCCTAATGCAATGCATTGAAAGACTATAACTTGGACATTATAGTACATTCTTTAGCCTTGCGTTTGGTGCGGCGTTTGTCACACAGTGATGGAACGAAAACTGCGCATGCGTTACATAAAAAAAAACAAAAAAAAAACACATTACTGAGCATGTGCAACACACACAACGCAGCAGATTTATTGCTATACGCACAGCATGCAGCGCTCTCTAAATATTCCTACACGTTACACGCAACGCAACGTGAATGTTGCACAGACTTAATATTGCTGTGCGTTAGTCCATGATTAAACATTTTCTAATGTGCGACTTTAACGTCGCACTGTGAAAGAGGCCTTAAACAACTAAATGCATACATGGTGGAATGTGTACCAAGCTACCAAAGAAAATGCAATTGCATGCAAGGGACGTTGAGGTTCAGACGATTGCCTCATCTGACACTGGTCAAACTGGTCAAAGCGGTACCAATTTGATCAGTGTCAGGTGAATCGATTCTCTGTCTGTCTCCTCAATTCACCAATGATGTGGTCTGCTTACATCTATCAGTACCCTACCCCATTGGGACAGCGGTCTTATGTGCTATCCAGGGCTGTGGAGTCGGAGTCGTGGAGTAGGGCAATTTTGGGTGCCTGGAGTCGGAGTCGGGAAAAAATGCACCGACTCCGACTCCTAATGAATTTGTAACTGTAATTAAAATAGAAAATATGATAAAATGTTCTATTTCTCAGATAATAGTCATTAAAAATAATGTATATATACAGTAATAGCTGTGCTTAGTCCACAAAAATGAAATAAACCAATCAAAATTAGTTACTTGTGCTGCTGCAATAAAGCAGTCCCCGTATTTTTAAGGTCAGATATACATATCTGATTGTGACTGTATATATGATGTGTACACAGGAATCTCTTATATATACTAAATAACATCTATGCTGTAAGAATAAAGCCTGATGTGTAGCTGTGTCACTAATAGAGATGGTCAACGAGATGGAAATAATTCTGCATTGATTCTGATTTATGCAAATGTATGCACTCCCTTTGCTGATGAAATCAAATAATTTGATATGTTGTTAACATTTGGTTTGGTGACTACAAATTAAAGGGTAACTGAGACGGATGAAAAGTAAAGTTTTATACATACCTGGGGCTTCCTCCAGCCCCCTTCAGGCTAATCAGTCCCTCGCTGTCCTCCACCACCCGGATCTTCTGCTATGAGTCCTGGTAATTCAGCCAGTCAGCGCTGTCCGTCCGCATGCCGCTCCCACAGCCAGGAACATTCTGCACCTGCGCAATAGTGCTGCACAGGTGTAGTATGCTCCTGGCGGCGGAGTGTGTGCATGCGCACTACGCCCGACTGGCACAAGTACCTGGACTCATAGCAGAAGATCCAGGTGGTGGAGGAGGACAACGAGGGACTGATTATCCTGAAGGCGGCTGGAGGAAGCCCCAGGTCTGTATAAAACTTTAATTTCATCTGTCTCAGGTTTACTTTGTTACACAGTAGTACTATACTCTACATATGCACTCCCCACAGAGCTGCAGGGAATCCACTGAGAATGCTGTGCACATTGAACACAGAGGTGTTGTCTGTTTACAATCTCCTCATTCCCCTGCAGAGTACCTGCACATCATTCTTACATGTACCCACACTTACATTGCCTAGGGCCTGATAGATGTTCTTTGTTCCGGTTTGTACCTTTTACAAGTACTCTTACCAAGGACTAGTTTTAGTCTAAAGGTAATAAATATGGCAGTCTCCATATCCTTCTCACTTCAGTCGTCTTGTAAAATTCCTAAGCGTTGGCAGTTAAGAGACGAATTTCATGTTACATACTTTTAATCAACAAAATTGTAATATGCAAATTAGAGGAGTCGGAGTCGAGGAGTCGGAGTCGGAGGAATCCTAAACTGAGGAGTCGGAGTCGGTGGATTTTTGGACCGACTCCACAGCCCTGGTGCTATCTAGGCGACTTGTTCACTGTTTGGTTGCATGAATGGCATTATTTTTCTGTCAGCTGAGGCTCATTTTTAAATGGAGGCTAAGAGGATTTTCTATGGTTGTACTTCAGTATTATATAATAAAGTTTTGTATCTGTTTTAGCAGACACCCATGGTTTTTTGTTGCTATTTGTTCTAACGCATATAAAGTTTCTTCTGGAATGTTGCTATACAATTTCTTTGGTCAAAAGAATTTCATAAAACCTTTCAACCCTTGAAGAAATTGATCTGATTTTTCCTTCCCGATCAACGATTATCGAGAAAAACAGCAATGCTGATCAAATTTCTCAAGCATATGAAGAATAAAAACCTTTTGACTTTTTCATAGTCGATTGCTTTCATCAAATTGGTGTAACATTGAATGTGTTAATTGTACCATATGTAGCCATCATCTGCAAATAACGCTTCCAAGCAGATAAATGCATTGCAGGTACAGCACATCCAATGCCTGTAATACAGTTATGTGGAAGGTTAAAGACATGCCATATCTCTGCATTGCTGGCTTTCACTTCCTGCTATGACCAGTAACCCTCTGGGTAAACTATCAGGGAAAGCAATGCTTGGTTCTGTCACAAGTCAGACAGTAAATAACAACAACAACAACCAGATACTAATTACGCACATTGGCAATGCACAATACCGGTATGAGAACTCTGGGAAAAGTCCCTAAAATACATTACAGCAACCAAGCCACAATGACTCAGTTTGCAGTGTGGTTAGTTATTGTAGTGATGGTATGCTGTCAGCAGAGGGACCATTGCTGTATTGTCTTGACTGCATGGTCTTCTTCAAAGCACAGCATTTCTTATGGGATACACACATTTACCTGAGAACATGCTAAACCGTAATACTAAAAAACAATGCATTACTAACACCCCCAGCAAACAGGTCTGAGGATATCCTGCCTACATATTGCTTTCATCTTTAAAGGACAACTGAAGTGAGAAGAATATGGAGGCTGCCATATTTATTTCCTTTTAAGCAATACCAGTTGCCTGGCAGCCCTGCTGGTCTATTTGGCTGTAGCAGTGTCTGAGTAATACCAGAAACAAGCATGCATCTAATCTTATCGGATCAGACAATATCTAATATATGTCAGAAACACCTGATCTGCTGCACGCTTGATCAGAGGCTATGGCTAAAAGTATTAGAGGCACGGGATCAACAGGATAGCCAGGTATCTGGTATTGCTTAAAAGGAAATAAATATGGCAGCCTCCATATACCTCTCACTTTGGCTGTCCTTTAACAGCCTCGACAAGTACAACTACAGCAAGCTACATCTGATATTGTCTGCTGGTCTGTCAGCTTTCTCACACTATATTCCGCTATTTTCAAACCTGCCACTGTGGCCCATGGCTGTATGTAACAGATCTATTACTGTGCTATCAGCAAAAACAGATACATAACAATTGATACATATAGTTATTCCATTATAATGAACCAATTATTTGCTTGGTTAATAAGAATGTATATTATAAGTACATTTAGCCTGAGAAGACAGATCTAGAAAACTGCTTTATTGGAAACAAACATACGGCATCCTCACTATTCTGGTCCCATTTTGAAATACTGATGACGCAGACAGACCTGGTTAACCATACCTGCCATATGCTAAAAGTCCTATGTGATAAAGATCTGATGAAAGCACCCAACTAATTGCTGCATACCAATTCTGAGTACCAATGACTTTCAGTATCAATGCCTGGAACTAGCATTTTATAAAGCCTGTAGATTTTCTCCTCCGCGATTTGGCTTCCTCTCACATGACAAAAACAAACTAGTAGGTTAGAAGATACCCATAATGTCTCCTGTAAAACCTTCCCCTAACAGGTACCAGGGACTAGTCGGGGGCCTTCATCCACCAATGACAGTAGCTGGAGGTACAGCAGTGGGGTGTTGTACTTTTCCTGATTCCGGCGGTACAAAAGGTCCTCTTCAGTGCATTCACATGGCGTACAGACTAGAACCTTGTGGCTCCCATCTCTGCATGTCATGTGACATCTGCAAGTTGAATGGCTGAACAGCGGCTACACTGAAGCGGAGTAAGAAGCACCTGTCCTGCCGCCGAAGCAGGTACAGTATAACACTCTACTGCCGATACTCTGCACGTCATCACAGGAGTGGCACCCTGAGTCCCAGAACTACAAATACTTTTTCAGTATGGTTTGTACAATTTCAAGAACCCCCTAAAAAAAAAAAAAAAAAGAAAGAACCCCCAGTAGTACACGTTACATGTTCAGAGCCTGGAACCCCAGCAACAGACAGAGTGAACAGCAGCCAGCATGTCATTTACCTAAGTCCATGGTATTGTGCTATACAGTCAGGGGCAGGTGGTGGAGGTTTTAGGGGGTGGGTAAAGGAAATTTTGAGTAAGTGTTGTCTATTGCATTCGCTAAGGAACTGTAGTGACAATAACATAATGAATAAAATTGCCACACTGCCAGCGATGCGACAGAAGGAACCAGGGCTGTGGAGTCGGAGTTGGAGCAATTTTGGGTACCCGGAGTTGGTGATTTCATAAACTGAGGAGTTGGAGTCGGATGATTTTGTACAAAATCCACAGCCCTGGTAAGAATTAGACCAAGGAGTCGGAGCCATTTTGGGTGCCCGGAATCGGAGTCGATGGCTTCATAAAATGAGGAGTTGGAAGATTTTTATACCGACTCCACAGCCCTGGAAGGAACGCACAAGCAGCATGACGTTATCCTGCGACTCCCGGAAGTGCACTGAAAGTCGCGTGTTATTTTATTTTTTTCCGTTGGTGGCACCGTGGCCATAATGCACAGTGTGCCTTTTCGGCTGTGGTGCGATTGTTCAAAATCGCACCACTACCGCAGCACATTAGTGTGACAGGACCCTCAGTGTTTACTTTCAAAACAGAGCATTTGTGAGAAAGGTTTCCTCATTATCAATCTTTCTACAAGAACTATGCAATATATTAGTGCAATACAAATACAAAGAGTTGAAAAGACTAATCCCAGTGAGATAAGCTATGTAACGATATGACATAATACCTCATGATAACTTTGTCAACATATCTCAGCACCTCACTGCACAGTATTGTATTTTGTTTGTTCTGCGCTCTTAGTTTTCATTCAGACCAATATTGGAACAGAAAATAACTGTAAAGAATAGACAAAGTCTGCATGAGAACAGACAAGTGTTTATTGCCTAACACTCTGGATTCCCTTTGTAAAAATGAAATAGATAATTATAGTACACAACACTATGTAATGTAGAGAAAAACACTATAGGTGAAGTAAATTCAGAGAGATCACACTTGGGAAGTGTCTGTTGTAAGAATTCCCATAAACTTACAAATTTCAAACTTGGGTAAAGTTACTGACGTACTCTTAACCCTCCTGGCGGTATGAAAAAATCTGCCAGGAGGGAGCGCGGCAGTTTTTTTTTTTTTTTTAAATCATGTAGCGAGCCCAGGGCTCGCTACATGATAGCCGCTGCTCAGCGGCATCCCCCCGCCCTCTTCGATCGCCTTCAAAGAACGGGATTTCCTGGAGGGCTTCCCCATCGCCATGGCGACGGGGCGGGATGACGTCACCGACGTCATTGGGAGTCCCGATCCACCCCTCGGCGCTGCCTGGCACTGATTGGCCAGGCAGCGCATGGGGTCTGGGGGGGGCCCGCGCTGCGCGGCTTACCCCCGAACGTTACCGCCAGGAAGGTTAAGGCTCATACACACATCAGACCATAGTCTTTGGAAAATGAAAGATCACAGACCAATTTTACCACCTTCCATGTAGTATGAGAGCCATACTCTACACAGTCTATTCTATGGAGCTGAACTCCCCATCAGACAGAAATCTTTGCAAGATGCTGCACACAAAGATGCTGTAGACATTCAAAAGATCAGTATCTGCAAAAGATCTTTTCCTGCAAAAGATCTGTTCCTGCAAAATGCATTCATAGTCTATGAGATCTGCAGATCATCATACACACCTTGTTTAACAGACATTCATCTGCAGATCAGATCCACCAGGATGGATTTTCAGATCTGCAGATGATTGTCTGGTCTGCAGATGAATGTCAGTTAAAGGGACTCAGAGCTCAGCCAAAAAAATGAAAGTTGTACTCACCTGGGGCTTTCTCCAGCCCAGTGCTGGTCGGGAGGTCCCACGACAGCGTCCTGGCTCCTCTCCATGTCCCCGCTCCGGAATGGCTGACCGGCCGCAGCCCGGGCGACACTCGGCCGAGTGTTGGGCTGCTCCTTCCGCGTATGACGCGGCTGACGTCACATGCCGGCCGCCTCGCGTCATCACGGCGGCCGGCGTGGCAGTACTGCGCATGCGCGTTTGATTGGTCCAATAGAGTTCAGCTCCATAGAAAAGACTGTGTAGGTATGGCTCTCATACTACATGGAAGGGGGTAAAATTGGTCTGTGATCTTTCATTTTCAAAAGACTATGGTCTGATGTGTGTATGTGGCCTTAGAATGTCTGAAGATTAGAACTTAGAAACTGTAGCCCTAGAGCCCAAGTGTCACATGAGGACCTCACTCAATGTGCTCCATGACCTTCAGGCCGGTTTTACATCTGAAGTGTACGTTTGTGGTGTGATGCCCCGCCCCACTGCTCAAAGCCCCATATGACCCTACGGCAGAGTGCGGTGACGGGGTCGTATCCAGAGCATGATTTTTCTATAACTTTGACGATACTTACAGTGATTTATTGCTCCCAAGATGTCTAAATGATTTAACAATATGGATTTTAGAAAGTTTTTTTTTGTCCATAAAAACTATAAATGGGGATGTTCCAAAATGTGTTGTTCAGTTGGGGAGGGGGTGGAAGGGGAGCTTGACAGCTTAGGCCATTATTAACAGGTTTATGGCTATTTTATGTTTGCTTATAAATGTTTAGAGCTATAGCTTGGCCTATTGGGCCAATCAAAGTGCGGGGATCTCATCCTACAAAGTCACAGGACCCGACAGCAGATATTAGTTTTGATGGGTAGCGTGCCTACTTTGAAAATTTAACTTGCGCTGCCACACTAAGCTGTGCTGTTTGACCAGTGTAGCTTAGTGAATCAACCACTACTGATTTGTATGTGAGCCAGATGTAGCCATCAAAAGAGCCACACCTGGCTCCCGAGCCATAGGTTCCCTACCCCTTTGCTACAACCTTTAGCTACTGTACGTCATAATATGCGAGAGCCAGGGTTTTCCGAATATTTACAAAAGAGAGGAAAAATGATTGTTTCAGGCACAGCCCCTCCACTGCCGCCAGGAAAAGGCTGAGAAAGACCTGCCATTGCCAGGGGATGAGAGCTGCAGCTTCCTGACACTATTTTAGGATAGAAAAGACTGCTAGAGTTGGAGTGATCCACATCCTTATGCTGTCCCTCCCAGCATTAACACTCCTCAAATCCTCAATGACAAATGACAAGTGGATTACAATTTCTACCTATTTTTAGACTTGTTTGATTGAAATATGCCATGAATAGGAAATAAGAGGAAAAATATTTTACCAGTCAATCATGAAAACATTTTCCAGCTGTTAAACGATTGTGACTCCTAGTGACGTCCCCTCAGAAACATCTCCCTGAGCATACGAGGGACTGCTGGCTGGAAAGCTCACAATCCAAAACTGACATTTGGTGGTCTGTGAAAATAAAGATCTGGCACACATACTGTATATACTATATTCTCAACTAAGCAAAGATATTTGGGTAATAGAGTCAATGTACTGCATCTTTAGTGGACAACCATACAGAGGGAGATGATTGGTTAGAACAGATGTTAGATTTTTGTTTCCTTTTGTTTTAATAACCATCTGTACAATGTTGCCAATAATCTTGCCTTGCTTCCTCTTCTCAGTTACATCTAGCACCAGGGCAGGAGAAGAAAGCTCCCCAACAGGGACACAGAAAGCATTAACGACCAAACATTCTAAACCTTCCATTAATGTAGTTTAAATTAATGTTCTCTTGGGGGAGAAAGACTGTTTTGATTTTGCTTTTTTGGGGGGGAGGGGGGGGGGTGGAAGTCAAATGTTAAAAGGACCACCATCACACTAAGAAAAAAAAATTGTAAAATTTAAAAAACAACATGTAAATATATACAAATAAGGAGTATGTTTCTTCCAGAGTAAAGTGAGGCATAAATTACTTTTCTACTATATTGCTATCACTTACAGTAGGTAGAGGAAATCTGACAAAACCGACAGTCCATCTCTTCATGGGGGATTCTCAGCAGGGCTATTATTCTTTATAAAGACACTCCCTGAAAAGGAATAGTACAGTGATGCTGGCCAGCCTGCCTGCTTGCTGCATACTTTTTTGGCAGTTGGACAGAGCAACCAGGGCTGTGGAGTTGGTACAAAAATCATCCGACTCCAACTCCTCAGTTTATGAAACCACTGACTTCCGACTCCAACTACCCAAAATGGCTCAGACTCCTCAACTCTGCCTCTTTAGTCTAATACTTACCAGGGCTGTGGATTTTGTACAAAAATCATCCGACCCCCAACTCCGACTCCTCAGTTTATGAAACCACAGACTCCAACTCGACTCCAGGTACCCAAAATCGCTCCGACTCCACAGCCCGAGAGCAACTGCCATTCATTAAGTGCTTTTGAAACTAAAGAAAAGCCTGAGAATCCCCCATACGGAGATGGGCTAGTCCATAACCTGTCAGTTCTGTCCGATTTCTATACTTACTGTAAGTGACAGCAACATAGAAGAAAAGTAATTTACGGCTGATTTTACTCTGGTAGAAATATAGTTCTTAATTATTAGTATGTGTTTACATGTATTTTAAATTTTACTATTTTCGCGATAGAGCTTTAAAAAGTAAAAAAAAAATAAAAAATAAGCAGTTAAGGACATGCTTGAAAGACTTTATAGTTTGCCCTTACTGTCTTCAATGCTCCATAGAATACTATAGGTCCTAGTTAGTTGCAAGTAAAATCAGTGCTCAGCTAGGTGTGTGAATGAGGCTTTGTAAATGTACTAGTCATAGCAGTTATGGTTTAGGCCTCGTTCACAGTGGTGTGTTGTGGTGTAACGGCTGTTGTGTAATGCGCCTTACCTCACAGCAATGCACCACCCATGCGGCATTCACAGTGTGGCGGTAACTTTTTGGGCACCACGTATTAGTGTGACCTACAATGTGCAGGTTTTTGCTAGCGTAGCCAATGATCATTAACCACTTAATGACCATGAGATTTTTGGATGATCGGTGCTGCGCGGGCTTTCCAGCCCACAGCACCGATCGGGTAAAAGGCAGGACGATCCGCCCTCCCCCCCCCTTTTTTTCCCCACTAGGGGGATGTCCTGCTGGGGGGGGGGGGGGGTCTGATCACCGCCGCTCCGTGTGGCCTTGCAGGGGGGGGGGGGGGGGGGGGAGGGCTCCTCAAAGCCCCCCGCCGCAGCGATATTCCTACCTCTCTGCCCTTTTCTGTCTCCCCTCCTTGCTGTGGGCGTCCTGCGCTGCCTAGGATAGGCTTCGGCCTATCAGGTGCCGATCACCTTTACGGCGCTGCAGCGCTGTATTGATGTAAACAGCGGGGATTTCTCCGACGCCTATCGGCGTTAGGCGGTCGTTAAGTGGTTAAAGGGAACTTGTGGCTTAAAGGGAAAAAAAAAAAAACAATTTAAAGAAGAGGAAAAAATAGCGCGATACTTACCCACCTGTAGGGAAGCCTCTGGATGGTCCAGAGGCTTTCAGATCATCTTGGAGCCCACAGCTGTTGCTTATGTTCTTATGGCCGAACTCCCCACCAGGCACAAAAGCAGCTGTGCTGCAGGGAGCGCGGACACAAAATTAAAAGGGTCCATGCTATCGGCGATGGGTTTGAGGAGGACACAAGAAGCCTCTGAACCATCCAGAGGTTTCTCTCTACTTGGGTAAAGCCGCGTACACTCTACCAGGATAAGGACCTGATCCCCCTTGGGTGGCGACATTGCTGGGCCAGGCTGCACAGGTGTCAGCTGATGACACATTGTGTTGCTAGGTGGGAGGGTGATGGAGGGACGACGAGTGGTGTATGTGCGGGGAAGCAGCACAAACAACGGGATTGGTGTCGCTGGGGTTGAGTAGATGTGCCGGTTCGGATCGCTCGCGGGTTGCTGTACACACACACACGCCTGATTATCGGCTGAGGCTGTCGTTATCAACTGCCTCAGCCGACTTAATTCAGGCGTGTGTATGGGCCTTAAAACAGACTGCGAAAATAGACTGCAGGCTGTACGTTTTTATCCAGCATGCAAAAAAATTCCCATTGGTTGTATATAAGCAAATTGATTTACATGGCTGCCAGTTCGAAAGCAAATTCTCATGTGGAAAAACATATGCAAACCAGTCGAGTGTGAACCCTGCCTCAGAGTCAATCTAAAATGAAAACAATTGTAAAAAGACCAGACAAGACAAATAACATTTATATCGCGCTTTTCTCCTGGCAGACTCAAAGCGCCAGAGCTGCAGCCACTGGGACGCGCTCTATAGGCAGTAGCAGTGTTAGGGAGACTTGCCTAAGGTCTCCTACTAAATAGGTGCTGGCTTACTGAACAGGCAGAGCCGACGTTCGAACCTAGGTCTCCTGCGCCAGAGGCAGAGTCCTTAACTATTACACCATCCAGCCACTAAAAATGTGTCCACATAAGAAAAAAAAAAAAAGTCACAGATACCTGTAAAAGCACTTATTCTTCAACTTCCTAGCACATGTAAGCTGCTCAGGTTTCTGCAAAAGTCGATTTTTTTTTACTCAGTTTTGTGATTAAAAGTAGCATTTATGGAAGAGGATTTGATGGTTATGAGCCATAACCTCATATCCTCTTACAGCAGATTCAAAACAGAATGCCTTCATCTAATGTAACCTCCATAACAGATGAAGTCTTTCCTATAAAAAGCTCCACATGTTATCTAGCTGTCTGACAGAAATAGCCAAGTTCACAGCATTTTATAAACAGAAGACACGTGAAATGAACAGATGAAACCAGAACACGACCATAATTTGTGTCATTTAAGTGAAGCTTGGTGGTGCAGTCCCAGGCAGAGGAAGTGTGTGGGAGGACACAATGATTGTACGAGAAGGTGTATGCAGAATCATTTGTGGGCCCAGATCAAGAAATTCACTGAGTGGGTGACTCTATAAATACACATACACTACACACAAATGTCACCACCAATCATGAAATAACGGAAATAGAGAGCATTATAGTTGTAAGGTTATCTCTAGACTATCTCTATCTTCCGAATACCACCGACTTCACCGACCTTTACTTTTGAAAAAAAAAAAAAAAACTACCGTATTTAAAAAAAAGAGATGTGGTTGTCAACGGTGCTTCTAAAAGAGGACTCTTTTCTGGACCAGACCACTATATCTTATTGCTAAAACTTATTTATGGAAACTTATTAGAAACACAGGGGTTGATGTACAAAGCAGCGGTATTATTGCTGTACGCAGTCAGAGCATGGCAATATTATCCATACTACCACCAACAGTGTACCGTGAGTTAAGCTGTTAGCGTGCCCATAGTACTCAAGTAACATGAGTACTGCTACGGTAACCTGTGTTACTAGCATGCATTACCATAGCAACTCACAGTACTAGAGTACTATAGGTCACACCAATAGCATAAATCACGGTACACTGATGGCGGTAGAAACGGTAATCTTGCCGTGCAATGTCTGCACACAGCAATATTACTTCTGCTTCATACATCAACCCCATAATCCCTATACCAGCTCACGGAAACTGATGCAGTCTTACATTCTGCAGCTATGTTAAAAGTCCAACAGGTAAATTAATATATGAACTTAAAGAGGAACTCCAGTGAACATTTTACTGTTGGCAGGTGATGTAGCTGCTGCATGGTTTTTGGCAGTTGGAAACAGCTGAACACAGCTATTTCCCACAAAAGTTCAAACTTTTCTTGTGGGAGGGGTTACTTGTGGGAGGGGTTTCACCACAATATCAGTCATACAGCCCCCCCTGATGGTCTGTTTGTGAAAAGGAATAGATTTCTCATGTAAAAGGGGGTATCAGCTACTGATTGGAATAAAGTTCAATTTTTGGTCGGAGTTTCTCTTTAAAGAGACACTGAAGCGAAAAAAATATGATATAATGAATTGGTTGTATACTATGAATAATTACTAGAAGATTAGCAGCAAATAAAATATTCACATATTTTTATTTTCAGGTATATAGTGTTTTTTCTAACATTGCATCATTCTCTAATATGTGCAGATTACACAACACTCAGCATTCAAAATGATTCTTTTAGAGCAGTCTGTGAACTAATGACCTCTCCTCTGGCAGAGAAAAAGCAATTAGTTCACTAACAGTTGAGATAATAAAAGTCAGAAAACAGCCCTCTCCACGACTTTGAAAGTCGTAGAGCTTAATGGCTTTTTTGCATAGAGATAACAACTGGAGTTTTTTTTAACTCTTCCTGTACTGGAAACAATTACACTGATGTATCTGATCTTAATGTTTTATTTCTTAGCTGTACTACACATACAAATCATAATATCATAATTTTTTTTCGCTTCAGTGTCTCTTTAAAGGTGGCCATACATGGTACAATTTTTCATTTTTTTTTATTAGATAATTTAGTTAGATTATTCTGTTACATCGAATATTAAGATTTTTCCAGCATGTCCAATCTGATTTTTCTCGGAAAAAAAACAAACAAAAAAAACAAACAAACAAAAAAAAAAAAGATAATCGCTCGAATTTCTTAATCGAAAAATATATTTTCAACTTTCATTCAATTCGATAATTTAGATCGAATAAACGGGATAATCGAACGTTTTTAATGTACCAGACAACAGAGGGATCCCAACGTACCACAATATCGAAGCATCCAGCAACACAAGTACAAAACTAAATATACAGTTAATGTATGAAAATATTCAGGATAAAAATGCTGCATCTGCCTGCGATTCTCCATAGCCATGCAGGGCACAGCTAGAGGAAATCACATGAGTACTTGCATCAACACAAGTGACGGTGTGCGTCTTAGAGCGCACGCCAAAGCTAACTTAACACTGAATCTGTTGCGATGATCATTCGGCACATCACAATGTATTTCATAAATAGTCTCTTCTAGTAGCATCCATGTCACAACACACAGTAACACTTTGCCATTCATTTGTAAAGCTGGTGTAACCCATGTGCTGTTCAGTAGTGCAAAGCTCAGCTTGCGTTCTTATGAAGGAATCTGGCGCACTGGGGAGGGAACACACACGTGGAGCCCATCCATTTTAGGAACCCTCTGCACTTCCATCAGCAGTATACATACCGCCGATGCACAGCATGTGGCGCATGTGATGTGCTATACGCCAGCAGCGTGTATATCGCTAATGGAAGAGTGGGGTGTATGTAATGTATAAATGGAGAGAGAGAGAGAGAGAGAGAGAGAGAGAGAGAGAGAGAGAGAGAGAGAGAGAGAGAGAGAGAGAGAGAGAGAGAGAGAGAGAGAGAGAGAGAGAGAGAGAGAGAGAGAGAGATGTTTCTTGGTGTGTATCTGCCCATCATCGCTAGATGTATGGCTACCTCTATTCAATCAAATTCCTCCTTTAGGAAGTACATCCCCACTGATAAATATCAGTCCAACCTACTGGTGATTACTCTTCCTAACCCACAGAACCTTTGCCACATCTATATCTTGGGGAAAACAAAACAAAGAGTGACAGCTTCCTAGAGTCCATCACACTCTATTTACATTCCTGCCAAAGCATGACATCATGGCTGTGCTCAGAGGAAAGCAATGGCTTCCTGCATTAGGAACGCTGACGCCCAGCAGTGGCTCACAGCCATTCCTCCAGACAAATAAATGAGCAGAGAAGGTGAGAACAGGATGAGTTGGAGGAATGCATTTCATGGCCTGTTTCCTGAGTGAAGGCTACAAGGAAGCCATGAGCCGCTCGCTAGGAAATTCCTTCACTATGACAGCAGGTACATGCCTCAGTGAGCACAAGCATTACTAACTACATGGCTGCCTAATTGGTCAGGAATTATAATTTCTTTGCAACTTCCCCATTTTTTAAGTTTTACTAATTGCAGATGATTAAAGATAACAAGGCTTCTCTTAAGAGATTTACGGATATACGGCAAGCAACATTCCTTAGGCTAGGTTCACAGTGAGAGCTGCGTTGCATTTCCTGCAAAAACAGGAACGCAATGGAGATGAAGAGTCGCATCGCACGTTATGCGGGCGCTACGTTACATACAGTAAAGCGCACAGTATGGTTCACTGCCACTTTTAACACAGGTATTCTGCTGAAAAACACTGCAGTGGGATACTGTAGTCCATTGGATTGCATCACACCGGAAATAGCAATTTTAGAGGTAGGTACAAACTGGCAGTTTCCACAGCCATCTAAAGACTAATATATCACAAGTTACAGCTTAAAGTGAACCTAAACTGAATGAGTAGGGGGAGGGGGGAGCTTCACTTACCTGGGGCTTCTACCAAGCCCCTGCAGCCACCCTGCACCGACGGCGTCACTGAACTATCCTCTGGACACCCGCAGTGACTAAGCTTTGTTTTCATTTGCCATTGACATTGGATGGCGGTCTGGGTGAGACAGCAGACACTTGGTGGCACCTTTTTGTGCCCGGCCTCCACTCTGTGCTGCCACTTTAGCCCCTGTTCACAGCTCTTCCAGTCAGAGCAGGGTACATGCACTTCAGTATGTACACCATCGCACATAAATCACGCTCATTACTAGCTGCATAGAACGTCCACTGGGTATGCAAGGTTTGGAAACATCAGTAACCACACATGCCCACTGTGCTCCTGGCAGGGGCTGCTACACACAGCCGTGCAGTAGCGTACAAAATGGGCATGCAGGGTGGACCCAACACAGGCTACAGCAGAGGCAGGAAAGGTAGGATGCCAAAATAAGGAGCTTCCAGGTGTCTGCTAACCTAAGAGACTAGAAGGGTATGCAGAACTTATCTTTACTGCAGGTTTAAGGTCCGTATACACACTCTACAAAAGCGACGAGTCTTTCCAACAACGTTGTCCGCATGCCGATATTGCAAGCTAGCAACTCAAATACTGTGTGCAGGTGCGACATTATGCACAACATGCGTGCATACTGTAGAATAATGTACTTAGATTACATTGTACACACATGGCAGCTGAACGATATATCTGCCCAACAGACGTCTGACTTGATCCGCTGGATGGATTGGGCAAAATGTCCAATATCAGTCATTGAGAGGTTTCAAAAACCCTTTGTTGAGTGTGTGCACATAGCTTTACTTTAATGCTTTCACAGGTTTGCTTTACTTCACAGAAGATTCCCACTACCGTCTTTACAAAGCTGGGCAGTGATCACAGTGGGAAGATGGGAGGTAGGGCAGAGTCTAATAAAAGACAAAAGAACCGGAAACCTCCATTACAGCTATTGGCTTAATAAGCACAGCAGTAGGTACCATTTGATAGCGTTTAGTAGAAACAACTTCCTTTCAAAGTAATGCACATTTATATTTAGCCAAGTCTACGTCTTCGCTAATCCAGATATGGCTATCAGATGAAACATTTCTTGGAAAGGGCACGGGGTAAACACAACCACACGGTAGTAAATGTTAAGTCAAACTGTTTAGCTTTCCTGCAGTTTTTAGATACAAACCGAGAAATGTGCATACAAGTATCCCAAGTTTTGAGAGTTTGTAGAAGCAAATGTACATTATCCAGAGCAACTCGTTTCAAATCCTATGACGACATTGTTTCAAACAAAGAAAACACATAGGCTCCTGAAGGTCTGTTAGCATTATTAGGTCATTATTCACTCCTCCGTCTGTGAGGAAGGCAAAGACCACAAGGATGTCCTATGGCTGCTAACTTCATTATACCGGCACAGAGAAGGATCCAGAGGCCAGAACATTGGTAGTTCTAAGTCTTCCGTAAGTCAATCAGAGAAAATCAGATTAAAAAACAAAAAAAAAACACAAGAAACAGGAAGCAGAAGCTGCAGCTTTGATGAGACACATGGGTGACGTGGTGTCACAGATTAAAAAACTACAATGAACACGTTGTCCACATAATGAAAACTCATACAGTGGCTAGACTAATGGACAGCATGCATCACTTACTGTTACGTTAAAACGTAGGTCATCAAACAGGATGCTACAAGAGTGGCCAGATTAATGTGGAATTTGGAGCCAGCCTGTCCAATCCAGGAGCAGAATGGAAATTTTTGGGAGCCCCTTTCACTGACAGTGAAAATGGAAGCTGACATGGAAGGAATGGGGGGAGGGGGGGAGCGGGCTTTTGCCATCTTGATTCTCTAATAAACAATGCCAGCTGCCTTACTTCTGTTCTGATGCTCTGCCTCCAAAGCCTTGTACACACTTATGAGGCATGTCACCTGGCGGGGATCGGGACTCAATCTCTTGGGCGGAGGCTGTACAGATGTGTTCAAACCTTGTACAGACAGAGCAGTGGGGGAGTTATGTAACGCATTGGCATGGGTGAGTGGGAAGAACAATGCTCATGGCCAGAAATTGGCCGAATTGATCCTTCTCGTTCCTATGAGAAGGATCAAAAGAGCGGGAGTGACATCACTTGGCAGGCGGGGTAAGTGGCTAGAACAACTCTTTCAGACTGAATTGCAATACAATGCTGGAGGGTAAGCCAGTACTTACCTTCGTTTTCTTGCCTTTTTTAATTTAATTGTTTTATCACACCTGGTCCCCTCTTCCCTCTTCCCATGCCTTTCAGCTGCTTACCTGCACTGCTCTGCTTATGGTAGCATAATGGGAATGGAGGGAGCATAAAAGTCAAACAAGAGCACTAGAATATGCATTGGGGGGAATTCATTGGCTACACAGAGGCATCATCTTATTCATACCAGACTCACCCACAGCGATCTGGCCACGCCCCTTGAAAACTCGGGGCATGCCACTCACAAACTTTCTACAACTGCATTTTTTAAAACAGGTCTCCCCCTCTTCAAGGTTGCCTACCAGTATGCATAACCATAACTGTGCAGTAACTTGAGAAGAACCAGGCACTCCAAATGTGAGGCTTTATTGTGGCAGCAAGATACAGCAAAGTTCATGCAAGCATTACATGCACAGTGTCTATAGATAACACAGGTGCGGTGCTTTCTCCATGCTATGGAGTTAAGTCCATGAGGATGCATGTATAGCATGGAACAACTGTCGGGCTTACTAGTCTCTGTGGATGTGCTGTAGTGTCAGATGGGTGATGTATCACTAAACAGCTGAAACTGTCATCTTGTGTATCGCCGATGTAAAGCCTTTTTGCCGGGATAAATTACATGCTGTGAACCACTGGTGCCCGTTTGTTTCTTCTTCTTGAATGCATTGACACAGTTAAGGGTGGTTGGGGTGTGACACCAGGCACAGGGCTGCATCTTGTAATCACAATAAAAACATCATATTTGGACAGTGCCCAGCTCTTAAAGAGAATCTGTATTGTTAAAATCGCACAAAAGTAAACATACCAGTGCGTTAGGGGACATCTCCTATTCCCCTCTGTCACAATTTTGCCGCTCCCCGCCGCATTAAAAGTGGTTAAAAACAGTTTTAAAAAGTCTGTTTATAAACAAACAAAATGGCCACCAAAACAGGAAGTAGGTTGATGTACAGTATGTCCACACATAGAAAATACATCCATACACAAGCAGGCTGTATACAGCCTTCCTTTTGAATCTCAAGAGATCATTTGTGTGTTTCTTTCCCCCCTGTGGGGGGAGTGCATAGCAGAACCACAACACTGAAGAACTTGGCAGCCTTCCAGACACAGGCTGACAAGTCTGACAAGGGAAAGATACATTGATTTATTACAGAGACTGTGATAGTACAAAGTGCTGCAGTAAGCCAGAACACATTAGAATAGCTTTTGGAACTTGTAGGATGATAAAAAAACAGGATGCAATTTTTGTTACGGAGTCTCTTTAAGTTACTGTATCTTTATCTCTGGCTCCTATCCCGCACGTGAGCACGTCAGGCTTTCAACACTGGCAACTACAGCGACAGCAGTGAGTAGATCTGGGGTATTGACTGATTTCCTTTATGGAGGGCCATGGACTCTCTCCATTAGTTATAACCATAATTGTTACACTAACCATTCCTAACATTTACCTTATTCTCAACCTGACCTTTGTTGTTGTGACAAAACTACCATCCTAATTGAGAAATCAATAGCGATCTGATCCTGCAGGTGACTGATCCTCTCTGACCGGATGTATAAAGATCCCCATTCGATATTCATTTTGTTTGATCATGTCATTTATTTATAAAACAGTTTTTTGTAATGCGCCACAGAATATGTAGGCGTTATGTATATCAACAATAAGTTTTCACCGAATAAAAAGTTCTGAAGTGTACCCTAAAGGGTTCATCTGATTGTTAAAGTTACAGTCCAACTGCTTTCCAAAGAAAAAAAAAATGTAACAGAAATGTGCAGCTTATCAGAATGGGGAACAGCCAATTATATTAACAGCAGTTCAGTAATCTACAGTTCCTGCTTCTCATTAGACAGTGTACAATATTTCCTGTTAAACTGAAATTAGTACTGTATGTGGATCAGATTTTTTTGTCATGACTTATTACCAGTAAATGGCATTTCCCAACCTGTATACCATAGGCAATGTAGGAATTCACACCTCTATCTTACGTCTACTGCTGGAATTCAGAATAAGCTAAACTGTGCAGGTAGATTCTTGTGTTGTGCATTTCTGTGAAGGAAATAAGATAGGGGCCAGCACAAGCACACAGGAGGACAAGAGAAACAAAAAGTCTACTGTTCAGAGGACAAAAAGAAAAAAAAGTTAGTTTAGTGAAAAGAAAGAAAAAGGGAAGAAAAGAGAGGGAAAAAAAATAAATAAAAGTAAAACGCATACTGCCAGATGCAACTTTTTTTCTGAAACATTACCTGTACAACAGACTCATATGATGAGAGCTATTATTATGCATTCATATATCTTCTGCAGTGCTTTACAGAATCCATGGTCATGTCCCTAAGGGACAGAAGCTAACGGTCTAAAGCTACGTACACACATACAACAACGATCGTTCTTTGTGAACGACGAACGATCTCTTAATTGACGAAAGATCGACCTAGCTTTTAAAGGTGTGTAACGATCTGATCGTTTGTTAACGAACAATCTGTTCTGCCCGCACGCAACGAACGGTTCAAAACGTACGTGACACTGTAAAAAACTAACGTTACGCATATGATATAACTAAATTTCTATTTCAAACTGTCGGTGACTATAAAACGAAGTGCGCATGTCTTGCCTACTACGAACGACCGTTTAACGATGTACTACTTTTGCTACCGATCGTCATTTAAAAAAAATCCGACAGGACCGATCTTTGGTTTTTAACGATCTAGCTCGTCCATCATTTGACTTAATGATCGTTGGCTTTTTTTTTTCAAACAATCGTCGTTTGAAATGATCGGGGAACGATCGTTTCGAACGACTATAGTCGCGCATGTGTGTACGCACCTTAATCCTCATCTGTGCACATTTATTTTATTGGAGTTTTGCGAATCAACCCCTACATCAGAAATGTTCCTTCTTAAAACAGATGGTATTTGTGATTATTCAGGTTGGAGTGAGCTCTGAGGGGTCCTACAATGCATCACTGCTGAATATGCAAATCATCTCTATGTTGTCCCTGATAGCCAAGCACACCTCCAGATCCGCTGGAATGCAAAGATCTGTCAGCTGAGACAAACTAATCCAACATGTATACACACTGCTTCAGACTGGTTGGCCATCAGTACATGGCATGAATTGGTGTGGCTCTATGGGGTAGGACTTGAAACACCCAGAGTTACAGGTTGCCCAGCAAACTCATGGTGAACCAGAAGTCATAGGAGTGTGTAAGGGCTGAACAAGACCAAAAGTGTCCTTATTAAAATGCTATGCAAAACAGAAGTTTACCTTCTTAAGGCTACTTGCACACCAAGACGTTGCGTTAGGTGCCACGTTAAGGTCGCATAACGTGCACCTAACGCAACGTATGGTGGTGCGGGAGAGGACGGTAGAGTGAGCCGCGTTAGGCGGCTCTATCCGTATAAGGTCTCCCAGAGTGGCGCTGATTGGCCGGCGGGACCACGTGATGCGGAGCGAGACACTCCGCATCACGTGGTCCCTTCCGGCTAATCAGCGGCCGCCAGTGCAGTGAATATTAAGTAGCCATGTGCGCGGCTACTGTAGCTGCATCTCCCCGCCTCCTTTCCGCCCCCCACTGAGCATGTGCAAACAGTCTAACGCAACTATAGCCGCTCTAACGCCGTAGCATGCTGCACTTTCGGCAGAACGTGCAGCGTTACATGTAACGCAACGTGGGCTGTGTGAACAGCCCACTTGTGTTGCATTGCTGTGCGTTGGGGGAGCGTTACAGGCGCACTAACGTGCGCCTGTAACGTCCCTGTGTGTAAGCAGCCTAAAACAGAAGATATTTGCAAATATTCAGGTTGGAGTGAGCTCTGAGGTGTCTCAAAGTGCATCACTGGAGGCGTGTTTGGCTATCAGGGAAAAAGATGATTTGCATATTCAGCAGTGATGCATTGTGGGACATCTCAGAGCTCACTCCAACCTGAATAATTGCAAATATCTTCTGTTTTAAGAAGGCAAACTTTTGTTATGCATAACATTTTAGTAAGAGGGCTTTTTGGTCCTTTTTAGCCCATTACACACTCCTATGAGTTCTGATTCACTATGAGCTTTCTGGGCAATCTGTAACCCCTACATCAGCATACCCAATTTCTTTCCCTTTTATTGGCTTGGAGGATACTTCCTCACTAAATCTGAGTTGGATCAGACATGAAAATCCTGTAGGATTTCCACAGAACAGAATGAGAACGGAAAAAGGCAATAAAGTATATTTCCAAACTTTCTTGTACTGCTTAACTTTAAGGACACCTCAAGTGAGACGGATGTGAAGACTGCCATAAATATTTCCATGTAAACAATGCAAATTGTCTGGCTGCCCTGCTGATCATCTACTTTTAGCCATAGATCCTGAACAAGCATGCAGATTCAAGGATTCTGACTGATGTTTGATTGGATTAGCCACATGCTTGCTTCAGTTGGGTGATTCAGACACTACTAATGCATGAAAGAACGGCAGGATGCCAGGCAACTGGTATTGTTCAAAAGGAAATAAACATGGCAACCTCCATATTTCTCTCACTTCAGGTGTGCTTTACAGAAAAAAGTACCCAGTTTGGTACTCACCTAGTTAGAAGGCAGCCTCTGGATAATCCAGAAGCTTCCCCATCCCGCTCCTCTTCGCCTTTCTTAAGCTGTCCACTTTGCACAACCATCAACAAGCCCATGTCTGCCGACAAGCATGCCCAGTAGTAAGAAGCCGCTCTGGCTTCAGTGGAAAAAGCCGAGCCCGATCGGGTCAGTGTTACTGCGCACACAAGAGCCGCCTGCGCAGCAACACAGACTCAAGCACCTCACCTACAGAGAGGGAATGCGTTAGATTCTATAGAGCCTTCCTTGTCCCTTCTTGGTGTCCTGATTCCAGCATTTTTGGGGTACCTGGAGTCAGAGTCAGTGGTTACATAAACCGAGGAGTCCAAATCGGAATCAGACGATTTTTGTACCCACTCCATAACCCAGCAAGGGCTGTGGAGTTGGAGTCGAAAAATCGAAGCCATTTGGGGTACCTGAATTTGTAGGTTTCATAAACTGAGGAGTCTGAGTTGGATGATTTTTGTACCGACTGCACAGCCATGTTGAATGCAACAGCAAACATCTTCCAAAACTATCACACTGAGAAACAAAATTCCCAGATAGCTCATGGCACCCCAGAACCACTAGGAAAGTGACCAAAAACCCCTCTTAGAATTGTGCCTTAAAAGTGAGAAGACCTTCAGCTAAATTTTAGAACCTAATCCCTCATCCTTAATTGAGCATCTGTTTAAACACACATGACCTGGCATTCCCAACAAGTGAATAAAGTTATTGTTAGTGAGAAGCTTAGATCTTCAGCCAAGCAGTAATGTGGATGTGGCATATTTACTCAGTTCAATCAGGAAAAGGAACAAGGTAGGGCATCCAGGATATAACTACAGTAACAAGGATGGGGAGAGCTCTACTTACCTTACATGGTTGGAGGATAAAGACATTTACATCAGAAATATCAGTTAATGCCTCAAGCACATTTATCTCTGTTCAAATACATT
Organism: Hyperolius riggenbachi; assembly: GCF_040937935.1. Lineage (NCBI taxonomy): Eukaryota > Metazoa > Chordata > Amphibia > Anura > Hyperoliidae > Hyperolius > Hyperolius riggenbachi. The sequence continues at coordinate 369,105,418 of NC_090648.1, read as the reverse complement.
AAATCAATCCACAGACCAATCAAAACATCACATTCAATTAAAGACTGCCTATATTCATGTATTTTCCTCATGTCCATTTTATTCATGTTTTTAAACTACCGTATATCACTGATGCAAAGTCAACTTTTTATTAAAAAATGTGGGGCTAAAATGTGGTGGTTGAGGAATCGCTTGGTCTGTGGGACCAGACCTGTGAGCAGTACACCGAACAATATCTGTAAAAAAAAGGCTGCAAACATTTACCTCTTAGAAGGTGGTCAAGCTTATTAGAAACGCATGCGTTTTTGAAAACACATACAAAAACGCACATAATGATGGGGAGGCGGGGGGTAAAAAATTATTAGAAAATTATGTTTTTCCCTTAAGTAAAGGGCTGTGGAGTCGGTACAAAAATCAAACTGCTCAGTTTATGAAGCCACCGACTCTAATGCTGGGCATACACCTGTGCGTTTATGCGGCGCATCCCCGCGGGAACCTGGATCGATTCCCGCTCGTCCCCGCGGACGCTCCTCATCTTCCCATTGTCCGCCCGCGGGTATCGAGCGGGGAATCAAGCACCTCGCTGATCGGACCTGTCGGAAATTATCAATCAAGCCATCAGCGGCTCGATTGATAAGAAGAATCTCACCGTGTATGCCCAGCATTAGACCTTGTTCACATTATAGGTGTTTTTGTAAAAATTTTAAGTGCAGGCGATTTTCAAAAATCGCTCTGAAAGCGCTTGTGCAATGATTCTCTATGAGAGAGTTCATATCAGAGTGGTTCGCTTGTGATCCGCTTTAAAAAGCGGTGCTTGGGCCATTTTTGAGGTGATTTGCCTCAATGGAAGGTATAGGAAAAACGCAAAACGCTCACAAAATCGATTTGGCAAGCGATTGCGCAAACTTTTTTTTTTTTAAATACATTGTATTTATTTTTTCCATGTTTTTTTCTGCATCAAAAGACTGAAGAGCTCTGCAAAAGCGCTTACAAAAAAAAACGCCCACAAAAACCAGTGAACACGCAGAAAATTGTGTGTGTGTGTGGGGGGGGGGGGGGGGGGTCGAAACACAGAAAAAAAAAAAAAAAAAAAAAGCCCACTGAGGACGGACACGCGAGCCAAACATGACCTGACTCCAGGTACCCAAAACTGCTCTGACTCCTCGACTCGGTTATGGAGTGGGTACAAAAATCATCCGACTCCTCCGTTTAAGAAACCACCGACTCCAAATGCCCAAAAAACTCCAAAGGCCTAGTTAAGTATGAATATTTAAAAAACGCAAAAGGAAACACACAAAAAAACGCATAAAAAACACACATGAAAAAAACGCACACGTCGGGGAAAAAAAAAAAACGCACATAGCAGAAAACTGATGCTTTTCTGCTTGGACAAGTGCGACCACAGACTCAAGCTTGCAACAAAGATACGCAAAATCTCAGAATGCTGGTGTGCAGCAGAGCATGTTCCAGCAAAATGGACATGTATCTAGGGTACGGGCAGCCAGAGGGGTCTCAAATCTCAAAGGGGTGAAACCAATAAAAGGACTGCAGTTGCGTTATTGATCAGGGGAACAATAGTGGTATATATCTGGCATATTTAAAAGAAACTTTACTCATCCATTAACTGATATGGAAGAGGGAATACAAGAAGCCAAAAGGACAGCAGCAGGAGTTACAGTATGGAAAACTCAGAATATTGAGCGGTACAATTACGTTTGTACTGGGAAGCCCCCAGTGGGATGCTAATTCTCCATCAACAAATCAGCCACATAACCAACTGTTCAATAAAATCACCGGACATTTCTGACATTCCACAAATCCTGACTCTGCAGAAAGTCCATAAACTCTGTCTAGTGTGGGCAATCATGTCCACTCAGCTATGTGGCCACAACTCCCATGATTCTCTTTACAAGCCAGCTTCCAGTAAGGCCACAGGTTCTGCATACCTGCTTTATTGCTTTCTGGAACACAAATGTCCTTTATACACAATCAAAATATTTGTAGAGTATGGTAATAATGGTAATAAGGATCCTTACACTTCCCACAAGAGTTTAACATAGGGAAGACAAAGGGGCATACACAACAGATATGAAGTCACCAGCCTTAAATTACTATCTGCAGCATTCATCCGCAAAATGAGATAGATAGATAGATATATAGATAGATAGATAGATAGATAGATAGATAGATAGATAGATAGATATATATATATATATACACTCACACACAAACGTTAAAGGTGTATTAGGCATTCAAGAATCTAGGTGTTGTATTGAAAGACTTTAAAGTGACCTGAGCATCTGGACCTGAAAAATTATGAAATTAACCTCCCCATAAGGGAGGTTTGTAATACAGTGTGCCGCTTGGGGGCAGGGGTGTTTGGGTTAGCGTCGTTACTTACACTTGGCTGCTCCTCTAGCCCAGGGATTTTCAACCCTGTCCTCAAGTACCACCAACAGTGCATGTTTTGTGGAACTCCACAAAGGCAGTTAGTCAGCTCTGCAGACACTAATTACCTCACCTGTGCATGTTTGTGGTTTTCTGCAAAAACATGCACAGTTGGTGGTACTTGAGGACAGGGTTGAAAAGCCCTACTCTAGCCTACCACCTGTATGGAGTTCACCATGATGCCCAGAGAGCGACTGAAGCCTGAAGCTCCTGTCGGAGTTGCACACTCTCAGCCGCTGCAATGCATACCAACATTGACAGACTACATCTCCTAGCATGCACTGGGCTGTCTGAGGCCCGTGACACCACCGCTGGAGCTTCAAACTGTGGTCCTTCCATGGGAAAGATGGCAAACTCCATACAGACAGTGGGCTAGAGAAGCAGCCCCTATAGGCAAATAATGACATTCACCCTAACCTCACACCCTAATGGCACACGGTATAACAAAACTCCCTTTTGGGGAGGTTCATTCTATAATTTTTCAGGTCTGGGTGCTCCAGTCACTTTCATTTAATCAGTTTTCCATTCTCAAGCTATGTATCTACAGCCAGATGGATTAGGGATCTCCACTGATGGAAATGAACGATTGTGCTAACAATCATTTACACCATCGCAGCAAATTACCGTAAAATTGTAAATGATATTGGAGCGATCCTGCACAATATGATCTAACATTGCGGTTGTTTAATAAAAACAAACAATCATGAAACATTGTTTATCAAATATTTGTTAAGCAATGTTATGCAATATCACAAAAAAAAAAATTGTCCCAAAAATTGCATTGTGGGTATGGACCTTAAAGCCTTGTACACATGTAGACAGTTTGCAGCTGCCTATGCCAAGAATTTAGTGTGTGTGCAGCAGTCCCCCATGTGTTGCCTCGAGAACTGGACTGGCGGATCGCCTTCATCAAGCTTTTTGTCCTCATTCTGAGCCCACCCACTGCGTCGTACGCCACACTGTTAGCCCTCTTCCCCCCCCCCCCCCCCCCCATAGCAACAGGCGGTGCCCCAAACTGTCTCCCAAGGGTTATTGGGTTATTGTGCATTAGTGGGTTCCCAACAGTGTCCCATACCATCTGACAGGTTTGCTCCATACAATTCGGAGACCCTCAGCAATGCAGCTCCATCTCTTTCCTCTACAGGGATTCTCCTTACAAGAATCATGCAGACCTTAGATCGTTAGAAGGCCCTGGAGCTGGCATTTTCAGACATAGAATCAGTGAGCAACACAGACTAAGAATTAGATGAGCATAATTGTAATCATTAAACACACCTCTGCATACTACATAAATCCATAAATCTATGCCTGAGGACATACAGTCATTTAATCAGCAGTTTGAATTCTAATCTACCACGCAAATCCCTTGGGGCCATTACTGATAGCCAACGAGATGCTAATTTTCCCGATTTACTTAAAGATCAAATGCAAATTGTACTTTGAAACTGGGCCAATCAAAAGCACATCCTGCCAATCTGAATCGGCACAATTCCAAGCTCCATTTAAGCAAATCTTAAAGGTCAACTGAAGTGAGAGGGATATGGAGGCAGCCATATTTATTTCCTTTTAAACTATACCAGTAGCCTGGTAGTCCTGCTGATCTATTTGGCTGCAGTAGTGTCTGAATAACACCAGAAACAAGCATGCAGCTAATCTAGTCAGATCTGACAATATTATCAGAAACACCTGATCTGCTGCATGCTTGTTCAGGGGCTATGGCTGAAAGTATTAGATACAGAGGATCAGCAGGACAACCAGGCAACTGGTATTGCTTCAAAAGGAAGTAAATATGGCAGCCTACATATTCTTCTCTCTTCAGTTGTCCTTTAAAAGAGGAAACTCAGTTCAGGATAGAGATAGAGATATACACAAGGCTCAGAATGGCATAGAACCTTCCCGGTCTTCACTTTGACCCAGGTGAAGATCTACAGTCAGATACCTCTTCCGGTCTCCTCTGGCAGCCTTCGGGAGTACTCACGTCCCGAGTGGTTCTGAAGAGGGATGTGCCCGGACTGACATGCTCAGGGACGTGAGTGCTTCTAAAGCCCGCCAAAGGAGGGCTGAAGATGTATTCGACTTAACAGGGATGGAGCGAGGACTGGGAAGGCTCTATGCTGTCTGGTAGTGAACAGCTTGACTCGCATTATTACAAGGCTTGTGATGTACCCACCACGCAAAAGTGAATGTGCTCAATGTGTGGGACCATCGCATCAAATCACTGTGCGATTATAACTTATGTGAGAACACAACGCAATGCACATAATGTGAGTGCACCCTTAAAGAACTTCAGCAAATCAGGCCCTTTCTGGGTTTCCATGCACAATACTGCTGCTGAAAGGTTTACAGCTGCGATGTATCAGATCATGTACTGTATTTAGGGCTGGTTCAGACGGACGTTTGGAGGCGTTGCGTTTGCTGGCGTCGCGTTCAGCAGTGCGTTTGGATGCGGTCGCGTTTTTTCTTCCCCTAGGGGGACATTAGCCGTCGCGGTTAACCTCCCCTGGAAGCTACATGTAGCTTCCAGGGGCTCCTTGAACGCCAGGGAAAAATCGGGACCCGAACGCTGCGTTTGTGCAAACGCGCTTGAAAGCTTGGTACAAACGCTCCCATACACTTGAATGGGAGCGTTTAACACCAAGCCCCGAACGCTGGCAGTAAACGCTCTGCAAACGTCCGTCTGAACCAGCCCTTAAACAGATAGGAAAGTAAACTGGTATGAATCAGGTAAACTATATCTATAACTAACTATTATTCAATAGCATATGTGAACAAGAAAACATGGCTTATATTTGCTAAAAAAAAAAAAAAATTATACGCTATGCAGAGGAACAAATTTACAGCCCTGATCTGGATCATGTCAGACCACAGTAATGACTGACAAAAAAAGTAAGAAAACAACACCTATAAACAGTTATGTGAAATTCACAGAATGCCATAGACTGAGAAAAGAACAAGTGAACTGTAAACCTAAAAATGTCCTCAGAAGGCTTACCTATTGTAACCCCCATCCCACCCCAACCCCCAGGTCTCATCCCCTTTCGTGTCCCCAGTTTCCCCTTGCTTTGGTAATGCCTGTATGTATCTTGGTCATACCAATGAAGATCTTTTTGATATGATCTAAAGATCCCATCTCATCAATAAACATCTTAAAGTGAAATCAACTTTTACTCATTGCATAATTGTGTTCCTCTCATTTAGTTTATAGGGCATTCCTCATTCCAAATACTTTTTTGTTTTAATACTCCAATTCCCTTTAAAGTAAACAAGCCTCGCCCACAGCTTTTTCACAGTGCCTTGGCACTGTAGCAAAGGCTTATGGGAGCTCAGTCTGGGCAGGAGGAGGAGGTTACTAGCCAGAGATTTCAGAGGCAGAGGGGAGGAGGGAGGAGGAGAGGGGACTGAATTTACACACAGGCAAGCTAATAGCATCTCCAGCCCTCAGTGTCAATGTGGCAAACAGAACATGGCTGCCCTCATTGTATCACAATCTAAACTTTAGATAAGATATATAGACAAGTTACTTGTTATAGTTTTTCATCTCGGATCCACTTTAATGAAGAATGACTAGAGAGGTGGCAGAAAAAAGTTGGGGGAGGGGGTGAAGGGTCAATGAAGCAACCAATGACTGCATAGGGATCTAAATCATCAAGTGTGACAATGCTAACTCTTGCAGCAGCATGATCGATTCTCACTCAAATTTCTGCTAGAAACTAATTGAGATCAGGTGATACATTGATAACTACTACCTGATGAATTTCAGATTAGGAAGCAATCAGCCGTTCCAAACCAGGATTACTTTAAGTTTTTTAATGGCTGTTTGCAGCTTATATCATGGTACCCATGAGTGATGATTGGTAATTATGCGGTAATTGATTAAGTGACATAATTCCTGCTGCAAGTGCGGGGATAGGGACCTAGGAAAGCAAAGTTTAGTCAGTTAGTAAGAGGTTAATTAAGGTAAGTGATACAACTAGCTTTAGATCAAAGATAGCCATGCTTAAAGTGGATCCGGAATAAACTTTTACTCATTGCATAGTTGTGTTCCTTTCCTATGGTTTATAGGGCATTCCTCAAGCCAAATACTTTTTTGTTTTAATACTCTAATTCCCTATAAACTAAACAAGCCTCGCCCACAGCTTTTCAGCGAGCCTTGGCATTTTCAGACAGTAGCAAGTGCTCATGGGAGCTCAGTCTGGGCAGGAGGAGTGGGAGGTATTACTAGCCAGAGATTTCAGAGGCAGAGGGGAGGAAGGAGGAGGAGTGGGGTTAGGTTTTTTTCACAGGCTGAGTGCTGAAGATACAGATAAGCCTGCCTCTGTGTAATGTTTACACACAACATGGCTGCTGTCATTGTATCACAGGAAGAAATAATCATATTCTATTGAAGCTAAATGCAGCTAGATTTGCTGTATAAACTATCTAAACTTTAGATAAGATATATAGACAAGTTACTAGTTATAGTTAGTTTTTCATCTCGGATCCGCTTTAAGTCAGTTGTGATCCAATCATAAAAATGATAAGTTTCCTCCTATGAAAATCATTGAGTCACCACATTGCAGCATTCGATCTTAATCAGACATATTTTGTTGAAGTCTGATCCAAAATCAACTGAACTTCTGTCCTGGTAGTTTTGTACTGTCTGATACAACCTAAACTAAACAGCTGTCTGAAGATCTACAGATCAGCAGAAATTTAACGGAGAACCAAATCCTGCACCCGACAACAGCTCCACAAATCCTGCACCCGACAACAGCTCCACAAATCCTGCACCCGACAACAGCTCCACAAATCCTGCACCCGACAACAGCTCCACAAATCCTGCACCCGACAACAGCTCCACAAATCCTGCACCCGACAACAGCTCCACAAATCCTGCACCCTAGAACAGCTTCAGTGTTCTCCCCACTCTTTAAGCCGGGTGCTCCACCCGGCTAGTTTTGGTGGGCACCCCAATGTCATCAGCTTGCCTCCTCATCCTCCTCCTATGATGCAAGCAGAGTTGGGCAGAGAAGCGCCAATTCTGCGTTCTCTCATCGCCCCCATCCGGCTACTTTTTTATGCCACCTGGCTGGAAAAAAATTCTGGGGAGAACACTGAGCTCCCAATCCTGCACCCTATAACAGCTCCCAAGCCTGCACCCTATAACAGCTCCCAAGCCTGCACCCTATAACAGCTCTTAACCGAGTCTACTATAACAGATCCAAATCCTGCATCCTATAGAGAAGAAAAAAAAAAGTATCTAAAAATCAGTGGGACATGAATCAACTTGCTAGATGGCAGTGATAAGATAACTGAGAGGGAATCATGGTGACTGAATCCTTTGAAGAACATTAACCAGTGTACAGCTAACTTTACAACAACTGTTGGTTATTTTAGGGTTGGCGTTTCTTCTATGGATTGGAAATATCCAGAGCCCAAGTCACAAAAAAGGGGAAATGATGTGAAATCTTGAAATAGGAACATAGATAGAAAAACTTTTTTTTCAAATTCTTAATAATGTGAATAGGGGTTAGAAAATCTGATATCTTGTTACTATCTGGATCCCAGTAAAGATTACAGAAAACGTTATGTAAAGCCCTACTTTAGCCTCCCATTTTAATGCACAAGTCGTACATTTGCATGAATTATGGTAGCAATGCACAAAGATTAAATTGAAAGTACCTGGTTAGCCGCATGACTTAATCCTATAGATCCTTTTCCTGTAGAAATGACAGTTTCACATACAGACTCCTCCCCCATCATCATCCTCATGAGGTAGTCAGGGAGGAGCTGGGAGTAGATACAAGCCAGTCTTCCTAGGTGGGCACAGATCAACTGACCCAGCTCATTCCCTCCCTTTGCTGGCAAGGGAGTAAAGTAAACCTTAGACAACAAACATATGACATGTATATATACTTACCTGAGGCCATCTGCTGTCTGTCAGCTCCCTCTGTGTCACTCCAGTCCCCTCTGTTCTCCAGGAGTGGAGTCTGCCATCTAACTTGGTTGTGGGCCACTGTGCATGTGTGGTCCCAGAGTCGCACACCCAGCCATAGTTCTGTGCAAACAACAGGAGCACGTTCAGGGCCTGCACGCGGTTGGGACTGTGCATGCAAAGAGGTCCTCAACTGCCTCGGTTGGCTTTACCGGGGCAGACTGCGAGAGAATGGAGGACACAGAGGAGCTTACAGACTACAGGGGGCTGGAGGATGCCCCAGGTAAGTATAAAACCTTGCCATGTGTTTGTCTCAGGTACGCTTTAAGGCAGAATTACAGTCTGGCTTCAAGGGAACCTGAAGTGAGAAAACTCAATTCAGGTTTGATATATACCCAAGTAGAGTAAAGGGTCTGCATACCATAGTGCCTTCCCGATTCATCCCATGGTACCTGCGCTGTCCCCGGATTTAGTTCTTTGACCTGCTAGGTCGAATAGCTCTTTGGCACTGTTCAGACAGCCTTCAGAAATACTCGTGTCCACGAGCAGTTCCGAAGTTGAGGGCATCGGTACTGCACACGTGTGAGTCTAGGCTTGCGCACTAAGTATGCGCTCATCTTCGCAACAAAAAGGAGAATCAGATTTTTGTTTAATAGAGATTACTACTGTAATTGCAGTATCAAAAATACCCTAAAGTGGTGACCTGCGGCTCCATTCACTGGAAACGGTCAGCCATGACAATCACTGACTCCCAGCAAGAATACATTGCTGCCCACTGCCTTTTATTGCAAATGCGCAAAGCCATTTCTGAAAGTGGCAATCTGCAGCAAACTGACAGTGCTTGAATCGATCACCACTGTTCTTCATTATGGTGTTTTCCATTTCAAATACTGTATGGAGATGAATAAGGTGGCTATCAGACTGATCGCCACAGTTTACAAAATACGCTGATAAAAGATTTTTATGGCACATTTGTGCTGAAAAGGAAGACATCACAAGAAGGTGGCAATCAGGCTAAAAAGCCGCAAATGTTTTACTAGATTAATGACTTTTATAAATCTGGAAATCTGAAAGTTTTTTTTTCTATGCCAAAAACGGCTATTCACCCTTTCATAATAAATAAGCCCTGTGCTAATAAGCACACTTGGGCTTTGTCAGAAAAGGTGTGTTCTTTCACATCTTTTGTTGCTATGTATGCAATTTAGCTCGACTATTAGGTCCCTATTAAAACTGTGAATATTAAACATATTTATTTTAAAAGTGCCTAGTCCTGCACTGCCTCCTTCCCTGTGTGAGTGATGTGTATACCAGAGCTGTCATCCTGCTCATATTAGACACAGATCCAGCCCAGCAGCTCCTGTGTGCAGCTGCAGTACCATGTACCATAGGGAATCCTGCAGCATACCATTCATACAAGCCACTGTGGGCAATGCATAGTGATGCCCCCACTGCCCCCCTGATAGGCAGTGCAGGGGGTCCACATCACTCACCTCCTGAAGTCAAAGGGCATCGTGTACCGCCTCCCACCGACGCTGGGCGCTGATTTAAAGGGGACGCTGCTTGCAAATCAGCAGCTTGTGTCAGAATCCCTCTTCAAGCCTGCCGGCTAGACACAAAGGAACTGGCGTCAGCAGAGCTCGCGGAGCCGCCTGTGATTGGTGGCCGCCCGAGGAGGAGAAGACACATCCGGCCCCAGTTTAAAGAGACTCAGCTAAAGCCACGTGGGGTGTTCTCATAAGTCGCACAGGAGCTGATAGTGATGTCCTGTGTGCTTTCATGTCGGGGTTCCGGGTTTACCTTCCACGTATGAAAGCGGCTTGTGCTGCCAGATGCCTGAGAAAGGCAGGGCCAGTGATCAGACTGCGGGACTGAGAGAGGAGGTGTAATCTCAATGCTCTACACACATACACAGAGGAATAGTTCTGCATGTCCTGAAATGTACATGGAGTTTAGAGAACGTTAGTTGTTATTAGCGCTGCGGCTGCTACCCTTCTTTTTATATACAGTTCTCTGTGTGATCCGTTATGTGTCGTGCATCACTCATCCTGAAACTTTTTGTTTGATTGATCAATATTGATCTTTTCACTTGCCAGAACCGCTCTACAAACATAGCAACTGCGTGCACTGCAAGGTCTGCTGAGAAGCTTTGTCAGAGGAGTGTGCATCACACCCGGCTAGCTGTGCCTCTGATACATTCATGTATACTAACTAAAGGTTCATACACACCTTCCAACTATCTGTCAAACTTGTCTGTTAAGCCCCATACAACTTTTGTTGTGAAACAACTAAAAAAAACCGGAAAATTGTATACTTACCTTCCGTAATTTTCCTTTCCTGGATCAAACGATGGCGGCATACCTCCGGGTATTGGCTCCGCCCCCAACCCTGATAGGACAGTCCACTATAAAAGCTTTGACCCCCCCCCCCCTCCAGCCATTCTGGTGAAAATCAGTCCTCGAATGGACAAGAGGGAGGGATTCGTATGCCGCCATCGTTTGATCCAGGAAAGGAAAATTACGGAAGGTAAGTATACAATTTTCCGGTTTCCTGTATCAAACATGGCGGCATACCTCCGGGATATAACAAATCACACATGAGGGAGGGAATTATGCAAAATACAAAATTTATTTACACTGCAAGAACCGCTCTCCCAAACTCAACAGGAGTCAGTGAGGAAGGATCAACATGATAATGTTTCATAAATGTATGAACCGAAGACCAACTGGCCGCTTTACATATTGTTTCAACAGACACTTTTGAAAAACACGCCCAGGAGGCAGACATGCCTCTGGTAGAGTGCGCATGTACTTCAGACGGAACAGGTAAACCTTTTAAGACATAGCATTTTTTAATGATCTTAACCAACCATGCAGACACAGTTCTAGCTGATACATTCTTCCCTTTTCTAGGACCTGTATAGTTTACAAACAGATGGTCAGAATCCCTAAAAGTAGCTGACGCATCTAAGTAGGCCCTAATACACTGGCCAACATCCAATGGATGACATGCGCCCTCAGAAAGAAAGACAGGCAGGACTAATTCTTGATTCACATGAAATGATGATGAGACTTTTGGGACAAAATGTAACACTGGCCTGATGACTACTCTATCCGGAAAAAATTCTAACAGATTGCCTGAACAACCTAGGGCTTGGATATCTGACACCCTTTTTCCTGAGGCAATGGCTGTTAAAAAGGCTGTTTTTAACGACAGATTTTCCAGAGAGACTCCTTCCAGAGGATAGAATGGAGGAGATGACAGGACTTCCAGTATTACTGACAGATCCCACTTTGGGAAGAACGGCCTTCTCGGGGGCCGCATCTTGAAGACTGCCTGAATGAATTGTACTACCAGAGGGTGCGTTGCCCAACGATCTCCTGTTAGTGCGGATAGTGCTGAAACTTGAACCTTCAGTGCAGATACACTCAGACCTCTTTCTACTCCTGACTGTAGAAAATCTAACACGTGCTGTACTGCTGGAGATAAGGGAGATATTCCTTTGTCTGAGGCAAAGGCCGCGAATTTATGCCAGATCCTGTAATAGGTAGAATTAGTAGATGCTTTTCTCGCCTTCAGGAGAGTATCCACTACTCCGCTTGAACATCCCAAGTCTATATACCTTTTCCTTTCAGTTTCCAAGCAGTCAAACTGAGCCTGTCCACTCCTGGATGCAGAAGATTCCCCTGTGATAGAAGACTGTGGGATACTGGCAGTCTCATTGGTTCCTCTATGCTCATTAACATTGCTAGGGCAAACCAAGGCCTCCTGGGCCAGTATGGCAGAATAGCAATGATCATGCACGATTCTCTGTAAAGTCTTTGGAGGAACCTGGGAATTAGTGGAAAGGGAGGAAACGCATAACCCAGTGCGAAACTCCACTCCTGTACCAGGCAATCCACCCCTTCTGCCTCCGGATGGTGATAGCGGGAGAAGAACCTCTCTACTTTCCTGTTCTGATATGATGCCCACAGATCCAGTTGTGGCCTGCCCCATTTTGCAGAGATCTGTAGGAACACTTCCGTGTCTAGAGACCATTCGTGAGGATTCGCGAAGTGCCTGCTTAGATGATCTGCCAGAATGTTCTTGTCTCCTGGAAGATAAGTAGCTGACAGACTGGTTAAATTTTTCTGAGCCCATAACATCAAGCGACTTGTTTCCATCAATAGCGAGTAGCTTCTTGTTCCCCCCTGCCTCCTGACGTGAGCAACTGCCGTCACGTTGTCGATTTGTAGTAGTACTGACTTGCCGCAAATCAGGTGATGAAAGGCTTTTAACGCTAGGAAGGCTGCTCTGAGTTCTAGCAGATTTGAGGGTACTCCACTCTGTCTTGTCTTCCACTTGTTCTGGCACCACCTGCCTTGGCAATGTGCTCCCCAACCTGTCACACTTGCATCCGTTGTAATCACTATCGGAATGTCTGGCTGTATCTGCAAGCAATTCCTCAAGTTTTCTTCCTTTATCCACCAATGAAGTGAATTCCTTACTTCGAAGGGTAATCGTATCCTCTGAATCAGGGATACCCTGTTCCACCTGGTCAGGAAGAAGCACTGAAATGTTCTCAGATGCCAGTGCGCCCATCTCACCATCGGGATTGAAGAGGATAATGTTCCCAGTAGACTCAGGCACTCTCTTGCCAATAGGTGAGGAACTGTTAGGGCCTTGCATACCTTCTGCTGGATAGATACCACCTTCTGATCCGGTAAGCAGACCTGATTTTTTAAGGTTAGGAATCTTGCTCCCAGGAATACCATATCCTGAGAAGGGAGAAGCTGGCTCTTCTTGAAGTTGATTATCCAGCCTAGACTTTGCAGGAATGTTAGCAGCAGATCCTGATGCTGGGTTAACACCTCTCGGTCCTGGTGGAGTAACAGAATATCGTCCAGATAGTGGTATATTTTTAGACCCCGCAACCTCAGGTATGCCACTGCTGGTAGAAGGACCTTCGTAAAAGTCCTTGGGGCTGTTGATAGACCGAAAGGCAGGCATCTGAACTGGTAATGGCACCCTTCCATGCAAAACCTCAGATATTTCTGATAGTCCTTCTTTATGGGAATATGTAGGTAGGCGTCTGAAAGATCTATGGTGGACATCCAGTCTGCCACTGCCACCATTGGAATGATGGACTGAAGGGATTCCATCTTGAAGTGCTTTACTTCTATGAATCTGTTCAAAAACTTTAAATCTAGCACCGGCCTCCAGCCTCCCGATACCTTTGGGACTAAGAAAAGCGGAGAATAGATTCCGGAAAAGCACTCTTCGCTTGGTACTGGGATTATTGCATTTTCCCTCCATAGAGACTGCACATACTGTCTGAGGGAGGCCGACTTGCTTCTGCCCAGAGGAACCTTTGTTGAAACAAATCTGTTTTGTGGAGGTTTTCTGTTGAATCGCCAACAATGACCCTGCCTTAGGGTCCTTATCACCCACGGGTCTTCGATTCTTCCCACCCAAGACTTCCAAAAGAGCTGTAGCCTGGCTCCTACTGGTTGGTCCTGAGTGGACAACCCGTCAAAACCGCTTCTGGCTCTGCTGGGGATCCGAAGAAATCTTTGGCTTGTTGTTTTTCAAGAAAGATGCCTGAGTACCCCTCCAGTTTTTTCCGAATTGCTTTCCTGGTCTATAGGACCTCGCTTGTTGGTATCTATAGTTAAAGTTCCTCCTGGAAGCTTGTTGTCTGGGAGCCCTCTGCTTTCTATCTTGTGGGATCAATCCTGATTTCCCTCCTGTCACTTTAGATATAGCAGAGTCCATTTGAGGCCCGAATAAATGGGTTCCGTCAAAGGGGATCTTGCACCAGTTGGATTTTGAAGCTTGATCTGCTGCCCATGGTCTTAACCACAAAGCCCTCTTAGCTGTGATATTCCATAGCATTGCCCTTGCTGATGACCTGATTACATCAATTGCTGCTTCTCCCATGAAATCTCCTGTGAGTTTTAGCTCATCCAGGGCCTTGATTATCTCCTCCTTATCTGTGCCATTGTTCAAGGCTGTTTCAATGTTGTCGACCCATACTCTTGTAGCCTTCGCCAGGGAAGTTAGTGCCACTGCTGGTCTACAAGCCGCTCCTGCTGCTAAGAAGGCCTTCTTCAAATCTGCATCCATCTTTCTTTCTAGCGGGTCTTTAAATGCTATAGCATTTTCTATTGGTAGAGTGACATGCTTAGCCAGTCTCATAATTGAGGCGTCCACAATTGGAGCTGAATCAAACAAATTCAGATCTTCCTGCTTTAGTGGGTATAGCTTCATGAATCTATTATTTAAAGATGGCTTCTGCTCAACCTTGCTCCACTCACTTAACACCACTTCCTTTATCACCTTCATTAAGGGAAAGACTTGCGGCTTTTGATCCAAGTGTGGGTAGTACTTATCAGGTTCCTGTGAAGTACCTTCATCCTCTTGCCAGTCTATTGCCGACTTAATAGCCGTCAAGAAGGGTGGAACTAAAGCAAAGTCAAATCCGACTGGTGGTGCATCTGCCTGAGGTGTAGTATCAGCTACTGAAGCCTGAAAAGCTGCCGATGTTCCCGGCTGCTGCGCCATATTCTGAAACGTTTCTTGCACAGCCTGCTGTATAAATGCTAATACTTGTTGATTATCTGCCTCCTTCTCATGACCCAGCTCCCGGAAGCATGATTCACACACCCTCTTTTCAGGAAGGGCTGGCCTAGCACAGGACCAACACTGATCCTGTACCGGTCTCTGAAAAGGAGTAACTGGATCGGAATCAGGGGAAATAGACCACACTCTACGAGACCCTCTTGGGGCTCTATTAGCATAATAGTCTTTTTCCGAATACTGTCTGTATCTTGGATAATAGGATGGAGAACGTCTCCTCCTTTCCTGCCTGTGGGCAGATCTAGATCTGGACCTTCTAGATCGACGTCTGGGTGAACGTCTTCTAGACGAGTCTCTGTGCCGCCTGCTCTTGCTCCTGCTACGAGATCGACTTCTGGAGTCCCTTGAAGACCTTCTCTTAGATGCGGACTTGTTAACTTTACTCCTTATTGTTTCAACAGACATTTTTGACTTCGAGCGAGAATCCCTTTGATGAGAAGAAGATGGTCGGTCCGTGGACCTTGAATGAACACTTCCTTCTTCATCCGGGCTGTGGAGACATAAAAGATATGTTCCACTTAAAGAAACCATCCCTCAAAAGAATGGTATAGATAGCACTCTTTTATAAGTATCTTTAAGGATAACCCTGTGCAAAGAGGGGTGTAAGGAAAAAATTAACTTTAAACACCCAGTGCGTAATGAACAACAGAGAAGGCCACATTTAGTGACCGGTTACCTGTGTTCCACTACCTTCTCTATCTCCACCACTTGCCCCTGGTTCTCCATCTCTGTTTAAGAGAATAACCATAGGACCGCATTAACAAGGCACTATCACCTTAAACAGGCATTATACATGAGCTATATTTATAATCGTCTTCATACCTGCTCTCTGATGAAAATAGGCTTTTAGCCTAATGACTCCCCGTCCGACCTCCTGACCGCTCTCCAAGCCACCTGCTCACGTGGTACCAGCGCTACAAACGCTACCCACCGTGAGGCTCTGCCAGCAATCGCGCTTCCAGCCGCTCTCCTGCTTCCTGTGCGGCGCTTTTACGTATTTCCGGCCGCCCCCGCCTCCTGCCGCTGCCCAATCGGCTTCAGCGCTCCAAGTCTCGCGGTATGCGAGATCTCCTTCCGAGTACTCTCTGACGAATGCGGAGGCGCCGGCTGGAGAGGGGGACGCTAGGGAGCTGCTCGTGGGGAGAGAGGACGCCACTTGATCCTATTTAAGGATCCTGGACGTTAGGCATGCGGGAGAGGCTGAACCCGCCGCCAGCACAGGTACCTCTACTTTAAAAAGGGAGGAAAAAGATACAAAACCTAGAAAAAAAGGGAAAAAGAAAAAGAATTTAAAAAAGAAAGGAGAAAAAAATAAGTGAACTTGTCCATGGCGAGGACAGAAAAAAAGAATGGCTGGAGGGGGGGGGTCAAAGCTTTTATAGTGGACTGTCCTATCAGGGTTGGGGGCGGAGCCAATACCCGGAGGTATGCCGCCATGTTTGATACAGGAAAAGTATTTTGGTATTGTTCAAACAGCTGATAAGAAGTCAATCCAACTGTTGGATTTACTTCTTATCAGTCTTATCAGCTTTTTGAACAATATTATTATTATTGATTTCTAAAGCACCAACATATTCCGTGGCGCTGTACAAAGTAAGAAACAAACATGGGGTACATAATAATACAGACAATGGTGTACACTAATATACAAGATACATATTTGGTGACAAAATACAAAAAATGATACAGCATACAGAATACAAAATACAGAAGTGGTAATGACAGTGATAAAAGTAACATGATGAATAAAATGTATAATGATTTCCAAGACACAAAAGGGGGAGAGAGCCCTGCCCTTGCGAGCTTACAATCTAAAGGAAATGGGGGGAAACAAGAGGAGGGG
This sequence comes from Hyperolius riggenbachi, assembly GCF_040937935.1. NCBI lineage: Eukaryota > Metazoa > Chordata > Amphibia > Anura > Hyperoliidae > Hyperolius > Hyperolius riggenbachi. The sequence continues at coordinate 369,088,619 of NC_090648.1, read as the reverse complement.
TAGTATACGATAAAATATATAAAGGCAGTGTGTTTTAGGATACCTAGTAGGAGTGCAATTTGGTCTTAGGACGAAGGGAAGTGGTAGCGCATATGCTTGTCGGAACAAATTAGTTTTTAGAGAGCGTTTAAAAGTAACAAAGGTTGGCAAGTGAAGGATGTGTTGTGGGAGGGCATTCCAGAGAAGGGGTGAAGCGCGTGCAAAATCTTGTAAGCGTGAATGTGAGGAGGTGATTCTAGAGGAGGACAACAGAAGATCATGTGCAGATCTGAGATTGCAAAATACTTTTTTTTAGTTGTTTCACAACAAACGCTGTTTGACAATTGTGCTGCATAAAAGACCGCTGTGTTTGGCAGATAGTTGGACAGATAGTTGGTAGGTGTGAGCTAGCCTATGAATAAGAATACATGGTTTGTGTGAGCTGGCCTAGGAATAAGAATACATATGATATAAATAAGGTGTGTTATTGACATCTTGTCAGGATAGAAATAGAGACTCAAGTGTAGTTTTTTTTTTGATAATTTAATTATTATTATTATATACAGTGGTGTGAAAAACTATTTTCCCCCTTCCTGATTTCTTATTCTTTTGCATGTTTGTCACACTTAAATGTTTCTGCTCATCAAAAAACGTTAACTATTAGTCAAAGATAACATAATTGAACATAAAATGCAGTTTTAAATTATGTTTTTTATTATTTAGTGAGAAAAAAAACTCAAAACCTACATGGCCCTGTGTGAAAAAGAAATTGCCCCCTGAACCTAATAACTGGTTTGGCCACCCTTAGCAGCAATGACTGCAATCAAGCGTTTGCGATAACTTGCAACGAGTCTTTTACAGCACTCTGAAGGAATTTTGGCCCACTCATCTTTGCAGAATTGTTGTAATTCAGCTTTATTTGAGGGTTTTCTAGCATGAACCGCCTTTTTAAGGTCATGCCACAACATCTCAATAGTATTCAGGTCATCACTTTGACTAGGCCACTCCAAAGTCTTCATTTTGTTTTTCTTCAGCCATTCAGAGGTGGATTTGCTGGCGTGTTTTGGGTCATTGTCCTGCTGCAGCACCCAAGATCGCTTCAGCTTGAGTTGACGAACAGATGGCCGGACATTCTCCTTCAGGATTTTTTGGTAAACAGTAGAATTCATGGTTCCATCTATCACAGCAAGCCTTCCAGGTCCTGAAGCAGCAAAACAACCCCAGACCATCACACTACCACCACCATATTTTACTGTTGGTATGATGTTCTTTTGCTGAATTGCTGTGTTACTTCTACACCAGATGTAATGGGACACGCACCTTCCAAAAAGTTCAACTTTTGTCTCATCGGTCCACAAGGTATTTTCCCAAAAGTCTTGGCAATCATTGTGATGTTTTTTTAGCAAAATTGAGACGAGCCTTGATGTTCTTTCTGCTTAAAAGTGATTTGCGCCTTGGATATCTGCCATGCAGCCCGTTTTTGCCCAGTCTCTTTCTTATGGTGGAGTCGTGAACACTGACCTTAATTGAGGCAAGTGAGGCCTGCAGTTCTTTAGATGTTGTCCTGGGGTCTTTTGTGGCCTCTCGGATGAGTTTTCTCTGCGCTCTTGGGGTAATTTTGGTCGGCCGGCCACTCCTGGGAAGGTTCATCACTGTTCCATGTTTTTGCCATTTTTGGATAATGTCTCTCACTGTGGTTCGCTGGAGTCCCTAAGCTTTAGAAATGGCTTTATAACCTTTACCAGACTGATAGATCTCAATTACTTTTGTTCTCATTTGTTCCTGAATTTCTTTGGATTTTGGCATGATGTCTAGCTTTTGAGGTGCTTTTGGTCTACTTCTCTGTGTCAGATAGCTCCTATTTAAGTGATTTCTTGATTGAAACAAGTGTGGCAGTAATCAGGCCTGGGGGTGACTACAGAAATTGAATTCAGGTGTGATAAACCACAGTTACGTTATTTTTTAACAAGGGGGGCAATCACTTTTTCACACAGGGCCATGTAGATTTGGAGGTTTTTTTTCTCACTAAATAATAAAAACCATCATTTAAAACTGCATTTTGTGTTCAATTATGTTATCTTTGACTAATAGTTAATGGATTTTGATGAGCAGAAACATTTAAGTGTGACAAACATGCAAAAGAATAAGAAATCAGGAAGGGGGCAAATAGTTTTTCACACCACTGTAGATTATGTATTCACGGTAAAACAAACTTATAACATAGATCCAGTGGCATAGCAATAAGACTCATATTCCACTGTAGCAGAAAAGAGACCTTTTTTTTTAATTTGTCCATTTTACCGCTTTGGAAGACAGTCAACTGGTCCAAAGGAGCTATGTGAGAAATTTGCCTGCTACTTTGCTGACAAAGTATCTTCTATTCGGTCTCTCATTCAGTCCACAGCACCCAAGACTCATGCAACTAATGGAAATAGCTGCAAAAACAACCTAACACCCTGGACTGATTTCAAAAGTATTAGCGAGGAAGAGATCTCAGACACCCTCTGTCGTCTCCGCCAGACAACCTGCGACCTGGACCCTGGGCCAACTAAACATATGCTGAAATGCCCTGACCTGCTTGGTCCAGCATTTCACAAAATAGTAAATTGCTCTCTGCAAGCAGGGAGGTTTCCTACCTCTCTAAAAGAAGGAATCATCAAGCCCCTTCTCAAAAAACCTTCCATGGATCCAGATGCTATGAGCAGCTACAGACCTGTCTCCAACCTCCCCTTCTTAGGTAAAGTTATTGAAAAGGCTGTCTATCTGCAACTTGAAACCAGGCTGTCAGTAAACAACATCCTGGACCCTCTACAATCTGGCTTTAAGAAACACCACAGCTGTGAAACAGCCCTCATCCAAGTCTGCAACGATCTGCTCATGGCAAGGGACAGAGGGGAATGCTCCATCCTAATCCTGTTGGATCTCTCAGCTGCTTTTGATACAGTTGACCATGAAATCCTGCTTAACAGACTGCAGGAGTACTGTGGCATCAGTGGATCAGTCCTTCAGTGGTTCAGATCATTCCTGACTGACAGAACACAGAGAGTATCCCTAGGACCTATAATGTCCAAACCTGCACCTCTACAATTCGGAGTGCCACAAGGATCAATCCTATCCCCTCTGCTGTTTGCAATCTACATGTTGCCACTCGGTACACTTATCCAACGACATGGCCTGACGTACCACTGCTACGCCGATGACACACAGCTATACCTGTCCTTCAAACCTGGTGGAACAGACCCTACCCCAAAAATAAACTCTTGCTTAGCTGAGCTTCAGGCATGGATGAATGATAACTGGTTAAAACTGAATGCTGACAAAACTGAGGTCCTGTTTGTCCAAAGCCAGTGCTCGCCATCAAAACAGCTCTATCCTAAAGCAACACCAATCAGGATTGGGAATTCAGACATAAACAGCTCCAACCTTGTGCGCAGCCTTGGCGTACTAATCGATGGGGAATTGAGTTTCAGAAACCAAATTTCATCTGTAGTTAAATCTTCCTTCTTTCATCTGAAGAACATTGCAAAGATTAAACATCTGATTCCCCCAGAGGATCTTCAAACCCTAGTCCACGCCTTCATCACATCACGGCTGGACTACTGCAATGCCCTTTATGCTGGCCTCCCCAAAAAAGACCTGCGTCGCCTGCAATTAGTGCAGAATGCTGCTGCCAGATTGCTAACAAACCAGCCTCGCCACTGTCACATTACACCGATCCTTCGCTCACTGCACTGGCTACCAGTAGAATGGAGAATACTCTTCAAGATTGGACTGCTGACATTCAAATCCCTGCACAATCTGGGCCCTGGATACATGAAGGACTTGCTGAAGCTGCACCACACCTCTCACAACCTCAGATCAGCAAGTTCTATAAACTTGGTCACTCCCAGAGTGCACCTCAAAAAATCTGGAGACAGAGCCTTCTGTCATGCTGCCCCTACTCTTTGGAACTCCCTACCACACCCAGTAAAGACAGCACCATCCCTGGAGCTATTCAAATCCAGACTGAAAAGCCACCTGTTTAGCCTGGCATTTCCAGATTTATAAAATTCTTCCCCTGTACCACGATGGTCGGAGCCATGCTTATGCGCTTTGAGTCCCACGGGAGAAAAGCGCTTTACAAATGTTATTTGTTGTTGTTGTTGTTGTTGTTGTTGAGTTTTAGCTATGCACTTTTGGCATGCACAAAATAAAACTGACAGCAGTGAAGCCTAATTCTGCACACTGTGTGATTCCTCTATCAGTTCCATTAGCTGCTTTAAAAAAAATGCATTTTCCACATACAAACACGTGTGGTATGCAAAAAACCGCACACAGATTGCTGCCTAAAGTCTGGTGCACACATCCAATTTTGATTGGCTAAGGAATGACCACTTACTTCTATAGGGGGACCTATGCTGAGAAAAGGCACTAGAAAGATGTGGAAACAGCTGGCCATATGGTTAAGGTGCCCACACATCAGGTAAAGTATGGGCAGATCAACCAAGACAATTGCTAACTTCCAGTCAGAGCAATATCCTGCCTCTATCTGGCCAGCAGACGCTAGTCAGCCAATCAGGTGCACTGTCATACACCCTTTGCCTGCTGTACCATACCTAGCAGGAATTACATAGATTAGCATTCAGGTGGGAGGCTTCGGTTGGACGCAATCGTGAATTGCGTCGTTTACAGGGACGCCCCGTGTAGGCACATCTCCCACACGGTCCCCTCCCTAACCACTCACCTGTCAACCGCATCCTAGAAGGTGCAAAAAATAAATTTAAAATCACAAACACTGGTCCACATGACAGCCCAGGGGCCCCAGGTCTCTCTCACTCACTGGGGCCCCCAAACCACCATGCGACACCTAGAGGGAAGTGCTGGCAAGCCCTGGACCTCTCACCTCCAGGGAACTCACCCCACCACCTCTAAACTGAATGCCAACTGCAACAAACACAATTGCTAACTTCCAGTCAGAGCAATATCCTGCCTCTATCTGGCCAGCAGACGCTAGTCAGCCAATCAGGTGCACTGTCATACACTCTTTGCCTGCTGTACCATACCTAGCAGGAATTACATAGATTAGCATTCAGGTGGGAGGCTTCGGTTGGACGCAATCGTGAATTGCGTCGTTTACAGGGACGCCCCGTGTAGGCACATCTCCCACACGGTCCCCTCCCTAACCACTCACCTGTCAACCGCATCCTAGAAGCTGCAAAAAATAAATTTAAAATCACAAACACTGGTCCACATGACAGCCCAGGGGCCCCAGGTCTCTCTCACTCACTGCAGCTTCTAGGATGCGGTTGACAGGTGAGTGGTTAGGGAGGGGACCGTGTGGGAGATGTGCCTACACGGGGCGTCCCTGTAAACGACGCAATTCACGATTGCGTCCAACAGAAGCCCCCCACCTGAATGCTAATCTATGTAATTCCTGCTAGGTATGGTACAGCAGGCAAAGGGTGTATGACAGTGCACCTGATTGGCTGACTAGCGTCTGCTGGCCAGATAGAGGCAGGATATTGCTCTGACTGGAAGTTAGCAATTGTGTTTGTTGCAGTTGGCATTCAGTTTAGAGGTGGTGGGGTGAGTTCCCTGGAGGTGAGAGGTCCAGGGCTTGCCAGCACTTCCCTCTAGGTGTCGCATGGTGGTTTGGGGGCCCCAGTGAGTGAGAGAGACCTGGGGCCCCTGGGCTGTCATGTGGACCAGTGTTTCAGATCAACCAAGAGTCAGATCTCTCTCTGATTGGAGAGAGATCTGTTGGGCGCCATAAATCGCAGGTCGATTCCCGATCAAATTCAGCATGATATCTTACAGGAATCTGCCTCATGACATCGCTGGCGCTGATGTCCCCTGTAATGTACATGTACCTCTGCAGTGCCCTATGCAGTTATACTTTGCCTTCTGCCGCTGTCCTGCACACCTTCCGGATTCGCACCGCACGTGGTTGCTGGAAATTTTCTTTATAGCTTTTGGTTACATCGTTGATCTGGCATGCTTTTAACGGCACAGATCTTCATCTGATTTAATAACTATTATTGAATTGGATGGGCGATCGGCCACCAAATCAGTAAATGTATGGGCACCTTTGTTGTTTTCCACCCAATGTTCCAAAACGATAAATTCCTTTCTGAAAAAAATCGATTCAGAAGGAATCAATTTCTACCGTACACTCCACATCAATTTCCAATAGATTCTAGCAGGGAATCTATTGGAAATGGATCGAACTGCAGAGTTGCACTGTTCGATGCAGTGCAAAGGTATAGGCAATCGATCTGCCAATGGTCTTGCCCTGCTCCAAAATTAGTCGCACCCCATGGCGCAGTAACGAAGCCTATGCCGTTTTCAAGATGTGTTATGCATTACTTCTTCCGCCGCTTGCCAGCAGTGTACAGAGCTGGGCACTACCCACCACCTTTGTTTTTTGCTGGTCCAATGGCCATACACAAAGTTTTTTCACATGATGTATCCAGATGCCAGATATGTGCATATACAGCTGCGGGCATAGATAAAGTCCCTTGGAAGAGCATCTGCATATTCACTTTTCCTAATGTTGAGCATGGTGCTTGGCCTTAGTGTAGGCCGGGCACTCTGTGCTGGTGGGTAGGAGGACAGGTAATGGATAACAAATGTTCTTTAATACACTTTGGGGGTGGCTGTTCAAAAATGATTTTTCACCAAAGGGTGGAATACCATTACAACTGCTATTACCCAGCTGAAGACATGTAGGCTGGGCGCCCACTTGTGATTGCACAATCACCCTCAAAATACTGAGAAGCGATATTGCAACTTAAATTGGAGCATTTTGGAGCAATTTAGAGGAAAGCAATTTTGGGCCCTCATCTTCCTCTATGAAATCGCTCCAAAAATGCTGCAACGCCCGCAATTGCGTTCGGCAAATCACAATCTTTCCTGAGGGCTCCGCTCCATTGACTTTACTTAGGCTAGCCCTTTTGCAATCACTGGCGATTCCAAAGCACAGCTAAAAGTGCTGAGTGGGCCATAGCCCTTTTTTCCTGGAGCTCTTCCTTAAAGGGACTATGAGCACCTCTCATGGGTATTTTCCCTTAAGACTCCGACCAGTACTGCAAAGTACCTTTCTGTAGCTTGTGCTCTCCTCTTTCATTTGATGCCTGAATCGCCGTTCTACATTAAATAGTTTTCATTCTATTTCAATTTAAAAATCGCGGCTGCCATCTTGGCTATGTTATAACTTCCGGGTCACCCCTGTCTTCTCTGTTAGAGAAGTGCATCACTGAATGAAGCAGGAGGAGGAAGTGACACGCATGGCCATTGCAAGAGGCTCCTCCAGAGGGGTCATAGCACTACTTTGTTGGAAGTCGTCTGGCTTAAAGCCTTGCCCATGAGAGGTGCTCTAAGTCCCTTTAAAGAGAACCTGAGGCAGTGTTTAAAAACGGGAAAAAAACATACTACCTAATGCACCTCATCTTCTGGATCCCAATGCGCCACTTCACACTGATCCCCACCGCTCCATTTGTCCGCCGGGAGACGAAGAAAAAAATTCTAATATGGCTGCAACCCTAGAAGTACTTCCAGGGGGCATACATATAAAATCATTGCCGGGAGACTTGGGCGCAGGATACAGCCTGTATACGGCTTATCCTGCTGCTGCACAAGTTCCTGGCGGCATCAAATACTATTCCCCCTCCAGGTCCACATGGATAGTGGGGAATGATGTAATTCGGCTTCCAGCTATTGCTGGATGCCAAATTACAATGTTTTAAAAGTAACTTCAGTGCCGTCTTCTGATGGAGCCGAAGTTACTCACTGACTGCCGCTATAGCGGTAATTCCTATTACGATCTATGGTGGCACCGGCTATGCCTAAATCTCCTGCTCTGTTATTACAACGCTCATTCCGGGAGTGCCGGCACATACCCAACTACAGTGCACAAGAGGGCCTGAGCTTTGGGCATGCTCAGTAGCTCCTCTCATGCACTTTTTTTTACAATGCATGTACAGAGGACGGGGGTGAAGGGGCGTTCCTGATACTTGAGAGGACATTCTGAAGGAGTTGCTCTCAGGGAAAACACACCTCTTCTGCTATAGGTATGCCGACATTCTCCTTGTCGGCAAATTTGTTTTGTTAGGGGTGGGGGGTGGGGGGGATGCAGCAGCCAGGGAGACCCAGCAACAGTAAGGGCCTATTTCTACTACACGCAGATTGGATGCAGAAAAACTGACTCCAAAGAATGCCTATGGGAAAATCTGCATCAGAAAAACCGCGTTTAGTGGAAACAGGCCCATAGGCATTCATTGGAGTCAGATTTTCTGCATCCAATCTGCGTGTAGTGGAAATAGGCCCTAAGGAAAGGACACAGAGGCATGTGATGATATCACTAACATGTCTCTGTGTCCCAATCATGGCAGACATTCCACCTCAGGTACACTTCATGTTCATATTACATCACTTTTGCCTGAAAAAAAGAATTTCAGTCTGGACTGTCTACTGCCTGTAGAGGTGTCTCCTATCTGCTGCTGCCTCTTCAACAACTGGCCTAATTAGATGTAGTAAGAGGATTGCTGCATGAAGTATCTGGTGTATATGGATGCTTCTGCCCTCTCCGTAGGACAGTGTTTTTTTGATGCTGGGTTCACACTAAGTTGGTGCGGAACCCTCTCCATGTTGATGGATGCGCTGTAGAGCAGAGGCAGCTTGCCATTTATCGGTGGAATGAAAACACAATCTGCTGTCCAGAAAAGTGCTTAAAGTCTAAATTTCCTTCTTCTGCTATGGACAAAAACTGAACGAACCAGTTTGCACTGACCCATAGAACATCATTGCAGTCTTCATACAATATTGAGTCTTCTTCATTTTCCATCAAAATGTAGAGCAGCGGACTATGGAGTAGCAATAGGGGATGCAAAGGTTGCGACGGCACTAGGGCCCCTGGACCAGAGGGGCCCATTAGAGGACCTCCTTCATCCATCATATTAGCTTTACATTGGTGTTATGCTGGTAATAAACACCTCTATATCTGCAATGAATAGTGATGATCCTTAACAAACTGTTTACTTACTCTGAATAGACCTCTCAGACACTGCAGCTGTTCTTGATAGGTTTTGGGCCTACATATGAACACAGTCCTTGGAGCCCCATATAAAACTCACACTGGGGCCCCAAGCTCCTTAGTTACGCCACTGGCAGTGGATGTAGCATAAACAGATATGTAAGTGTAGGGAGGGACCCATGGTGATTAATAATATATGCTAAGGTGCCTATGTGATCTCCTGCCCATGGATAAATCTGTGAAAAAAGGTGAAGAGGGGCAAGGAGTACCTCAGTGACATAAAAGTCAAATCAGAAAGATAACAAATTATATAAAAAAGTAATTTATTTGTAATCCACAACAAGTGAAAGGCTGCTTAGTATTTTACCACAATAGTACAAGGTCCATAAAAACATCACTAAATAATCCTGTCAGCCACAAGACCCCCACTAGGTTTATATACTGTATAACCACAGTGTCTCCAGTCAAAGCAATTGCCCTGATATCATTGGCGCCTGGAGTAAAGGACAAGGCAGAGCTGTGCGAGATGGATTTATGGTCAACATAATTCCGGTGTTAGAAAGAACAATCTGCACGTGTGAGAGTGCCTGACTGCAATGCTGCATCATACAGACGGTGAGCCTAGGAGTGCGCACTCAGGCACACTGGTGCAGCATGCCCAGGGGAAGGAACTCGGGAGACCATGGGGGAAAGCCACAAGACTGAATGAGATCTGGGGTTCTCTTTTCAAGGTTTGGGGTACATGCCTTGAATCTTCGCCCCAATGCTTCCACTGTGTGGCAATCAAAGTCGCCCTTACCATGAGCCCAGTGGGATTAAGCCTGGCTCTGGCAGTGTCCATTTCTCTATATTACTCTTCTTCTACTTCCCACTGTTTGTTTGTCAGCCCTATTTTCTATTTATTTATATGCAAGAAGACTGAGGATTTATCACTTTGAACAGATTTGTTGTACTTTGAACAGATATGTTGCTAGAAGCGCACACTTTGATATGCACAATGTCACTCGATGAAGGCGCACAGTTACTTCTTTGCACGCGTTAAATGGCGTGCCACCCCAAATGTCTTTTTTGGTTGCGCTTTATGTACATTATAATGCAGCGCAATGAAAATAGCCAAAAAGCTTTCACCTCCGTTGGAATGTTATCAGTGGCGTAGCTACAGTGCCAATGGGTTCCAGCGCAGATTTCACACTGGGGCCCCTTTCCCGGCACTGAATATATAATAATCACCTAATACAGACCATCACTGTGTGAGAGAGATGTAAGCACAGGAAAAGTGATAGTTTATTAATGTTTTCCACTTTTCAAAGCACATATGAAGATGATTATTACCACTACAGCACCAATAGAGAGCTAATGCAGGCACTAAAGAAAGGCCATAAAAAGGAACTGTAGTGAAAATAACATAATGAATAAAATTGCTTATTTTTGTACAATATTTATAGATGATTTAGTCATTGTTTGCCTATTTTAAAATCTTTCCTCTCCCTGATTTACATTTTAAAAAGTAACACTGGTGGTGACAACTTTAGTTCTGCCAGGTGATCTGTAAGGAATTTTTGTTAGTGAGAGTTCTTTGCACAGAGGGAGATTCTGCTTGCTTGGCAGTTGGAAAAAGCCATTATTTCCCACAATGCAACGGGGTTTCACAGACAGCAAACTATCAGGGCCATGGTCATAACATCACACTGTGGGAGGGCTTCCACTACAATATCAGCCACACAGACCCCTGATGATCTAATCGAAAAAAGGCAAGGATGTTCGTTTTCATATTCCAGACTTGATTACTTTTTTATTTCCCCAAACCTACTCCCGACTATAACTTCTTCTAAGATTGGCCCAATAACTTGGTCCGACCACGCCCCGGTGGAGTTGATCTTAAATCTAGCACGTAACCCTCAGATTCCCTCAGTCTGGAGACTGAATGATAGTTTATTAACTGACGAGGAAATAGCTCTTAGCATCGAAGAAAGCCTTAAAAATTACTTTGACATTAATGAGGGATCGGTCCCCCAATTTTCCACAGTTTGGGAAGCCCATAAATCATGCATTAGAGGGAAATTAATTGGTATAGCTAGTGCAAAAAAACAGGGAATATCACCAGAAAATTAAAGTCCTACTGGATAATATTATGGAACTAGAAGAAAGCCATAAAAAATCCCCGGAAAAAACCATTCTGGCACAATTAGAATTAAAACGCAAAGATCTGGCTGAACTGCAATATGTCAGGGTAGAAAAAGCACTTTTATTCACCAGACAGCTTTTCTATGAAAGGGGTAATAGGGCACATACAATCCTTGCAAAGAAACTGAGGGACATAAAATCCAAAATTCAGTATTTGCACTTAAGGATAAAAGAGGCACTACTCACTATGATCTACGGGTCATATCAACTTTATTTAAAAACTACTTTAAATCTATATACAATTTAACTGACTCCTCTGGTCAACAAATCCCTGCACTAACTGACATCTCTAACTATTTAGCATCCTGTAAGCTTTCAAGCATCTCACAGGCCCAATTAGAAGCTCTCAATCAAGAGATAGACAATGAAGAGGTTTTTGAGGTCCTCAAAAACCTACAACCACACAAAGCGCCAGGACCCGATGGCTTTTCAGTGGCCTACTATAAAAAATTTAAATCAATCCTCACACCCAAACTGACTACTCTTTTTAATGGCTTCATGGGGGGCAGAAAATATTCCAGAGACCATGACACAATCACATATGGTACTTATTCCCAAGCCTGATAGGGACCCACTAGAGATGACTAATTATAGACCAATCTCACTTTTAAACGCAGACTTAAAAATATTCTCAAAAATCCTGGCTAACAGGCTCTCCCCCATGATGCCATTCTTAATTAATGCTGACCAAGTCGGATTTATAACTGGGAGATATGCAGGGGATAACATTCGCAGAATAGTAAACTTGATTGATCATATCAATTTCCATAAACTTCCAACTGTCCTCCTTGGTTTGGACGCAGAAAAAGCCTTTGATAGGCTAAATTGGGATTTTCTGTTCCAAACCATGGATAAAATGGGTATAGGGGGCATTTTTCTAAACGCTATTCATAAATTATACTCAAATCCTAAAGTAGCTATAAAGATTCCGTATACCCACCCTAATGACTATTTCCATATCTCCAATGGAACCAGGCAGGGATGTCCCCTGTCCCCATTGCTTTTTGCCATATCCATAGAGCCACTGGCTGCAAGGATAAGGGACAACCCTGACATAATGGGCATCACAATAGGTAGGTCTACCTTTAAGATATCACTATACGCGGACGATGTCCTTTTGTCCCTTGCAAATCCTATAATTTCCCTCCCTGTACTACATGCAGAGCTTTCCAGATATGGCCAGCTATCAAATTACAAAATAAATGCCACTAAATCTGAAATACTCCCTTTTCACTTAAAACCACAAACTATGACCACCCTAAAATCTAGCTTCTCATATAAATGGCAAGAGTCTAGCATAAAATATCTTGGTATCCAGGTAACCTCACTTACTTCTAATCTTATAAAACACAATGTCACTCCCATAATAAACAGAATAATTTCGGATCTCCGCAGATGGGAAGATTATCATATTTCTTGGTTTGGCCGCATGGCATCATTTAAGATGAATTCTCTTCCCAAGCTGTTATATGTGTTCTCGGCAATTCCTTTTTGGATCCCCAAATCATTTCTGATTCCACTACAGAGAGCATTGTTTAGATTATTATTTGGCACTGCAGACCCCCCCCCCCCCCCCCCCCCCGCATTGCTAGATCTATACTTACACTTCAAAGACACGCCGGTGGACTCTCAGTGCCAAATTTATACAATTATTATGTTGCTGGACAGATTAGACAGATGGTGGGAACGAGGTCCACATGCTAGATGGGCTCAAATAGAGTTTCAGGTTCTCAAACCATATCATCCAAGTGCCTTACTCTGGAACCAGTTAGGAAACAGCTATTTGCCCTATAAAATTTACTCTTCTGTGGCTTCTAACATTCGCTTATGGTTCTCCTTAGGAAAACGTATTACTCTGTTTACTAGGAACTCCAGCTACATTCCTATATTTGGCAATCCTGTATTCACCCCAGGTTTAAATATAGCAACAACCTCAATATGGAAGACCAAGAACATTCTGTGTATTAGGGACCTTCTAGACCCCTTCACCGGAAAACTGTATTCATATGACACACTAAAAGAAAAACTAAACATATCAGATTCCTACTATTTACAGTATTTACAAATCCGCCACTTTATATGCACTGTGTCCTCCTCCTTGGAATTCCCACAAAAATCGGAACTGGAATCAATATGGGAAGGAGGCCCCAAACAAAAAGGCCTCATCTCCATGCTCTACACGTGGCTAAATGACCCCAAGAGACACCACTCTGATCTCCAACATAAATACATGCAATACTGGGACCAAGCGTTTCATACAACAACCACACCAGAATCCTGGTTAAAGATCTGGCAGAATGCAGCAAAAACATCCATTTGTGTCCAAACCAAGGAAAACATCTACAAAATTATGATGTTGTGGTATAAAACTCCGGTGCGTCTTAACAAATGGCTACCTTCAATATCCCCGGCATGCTGGAGAAACTGTGGAGATAATGGTACTTTACACCACATCATGTGGGACTGCCCGATAATCCAACCCTTCTGGACACAAGTTCTGGCCTTCATCAAAAGTTCCACTGGAATTGAGGTTCCTTGGGATCCATGGATCTGTTTGCTTGCCAAACCCATACCCAAAATAATTCATCTAGATTGATAAATCATTTCTTATCAGCAGCACGCTGTCTGATCTCTAAGCACTGGAAGGACGTTCAGCCTCCCACCATGTTGGAATTTCAAATAAGAATTAAATATGTATATAATCTGGAATATTTGACTGCTAGATTACAGGATAAAATGCATGTGTTCAGTAGGGTGTGGGGTGATATATCCTTTTGAATGTTATGCATTTAGGTTCGTCTGGAATGGGTAATAGTCTCATGGTTGACTTCTCTCTTAATCTTTCTTCTCTATCTTCTTCTCTTTTCTAATCTACGGGGATAGGCGGGGAATGTCTAAGTAGACATCCTCTCCTAACTTTTGAATATCATTAGGCCTCACGAGGCTCAAATTCAACAAGCTTTTTGGTCCCACTACTACAACAATATATGCAGAAGTGAAGCTTGGAGCCATACGGTGAATATTATATACTAGTTTACTGAAAATGCCTAATACTAGATAATCACCCAAGCGAATAAGAGTTCCAGTATGTTATGTTTTTTATTGCAATGTAACCTCTTATACAAATGCATACTTGTTACAATTTTGTTATGAGCCTTTATTATCTAATAAAATTTAAATATAAAAAAAAAAAAAAAGGATGTCTTGTGGGGACGGGGGTATCGGCTACTGATCGGGATGAAGTTCAATCCTGGGTTAAAGTTCCTCTTTAATGTGAGCCCCTCAGGTCTAGCAGGCCCTGGTGAGCTTGCACTCCCATTGCTATTCCACTGAATATGATTTAAAGGGGCACTTAAACCAAAAATAAAAAAATCAGTTTTACTTGCCAGGGGCTTCTACCAGCCCCCTGCAGCCGTCCCGTACCTTTGCAGTCACTCACGGAGCCTCCAGTCCCCTGCCACCAGCCAGTTTTGTTTTCACTGACAGGCCCTGACGAAGTCAGTGTGCTTTCTGCGCCTGCGCAGGCCCAGCCACACGTATCCATTTTCATGTTCCTGTCCTCAATAGCATCTTGCACAGACGCAGGGCGCTTTTGCGGTCGAGAATGCAAAGAAAAATGCGCATGGCCAGGCCAGTCGGGCCTGTCAGTAAAAACTAAACTAGCTGGTGGCAGGGGACCAGAGGCTCCTTGAGTGACTGCGAGGGCATGGGACAGCTGCAGGGGGCCGGTAGAAGCCCCAGGAAAGTAAAACTGATTTTTTATTCCTGGCTTAAAGGGAACCTAAACCCTAGGGGAAACAATTAGTTTCACTTACCTGGGGCTTTTACCAGCCTCCTGCAGCCATTCTGTGCCCTTGACGTCACTCCTAGATTCTCTGGTCCCCTGCCGGCAGCTAGTTTCGTTTTTGCTGACTCTGAGTCGGCGGGCCGCCACGCGTATCATTACACGTGGTACCAGGACACTATAGGTTCCCTTTAAGTGTCCCTTTAAGTATTCAGAAATTCCCTATTATGGACAACTGAACAATAATGAAAATGCATTGCCAGAAAATCACAACTCATCATCATTTTTGTAGACAGGAAGAAGCACAATGTCAGTGTTATAATTATTGGAGGAACTAACAGAAAAAAAGATGATCTAATCATACAAAATTGTCACAGGCAGTTGCAACTATTAACTGCTCCCTTTTTAATAAATCATTTTGCAACAAGCCACATTCCAAGCTCATTACTGCGTCACTGATTCCAAGTTCTAGAACTTCGTTCCCACCATAAGTTTGAGGTGATTGTTATCTAACATCCACTTTTACCACCAGATTCCACACTTTGTAAACATATCTGCTTTCAGCAAAATGTAAAAGTCCAAGTGACACAAAGGGATATTGGCAGGTTGGAGTAGTTAGATAAACATTTGCTCAGGATGTAGCACAAAACACTGTTTCCTCAGCCAGTCTGAGGCGCCAAGTGGAAATGTTGCATATAGATGCCAATTTTACTGATGTCTTGCCTCATGCTAGCTGCACAAAGGTGGCAGGACATGCTCATGTTTTATCTGCGATGTGCTGAATTTCTCTTCCTATGGGAAAGTGTTAGAGCCTAGAGGTGAGTAACTGATACATGGAGGAAAATATACAGCACAAAGTGCTGCTCACATAAGCCATAGCTGCTCTGTTCCCAGGTCATGGCATAGGAAAACTGTGACATGGGCCGTGTGGTTCAGACTGATCCTCCTCTTGGTATAGAGCTGCTGCAGCACAATACGCAGAGTAACTCTTTTTAATAAAGTTAGTTAATAAAATGTAAAAACAATTAGACAATGGAATGTGAGTCCACGCTTGGTACAGGAGGCTGCCACACATTCTAGCTGCAGTTGTTGAAGACGTCACACAGAGACAGAGCCCCATTTGTTGGAGACGTCACTAGAAATAGAGGCCCAGCTGTTAGGGGTGTCACATAGAGGCAAAACCCCAGTTGTTGGTGACATCATGGAAAGCTAGATACCCTTTCACATGCCAGGTTATGATGATATCAATAGTCTCCTCTCCATCTGTGTTTTTTACTCCTCTAAACTGTGTCATTTATACTCTTATTTAATGTATAGTGCTCTGAAATGTATAGGTATGTTATACAAAAAGGATTATTATGTTATTCTGGGTTTTTTTTTGTTATTGTCATTGTAAATCTGTGGTTGTTTTTATTATTTTGTTGTTGTTTTTTTTTTTTTTTATATAGTGCCAACGTCTTCAGTAGGGCTGTACATAGTGCAAAACAAACGTTGGGGAGCATAGACACGAGACATTCAAAACACTGTACAATCCGGACATCCAGCAGTACAGGTACAAATGCATACATTGCTGATGTGTGGTTTGAGACGTCACTAATATTGTTACATGCTGAAATGATAAATTATAGCAAAAGAAGAAGCACTAAGAGAATGAGCTTTGTCCGAGTGTGCTTTACAGTGTCATCTTCTCTGACACTGTAAGGCTACTTGCACACCAAGACGTTGCGTTAGGTGCCACGTTAAAGTCGCATAACGTGCACCTAACACAACGTATGGTGCTGCAAGAGAGGACGGTAGAGTGAGCCGCGTTAGGCGGCTCTATCCCTATAAGGTCTCCCAGAGTGGCGCTGATTGGCCGGCGGGACCACGTGATGCGGAGCGAGACACTCCGCATCACGTGGTCCCGCCGGCCAATCAGCTGCCGCCAGTGCAGTGAATATTAAGTAGCCATGTGCGCGGCTACTGTAGCTGGCTCTCCCCGCCTCCTCTCTGCCCCCCACTGAGCATGTGCAAACAGTCTAACGCGGCTATAGCCGCTCTAACGCCGTAGCATGCTGCACTTTCCGGACAACGTGCAGCGTTACATGTAACGCAACGTGGGCTGTGTGAACAGCCCACTTGTGTTACATTGCTGTGCGTTGGGGGAGCGTTACAGGCGCACTAACGTGCGCCTGTAACGTCCCTGTGTGTAAGCAGCCTAAATGTGCAGCTATATTGTCCGTGGCAACGAAACCCAACAGGCACAGTGTGAAAACAAAAACCTGCAATTAGGCTACTTTTACACTGCAAATCACAATTCTGATTTGGCATTTTCACTGGATGCTAACAACACAAGAAAAGAAAAACACAGCGTACAGAATGTTTTTTAATCCCATCAAAAATTGTAATCGCATGTAAAATGCCATCAAAATCGGAATCGCATGCAGTGTAAAAGAGCCCTTAGGTTGGTTTCACTGTGCAAACTGGCGGCAGAGATGCGGTGTGTCGCGCCCACCGCACCACATTGCACCGCCAGAAACAGGCCTTCAGGGAACACCGTGTTAGTATGCGGTGTTCCTTGTCTGGCCACCAGCCAAGTAGGAAGTGACGCGAGCTTGCCGTCACTTTCTGCTTCGGGTATGTGGAAGTGCACAAAGCGTATTGTTAAAATACACTTCCGCGCATGTGCGCCGCAATGTCACGATGCCGACATTTTGAAAATCCCTGCATCGCCATAGAGTAACACGTCTGATGCAGAGCAACGCAAGTACGCCTGTTAACGTAGTTTTGTCCTAGCGTCGGGGATGGGGCGAAAAGTCACTTCCATTGCATCGCGCCGTACCATGGCAGTATGAAAGTCTCCATAGACTTTCATTGCCCGGCAGTCGGGTGCGGTAAAAATACCGCACCGCCCCGATGTGAAAGGGACCTGAGGATTGCTTCACACTTTGCGGCACTGTCAGTTCTGTTACACTGCACATGGTGTGCAATGTCTTCATGTTACCCTTCACAATGTTACACGAGAGCATTTCTTCAGATGATGTACGATTTCTTATTGGATTGGATTGCAGCTGCTGCAAACAAAATTTTGATTTGTAACTACTCCCCTGCCTGGGAGGCTCACTTGGGGGCCCCATAGCAACCGCTCTGTCCCTCTACACCCCTGATATTGTGCCATCCAGCACTTAGGGCAAACGTTCCCTGTAATCAATTTAACATTTTAGCTTTCCATTGGACATATAAAAAAGAGGCAGCGCATAAAAAAAATGTACAGGAACAATGACGACACAGACTGTATGACTCAGAGGCACATTTCAGTATTTAAAGTTCCCCTTATAATAGAGAAATAACTGCAATAATTTGCCGTAACAGTATTACTCATCCTTGTAGTTGACCCTTGCCCATCACACGAGCTCGATAGGCTGAGGGTTATTTTGGGCCAGTAACCTTTCCTGTGCAGTCATATAATTATTTAGATAAGAGACTTCAGATATGCGGTTACTTTTGCTAATAAAATGAATACGTGGAATTGTGTGCCTGCTGCCTGGTGGGAGATGAGGAAGCCTTAGAGCTGACCTATAGAGCAACCAGTCATGTAATTAAGGAGAGCAATGTGTAGGGCTGTAGCATCCACTGTGCTCTGATTTCACTATGCTTCTTTCGCAGTTACGGAATATAAACAAATTCATGCTGCTGATGTACGGTTCAAATGTGAAGTCACTTCCTCCTGAAACTTCCAGTTAACCCCCATGAAACAAATGCCTGTAATGTGAACACAGTGATACCACACTTCATTTATGGTTAACTAGTTCATGCTGGACTAATTTTTTCATTGAGCTGTCATTATGAAAGTACGCCTTGGCGTTTCACTTCCTCTCCCAATTCTAACTGGAACATGCTCATGAGTTACACTCACATTCTGTACTGATGGTCATCTCATTCTCTTGCAAAACATCTTCTGTATTTTGAAGCACCACCGTGTTCTTTTCATAGTATAAATATACATGAGAACCAGATTAGCTAGTGATAAATACATTTGCCTTTTTTTACGTTACTCATTTCAAAACTTTGTGTCTGCTTATCTACAATACATAACTACAATAAATACCTAACTACAATACATATCGTACAATACATATCATACGACATCCGTATTTAATCACAATTTATGCAGATTTTGTTTAACAAGTATGGCTTCTTTTAAAAGAGAATGCGGCCTTGTGGTATTTAACATCTGGGAATAGGTAAAGGTAAGTGTAGGATGATAGTTACATAAACTGCCACCCAGAATTACAGATTGCCGAGCAAGCTCATGGTGAACATGAACTCCTAGGAGTGTGTAACGGGTAAAAAGGATCAAAAAGACATTTTACTAAAACGCTATGCATAACAGACTTTTGCCTTCATAAAACATTAGGTATTTGCAATTATTTAGGTTGCAGTGAGCATATGAGGTCTCCCACAATGCATCACTGCTGGATATGCAGATTGTCCCGTTGTTGTCGCTGAAGCTAAACACATCTTCAGGTGGAATGCAATGATGTGTCAGCTTGTTAAACTGTAGAGAGCCACAATTATTCAACATGCATACAGACATTTTCAGACATAGATGTCTGTGGGGGATGAGACTGCACAGGGGTGCGACTGCACGAGGCGGGAAGATTAGGAGTTCGGTCTTCTGACTCTTCTCCAGGTTTAACTTTAGGAACCCGGCAGACATCCAGAATAAGATAGCCGAGAGGCAGGAGGATACCTTCTCCATGGTGGTGGTGGAAAGGTCTGTGGATCTACGCAGCTCTGATCATGTGCGTAGCCTGGGAGTTCTAATTGATGGGGATTTAAACTTCAGAACTCAAATCTCTGCTGTGGTGAAATCATCCTATTTTCACCTAAAGAGCATTGCAAAAATCAAGCACCTCATACCCCCAGAAGATCTGCCAACCTTAGTCCATGCCTTCATCACATCCCGACTGGACTACTGCAATGCTCTCTACACTGGCCTTCCAAAAAAGGCCTTGTACCGCCTACAGCTGATACAGAATACTGCTGCCAGACTGCTAACCAACCAACCCCGTCACTGCCACATAACGCCAGTCCTGCATTCCCTTCACTGGCTACCTATAGAATGGAGGGTCCTATTCAAGATCGGCCTACTGACATTTAAATCCCTGAATAATCTAGGCCCTGGATACATGAAAGATATGTTACAGCTGCGTAGCAATCCCCGCATTCTCAGATCCACAGGTTCTAATAATCTAGTCATACCCAGAGTCCACTTAGAAACTTTTGGTCCCAGAGCCTTCTGTCATGCTGCCCCTACGTTTTGGAACTCCTTACCTCAACAGATCAGGACAGCCCCATCCCTGGACGTGTTTAAATCCAGACTGAAAACCCACCTGTTCAGTCTGGCATTTGCAGAAATATAACTTTTGTTGTGTGAATACTTCATCCTACGAATTACTGAATCTGAGAGAGCCTAAGCGCTTTGAGTCCTATGGGAGAAAAGCGCTATAGAAATGTTATTGTATTATTGTATTGTATTGTATTGGTATGGAGTTAAATCTGGGTGTCATCTGCATAAAAGTGATAGTTGAAGCCCAGAGAGGAGATAAGTTTGCCGATGGAGGCGTTACAAATTGAGAACAGCAGGGGGCCAAGAACAGAGCCTTGGGGGGCCCAATTCGGCCTTGGCGCGCAAGGTCATTGACGACCTTTGTGAGGGCAGTCCCGGTGGAGTGGGATGGCCAAAATCCTGACTGTAGGGAGTCAAACAGGGAGTTGGAGCCGAGGTAATGGGTCATGCATTGGTGGTCTAGACCCTGGAGTTCAGATGCAAAAGGGAGGAGGGAGATAGGGTGGCAGCTGTATGGGAGTGAAGGGTCTAGTGAGGGTTTTTTTCAGTAGAAGAAGTACAGTGGCCTTAGTAACAATGGGGACCGGAGGGGGAGGGGGGATTTTGACCCTTAAACACCGATTACACTACCCTTCACTGAGTAATTTTTACCCAACCACCACAATTGTAATCAGACAATTAAAACGTAACAGGATTGACGTGAAAAAGGTATGGGTTTTTATTTTCACTTAGTGACTTGCCAAAATGTAAAAAGCTGTGCTAAACCACATAATTGTTAAAAAACAGCACTGTTGTACAATAACTGCATCACACCGTCAGCCAGACACACCACCAAACACTCCACATGCACACGGGCCCATTGACAGAGACTGTAAAAAACTCTCAAAAACTTAAAAAAAGGAAAAATCCTAGACTGCATATATCAGAGATGGACATGAATCCAGGGTCATACTGACCCACCGAACCACCGTGGAAAAATTCGGTGGGCCCTCTTTAAAAGTTGTGACGTCACAGTCACATGACTAGAGAGAGAGCCCCCTTCTCCGGGCGGCCGGGCCTGCGCCAGTGTGACGTCATCGTGCAGCCGTGCGCACCCACCGCAGACCTATAAGAGGCAGGCGGAGGGCCTGATCACGCTGATGCACCTGTGAGTCTGAGAAGAAGTGGTGGAGTAGAGGCAGGAGATTTCTCGTTACTCGTCAGATGTTGGCTATTTTGTTGGTAAACTGGGTGGACAGATCAGTGGCTGAGAGGGCAGAGGTGGGGGAGTAGTGGTGGGGTTAAGGAGGGAGTTGCAGGTGGTGAAGAGGTGCCGAGGGTTGGATGCTTGGGATCCAATGAGGATTCCAAGGCTCACAAGTTCATCGCAAACTGTCAGGGATCACTCAACTTTCAGGGATCACTCAGCGTCTGTACAAAGCTTTAGAGATCAAAGACTTTAGGCTTAGGACCAATAGTACGGAGCTTTAAAGACTGAAGACTGTTGCCTGTTATAGGACCAATAGTACAGAGCTTTAGAGGTCAAACTGTTGGCTGTAATAGGACCAATAGTACAGAACTTTAGAGACCAAAGACTGTTGGCTGTAATAGAACCAATAGTATGGAGCTTTAGAGACCCAAGACTATTGGCTGTGATAGGACCAATAATATAGAGCTTTAGATACCAAAGACTGTTGGCTGTAATAGAACCAATAGTATAGAGCATTAGAGACCAAATACTGTTGGCTATAATAGGACCAATAGTACAGAGCTTTAGAGGTCAGACTGTTGGCTGTAAAAGGACCAATAGTATAGAGCTTTAGAGGTTGGCTGTAATAGGACCAATAGTAGGGAGCTTTAGAGACTGAAAACTATTGGCTGTGATAGAACCAATAGTACTGTGCTCAATAGTACTGAGCTTTAAAGACTGAAGACCGTTCACCATAATAGGACCAATAATATGGAGCTTTAGAGACTGAAGACTGTTGGCTGAAATAGGACCAAAAGTAGAGAGACTGAAGACTTTTTGCTGTACTAGGACCAATAATACGGAGCTTTAGAGACTGAACACCGTTAGATGTAGTAGTACCAAAAGTACGGAGCTTTAGAGACTGAAGACTGTTCACTGTAATAGAACCAATCGTACAGAGCTTTAGAGACTGAAGACTATTGGCTGTAATAGGAGCAATAGGCCCCTTCAGCAGGGAATGAGCTATGCACCAGATGGCTGCATGAATGGCTGTAGGCCCTTATTGGCCTACTGTCTGCAAACTAAACTTTCTGGTCTTTGGCTATAGCTTACTAAATCCTCCTACAGACGTCTTTGAGAGTTGGTTCACACTGCAAGAGCTTTTTAAAGGCTAGTGATTTGAAAAGCTCTTGCTAAGGTAATGCTATGGATGATTTTTATAAAATCACATTGCTCAGGAGAGAACACACACAATAGCATTACATTAGCAAGAGCTTTTAACAACTAAAAGACCGCTCCACGCCAATTGGCGTGGACGCAGCGGAAGCCCCAGGACCGCCGATCGGCATAAGGTCCTGGGGGCGGAGTGTGCAGTGGATCGTGCGCTCCGCTCCATCATCGGCCTCCCATCGGCGATCGCCGCTAGGAGAATGTTAGACAGCCTGAAACCGCCGTCTAATAACAGTGTACAGCGCTGCGATCTAAGGCAGTGCTGTACTGGTGACAGCCATGTGACACTATACTATACTTTAACTTGTAAAAACAAAAAATGTATTAATAAAAATAGTATTGTACAGCTTTGTATGTATGAAACGTAACTAGAGTTGTTTGTAAGTAGGGGACGGTCTGTATTTACTTTCTTTTCTGCACTAGGTTTTACCCTCAGATCTCTTGAAGGTGTTTGTGGAAATCTTAGACTGCTGACCTTGTGAATTTCAGCATCATTTTCCAAAGATCTAGTCTGGGAAACAGTGAAGTCACAGCCCGTTGTGCTTGACTAGTCAAATGTTTCAGTATAGGTCATCAAAAACAAGGAACTAACGTAATCTGAGTCTCTCATGGGAAAGTTACATTTTGTGCATCTTTATATGCTACACAGCACCCGGTGAAATCCCATCTTTGGAGGACTTAGTAAGTTCTACTAAGATCCCAGAAAACAATGGAGGAAAAGTCCCATGCATGATGACAATAAGGCAACAACTGGTTCACATAGATAGACCTTCTACTCTGAAACTATTACTCGTACTATAATTATGTAAATCAGTAATGTGAGTATACTGTTTCATTCTCTACTCACAAGAACTTTAGGTAAAAAGCCTTAAAGGCAAAATAATTTGGCGTCCACATGGTTGGTAATTTAGGGCATGATTCAGTAAACTGTGATAAAGTTGCAGTGCACGGGGATTGCATGGCAATTTTACCATAACTAGCGCATAGGAAGCACCACCTGTTATCCAACTAGTTCCACATGTCTTATGCTGGGAATACACGTTACGTTTTGCGCGTTCGATTCGGCGCGCGATCTATTAGCCATTCGATTTTCTGCTCGATTCTCTTATCTTCCACTCATTTTTCTTATCTTTTTTCCATTCACTTCGATGAGAAATCGAGCGGAAAAGAATCGAGCGGAACATCGGACATGTCAGAATTTTATCATCGAAGGCATCTATCGGAACGATTCTTAGCAAAAAACGTACCGTGTATTCCCAGCATTACTATGGTAATACACGCATTGCTATGATTTTGGCCTCAATTCACTAAAATCATGCAGGAGATAATAAGGCAAGAGATAACTTGCCACCACACAGTGATGCTGGGTACACACTATGAGATTTACTGGCCGATTTACTGTCAGATCGATTATTTCCAACATGTCTGATTTGCTTTTCAATCGATTGTCGAGCATCTTCCAATCGATTTCCGTGCACTTTAATAGGAAATCTATCAGAAAATGCTCGGAAATTGATCGGAAAGCAAATCGGACATTTTGGAAATAATCTAAGAAATTACCAGGCAAGCCCTCCTCAATTGAATAGCTCGCAATTTTTATATCTATTTGGAAATAACCTATGTGACAGTAAATCAGCCAGAAAATCTCATAGTGTGTACCCAGCATGAGAGAGTGTAATACTCACGTTGCTCTGTTGTCCCGGTGTCTTTCGGTACCCGCACGCGCGCGCACTTCCGGCTATGGGTTGTTGTCTATGGCTGGGGGTGTGTGTGAGGTCGTGCGCGGTTGCGTTGTGTGTCGCACACGCATGCGCGGGACGCGATGCAGACTGCGCGTAAGGTCACACGCGTGCGCCGGAAATGACGCATGGGAGCGCGAGCGTCAAAATGGACGCATCCGGACGCGTATGCGCAGGCGCGGAAGTTTTGGCGCCAATTTCGGGTATAAAAGACCTCCCCCAGCCAACGTCCAGTGCTGTTTGTTCTTACAGCTAGTGTGAACGCCTTCTCTGGAAGTACTCGCTCTTGATCCTGTTTCCTGTTGACGACCCGGCTTGTTTGACTCCTCTTGATCTCCACTCCTTTGGCTTGACCCTGCCTGTACCCCGGATTACTCTGTCTGCTGCCTGCCTCGACCTCGGCCTGTACCCCGGATTACTCTGTCTGCTGCCTGCCTCGACCTCGGCCTGTACCCCGGATTACTCTGTCTGCTGCCTGCCTCGATCTCGGCCTGTACCCCGGATTACTCTGTCTGCTGCCTGCCTCGACCTCGGCCTGTACCCCGGATTACTCTGTTTACCAGACTACATCATCATCTCCACAGTGTGGTATCAGTTCTCTCAACCACTAGTGAGGCTATCCCAGTTTGCGACCTGGTGGGAACTAGGCTGCGAAATCCAGGGCGACCCCCTCGGGTCGTTACTGGCGAAGACCCGTGGTCACTTAGACTCCGCATCTGGGCAACACCTCGTCCCTAGTGGAAGGGTCAACTGGTCTCTGGACTTTCTCCATCTCAGCCACTCAGCCTAACAGAGAGTTATCTTATCTCTTCATTCCTTAAGTTACCTCCTCTGTAGTTAAGTTACCTCCTCTGTAGCTAAGTTACCTCCTCACACGCAGTTAATTAACAGCCTGTCTTTAACTTTAGAATTCTGGAGTTAT
This sequence comes from Hyperolius riggenbachi, assembly GCF_040937935.1. Taxonomy (NCBI): domain Eukaryota; kingdom Metazoa; phylum Chordata; class Amphibia; order Anura; family Hyperoliidae; genus Hyperolius; species Hyperolius riggenbachi. Next base: position 369,063,271 of record NC_090648.1, on the reverse strand, counting down.
TTTAAGGATTGAAGAGTTAACGTAAAGACAGAAGAGTTAACTTTAGGTTTGCCTGAGGTAAAATGTTTCCTGAATACTACATGCCTCATCACCATGGTGATAACTCTAGAAACGTTATTAAAGACAGTAGATAAGCTAAGTGAATTGAGGCCAATGTGCGCTACTTAAAGCATTAACATAGCAACATAAGCGTTAATCCAATAACGTGTGCGGTGCTAATGGGTTAACGAGTGGTGCTTCCTCGCCACTAGTTACAGTAAAATTGCCGTGGGCTCCCTGTGCACAGCAACTTTACCGCAGTGTACTGCATTAGGTTTGAAGCCTGGCATGGCTGTTTGAATCATAAGAGTGGCTTTCCAGAATTAGAAAACCCTTTGGCAAGTAAAACAACCTATATATATATATATATATATATATATTTATATATATATATATATATATATATATATATATATATATATATATATATTTGCTTTACAACTTTAAATTGTATTTAAAAAACAAAACACTAAATTAAGTCTTGTTTCCACTAGGGGAATTTCCACTCTGAATTTGCATGCTGGGGAAAATCAAATCTAGTGCCAGCGTCCATCTCCAAGACGCACACCGGCACAAGTGGAAATAAGCCAGAAGAGCACTATTTTATCTCTGAGATTGATTTTCAGTCTCTTCCATTAAAAATCATACATAATTGTCCTTAGTTGTCTTGGATGAAACTCTAGCAAGCAGAGGTACTCTATGAAGTTATTGACTACATTGTTGGTGATCTGCTGAATTAGATCCCACGTGACAGACAACAATTGCTATTGTGTTATAGTTTTCACAGTGTGGGCCTCCCGTTTGTCCCCTCCCCTCTCTACAGAATAGGAGGCTTGGCAGAGAGCACAGTGTATGTACAGCAATCGTTCCTAAATTGTCACCCAAACCCATCACCAGTGACTGTTTGGGGCGACAGATATTTAAAATATATGTGAGTCTTTAACCTCAGTCTATGTGAGCAAGATTAATCTGCTCACAGACGTAAAAAGGCGACTCATAAACCATCTCATTTCTATGACGCAAGCACATGATCATCAGGAAGATGCAGATGTGACTGAGGACAGTTACACAGTTCATGCATGCCTGACCTCTGTCAGGTCTAAGGTGAGCTTCACTCATTTTCTATCTTTGGCCTCCTGAGATTATACGCTGGAACTTTTTCTCACATGTAACATGCTCAGTTATTCCTGTACTGTTTTGAAATCACTCATTTTAGATAAAAATGACAAACGTTTACTTCCTAATTTATCAAAAACGCCACCTCAGGAAGAATGACGCATCTTGTAAGTGAAAGGAAGGGCATATGTCAAGCTGAAGTTTCTTCATGTTTTTTCACAATAGGTATGCGTAGGAAGCATAAGCACTTATGCAACTATAATCAAATTGCAAGCAGTGATTAGTTTATCTTCTGAAATGTTTAAAGTGGACCTGATGTGAATAGAGAAAAAATAAAAAGGTGGGAAGTTTTCAGGAGTTGTCAACCAAGATACAACAAGAGATGATTTATAGACCACTCTGGGGAGGAAGACTGACAAAGAAGTAAACGCATAAAGTGACAATCATGGAAAACAGAATAAATACACTTTTCCAGGAGACAGACGACAGTGAATTTACCCACTGTGCCAAACCCTGATACTAAAGCCTTGTGAGACACATGCTAGAGGTTCTCAGCCCAGACGGCCAGTTGGGGCCATCTGCTAAGAATCTTTCTAGGAAGGAGGGGCTATGCTCACCTCGCTTAAGGATCATGATTTTAAATGGAAACGCAGGTTCTGAGGGGAGTGGTCAAATTACCTACAAACAATCATTAACCCAACTGCGTAATCTTGCAACCTAGTTGTTTTTATGCTCCTATTGTGTTCCAGCTTGATGTGAGTGTCATGAGTGACAGGGGGCTAATGATTGTTTGTATGTAAATTGACGACTTCCCTCTTCACCTGCGTTTCCGTTTAAAATTATGGTCCCTAAGTGAGGTGAGCATAGCCCCTCCTTCCTTATAGGCATGTCTTAACAGCCAATGTAGTCTGGCTGAAGGCTGTAACTCTCCTCTGCCAGTACAGCCCATCTATGGGATGGTGTAAGTAGTGCAGTTTGTTTCTCCTGGGCAATCTCAGGCTAGTTTATGGGCATGCCTGTGTCCCTTACAATGGTTGAACAGGACAGTGCCTCAGTGTGAATCCCAGGCTATGAGCATGAAATGTTTGCTTGCGTGCTGACTGGTATAGGTAGAGTAGGGTCCCTAACCATAAAGGGAAAACCTCATTGCTGGTGTAAGGGCCCGTTCAGACTGCACGCGTTTCCAGCCGCGTTTTGGAAACGCGTGCGGTAGGCCGACACGCACGACATCAGACAGTGCATAGAGTGCACTGTCTGATGTTCACACTGCATGCGTTCCAGACCTGTGCGGTCCGGGAACGCATGCTGCACACAGATTTTGCAAAACCGCGCGGCTGTCCCATTCACTTTTCAGTGATGGGATCAGCCACGCAATGCATACAAACGCGGAAGGCGTGCGTTCGCATGCGTTGCGTTCCGCATGCGTGGCCGTCCGCGTTTGTAATGTGAACGGGCCCTAAGGGTCTAGCACAGAATGCTATTGTGTGCACTCCATTTTGGAAGTTAATGTCCTCTTTCTTCAACCTTGTTTTTTTTAATGCTTAAAAATTTTAAATTTAACATTTTAAAATTGTAATTTAGAAAATTTAAAATCTAAAAATGTGATTGGCTATGTGATTGATAAGGACTCAGCTATATCATTACTGTGTGCCCATGCTGAAACTGTGTTCGGTCTTGTGCTCCTTCCCCATGTGCAATAAATGAACTATTCTACAAGCAGCAGACCTCTCTTCCATGATCCCTCTTGCACATGCAGTAGCTCCCATCTACTTCAGCCCATTCCCATCCTATGTGCCCAGCTTCCCTCCCTCCCATGCTCTCCCTCATGCGTGAAAGCCCTGCTTTTACATACAACCCCCCCCCCCCCCCCTCATAGGCTGGCTCTACCACTTCTGCAGCCACCATGGTACATTAGCCTACCCTATTCCACGGACTGTTGAAACTCCGCCACCCACTTCCCTCTAGGGAGTGGCTTATTTGTTCTTTGCAGAAATCGGGCAATGTGATTAAGGTACTTGGATTTATAATACCAGTCTACAATTAAATCAAGTGAACAGATATACAGAAAAATAAAGTGCTGTGTAGTATAGTTGCACTGTATAAAAGAACATCATAATAATAAAGCAAGAAAAGTTATTTTTTGTTTACAAGACAAACTCGTATCTGCTTTTTCAAAACAGCAGTATATCTAAACTAAGACAGGTAAACAGGATCGAATGATAATGCAAGCTGTCAGAGTAAATAATGAGAGAAAACAACAGACGCTGTGTAATGTTTTTCACGTGTCTGCTATTGTAATGGATCCAGAGCTATCCAGTTTGAACAAATGGACTAGTGCAAGCTGCTCAGCTTAAATGACATGGAGACAGCTGAGCTACAAGCCTAAAAATAACAGGGGCCTTAAGTGCAGAAAGGAGAGTCAAATGAGACGTGTTTGACATACTGTGTTGGCCAGAAGAGCTTTTGACTAAAATATCAGCAGGGCACTTTAGTTCAGGGGTGAGGTCATCCCTCTTGCTAAAGTTATGCTATGTGCTATGCGTGAAAGAATCCCGCCTTTACTGACCTAGATTAATGGCTGCAGCCTTGAGAGTGGGCCTGAGAGCGGAGTGCATGTCCTTCAGTGGAAATCTCCAGTCGCCATACTTTTGTCTGTGTTTTTCTCCCTCTGAGCTGAGAAAAAAAATTACAGTCATGTAATCTTGGCAGTAGGTGGTAAAAAAAATAAGGGATTAAGAGTTAATTGATTGAGAAGTTACATAATAAAGGATTAAAACTCGGGAGAAATTAGTTCAGGCTTTCCAAGTATGTCTGAAGGACCATAAGCTTCATACCTGTGGGAACTTTCTAATATCTGACATATTGCTTGTTTTTTTCCATTGCTGGCAACTCTGGCCAAAATATTTTTTGATAATTTTACACAGAGCAGGGAGTCAGGTTTTATTCACCTTTATGTTCCTATCTCAAACATTTTCACTTAATGTTCCTGTGTCAGTTGAAACCCTGACAGAATAGGCTGAACTGCAAAATGTTTAAAATGTCATAGGAACGTAAACTCAGAGCAAGTCTGTAATAGATGGTCAATTTATTTGACTGAAATTCTCATTGAGGAGAATATACGGAGAGGCAACTGACCACTTTGTTCAGCGGATTGATTTATACAGTTGTGTTTAAAATTATTCAACTCCCACTGAAATTGAGTGTTTTGGCCAGTTTGACATTGATTTTGATCATTTCAGTCATCTTGTTTACAATTAAATCAAAGAGGCACTTGTAAGTCAGACAAATATAACATAACATTTATAATGAAATAACCACAAATATCTTTTATGTGCTCACATCATTATCAAAGTGGAGAAGTACGAGAGTAGGTTGGCACTAGATGCATAGACAGGCAGATCCAGGGGGTAGCAGGTGGACAATCCGTGCCTCCGGATAAACAGACACCAATATGACGATTAAAGGAGGAATTAGAGATCCGGGCACCAGCCAGCAGTTTGCTTAGATCACACCTTTAATTACATCCACCTGGGATTCCAAATGACAATAGGTACAATCGGCCTGACAGCCGTTTCGCAGGAACACCTGCTTCTTCAGAGGCAGCAAGAAGCAGGTGTTCCTGCGAAACGGCTGTCAGGCCGATTGTACCTATTGTCATTTGGAATCCCAGGTGGATGTAATTAAAGGTGTGATCTAAGCAAACTGCTGGCTGGTGCCCGGATCTCTAATTCCTCCTTTAATCGTCACATCATTATCAGTTTTATTCAACCCCCAAGTGACATTCATTCTTAGTACTTAGTACAACATCATTTTCCAGTTATAACAGCTTTTAAACGTGAAGCATAGCTTGACACAAGTGTCTTGCAGCGTTCTATGGGTATCTTAGCCCATTCTTCACGGGCAAAAGTCTCCAGTTCAGTCACATTTTTAGGCCTGCGCGCTGCAACTGCTTTATTTAAGTCCCACCAGAGATTCTCAATCGGATTTAAGTCTGGTGACTGCGATGGCCACTTCAAAATGTTCCAGCCTTTAATCTGCAACCATGCTCTAGTGGACTTGGAGGTATGCTTGGGATCGTTGTCCTGTTGAAAGGTCCAACGTCTCCCAAGCCTCAGGTTTGTGATGGACTGCATCACATTTTCATCCAATATCTCCTGGTACTGAAGAGAATTCATGGTACCTTGCACACGCTGAAGCTTCCCTGTACCTGCAGAAGCAAAACAGCCCCAAAGCATGATTGACCCCCCCGCCATGCTTCACAGTAGGCAAGGTGTTCTTTTCTTCATAGGCCTTGTTCTTCCTCCTCAAAATATAGCGTTGATCCATGGGCCCAAACAGTTCTAATTTTGTTTCATCTGTCCACAGAACACTACCACAAAAGTTTTGGGATAGTGCTCTGTAGACTGATGAAAGAAAATTAGAACAGATTGGGCCCATAAGTTGGTCACAGTCATGTGATCATGTCTTAAATTTGTTTCTTTTTTTTAGCTACACAGGAAGTAGAAGTGAAAACTGATCGCATGATTGCAACCATTCAAGAGAAATGTATTGCCTAATAACATTGGATACATTTTGTCCCTGAGAAGAATTTTGTAGAAATAAGTGGACATTTCTGACTTATTTGGTGTTCCAGGCAGGACACCTGTATCACCTCCATATACACATACACACACAGAGGGGAAGGGTGAGGCACCTGGAAGCAGCAAACACAATAATGTTGTCCAAATATTTTATTAAGGGGGAGAGTGGAAAGCTGGATTATGTAACAGGAATGCTGGAATATACTTCAAGGACAGTAAAAAGTTGCAGTCAACTACAGGGGATATTGCATAGCTCCCAACTGTCCCTCTTTCAAGACAGATGTACATATCTATGTAAATATATGTAATTTTTTTTAACTGAAAATGTGTTTAATTGACGTTATTCCCATCCTTTAAATTGATATATTTCTTATTTTCAAATATATAATATATATTCATATATATAATATAAAGGAAAATGAACCAGGATAGAAAGGACAAGTGTAGTTTGAATGATAAAACAACATATTTTTCTTAAAGGACCACTATTGTGAAAAAATGTAAAATTTAAAATACATGTAAACACATAGCAATAAGAAGTATTTTTCTTTCAGAGTAAAATGAGCCATAGATAACGTTTCTCCTATGGTGCTGTCACTTACAGTAAGTAGTAGAAATCTGACAGTACCGACAGGTTTTGAACCAGCTCATCTCCTCATGGGGCATTCTCAGCATGGCCTTTATTTTTTACAAACACACTCCCTGCAAAGGATTTATACATAGATGCTGGCCAGTTTCCCTGCTCACTGCACACTTTTTTGGCAGTTGGATGGAGCAACTACTATTCACTAAGTGCTTTTGAAATTAAATAAAACACTGAGATCCCCCCAATGAGAAGACGAGCTGGTCCAAAACCTTTCAGTTCTGTAAGAGTTCTACTAACTACTGCAAGTGACAACAACATAGGTGAAAAGTAATTTATAGAACATCTTATTCTGGGAGAAATGTACTTCTTATTTGTATATGTTTACATGTACTTTACATTTTACAATTTTCGTGATAGTGGTCCTTTAAGAAGTCTTTATGGTATGCGTCATAAGGGGTATTCCAGGGGCGGGATAAGGGGTGCGGGACTTAAAGAGGGACATCAGCCTAAACAAGCATACTGTCATTAACCACCCTGGCGTTCTGATAAGATCGCCAGGGAGGCTGCGGGAGGGTTTTTTTTTAAATAAAAAAAAAACTATTTCATGCAGCCAACTGAAAGTTGGCTGCATGAAAGCCCACTAGAGGGCGCTCCGGAGGCGTTCTTCCGATCGCCTCCGGCGCCCAGAATAAACAAGGAAGGCCGCAATGAGCGGCCTTCCTTGTTTTGCTTACACCGTCGCCATAGCGACGAGTGGAGTGACGTCATGGACGTCAGCCGACGTCCTGACGTCAGACGCCTCCGATCCAGCCCTTAGCGCTGGCCGGAACTTTTTGTTCCGGCTGCGCAGGGCTCAGGCGGCTGGGGGGACCCTCTTTCGCCGCTGCTCGCGGCGAATCGCCGCAGAGCGGCGGCGATCGGGCAGCACACGCGGCTGGCAAAGTGCCGGCTGCGTGTGCTGCTCTTTATTTGGCGCAAATCGGCACAGCAGGGCCTGAGCGGCAGCCTCCGGCGGTGATGGACGAGCTGAGCTCGTCCATACCGCCCAGGTGGTTAAGTTACATTATTTATGTTAATTAAAATAGATACGATCCACTACAGTCCTCAGCAGTGAGATCTGAGAGTCTGCAACAGGATAGGGTGTATCACCCAGCATCAATGACACCTGGCGTATAAGACGACCCCCAACTTTTCTGAAGATCTTCAAGTAGTCTTATACGCAGGAATATACAGTAGGTAATATAATCTCTTACCCGCAATGTTTTAAAAGAACAGGCAAAGGTTTGTGATTTCATAAGGGCAGCCATCTTTTTGGTTGAAAGGAGGTGACAGGGAGCATGAGACACAGTTCCAACTGTCCTGTGTGCTGATCACCCCTCCCAGTTGCTAGGAAACGTGAATAACAACATAGGAAATCCCATCATGCTTTGCACAGCATCAGGGGAAAAAAGCCTGGGCAGTTTTCTTTGATGGGGTGGAGCTTTGCTAAAAATGTAGCTAAAAATGAGACTTCTATAAGAAAAACAAAGGTCTGATGCTGTGAAACTGTTAAAGAAACACCAAGCCTTTTCAGTTCTGCTGAGTAGATTTTTTGTCTGGAGGTTCACTTTAAGTATTCCTCTTTCTTATCTCAAAAAGTTAGGAGATATGGATATTGGAATACTGGAATACTCTACAAAGACACTGGAAAGCTAGAATACTCTACAGGGGTCACTGGAAAGCTATAATAATCTACAGGGGTCACTGGAAAGCTATAATAATCTACAGGGGTCACTGGAAAGCTATAATACTCTCCAAGGGTCACTGGAAAGCTAGAATACTCTGCAGGGGTCACTGAAAAGCTAGAATACTCTACAGAGGTCACTGTAAAGCTGCAATACACTTAAGGAGAAACTAGAAAGGTGGAATAAACAAGTACACACGAAAGCTGGAAAATACAACAGGTACACTGGAAATCCATAATACACTCAAGGAGACACTTGTAATCCTGAACACACTAGATAGAAGGACTCTTGAATGATGGAATGCCACAGTTGCAAACTCCTTCACTGTAGTATCCCGTTATACTTCTCCTCCAGTGCAGGAGTCCAGTTATAGTGCTGTGGCTGTGCCTGTGCCTGCTGGGGGGACATTCTTGGCTACTCATAGCTTTTGAGAAGGCCAGAGGACATCTGCATTTCTCCTGGCTCTATGTCATCTACATGTGACATGTAGCTAGTCACTGCAAGGTAGGTGAAGGGCCCAGTGCATGGACATCTCCATGCTCTCTCATTCAGCTCTTGTCCCACATCTAAATTCAAGAATGCACACAGTTAGAAATCTTTCTTTTATAAATAACCAGGAAATAACCAAAAGAATTGCATTCGCACAGTGTGCACTCCACAACTGCAATAAGCCGCCGCCCACACTAAGCCACCGCCCACAGGTGCGCCCGTGCATAGTGAGTATGTACAGTCGCATCTGAAACTGCGCATGCACACCACAAACACACCAAGCCGCCACCCACACTTAGCCACTGTGCTTAGCAGTCACCCACACTAAGCTGCCGCCCAAAGGTGCTTCCGGTCCATCCATATTTACAACCTTTGGTCAGTATACAGGATGGAGGCTGTTGTTGTTTGATTCACAAGCAGCATGCTATTTCTAGGGCACCAAAGAAACTGTTTTGCGTCACCATGAATGAGGCAACAGCCTAACGTCCAAATTACATGCAAAATGGATTTCATTTATTTTGCTTTGGAAGCTCCATGAGCAGCAGGAATGCTCAGTGAGCAATAGAAATCCTCAGTGAGCAGCAGGAATCCTCAGCGAGCAATAGGAATGCTTACTGAATGCCCATTGTAACTGTCCATGTGAATAGAATACGGGCCGCTCCCTTCAGACAGCTGTTTAATGTGATGATAATTACCATCATTAAAAAATCATCAATTGTGTGATGTTGAATGCACAATTCTGCGTAGATACAGTACAGTATGTACAAACTTGCTATAGACTTGCAAGTTCAATTTAGTTTAATTCCTTTTCTTTTATCCATTTAATATAGCCTCTACATGATGTGTTCTAGCTCTGAACTCTCCGTTAACATGTTAATATCTCTTCCATATCAGATATCTTTATAATGAACAGAGAGAGAAAGAGAGACGCAAACAACGTAGCTTTGCAAGGTTACATGGTTTGTGTTGTGTCCTTGCGGCTTTGTACACAAAGCATTTCAGCTGTGCTTCGTGCATGACTATCTGCATCATGCCTGAGATGGAGCTCTGTCATTTATTTACCATGTCATACACAGACACTGCTGTGTCTACAGTGTGTTGTCCTTTCTATCCTTTTAACATCAAAGAACAACAGAACTCACGCCATTAATTATGCTATGCTCATGTCATTCTACAGAAGCACAACTTCATGTTAAGTAATCTTGCACCAAGATATAAATAGGATTCTTCTATTGCATATGTTGTTTTTAATGCATGTTAACTGCTTCTGGACCATGGTAATTGAAATCTGCGCCCTGTTTATGATTGCTTATTCCTACCATGCACCCGCCACTAACGTTGATTGCGCCTCTCTCTAGTCGCCACAGGCCCCTCACTCTGCCCCAGCTATGACGGCAGAGCTCATCACATCATCAGCTCAGTCATCACTGTGAGACAATCTCATTAGCTCACAGTGATCACAAGGTCTGCAGCCAATTGATATTGGCTCCTGCCCGGCTCACAGAGCTCTTCCATCATAGTGACAGCAGACCTAGGGACCTGTGGCGACAGGTGAAGGGAGAGAGCAGCGGGTCCATGCGGCTAGACGTTGGTAGGCCCTGTTTTTTGGTACCAGCAGTCTCTGGTTCATAAGGGGCCAGAGACTACTAGTACACCAGTGGTTAACTAGCTTATGTTCTTTTGCATCAATCCAAAACAATGCCTTGTGTCTTGGGTTTGTTTTGTGTTTTGGGTGTACATTTTTTTTCACAGCTTTAGCGTTTAGGACCTGTCATTTTTCCTTACTGTAGCCTCCCCTATTTAAAAACCTTAACCTCCCAAGTCTAACGGATAAAGCTTTATTATGCCCTTGACACCTACCTTTAGCCAGTCACTGTAATCATTGTTTTTGTGCAAGTGCCCAATCCATGGCCCCCTCCGTTGGAAGCATCACACACAGCCAAAGCTGGAGGTGGAGCAAAGCACTGGCAGCCTGACAATCAGCACCATAACTATCACCTTCAGGTTCCTGATGCTTGACTGGTGGGGTCATGTAGACATAATTCAGGGTGCCAGTGGTTTACAATAAACAGCTTTTCTATTTATTGTCAATAAAGGCACAACAGGCACAAACAGTACTTTCTACAAGTTCTTTAAACCCTACCAGGATTCTGCTGCTCTACAGGGAGGTGCAAGTATTTTCTTCAGATGTGAGTAGTAGAGTGTTGTTGGACAAATCAGTAAAATGATGATACCATTTATTGGCTAACTTAGAAGAAAAGGAGTAAGCTTCGATTCCTGTATGGAAATGAGATGAGATGGGAGCCAGAAATGCTAACCTGGTGACTGGAATCATGTGATGTCCTCATATCCCTTCCAGGGGTGCTCCACAAGGGCCCTATTTAGAACATAACTGTAACATTTATGGTATGTTTTCCACACTGGCAAAGAATGAAATCTTTCTAGGTTTCCCTTTAAAGTGGGCAGCACGATGGCATAGTGGTTAGCGCTCTCACCTTGCAGCATCAACATCTGGACGGAGTTTGTATGTTCTCCCTGTGCCTGTGTGGGGTTCCTCCAGGAACTCTGGTTTCCTCCCACATCCCAAAAACACACAGATAAGTTAAATGGCTTCCCCCTAAAATTGGCCCTAGACTATGATACATGCACTACATGATACATAACATACATAGACATATGACTATGGTAGGGACTAAAATTTAAGCCCTTCTGAGGGATAGTTAGTGACAGTTAGTGGCTTCCGAATGGAGGAAGCTAGCAGAGGCGGGGAGCGGCGGTGGGAGCCTGTCATGGAGGCAGCAATGCGGAGAAGGCTGATTGAAAAGCCTTAAGTAAACAGACGGCTAGCGACAAGCAGATTGTCACTAGCCTAGCGATATTTTCAGGGAGGCACAGCAGACCCCGGGGAGACTAGCGGCAGCAATAAAGAGACACAGAGGCATGTCATTGCGCACATGATATTCCTCTGGTTCCTACTAAGATTTAAATATTCCGCTTCAGGTTCTCTTTAAAGGATTATCGAGGTGAAAAATGAAATGTAGCTTTACTTACCTGCCTGCTTCCTCCAGCCCCTAGAAGCCATTTGTGTCCCTCTTCGCAGCTCCGGTCTTCTCCTGAATCCCGCTGGCAGCCACTGAAAGATTTTTGTAGAAAGTCATCTGCACTTGCGCGGGCAAGCACTCGCACGTAAACGCGCCCACATCATCGGGAGTGTACTGCCCCTGCTCCTCATGACGTAGGGGCATTCTTGCCTGAGGCTGGTGCACACCCGCTCATGTGCACAACAGGCTGACCCATTGGGGGTCTGCAAACCTTCAGAGGCTACCAGTGGGACCCAGAAGAAGATCGGAACTGCAGCAAGGGACACAAATGTCTTCTCGGGGCTAGAAGAAGTCACAGGTAAGTAAAGCTACATTTAATTTTTCACCTCACAAATCCTTTTACAATGTTTTACAATGCCATCTCAGTGTTGCTTCACCATAGTAAATATGCTTTCAGGGCAGCATAAACATAGGTTATGTCATGTACCATAAATGTCCTGAACCATAAATAAAATAGTTTTCATTATTAGCAGCAATAATCCAGTACTTGTTGCTTTTCATAGATAACATCACCCTGACTGGCACAGCGCATAGCAGCTGCACATACATATGTGTCACTACATGTAAGAGCACAGCATGGACACAGTGCATCAGCTGAGAGATTACACGTCATCACAGTTCCCATTTCCTTTATGCTTGCAATAGAACCGAATGTGCTTTTGAATACGCAATAGGAAATATCATGCAATTCCTGCCTCCCACCCAACCTTGCGTGTGGGAACTATAAGGTGTCTCTCCATACAGGAACAGCGCTGGTAGTATTTGTGCTGATCCGGATCACTGACCCTTCTTCCCAAGAAGCCAATATCTTTATTTTTAACACCTGTGCATTGGTAATGAATGTTTAAATGAGCGTATGTTTTCCAGGATACGCTCCAATAGCAGCCTCAGGGGAAAGTCATCACTTCTCATGAACACCTATTCTAGTCTAGCCTGTCAGTGATTCAGAAAAAGCCTCACTCAATCCAGTATACGCAACAAAGCTGTGCTTAGTGCCAATACCTAACCCTTTTTTTTTTTGTAGAAAGAATTCAACTTCAGACACATCGATAGCAACATCTATGAAATATGCTTCCTGAACCCCAGGCAATAGCTATACACACCGCATGTTTAACTATAAGGCTCGGTCCACACTATGCACGGTTGCAGAACGCAATCCATGGTCCGGGCTCCGGTTTTCTAAACCAGAACTCAAACGGATCCGTGCTGCCCTTTTGCAGCATATGTTTCAGATCAATTTGTGTTTGTCTGTGGGTGGGGAGGCGGCCGCTATGCTGGAGGTGGTAGCAGGCAGGAAGGGGGGCAGCGGGCACAACGGCCGGGAGGCGGGTTGGCCCCCTCCTCCCTCACCTGGGACCCCCCTTCCCCTCTCCCCCCCCCAGCTAGTTTCTTTTCAAATCAATTGGGCAGTGAGCAGCGAGTGGGGTACTCACTCACTTCCTTGTTCCACTGCTCGCTGCGTCACTTCCTGCAATGACGCCCAATGAAGTACAGAGGGCGGCATTGCAGGAAGTGACGTGGCGAGCGGTGGAACGTAAGGAAGTGAGTGAGTTCCCCGCTCGTTGCCCAATTGATTTTAAAATTAACTAGCTGGAAGGGGAACAGAGAAGGGGGGTCCCAGGTGAGGGAGGGGGGGGCGACCACCTCCCGCCACTGTGCCCGCTGCCCCCTTCCTGCCTGCTACCCCCTCCAGCATGGTGGCCCCCTCCCTACCCACAGACAGGGCTGGGACACTGGGAATGGATCCGTTTCTGTGTCCACAGCTGTCTGTGTAGAGAGAGATCCATTTTTAAATTGGGTTTCACTACCCCTGCGTGTATACGGGGTCTGTGAAAACCCTGCAAATCCGGACCCTCCGTTCAGTTTTCAAAAGCGGATCCCCCGGATCGCCCATGGATATGTTTTTGAAGTGGATAAAGACCCCCCCCCCCTCCCTATTTTTAACATTTGTATCCGTGGCTCCAGTTTTGATCTGGGCCCAAAAACGGAGCCACGGATATGTTTTTAAAACAAATGTAAACCAAGCCTAAGGGCTCCAAGGGCCTGTGCACACTGATGCGCTGATTTCAGCAATGTGCAGGGCCCGTTCTCTCATGAAGCAAATTGAAACATTTGCATCAGGCGCAGAGATTTCATGTACAGCATTTTTGTATTGTGTGTACCTTCCTGAGGAGGAATGGAGTGGCTGAGGGCAGGGGCGTAGCAATAGGGGTTGCAGAGGTTGCGACCGCATCGAGGCCCTTGGGCCAGAGGGGCCCCGAAGGGCCCTCCCTCAACTACAGCATTAGCTCTCTATTGGTCCTGTGCTCATAATAATCACTTCTATAGATACTTTGAATAGTGGTAATCATTAACAAACTGTCCCCATACCCTGCTTGCACCTCTGACACTGTAGTTGCCATTGGCAGGTTTTGGTGCGCAGTAACAATTTTTATGTACAGAGTGCTTAGGGGCCCCATTGTAAAACTTGCAACAGGGCCCACAGCTCCTTAGCTACGCCACTGGCAGAAGGTGAGCAGTCTGTTTGTCACAGACTCACAGCCAGCCAGTGTGTTATTGTGTTGAGCTGCAGCATGTCATGTGAGAACATTAAATGAAGCAGAGTAAATTGTCGGGTGCTGTGCGAGCATTGAAAATCAGGGTGAGGGGCGCATCCTCACAAGTTTGCCTCAGGCAGCAAAATGTCTAGAACCGTCCTGGCAATGTGTATAAGTGTGTGATGTGCAAGGACATCATAGCAGTATAGACAGCACTGTCCAATGGGCATACCTCTGTGCAGCACAACAATGGGGTCGATTCATAAAGCATTCCCGCATGTGGTAATGCTGAAAACAGTTGACTTTACCAAGCACTTAGCAAAATGTCAATTCATAAAACGTGTTGAGCTGAAATTCCCGAGCAATAAGGTAAATTACCGCCTTGTGTGGTAAACACCTCCAGCACCTGTCAGTAAATGTCAATTCATAAAGATTAGAGCAGGCGGTAATGACACGGAGAATAGCATGTTTGAGGGCGTATGAGAGATAACGGCGCTGGAGACTTGGGCGCAGGACACAGCCGGTATATAGGCCCAGCGCACCCCAATTTATTTTATTATATAGGCCCAGCGCACCCCAATTTATTTTATTATATATATAGGCCCAGCGCACCCCAATTTATTTTATTGCACAGCCGGTATATGGCTGATCCTGCTGCTGCACAAGTCCGGGCCATGTTAATTACTATTCCTCCTCCAGGCCGCCATGGATGGTGGGGAATGAAATAATTCGGCGTCCAGCTATTGCTGGAAGCCGAATTATTGTTTTAAAAGCAACTTCAGCTCTGTCTTCTGACGGCGCTGAAGTAACTCCCTGTGCCTGCTATAGCCATAGTTCCTATTACGGCTTATGGTGGTGCCGGCTGCGCCCAAGTCTCCTGCGCTGCTGCGCCCAAGTCTCCAGCGATGGATTCAGCGTGTTAGTGTTTGAGGACCTGGTAAATAACTCAATAATTCATTGCCATAGGCTTGAATGCAAAAGATGTAAATAACAAAACATGGAAATAAGTCTCAAATCTGATTGGAAAGTTGTTGTTCCAATCATCGATTTTTAGAAGGTAGATCCTGGTTGTGGAGTTAGGAGGAGTGTTTCTCTGGCCTATCTTCAGGTTTTGCATGTGGAAAGAGGACTCGAGTAATAATGAGCTGAGATGCCTGACTGAAAAGGCAGAGAAAGGCTGGGGATGCTGATAGCTGTGCAGAGAAGCCATGTTTGCCTGCAGAAATCTTTCTGTTACATGCCTTCCCTGGATTTGTTTTGAATGCATCATTAATAACTGTAAAACAAGTGGGGGAACATTTGTGTAGTCAGAGCTCAGACAAGCAGGGATTTGTTTTCGTTTTTGGTACTTTGCTTTTGGCATAAACTACCTCAGAACAGAACATTGTTCCTCCAGTAGACCAAATATGCCCTGTTGCTGTTGGAAATCCCCCAGCAACCAATTAGGTTTCAGCTGTCAGACAAAAGTTGGATTCTGATTGGTTGCTCTGGGCATCTGCTCTATTTTTTTTCCTCCAGTTTTATTTGCACCTGTCTTGATATATCAGCCCACTGTATGGATTGTACTTGTGTAAATAGTTGCACCATTATGTTGATCTATAACACTTCCTTTGTGGGTCTGCTACTTATATCAGCTGCTGTCACCAGTTGTCCATTGCAGTAAAATAGTTCATCTTTTACTTTCATACAAAGACTGAAGGAAGTGGTACAAGTATCCAGCCACAAGCCACTTAATAGGCCCAAGTTATCTAACATCTGACAGGAAGGCAGATATTTTCTTATTTCTACATACGCACTCAGATGCATATGTAAATTAGCAGGAATAGCCTATGCAGCCTATAGAAAATGTGCACAATAGGTGCAGAATCTACTGTGAGGCAGGTTCACACTTTAAAATTTCCATGCAGTTTGCCACAGATGTAATGTATTTCAATGGCATCACATTGTATTTTGGATTGTGTGCAATCTTGCCTGTGCACATTTTCTGGATTTCAAATTTGGACAGCAGGTCTCCTTTTGTGTGTGTGTGATGTGTTTTGCAATTCAACGCAAGTCAATGAGAACACAAGAAAAATTGCACACAAAAAAAGTGCATGCATGCGCTTCGGAAATTACTGTATATTCCTGCGTATAAGACTTTTTAACCCCTGAAAATCTTCTGAAAAGTTGGGGGTTGTCTTATACGCCGGGTGTCGTTGATGCCGGGTGATACGCCCTATCCTGTTATCGATTCTCAGATCTCACTGCTGAGGGAGCACAATCTATTCTTCCATACCGCTCTGATAAACAGGTAGACAAGGAGAGCTGACCAATCCGCTTAAGAAGAGTTAACCAATGCAACAAGTCAATTGACTATATCTGGTAGTATACTGGGTAACACATACAGTACAGCACCAGTATCTGTTCATACACAGCAGCAGTATATGATTTTTTTTTATTTGGTGTGCATTGGAAGAGGGGTAGTCTTATATGGCGAGTATATCCCAAACTCTATATTTTAACTGGAAAAGTTGGGGGGTCGTCTTACACGCCCAGTCGTCTTATACGCCGGAATATACGGTACATGTATTTTTTTTGTAAATTAGCTTTGTTGGTATTCATGCAGACATCGTATTGCGATGTCACTTACAAAAGCATTTAAAATTCGCACGCAAAAGTTACTACAAAAAAAAACAAATGCAGAATTATGCATGTGAAAAAGTTTGTATTTTCTTTTTTACAAAGGCAAGTGTGAACCCTCCTTCCGGATGCTACAGACCAGCCTTTGGCCTTAGTGTCTGTGTCTTTGCTTCCATTCAGTCGCAGCTGGCGTTTATTTAGTCAAAGAACCACTTAAAAAACTGCGCAGTTTCACAGTCTGTCGGAATGTACCATTAAAGGTGAAGCTCAGAGAAGGACACTGTAAATATTAGGCTGGGGCATTTGATTCCATTCCAAAAATTCTTCTAATTCCTATGACAGCATCCCAGGGTGGGTTTAAGATGTAATATATTGCACAATGATCTGGCACTGGGCTCTCTAGAGACTCACTGGTTTCATCTGGATATGAAAAGTCCACATAGCATACAAGTTACTTACAGCCAGTTACCAGGGGCGGAGCAATAGCCATAGCAGCCATAGCAACTGCTATGGGGCCCTGGAGGAGAGGGGGTCCAAGCGGTAATGGGTTCACTATTTATTTTCCTGTTTTTCTCCACACTGACTTTATCTCAGTGCCTATAGTCTGTCTGCAGTGTACATTGACCAGTCAACTTATAGTCCATTGGATAGGGGAAGGTGGCATTATCCTCAAGTGCCTATGTGTGATGGCCCCATCAAAATTCTGCTATGAGACCCCATAATCTTTAGCTACGCCTCTGCCTGTTACCTAGTGACACTGCAGTATATCATTTACATGCAGCCAATGCTATAATATGCACACTACTGAGCATACATCTGACATGAAATATGACAGTGTTACCACCTTTTCACATGTATCAGTTCGTATGTGCTGTGAACACTCATGTACACATTTTTCTATCCTGTCTTTATAATTCTGAAGCATTGTCATACTTCTAAGTAAATGTATTATGTAGTTGCTGTGTCAGTCTTGTATCACACATCTCTAATAGGAACAGATCAAAATATACCCTTTCCAATCCTTTTCCCTGATCACCCACGTCCCCCCAGCACGTACATTTTTTCCAGTGTGCTGTGGGTAATGAGGATGTGCGACAGTGGCAGGGATCCGGACGTCTGTAACTCCTCATACTAGAGCAATCAGGTGACCCAGCAACGCAAGCGCATGTGCTGCAGCCCCGCCTCCCATGCAGTCTGGCCACAATTGCACAGCTACAACATCCTGGCAGAAGGAGCGGGATGGCCAAAAGAAGGACCTCTGTCATCTGGCAGTTCTTTTATAATTTGGCTTCTGACCAAACCACCTCACCTGCCACATCTGTGCTGTACAAGTGGACAAGACAACAATGCTAATATAGTGGCCATCACCACTATCAATAATTACCAAACATGAGGGGCCCAGTAAAACTTTGATGGAGCCTCCGAACGATCACACAGCTTTACCTCCCCTTGGTGACCCTCACAGCCTGGAAGCCCATCTTACAAGGGTCATACAAGAAGTGTGGCCATCTTGATTTTTACACCCATAACAAACCTAGCCACAAAAATTCTTGGTCTGGAGCATGGACCCGTGTATTGTAGGGAGGGAAGGTTAGTAGTGTAGCTGGAATGAACTGGGGTTGGCATGGCTGGGCTGAAGCAGAGATGGCTGGGCTGGACTGAACTGGAGCAGATGGCTAAAGGTAGAGAGGGCTGGGTGGACTGGACTGAAGCAGAGATAGCTCGACTGGACTGACTTAGGGCAGAGATGGCTGGGTGGACTAAGGCAGAGATGGTTGGCCTGGAGTAAGGCAGAGAGGGCTGGGTGGACTGAAGCAGAGATAGCTGGGCTGGACTGACCTAGGGCAGAGATGGCTGGGTGGACTAAGGCAGAGATGGTTGGCCTGGAGTAAGGCAGAGAGGGCTGGGTGGACTGGACTGAAGCAGAGATAGCTGGGCTGGACTGACCTAGGGCAGAGATGGCTGGGTGGACTAAGGCAGAGATGGTTGGCCTGGAGTAAGGCAGAGAGGGCTGGGTGGACTGGACTAGACTGGGCTGAAGCAGAGATAGCTGGGCTGGACTGACCTGGGGTAGAGGTGGCTGGGTGGACTAAGGCAGAGATGGTTGGACCGGACTAAGAGAGAGATTGTTGGATTGGGCTAAGGCTCAACACACACCATACAATCTTGGTTGTTCAATCTTACCACTTTCATGTAGTATAAGAGCTTATCCATTCAATCATTCAAGGTATTTTCAATCTATTGGTCCTTATGCTACATAGATTTGGTAAACCTGTACAACCAAGATTGTATGGTGTGTGTTGAGCTTAAGGCAGAGATGGCTGGGTGGACTGGACTGGGTTTTGGCTTGTGTACGAATTTGCCTGTGCAAATTTTCTGCATTTCAAATTCGGACAGTAGGTCTTCTTTTTATGTGTGTGATGTGCAGAAAAAGTGTTTTTAACCAAAAACCTGCATGCGCTTTGGAACTTAATTACATGTATTTTCCATGTAAATTAGCTTTATTGGTATTCATGTAGACTTTGCATTGCAATGTCACTTACAAAAGCATTTAAAATTTGCAAAAAAAACTTACAAAAAAACACACAGTCTTGCATGTAAAGATTTTTTTTTCACAAAGACAAGTGTGAACCCTCCTTCAGATCTCCTAGAGATCAACCCTTGGCTTCAGCGTCTGTGTGTTTGCTTTCATCCAGTAGCAGCTGGCATTTGTTTAGCGATAGAACCATTAAAAAACGGCGCAGTTTTGCAGTCTATCGGAATGTACCATTAAAGGTGAAACTCAGGAGAAGGACACTGTAAATGTTGGGCTAGGGCATTTGATTCCATTCCAAAAATTCTTCTAATTCCGATGACAGCATCTCAGGGTGGGTTTAAGATGTAATATATTGCACAATGATCTGACACTGGGCTCTCTAGAGACTCGCTGCTTTCAACTAGATATGATTAGTCCACATAGCATACAAGTTACCTACAGCCGGGTTCACATCAGCGACCAGCGTTTTAATTGCAGTGCGATGGGATGATTGCATTGCACCGCATTGTAGATACCTACAGTAATGATTCTTCATGTAATCCTTAGCAGCAAACAAATCATAAGTGAGGCTCTCTAGCACTCACTTGCTATTGCGGTAATACGCATTGCAAGAAAGTCTATTGAAAAATTGTGATACTGCGCATGCACACCGCGACATGAACGCGAAACAGCTTAAAATATCTGCAGCACAACTGACTTACATGACTTCCACTCAACACACGTTACCGCAGATGCTGTGCCATAACGTGCTGATGACCTAGCGTCAGATCGGATGCTTCTGGCACATCGCATCAGGTATGAAATGTGCCATAGACTTTCATTGCTTTAGTGTTACTGTGTGTTACAAATGGGTAACGCAGTGCAATGAAAATGCGCTAGTGTGAAAGGGGTCTACTGAGGTACCCAGTGACACTGCTGTATATCACTCACATGCAGCCAATGCTATAATATACACACCCTACTGATCACGCATCTGACATGAAACCACCTGTTCACATGTATCAATTCCTGTGTGCTGTGACCTTTCATACACACATTTTTCTATCCTGTTTTTATGATTCTGAAGCATTTTCATACTTCTAAGTAAATGATTATGTAGTTGCTGTGTCAGCCTTGTATCACACATCTCTAACTCTAGAAACAGATCAAAATATACCCTTTCCAATCCTTTTCCCTGATCATCAACGTCCCCCCAGCACGTATTTTTTTCTGGTGAGCTGGTGGGAATGTGGGTGATTAGAATGTGTGACAGCAGCAGGGATCCGGATAGTCTGTACCTCCTCGCACTAGAGCTAGGAGGTGACCCAGCATTAGAGCCGAAGCTGGGCCTGGGCCAGCACCAGCTTGTGTGCTGCAGCCCCGCCTCCCATGCATGTGTGCTCAGAAATGCATGCGTGCAAGTCTGGCCACAGTTGCACAGCATCGACATCCTGGGAGAGGGAGCGGGATGGCCAAAAGAACGACCTCTGTCATCTGGCAGTTCTCTTATAATTTGGCTTCTGTCCAAACCACATCTCCTGCCACATCTGTACTGTACAAGTGGACAAGACAACAATGTTTAGATAGTGGCCATCACCTGGGGCATAACTACAAATCATGAGGGGCCCCTTGGTGACCCTCACAGCCTGGGAGTCCTTCATACAAGGGTCATAAAAGAAGTGTGGCCATCTTGATTTTTACACCCATAACAAATGTAGCCACAAAAAAAATGTTATCTGGATCATGGACCTCTGTATTAAAGGGAGGGAAGGTTAGTAGTGTGGCTGGAATGAACTGTGGTAGACATGGCTGGGCTGAAGCAGAGCTGGCTGGGCTGGATTGAACTGGAGCAGAGGTGGCTGGACTGGACTTAGACAGAGATGGCTGGACTGGACTGAACTGGAGCAGAGGTGGCTGGACTGGACTAAGGCAGAGATGGCTGGGGTGGACTGGACTGAAGCACACATGGCTGGGCTGGACTGAACTTGGTCAGAGATAGCTGGGCTGAATCAGAGATGGCTGGGCAGGACTGAACTGTAGAACAGATGGCTGGGCTGGACTGGACTAAGTTGAATGATTCTAAGTCAGAGATGGTTTAAGCACTACCAGGGATGGGGGGCAATGCAATTGGCCCTTTGTAAGGCAGCACCAGTAACTACATAAGTTTGATACAGCATGTAACAAGGAGAACCATAGGAAGCGGCCGCTGGCTTAGAAGGTAGTAGGAGCGGCGGCCGCGGTGAGGCGTGCGAGAGGCCGCCCCAGCACCCATGCCACCTGACGCAAATGCGTCACTTGACGTCATGGGCGGGATGGGGCTGGAACCAATCAGCATGGCCATCTGTAAAGGGAGAACAGAGATCTATGGGATGGGGTGGGCCAATTAATGGAGCACTTCTTGTGTCCTTGTGAAATTTGGCAGTTATGGTGTAGTGAAGGGCAAGGGCCTTTCCAGGAGAATGAGCCCAGTCACACCTGAGACCCCTTCTCCTAAACCACTGCTTATGCAGAAACACTCTGGACTCTGCTGTCATCAAATAGTTGTGATTATGGGTACATTGTAAAAAGAGACAGAACACGACAGTGCCTTATTTTAAATCCAGATTGTTTCAAGTGAATACATAAAAAAAAGAAAGTGAAATGGTTTGTGGAACTGGTCATGAAAGAGTGTATGAGAGATGCCTTATTCAGGAAGCCGTGCTTCCAAAGTAAAAGGGAGTTTCCATTTTTTAGAGTGGTTTAAGTTACAAAACAACTGTGTCCTCCAGAGTAAAAACTGAGGAAGCACAATTTGTTTTATTTCTGAGCAAAATCATCCTCAAGACAGGTCCTGTCAGCACAGGGTGGAGTAGCAGCCTTTGCCCCCTCACCTGTATTTTCTTGTCACTGTTCTTTCTTCTTGGTGACAGAGAGGCAAGGTTTACATTACAACAGTGCATCTGTCACAGCCCAGCCCTGTGACGTATAATGTTATTACCACACGCTGCAGACACAAAGTTCAAAGTGAGGAAAAACCCCACGATCAGCAGAGTTTGTGTTCTCTGGGAACTTCTGCCTGCTCTGCAAAATCCTGCAATGCTGTCTTAGTTTAGTTGGTGATGTAGCTGATTTGTTGTGTTGTACTTCTTCCTGTGAATTTCCAAAGAAGGCATAGGAAGATGAGGAGATAAAGTTATGTAAAGAGGACAGCCGGTCAAGGCCATACTAGGAGTACAGAGTAGTCCTGTGTCAAAGTACATTAGCCCACATCTGTGTACAGTAAAGTCTCAGTTATCCAGTTAACTCCATTAAACAAAATTCTCAAGCAACCAAAATCCTGGCCTTGCAGGATGCATAGATCTAGTTTCACGCTACTTTAAACACAGTAATAAAGCTGCGTTACATTAAGTTACCGTAAGTTTGTCTTTTTTGTCTTAGTTTTTAATTACTGTGTTTCAACATTTAGGCTCGGTTCACACTTGCTTTAAAACATATCAGTGAGATCCTTTTTAAAGCTCCTCGAAAAAGCAGGCAGTGGATCCTATATTAAAAATAGGACCCACTTCCACTTGTTAAAAACAGGGATCCATATACAATCCATGTGCCGTGGGATGCAAGACGGAACATATAGTCCGGACTTTGCACTTATTTCCATTCTCACTAGGCTGATCACCACATCCGCGTCACCCATTTTAGTCACATCCACGCTGCCGCCGTGACATAATACTCACATGTCCCACCCACCGCCCATTGCCCCTGCTTGGTCCCTTCTGAACAGGCTTCCAGGGATTCTACATTGAGCTACAGCAGACCAATGGGGATCCTCAGCAACAGGGAGAATTCTCATTGGCTCATGTTGAACCAATGAAAACTCTCCCTGTTGCTAGGCAGAATTGCAGCCTATGGAGAGCCATGCTTCTGCTGGCCCCCGGGCTACTGAAGGGACCAAGCGTGGGACAAGCGGCGGCAGCGAGACAGGTGAGCGGCAATGTGTACTGGCTGACATATTAACGCTGTGAACACGGAACGGACGTGGAACGGAGTATTTGCGCAAAGTGGATGCAGAATGGGCGGATGGGTGTTCCTTTTCCGTTCTGCATCTGCACAAGTGTGTACCGAGCCTATTACAGAGTTCATGGTATACAGCATGGTACCCCAGCATAGTACTGTACATTAGCCAGGTCTATTTTTAACACTGACTCTCAAACAACCAGAAACTGCACTTAACCGGGATCAGTCGATCCCCATCAGTGCCAGATGACAGGGTATTTGAATGAATAATTGTTTGAATTATAACACCTATTATCATCTGAACTGATCCGCCAGGACAGATTGGTCTACATGGACAATAAGCGCTGTCTTTTACCCTTGTTGGTACCCTTTTATTTGAACGATTCTTAGCCAACAAGAACCTTGTCACTAAAATGATGTTTGATGATTGGTTGTTTTGGGTGACAGGTTGTTAATAATTGCTGTAACAAATGAGCTCATCTGAAGGACAAGGGACAAGACCATATACTCTAAAGCACTGCAGAAGGTGTCAAATGTTACCTGTACTTTCAGTAGTTTGTCACTCAGAACAATTATAAACAAACATCAAGCAAGTATACAAAGCACAGTTGCAACAAGCGAACGCCAAGTTCTTCCTGCTCCTCTGTACACATCGGGGGCACATCATCATCATCATCATCATGTGACAATATTTAGTTCACCATTTCCTGCCATTTGCAGGAGTGAGCGTTGCAGCCTCAATTTGTAATTGGAATTGATTATAAATGTATAAAATTCATAGGCAAAAAGTACTATCAAGATGAGTGGCAGCAAAAGATAGCTATTTCAGTTTTACAAGTAGTTCCTATCTCACAAATTTTGGAGAAAGAAGGATAATTGTTATCAGCTACAGTGGTGGTTTATTGATTTTTATCTATGTTCCTGATTAGACAGGAACAAAAGCAATTTGTAGACAGTTAGGATGAGACAGAAAGTGAATGTTTGAGAGTGTTTATTTTTTTTTTGCCCTATTTAACGGAAGTGCCCTATCTAATGCGCTTCCAAACTTCGTTGCGCTTACGTCGAACCATATTTTAACAATACATTTCCGCGCATGTCATCAGTTGCCCAGCAGGAAGTGAGCGTCACTTCCTACTTGGCCGGATGCCAGACAGGGATTACTGTATACTAACGTGTACCACAGCTCAATGTTTTCAGCAGACTGACCAATTTCTTTATTTTTTATTGAAGTTTGAAATATAACAGAGAGTAGACATGTTATGTGTACATCATATGTAAATAAAAGTAAGGGTAAACATTAAGGCAATCGGTACATTCAATATAGTCCATGTACTGTATGTATTCAAAACAAAACAGAGAGATATTTGAGTCAACAGAGCAGTATTAGGGAGGTCTTGGGATCAGAGAAGACTCAAATAAGATAACAAATAAACATTAAAACACATAATATTATTGTTACAGTACCATACCATAATAATAGTAATCATACTCAGAAACAGTGAAGATGAAGTGTCCTATTATCGCCTATTGTATTTATAGTGCAAAACAGAGATCTAATAGTCTACTCAACTAGAAGGGTTGGGTTAGTATTGAACGTCAAAAACTGATGTTTGACAGTACCTGAATATGGTAGGTAACTATTATATGCAGATGTTCTGAGAAGGTCAGTAAAATCTATATTCCTAATCTTACATCTTCATGAATCCTTTCTAATGCAAACAGGGTAACTTAAAGCTGATCTAAATTTATTCAGGTATAACAGAAGGTCTTATTAAATGGAAACTGATTGGGATAAGACAAGTAGGTTGTTGCTGTTAAAATCCTCCTAGGTTGTCCATATAGCTGTAGAGGTTAGGGAGTCCTCTCGACCTGGGAAATGGGGGATTGAAACCACCCTACAGAGATCCCAGGGAGTGGATCTCCTGCTGTGTATGGACTTGCCGGGGAGTAATCTCCTACCAATCAGTCTATCTATACCTGTAAAGTCAGATTCTGTATCTGCTAATGTGTAACTTCAATCTCAGTCTAGAGGTTGGATTAATGTCTGAGTTATATTTGGAGTTAACTAAGTTAACTAAACTAAACTACATTAAACAACAACAAGAACAAGTTGTCCCAATGATGTCCCATAGATGTTCTTGAATACTTCTGTTACAGAACTGTCAGATTCATCACCGACTGGAGCCGAGCCTACTAGGTCAGAGCATTCACCAGGTTACTTTCCATGATGTGAGAGAGAGCACAACAAACATATAAACCTACTTATTTATATATATATATATAGAGCCCAGAGTTTCAAAAGTCGAGAAGTTTGGATTTTGTAAATAGAGTAGGCCAGAGATCCGCTTTATCCAAGAAAGTCCTTAAGCATCCGGATCTAATTGCCCATGCCTTTTCTGCAAGCATGTTGGATTCTATTATTCTGATAATTTCGCCCAGTGAAGGAATTGTTGTAGTTTTCCAATTTAAAGCTAGTTGGTTTCTAGTAACTATAAAAATTTGGTTATATATGAGTCTTTCTTGGGGCGGCAGATCTCTGATACCCAAGTGAAGCAGGGCCATACCAGGTGGTATGGGGCGAATTGATGTGGGGAGTTTCCCTAGGAAAGCTTCAATATCCTTCCTCAGGTCTTTTAGTTTTGGGCAGTCCCATAAGATGTGGCCTATAGTACCCGTCAAGTTGCAATTTCTCCAGCATAGAGGAGACGTTTTGGAATCGAATTTAGAAATTCTTTCTGGTGTGTAGTACCATTGCCAAATGGTTTTCAATAGGCTTTCATGGTGTTTTATACAATGGGAAGATTTCCTCACTGATCTCAGAGTTAGTTCCCATTCTTCAGGGCTAATTTCTCAGCAGACTGACCAATAACTCTGGCATGTGCCAGTTTACCGCTCAGGTCAAATTATAATCTAACTGCAACATTTCTCCATTTGCTGTAAGAATCAGAAATAAATAATATTTAGGACCCACCTCCCTCCTGGTGTGCATTTCCAAATCTCATGCCGGGACTTAAAAAGGCTCAGAGACGAGATAAACAGCAGCTCTTATACTTTACCCCATAAACACGTCTTAGTCCCACGCCATCCTCCCACGGTCTGAGCTCCGTTACCAGCCTCAGTGATGTCAGTCTGGGACTACTGCACATGCGCGGGAGGTCTGCGCATGCGCAGTAGAACCTGACTGGCATCGACTGAGGCTGGTAACGTAGATCATTGCCAAAAGATTAGACAATCCGTTGTCCTCTGTCCCCCTCCTTTCTTACTTAAAGACCCCCTGGCAGCCTCCTCCGGGTCACCGGAGTCAGGTATCAATGTGCAAGCGCTGGCCCAGCTGCGCGCGTCACACAACTGCTGCCAAAAGCGGTTGTCACGATTACATCATGCACATGAACAGAGCGCTCCCGGCAGTGGTCGTGCACTGTAGGTCGTGCTCAGCTGGGCCAGTGCCTGTGCACTGATACCTGACTCCAGCGACCCGGAAGATTCTGCTGAGAAACATTTACCTACAAAAGGAGGCGGAAAAGGGGGAACGGAGGGAGTGGTGGCCATCAGGACAGATCCCCATACATGCCTGCTTCCCCTAATATTTTTGGCTCTGGTATCCAGTACTAAAATTCAAATTGCATATGATACCTTCCAGCCATGCCATGCACAGCTATGGGTAATTATATACTTGAGGCGACAAAATGCAGAATGTTGTTCAAAATGAATTTCCTCCACATGTGATTCAAACTACTGATTTTAATCGGTTGCGTTTCCCTGTCTGAATCGCATGCGGAGAAACACTGCAAATTCACAGCAATGGAAACAGGCCCTTCCAGTCAGAACACCTCACACAACCTGAGGTCTGGAATAGCCCTAGGTACACAGAAATACTAGGCATTGGCCTCAATTCACTAAGATCATGCTGGAGATAATAAGGCAAGAGAAAACTTACCTCCACATAAGAGATAGTTATCTTATCTCTTCATTCCTTAAGTTACCTCCTCTGAAGTTATTTTACCTCTGTAGTTAATTTACCTCCTCTGTAGTTATTTTCACACGCAGTTAATAAACAGCCTGTCTTTAACTCTGGAGTTATTTTAAGGATTGAAGAGTTAACTTAAAGACAGAAGAGTTAACTTTAGGTTTGCCTGAGGTAAAATGTTTCCTGAATACTACATGCCTTATCACCATGGTAACAACTCTAGCAGAGTTATTAAAGACAGGAGATACGCTTAGTGAATTGAGGCCAATATGTCAGCTTGAAGTAGAATTCCAGCCATCCTTGCCTTCCACAGCAGCACTGACCTGGAGCCAGATCACTGGCATATTTTACTTTTCAGCCATTAGCCCATTTGTATGTTTACTTCCCCCGAATGCCCCACCCCCCCACCCCTTATTGGCCATATGAATTCATATGTATCATACTACAGCACGGCGGGTTTTGGGAATTGGCAATATCTTCTATTTGTGCAAGCAAACATACAGATTTTAAACTAACAGAAACTGGCTGGAAATCCTTGCTTGGCACATTTTTTTTTACCCCTGACAACATGGCTCTGTTCACCCTCAGCAACACTGTCTTCTTGCTTTACTCTCTGTACCATACATGTCACACTCTGGCCCGTGGTCATATCAGAAGCTATACTGGGGGTAAAGCCCTAGATCATCAGGAAAGCCACATGGGGGAGTGAGGGATGAATGCAGACACCAGGGAACTGTATAGGGGAGGTAGTGGGGTCACTAGACACC
Organism: Hyperolius riggenbachi; assembly: GCF_040937935.1. Classification (NCBI taxonomy): domain Eukaryota; kingdom Metazoa; phylum Chordata; class Amphibia; order Anura; family Hyperoliidae; genus Hyperolius; species Hyperolius riggenbachi. Next base: position 369,035,241 of record NC_090648.1, on the reverse strand, counting down.
AGGGAACTGTATAGGGGAGGGAGGGGGCCATTAGACACCAGGGAACTTTATAAGGGAGAGAAGTGGCCAGTAGACAATGAGGTTGGCCCGCTACTTAGTCCCAGTGTTTAATTTCAGCCCACTTTGTACTTGAGTTTGACACCCCTGCTCTATACTATGAATGAGCAGGAAGCTGAGCACTCTTTCTCTTCACAGCAAAGCCAAAAAATGCTAAACCATGAGGTGAACTGTATCATCACACCTGCGCATGAGACCACCCTCTGCCATCTGAAGGCAGCTTTATTTATGTATCTGTGCTGTATAACTTCCCTCCAGAGCCGGCCTTAGAGTATGCGGGGCCTGGGGCGAGTGTCATATGCGGGGCCTAGAGGCATAAGTGAAGGCCATGTACCGTACCACCACAGTCATGGGCTTGTCCACCTCTAAAGCAGTATGCCTTGTTATTGTTTAAAAACTTGTTAAAGTGACTCTGTAACAAAAATTACAACGTTTTTTCTACCATCCTACAAGTTCCTAAACCTATTCTAATGTGATCTGGCTTACTGCAGCTCTTTCTACTATAACCATCTCTGTAATAAATCAATGTATCTTTCCCCTGTCAGACTTGTCGGCCTGTGTCTGGAAGGCTGCCAAGTTCTTCAGTGTTGAACTGTTCCTCTATGCACACTCCAGTGTGTGTTTTATTTACATAAGCCAGCAGCTTCTCTGCTATCTTATCAGTGATAGAAGAGAGCTGGATAAAAATCCTCCTCTGGAGGCTGTGAAAGTAGCTTGTCTGTCACATACTGAGGAATTAACGACATAGGCAGAGCTGTCTGCAGGAAGCCTGTAATGTTCAGTGCATGAGAGAAGCTGGGGACAGAAGGTAAACACACACAAGTGATCTCTTGAGATTCAGAAGTAAGGCTGTATACAGCCTGCTTGTGTATGAATGTATTTTCTATGTGTGGACAACATGCTGTACATCAACCTACTTCCTGTTTTGGTGGCCATTTTGTTTGTTTATAAACAAACTTTTTAAAACTGTTTTTGACTACTTTTAATGCGGCGGGGAGCGGCGAAATTGTGTCAGAGGGTAATAGGAGATGTCCCCTAACGCACTGGTATGTTTACTTTTGTGCGATATTAACAATACAGATTCTCTTTAAAGGCCCTTAAGCCAACCAATACAGCAACAATTACAATACGTAATGTCAGTGGCGTAGCCAAGGAGCTGTGGACCCTGATGCAAGTTTTACAATGGGGCCCCCCAAGCACTCCATACATAACACTTGATACGGCGCAGCAAAACCTGCCAATGGCAACTACAGTGTCAGAGGTGCAAGAAGGGGATGGAGAACAGTTTGTTAATGATTAACACTATTCTAAGTATCTTTTGAAGTGATTATTGTGAGCACAGGACCAATAGAGAGCTAATACTGAAATTGAGGGAGGGCCCTTTGGGGGCCCCTCTGGCCCAAGGGCCCCGATGCGGTGGCTACCTCTGCAACCCCTATTGCTACGCCCCTGCGTAATGTAATAAAACTGTACTTATCCCTCGCTCCCCAGCCAGCCTCTACCTATCCCTAGCTCCCATGAAACCTAGCACCAAACCCCAGCCAGCCTGGAAGCTCCAGCCTGAGCCCCCTCTAGCTCCAGTCCATGTTTGACTGACCTAAATGCCCCTGGGGCCCTTAGGCTGAGGCTCTTGCACGTTATCTTAATCTGACATTTGGCAAGCTTCATGTCAGTGCAGAAATTCATTACAAAAAGGCAAACGGCATAGTACAGTAAAGCATGCTGAAGACAAAAACCTAAGCAATAAAAGGGGGGCGGTGCAAAATATAAGGTGTGTAAAACAAAATAGGAAGAACTGAGTATTTGTAAATGACACACTGCTCAGAACACAAACAGCTAGACTTCTGTAGACCTTTCCTTCACCACCATCAAAATGAGCATGGTATGGCGGGCATGACATGCGGGGCCCTCTTCCTGTGCGGGGCCTGGGGCGATCGCCCCACTTGCCACCCCCAAAGGCCGCCTCTGCTTCCCTCATTATGTTTTCACTAACCAGTGTTTCTACCGTTGTGTGAGATCACACATTACCTCAGAGGCCAGTGTTTGGTGTGCACAGTTTGGCCTTTTGTTAACGATAAAATGAACAAACTGTTAAAACAATATTACATCCTGCTAATTATAGAGGGCTGTTTACTTCACATATAACTTCCTGTGCTGCTAACCCATCCTCTGACACTGGCAGTGCAGTCTGCAAGTTTTGTGGTTGAAGAAGTACAAACCACAATACATTTTCTTAGAATCTCTTCATTTTCTTAGAACCTGGATTAACATGTTTAAACACGGTTAATTCATGTCTGTTTATATAAGTTTGTGTTTATTGTCTGCTGTTAGTACAAAAACATATTTGCCAATTTTACAAAACCCCACTTTAATGAGCCAAGGAAAATGCAGAGATGCCCAGGTTATAAAAGAAACAGAGGCATAGTTTCTCTTGTGGATCATATTCCCTTCTCTCTCTTTCCTCTTGTTCTTCTCTCTTTTAAAACAAATGTACACACTTATGTGAATATACATATTTCTTTGCTAAAATGTGTTTATGTGAATCCAAACGTCTTTAACTTCCTTTAAATCACAGGTGTCAAACTCAAGGTCCACAAGCTATTTTATGTGGCCCACGATGGCTACAAATGTGCATGATAACAGTTAAAAAAAGAGGAAATTGAGAGTACCAGCCTGTGCTCAGAGGCGTAGCTTGGGGGGGGGGGAGGAGTTACATATGTCTCCGGGCGCAGCACTGTGAGGGTGCTCAGCACGCCCGCTGCACCCCCACGTGCGTGAGAGCCGGATCGCTGGCTGCCCAAAGTGCCCCTGCTGCTCTCCCTCCCTCTGAAGTAGCATTTACAGCAGCAGGAAAAATGGGGCGCATCTAAAGAGTGGAACATTTGGCTACTTAAAGGGGGGCACACCTGACTATCTGAACGGGGAAGAGGGGCACATTTGGCTATCTAAACAGGGGGAAGGCGGGCACATATGGCTATCTATATGGGGAAAGGGGGCATATCTGGCTATCTGCCTATGCTGTATATGTGCTCACAGCACATATACATTTGGAGGGATGCGGCCAGAATATTCCGTCACATTTGTTGTTCACAATTATTGCACGCTGTTACTGCCATGCACTTGATCGAACATGTCGACTTTCCAGCATGTCCAATTGATTCGTACGACCAATTTCGGCCCAAACTTGGTTGCATCGTCGATCTGGCATGCTTTTGGTGGCACCCCCTTGTATACCTTTAGATTGTGTTTTAGCGTTTGGCCCCTAATGTGATTGATGTGATTTGACACCCCTGCTCTAAACTGATGTATTGCTTAGCCTCAAATGCTATCACGAAAGAAAAATAGTGGTGTTAGAAAGGACAGTGTGTGTATAATAATAAAAATACCAGTACGTTTGTTGTGCATTCATTCTTCAAGGTACGCATGACTAGGGGTGTGGCGGAGTCATGGTATGATGTGTGGCCAGGAATGTTTTGAATGTGTCTTTCTTTTGCTATCTGAAAAAGTTTGGAGGTGTGTTCTTTTAAGTGACCCGTAAAGATAGACATTTAGGGGTTGATTTACTAAACCGTGCTAACGCATAGCAAGGTCCTGCTATGCGTTTAGCGCGCATTGTTTTTTACACGTTAATGCGCCACAACTATCTACATAATGCGCGCTCTGCGTTATGCTGTACACATGCACTATTTCCTAACACGCGTGCTATAAAATAGCACGGTTTAGTGAATCAACCCCATAGTCTGTACACGGGAGCAGCCAGTACCATAACGTATGGGCACATGTATCGCTGTATGACTGCTGGCCATCTTGGAGGCCTCCTCAGTACAGCTCAGACTTCCAGCCGCATGTGTCCATGTGCAGGCCTTATGGTAGAGAAAAATGCCCAGGTACTTTTTTTGGTCATGGTGTGGAGAATGGAAGCTGATGTTACAAGAAGGCATTTGTGGATGAAGGAAGTCGATATGAATGGCAAAACCGTGAAGTAAAATTTGAACTGCAGAAAACAAGTTGCACAGTAGTCTTTGGGACTGTCAGGGGCAGTACACATGGGTGCTTGTTACAGGGACGGGCCGAGGCAGAGGCGAGAGAGGCTCCAGCCTCAGGGCGCAGTGTAGGAGGGGGTGCACAACTCACTAAGCCATCATTCCCCTATTGTGTTTGAAGCAGAGAGAAATAAGAAAAGGGGATACATGGCAGTGACTGCAAGCCAGATAACTAGATAGTAAGGTGTTGGGGGTTGGGGGCTCTTGGGCGCCTCTTAGTCTAATAGCAATCAGTGTGTGACAGCTAAGTTAGGAGAGATGGAGGGGCGCACTTTGGTGTCTCAGCCTTGGGTGCTGGAGGACCTTGTCCCGGCTCTGGCTTGTTAGCTGCTGCAGGTAGCACCTCAGGGCAGAGAATACCTTTTTACAAGGTTTTACAGCGTACAGCATTGTGTTTAATTCCAATGGCTACAGAATATCAAGTGAATGACTGAACCACATGTGAACAGTGGCTGTAATGTGGCAATAGATGACAACATGTGGCAGAAGCTTGTCAGTGCGAACCCCTATCATGCCACGCATGTGAGTGGACCCGCCACAAAAGAAAGTAGTGATACTAGCGATGCTAGCCGCAATAGAAGTAGTAGTAATACTTATCCAAAGGTACCATTATCAGGATGGTGTTTGCATGCATTGAAATGTAAATATAAGTGACTCATTCTCTTCCCACCATGTCTACCTGTGCTCACCTCATGTAAATATTCCAAATATAGATGTCCTTTGCTCATGAAAATGCACAATGTATTTGTAACTATAGTCAAATATTTGCAAATTAAAACTATACTGGCTTACATTGTAATCTAGATACAGCTAACTAAGTTGCTGAAAAAACAGCCGGAGATTTCATAGCTGTTTATGTAGCATGGCTGTAATACAGTGTCATTATTATTGTTATTATTATTATTATTATCAAGTTAACTGAGATGTGGAGAATAAAATCATCCTCATTTCTTAGCTTGTACACGTGAATTTCTGATCCCATGTGGTCTATCCATTATGGTCAAATAAAGGCATCACATGTCATCAGGCAGCTGCAAACAATCTGCCTAAAATCTTCAGCTTTCCACAATTAATAAAATTCAGTTGCTTTCAAAGGCACAATCAGACTGGACTTTGACTGGGAATGGTGAGAACATTGGCTCAAATTCACATGATTCCAACATATACAAATGACAAGTCAGAAAAAGCTAATATGGCTGGCTCCACATAGTCACATATATGAAGACAAGCCTCAAACCCACAGTAGGGGGTACAGATAGCATCAAGGTAGGACCACCAGCAGATCCTTCCTGCCTCTGGAACTCCTCACATACTACTTATTAGCTTGACTGAGTGTATTGCCATATCTCTTTATTGTTTCACCTGGTAAGTGCAGAAACCTGGGATTCTGATGGTGCCTCCCATTTTATTTGCATCCTCTCAGGCTGAAGCCCTCTGTGCCTTCTATGCAACCACAGTTAAATAGGTGATCTGTCTGCACACAGCAAATATACTGCCACTTCATGCATCAGGCCCTCAGTGTTTAATGCATCAACCTCATAGTCTTACATGTTAAAACAACGATTAGTATTATTTATCCCTTGACTTTAGCTTTGTCCTTTCTATATCTAGCGGTCTATGTGATAAGAAAAAGGCCATACTGCAGTGACCCATTACAACCTTAAATTGCAGCATTATTACACACATAATTACTACTACATATAACGCTGTCATACCCCCATAGGCCTTTCTCCATAGCTGGGAGGAGGGTTAAAGGGAACAAAGCACCACTTTTGTTTCCTGGTTTCGAATAGCTATAAGAGCTGCCATGTTTCCACCCCTCCCTTTCTAGCTGGCCATTATTTATCCAGGTGAAGGTGGGAATATAGCATCTGTGACTTCTGTAAACTTATTGGAGCACAGTGTATCAAAAGCTTTTTGTTTGGTCTCTTCTAATGTGTGCAATAAAATAATGATATCAGTACTTATTTGCCTGAAACTTCTGCGGTGGGCAGACCTCGGAAGTAGGAGGAAGTAGACTAGTAAAACTCTCTGCTAAACTTTTAAATGTAAAAAGAATAGGTACATTTTAATGCATATTAAATGTGCAATTGAGATGCCCTTTGTGCTAAAAATGGTGCTTGGTTCATTTTAAGAGGAAGCACAATGTGCAGTCACATGACCACAACTTCAACATTCTATTAGATGTACTACAGGGTGTTTTATATTTATGATTAAACCACAATTAATTAATTAGTTAATTAGGAGAAAATCTTCATGTTCATGGAATCTGGAGTGCAGCTTTAAATGATTTTTCACTGAGCTGAATCAAATGAACTGAAATATGATTGGCTAGTCCATAGGTGCTTCTGAAAGCGCTTTACCCCCATTACTTCTTCTCGTCTGATAGGCATTCTGTCGCTCTGTTATTTGCAAATAAAGATTTAATGAAAAAAAGCCTCTGCTGTTAAGAATTTTGTCTAAGACCTGCCCAAAGCCCTCAGCGCTCCAAAATGATATTTCCCCCTAAAAAGGGAATGAAATGCATGAGTGTAGAGCGCCAACTCTTGCGGAATGTAATTACTGCCAGACATATGCTGCAGTATACATTCCTTGCATGACTCGGCCCCTGTGTGTTTGCAAAGTGAAGGATACATGGATCTGATGAGGTAGTTCGGCCCGGTGGTCTCTGCGGAATTTCAGCACTAAAAAAATAACACTGCACCTTCAAGAGGCTTCAATTCCACTCCCGTGACATCAGCTGCTCTATCCCAGATGTGACCTGGAATGTACGATATGCAATTGTTTATTTGTTTAGTATCCTTTGGGAGTCATATTACAGTCCTATCCCTCCAGCCACTAACCATCTTCAGCCGCAGTCAATTATTCTAAACTCGGAATGATGAAAAACAGCCTTTTCTTTCTATTTGCTTTAAACAGCGAAAGCGAAACAATCATTAGTACCATTTTTCTGCATATTTTTGCATTTCCAATGCCATCTGCCTAGAATAATAAAAAGCCTATGCAATGTACAGTTCTGTCTTCCTAAAACACAATGTATACACATGCCATGACTTCCATAACTAGAAGGAGTTCTGTGCAACACCAGCGCTGCTTATCTTCAAGTGCCTGTGTCTAAACAAAAGTGCAGCGCTTTGACATGTTAAGCCACATTAAGCTAAACGCAAAAAGGCCCTTTTGTTTTACAAATCTGAGTTTACAATATCATGTATGACAAAAAGAATAGGGTAGTTTAAAGCAAACCTGAAGCGAGAAAAAAAGTGTGATATAATTGTTTATTGTTATTTATTATTTATTGTCCAGCGCTGCGTAATATGTTGGCGCTTTATAAATACAATAAATAAATAAATAATAAATAAATATAATGAATTGTATGTGTAGTACAGATAATGAATAGAACATTAGTAGCAAAGAAAATATTTTTATTTTCAGTTATATAGCGTAGATTTTTTTTTCATAACATTGCATCATACTGTCACAGTTGCAGTTTTAAAACCACACTCTTTTAAGCTATAAAACGAAGCAGAAATAATGACCCTTTGAACTTTCCTGCAGTAAAACCTGATCTCAAGATCTTTGGTTCTTGACTTACTGAACCAGATAATGCAAATGGAACAGCTACATTTAGAAAAGGAGGCCAAGAATAAAACTGCCAAACGCTTTAAGACCTATGTGGAAAAAGTCTTACCGGATGACCAGATTTTTCATTTGATGAAGGCTTTTGAGAATACAACATGGTATTTATCCAATAAATTGCGGGCACCTCAGGAAGACTGGAGATCCATGTATGATGTTTCAGACTGGGATGGAGGGGGGGGGGCTCTGGGGGAAGGGGGGATCTCAGGGGCTGGGGGGGGGGGGTTGAGCAGAATGTAGTTTATGTTTAGTATTTGTTCTTCACAAACCTCTGGGCCCTGATGCGGAATCTGGATGTGGGCCCCCCTCGGCAACAACAGCCCCCCCTTCCCCAGCAACACCCGACGCACACACATATCCAAATCCCTATAGCCAGCTAGGTAGCCAGGCATAGGTAAGCCAGTATAGTTGCCCCCGGTATAGGTTAGCCAGGTAGGTGCCTCCAGTATAGGTAGCCAGTATAGTTGCCCCCAGTATAGGTTAGATAGGCAGGCGCCGCCGTTATAAGTTAGATAAGTTAGATAGATAGGTGCCCCCAGTACAGGTTAGCTAGGTGGGTGCCTCTAATATAGGTAGCCAGAATAGTTGCCCCCAGCATAGGTTAGATAGGTAGGTGCCCCCAGTATAGGTTAGTTAGGTAGGTGCCTCCAATATAGCTAGCCAGTATAGTTGCCACCTGTATAGGCTAGCTAGGTGCCCCGAATACAGGTTAGATAAGTAAGTGCCCCCAGTATAGGTTAGATAGGTAGGTGCCCCCAGTATAGGTTAGATTACCTAGCTGCCCCCCAGTATAGGTTAGATTAGGTAGCTGCCCCCCAGTATAGATTAGATGAGGTAGGTGCCCCCCAGTATAAGGTTAGATGAGGTAGGTGCCCCCCAGTATAAGGTTAGATGAGGTAGGTGCCCCCCAGTATAGGTTAGATTAGGTAGCTGGCCCCCAGTATAGGTTAGATAGGTAGGTGCCCCCCAGTATAGGTTAGATTACGTAGGTGCCCCCCAGTATAGGTTAGATTAGGTAGCTGCCCCCCATTATAGGTTAGATTAGGTAGGTGCCCCCAGTATAGGTTATATTAGGTAGCTGCCCCCCAGTATAGATTAGGTAGCTGCCACCCAGGATAGATTAGGTAGCTGCCCCCCAGGATAGATTAGGTAGTTGCCCCCCAGGATAGGTCAGATTAGGTAGGTGCCCCCCAGTATAAGGTTAGATTAGGTAGGTGCCCCCCAGTATAGGTTAGATTAGGTAGGTGCCCCCTAGTATAGGTTAGATTAGGTAGGTGCCCCCCAGAATAGGTTAGATTAGGTAGGTGCCCCCCATTATAGGTTAGATTAGGTAGGTGCCCCCCATTATAGGTTAGATTAGGTAGGTGCCCCCCAGTATAGGTTAGATTAGGTAGCTGCCCCCCAGGATAGATTAGGTAGCTTCCCCCCAGGTTAGATTAGGTAGCTGCCCCCCAGGATAGATTAGGTAGCTGCCCCCCAGGATAGATTAGGTAGCTTCCCCCCAGGATAGGTTAGAGTAGGTAGCTGCCCCCCAGGATAGGTTAGAGTAGGTAGCTGCCCCCCATGATAGGTTAGGTAGCTGCCCCCAGGATAGATTAGGTAGCTGCCCCCCAGGATAGATTAGAGTAGGTAGCTGCCCCCCAGGATAGGTTAGAGTAGGTAGCTGCCCCTCAGGATAGGTTAGGTAGCTGCCCCCCAGGATAGACTAGGTAGCTGCCCCCCAGGATAGGTTAGATTAGGTAGCTGCCCCCCAGGATAGGTTAGATTAGGTAGCTGCCCCCCAGGATAGGTTAGGTAGGTAGCTGCCCCCCCAGGATAGATTAGGTAGCTGCCCTCCCAGGATAGATTAGGTAGCTGCCCCCCCAGGATAGGTTAGGTAGGTAGCTGCCCCCCAGGATAGGTTAGGTAGGTAGCTGTCCCCCCTGGATAGGTTAGGTAGGTAGCTGCCCCCCCCCCCAGGATAGATTACGTAGCTGCCCCCCCCCCAGGATAGATTAGGTAGCTGCCCCCCCAGGATAGGTTAGGTAGGTAGTTGCCCCCCAGGATAGGTTAGGTAGGTAGCTGCCCCCCAGGATAGGGAGGGTGGGTAGGTAGGTAGGTGCCCCCCCCCATAATGGAGGGGCGAGCCGCAGCCGCGGGGAGGGCAGCCCGACCTCTCCCTCCCTTCCTCTCCCAGGGCCCCCCCCCCCCCCTCAGATGCAGAGTGAGCGCGCACGGAAGCGCTGTAGGCAGAACTCACCTCCGTCCCTAGTTCCAATCGCCGCTGATCTCCTCTCTGCATAGACGCTGAATGATACACACGCTGCTTCCTGTTTAGCCGGAAGCAGCGTGTATCACTCAGCGTCTATGCAGAGAGGAGATCAGCGGCGATTGGAACGCAGGGAGGTGAGTTCTGCCTACAGCGCTTCCGTGCGCGCTCACTCTGCATCTGAGGGGGGGCCGGGAGAGGAAGGGAGGGAGAGGTCGGGCTGCCCTCCCCGCGGCTGCGACTCCCCCCTCCCAATAGCGCGCAGGGGCCGCACGGCCCTCCAAACGGACATGGGCCCCTCCCCCGCCTCTTCAGGAGCCGGGCCCGGTCGCCAAGGCGACCGTTGCGACCGCGGGCCCTACGCCACTGGAGCCATTGATAAAGTCAGTGTTGAGATTTTTGTTGTTTATGAAAGGGTGATGTGGGATTGGGGTGGAATAAGAACCTTGACGGATTCTGCCTCTTGCACATGTGCTCATTTTCCATTAATATTATTTAGGTTATGACAAAGACTCAACAACAAGGGACATTTTGTTAATATACAAGTTTAATGGTATTCTAGTTATGTATATACTGTACATGAAGAATTATATGCATATAGACTGTATATTTAATCTTTATTATGTACTAGTGGCCTAAGCCCGTTTAAAAATGGGCTAGGTCCGTTCCTAATGTGCCACCCGCCGCGCACCCGTCGCGCGCGCTCGCACACGCCCGCCCCTCCTGGCCCCTTCCTCCTCCGGCTCTCGGCGGTGTCTCTGCAGCGACACAGGGATTTTATAGTATAGGATGTCAAATTTTCTTTTGAGTGCATTGATAAAAATTATTTTAAAAAAACCTTATCTCAAGCTTTCTCTCACTATTTCTTGATAGTTTAAGTGCTCCAGAAAACAGGACTGTATTTGACTCAAATGGGTCGAATAGCCCAGAGAAACTCTTTTGCATAGATAACATCTGAAGTTTTTTTAATTCTTCCTGTGCTGGAAAACAATATGAGACTGTTTTCTTTGATGCTGATGTTCTATTTCTTAGCTGTACTACACATACAATTCATGATCTCATAAATGTATTTGCACTGCAGGTTTGCTTTATAAAGCACAACATTGTAGCAAGTATAGCAGGATTAGGTGGTGTAAAAGCAAAGGGGTTGATTCAGAAATATTTTCTGATGCATTATCTTGCCTTATCTATTTTTTATCTTCTCTTTATTCAAATGTGGACAGATTTGTTGGAACCCATCCACTGGGCAGGAGATTTCACTCCAGCATGTTATTATTTTTATTCATATAGCGCCAACATCTTCTGTAGCACTGTAAATAGTACAAAAACACACAATAATGGTGAGCATAGATTCATGAGCAGTTCAACACACATCAGAACAACAATACTAATACATGTTCATTTAGAGGATACCAGATGCAAAGAATGCTAGAGAAACGGGGGAAGCAGGCATATGCTATCACCTGACCTGATGCCCACAGCTCCCCCCATTCCCCTCTCTAGCCCCCCATCATACCTAAAAGCCTCCCGGGAACCCTCTTCTGGGTTGCTGAAGTCAGGCTTTACTGCGCAGGCGCTGGCCAGGCTACGTACATCCTACAGTGTGCGCCTGTGGCCCGGGAGCACACTGCGCATGCGTATGGTGTCATGTGCATGCGCAGAGCACTCCCGGCCATGGGCGCACACTGTAGGACACATGCACCCTGGCCAGTGCCTGTGCAGTAATGCCTGACTCCGGTCACCCGGAAGAGTGTTCCCCGGGGGCTTTTAGGTATAATAGAGGGGTTAGAGAGGAGAACGGGGGAGCGGTGGGCATCAGGTCAGGGGATAGCATATGCCTGTTTTCCCATTTCTCTAGCATTCTTCGCATCTGGTATCCTTTAATAAAATACAACAGACACAAGAAACACATGGGGGAGGCCCCTGCCCTTATGAGCTCATACTTAGGAGAGTAGACAATGGAGACACTTAGGGAGTAGACAGTGGGGTTAGTAGATGAGGCAGTGAGCCTAACATTTTAACATGTCTTCATAGTCTTAAGATTTCATGGCAGCCTGGGCAGATTTAAGGCACCACGTGCCAGATTTAGCCAAGCAGTATCAAACATTCGATAAGCAGATCTCCTCCATGCTTCACAGTAGGTGTAGTGTTCTTTTGCTTCAAAGTTTCACATTTTTTGCCTGTGGATTAGTAGAGTTAATGTAACTTGCCAAAAATCTCCAGTCTCATATCTCCATACAGAATTCTTGTAGAAGCATTGTGGCTTGTTAATATGCATTTTTAGCAATTCTAGACAGACCTTTTACTATTTTGTGCTCATTAGTGGAGCCATTGAGGTCTTTTTCCTTTGGACCCACTGTCACTCTCTGAACATCATCCTTTGCTTTTTCTCTGTCATTCTTACAATCCTTCTACCCATTCTGGGGTTGATTTTCCTCTTGCAGCCATATCCAGGGAGGTTTGCATCTGCCCTAAACTACATCAGTATGTTTGCTCTTGTATCCTTTGCCAGTAACATGCCGATCTATAGTTTCATTTCTGATATCCTCACACCAGTGCTGGGCGTAATGGAAAAAGCTACGCTTACGGATCATTACGCGTAATTTTACGCTATTACGCATTACGGAGTTACGCTAACGGCGTAGACATTCAATTTCGGTACATGTCTGTAATTACGCATAGCCCTTACGCAATTACGCGTAAGAATACCGTAACTGAGATTGTTACGTTATAGGCTTACGCGTAAAATCCTACTAGCAATTAATGCGTAAGGTCATGGTGCCAAGCGGAAAAGTTGACGCATGGATCAATGTTAGGTAGCCGCCGACTTTAAGGGTTAATAGCAAAGCCCCCTTAAGTGCTAAGAGCCTCAAATTTGGAGAATATATTAAGGAGATCAGAAGGAATAAGAGGAATTTTTTTTTTTTAAAAAAGACCTTATAGTTTTTGAGAAAATCGATGTTAAAGTTTCAAAGGAAAAATATATACATTTAAAAACCCGCCGACATTAATGGTTAATAGCAAAGCCTGCTTAAAATTTAGGAACACCAAATTCACAGGGTATATTAAGGGGATCAGTGGGAATAAGAGGAAAAATTTTTTTTTCAAAAAGACCTTATAGTTTTTGAGAAAATCGATTTTTAAGTTTCAAGGGCAAAAATATCTTTTAAATGCGGAAAATGTCAGTTTTTTTTTGCACAGGTAACAATAGTGTTTTATTTTCATAGATTCCCCCAAGTGGGAAGAGTTTTACTTACTTCGTTCTGAGTGTGGGAAATATAAAAAAAAAACGACGTGGGGTCCCCCCTCCCAGACCTCTTTAACCCCTTGTCCCCCATGCAGACTGGGATAGCCAGAATGCGGAGCACCGGCCGCGTGGGGCTCCGCACCCTGACTATACCAGCCCGCATGGTCCATGGATTGGGGGGTCTCGGAAGGGGAGGGGCAGCCAAGCTTTCCCCTCCCCCTCCGAGCCCTTGTCCAATCCAAGGACAAGGGGCTCTTCTCCACCTCCGATGGGCGGTGGAGGTGGAGGCCGCGATTTCCTGGGGGGGAGGTTTCATGGTGGCATCTGGGAGTCCCCTTTAAAAAGGGGTCCCCCAGATGCCCACCCCCCCTCCCAGGAGAAATGAGTATAGAGGTACTTGTACCCCTTACCCATTTCCTTTAAGAGTTAAAAGTAAATAAACACACAAACACATAGAAAAAGTATTTTAATTGAACAAAAAACATAACCACGAAAAAAGTCCTTCAATATTCTTAATTAACCATTAATACTTACCTGTCCCTTTAAAAGCCAGTTCCCACGCAATATCCTCGGAAATATACTAATCAGTTACAATGTAACAAAGTTGTTACAATGTAACAACTTTGTTACTTTGTAACTCCACCGCACCCGACGTCACTCGCCGCTCACCCGCCGGCCGCCGCATACACTCTAAGTCCCAGCCGGCTCCCGCCATCCACTCCGCCCACACCTGTCACCCATGGGTGCCAGCATGTATATAGGTGACATGTGGGAGAGGCGGGGAGGGCAGCGAGAGCCGGTGGGACTTAGCGTCCTGAACCCGACAGAGCTCTGAGCTATATAGCTCAGAGCTCTCGAAAGCATCTTTGTATTTGGGCTCCAAGGAGCCCCATTGGTCCTTAGCAGACCAATGGGGTTCCTTCTGATTTGAAGGAACCCCATTGGTCTGCTAAGGACCAATGGGGCTCCTTGGAGCCCAAATTCAAAGATGCTTAGAGAGCTCTGAGCTATATAGCTCAGAGCACTGTCGGGTCTGTGCAGCGCAGACGCGTATGCGGTGGCTGAGCGGCGAGTGACGTCGGGTGCGGCGTAGTTACAATGTAACAAAGTTGTTACATTGTAATAACTTTGTTACATTGTAACTGATAGAACATTTCCGAGGCTATTTCGAGGGATCATTTATTTAAAGGGACAGGTAAGTATTAATGGTTAATTAAGAATATTAAAGGACTTTTTTCGTGGTTATGTTTTTTGTTCAATTAAAATACTTTTTCTATGTGTTTGTGTGTTTATTTACTCTTAACTCTTAAAGGAAATGGGTAAGGAGACTCCCAGATGCCACCATGAAACCCCCCCCCCCCCCAGGAAATTGCGGCCTCCACCTCCACCGCCCATCGGAGGTGGAGAAGAGCCCCTTGTCCTTGGATTGGACAAGGGCTCGGAGGGGGAGGGGAAAGCTTGGCTGCCCCTCCCCTTCCGAGACCCCCGAATCCATGGACCATGCGGGCTGGTATAGTCAGGGTGCGGAGCCCCACGCGGCCGGTGCTCCGCATTCTGGCTATCCCAGTCTGCATGGGGGACAAGGGGTTAAAGAGGTCTGGGAGGGGGGACCCCACGTCGTTTTTTTTTAATATTTCCCACACTCAGAACGAAGTAAGTAAAACTCTTTCCACTTGGGGGAATCTATGAAAATAAAACACTATTGTTACCTGTGCAAAAAAAACTGACATTTTCCGCATTTAAAAGACATTTTTGCCCTTGAAACTTAAAAATCGATTTTCTCAAAAACTATAAGGTCTTTTTGAAAAAAAAAATGTTCCTCTTATTCCCACTGATCCCCTTAATATACCCTGTGAATTTGGTGTTCCTAAATTTTAAGCAGGCTTTGCTATGAACCGTTAAAGTCGGCGGGTTTTTAAATGTATATATTTTTCCTTTGAAACTTTAACATCGATTTTCTCAAAAACTATAAGGTCTTTTTGAAAAAAAAAATTTCCTCTTATTCCTTCTGATCTCCTTAATATATTCTCCAAATTTGAGGCTCTTAGGCCCGGTTCACATTAGCGGTTGCTATCCGGAATCGCCGTGCCGGAGCCGTGCCGGAGCCGGACCGCATGCGGACCGGACGAAACGGACGCACGGCATAGCAATGAAAGTCTGTGCGACCGTTCACATGCGTCCGTTTCGTCCGGACCGGAGCCGGACCGGATCCGGACTCCGGCGTCCGTTCCAACATGCGCTATTTTTTAGTCCGGCTGGTCCGGCTGACGTATCCGGACCGGAGCCGGAATGTTGCATCCGGCCAATGGAAACCAATGAGAACCGGAGAGCGCACAACACACTGGCTATAAAAACCGGATGTTGTACCACACTTCCTATGCAGACTCTATGGTATGGTGGCCATTTTGGATGGGGACCACATGGCACCAGCGTTCACAGAGTGGAGCAGCAGTGACTTCATGCTGGAGCTCTTTGGCAGCAATATGGAGCAGGATCTGTCTGATAGCGAGGGGGTGAGGCCCTACACATCAGAAGACCTCATCCTACAGGTGCAGCAGGTACCAGCCCTGTGGGACAAGGGGGATGCGGACCACAGCAACATCAAAAAATGCAGAGGCCTGTGGAAAAAAATTGCCAAGCTGTATGTGGAGGACTTTGAGAACTTGAGCAAGAGACAGCAAGGCACAGAGGGTATGTTGACTAGAAGTTTTTTTGGGGGGGGGGGGCTTGTGGTTTAAGCTTGTGATGTATTCAACTTTTGCTATGGATTTGTGTCACCCACGTGTTGCCCACCCACCCGTGGCCCACCCACCTGTTCCCCACCCACCTGTACCCCACCTGTGATGTATCACACCCACCTGTACCCCACCTGTGATGTATCCCACCTGTGATGTATCCCACCCACCAGTACCCCACCTGTGATGTATCCCACCCACCTCTACCCCACCTGTGATGTATCCCACCCACCTGTACCCCACCTGTGATGTATCCCACCCACCTGTACCCCACCTGTGATGTATCCCACCCACCTCTACCCCACCTGTGATGTATCCCACCCACCTCTACCCCACCTGTGATGTATCCCACCCACCTCTACCCCACCTGTGATGTATCCCACCCACCTCTACCCCACCTGTGATGTATCCCACCCACCTGTACCCCACCTGTGCTGTAT